>NC_061795.1:10996541-11741541 GCF_021462225.1 Girardinichthys multiradiatus
TGATACAGAATTCCTCCTGGTTCTGATGGAGTTTGTTTCCGGTTCTGATGGAAGGTTCCTAACTGGTTCTGATGGAGTTTTTCTTTCCTTGTAGTGATGGAGCTTTTTGCCAGGTTCTGAAGGAGTTTGGACCTGGTTCTGATAAAAGGTTCCTCCTGGTTCTGATTGAGTTTGGACTTGGTTCTGATAGTGGGTGACTAACTGGTCCTGATACAGAATTCCTCCTGGTTCTGATGGAGTTTGGGTATGGTTCTGATGGAGGGTTCTTAACTGCTTCTGATGGAGTTTGGGTCCAGTTCTTGTGGAGATTTATTCCAGGTTCTGAAGGAGTTTGGACCTGGTTCTGATAGAAAGTTCCTCCTGGTTCTGATTGAATTTGGACCTGGTTCTGATAGTGGGTGACTAACTGGTCCTGATACAGAATTCCTCCTGGTTCTGATGGAGTTTGTTTCCGGTTCTGATGGAAGGTTCCTAACTGGTTCTGATGGAGTTTTTCTTTCCTTGTAGTGATGGAGCTTTTTGCCAGGTTCTGAAGGAGTTTGGACCTGGTTCTGATAAAAGGTTCCTCCTGGTTCTGATTGAGTTTGGACTTGGTTCTGATAGTGGGTGACTAACTGGTCCTGATACAGAATTCCTCCTGGTTCTGATGGAGTTTGTTTCCGGTTCTGATGGAAGGTTCCTAACTGCTTCTGATGGAGTTTGGGTCCAGTTCTTGTGGAGATTTATTCCAGGTTCTGAAGGAGTTTGGACCTGGTTCTGATAGAAAGTTCCTCCTGGTTCTGATTGAATTTGGACCTGGTTCTGATAGTGGGTGACTAACTGGTCCTGATACAGAATTCCTCCTGGTTCTGATGGAGTTTGTTTCCGGTTCTGATGGAAGGTTCCTAACTGGTTCTGATGGAGTTTTTCTTTCCTTGTAGTGATGGAGCTTTTTGCCAGGTTCTGAAGGAGTTTGGACCTGGTTCTGATAAAAGGTTCCTCCTGGTTCTGATTGAGTTTGGACTTGGTTCTGATAGTGGGTGACTAACTGGTCCTGATACAGAATTCCTCCTGGTTCTGATGGAGTTTGGGTATGGTTCTGATGGAGGGTTCCTAACTAGCTCTGATGGAGTTTGTGTCCGGTTCTGATGGAGATCTGTTCCTGGTTCTGCTGGAGTTTGGACCTGGTTCTGATGAATGTTTCTCCTTGGCTCTTATAGAATTTGGACCTATTTCAGATGGAGGTTTGTACATGGTTCTGATGAAGATTTGTACCCTGTTCTGATAGAGTTTCCATCTGATTCTGATGGATTTTGGATAAGGTTCTGATGGAGTTTGGGTCTGGTTCTGATGGAGATTTGTTCCAGGTTCTGATGCGCTAACAGCCTATATGCCAAAGTCTATGAAATTGCCTTTTAAATTTAATCACTGTTGTCCAGCTGTTAGAACAGCAGTACATGCTGTTTAAGTACTCAACACAAAATGGCCGCCAGTAGTTGCCTCCTATGAAGATGATCAAAGGGTTAGGGGGTCGGGTCAGGTTTAGGCCATAGAAACGAATGAAAATGAATGGAAGTCAATGAAAAGTCCTCACAAAGATGGTAATCCATGAATGTGTGTGTGGGTGTGTGTGAGCGTGTGTGTGTGTGTCCGAGTATCAGACACAGAGTGAATGGAGGCAGAAACAAAGACAGAATCATATACAGACATAGACAGTAGGAGATACACAGAGCTATAAATAGAACAGTGAGGAATGAATCCGCCAATCAGCAAAGAGCGTCAGTGTAACTTGACACCTGCTGTTTCTCACTCACGCAGCACCTCACTCTCTGTCTCCCCTGGTCTAGGCATTATAACATGGAGGCGCATGCTCCCGAACAACTGGCCATAACTCTGAAACCGTAGGGGCGATCGATGTCATTCTTGGTCCGTTTTTATCAGAACGGACAGGAGATCGAGAATATTAACACGTTTTTGCTGAAAATATAATATTAAAGGCAAAACACTAGGTGAAAAGAAAGGGGAAAATGGAGAAAAACAGAACAATGCCTGAACATGATCTCAAACAACGTCTAATAACTCGGAAACTATAAGGGCTATCGATTTGATTCATACACCGTATGAATCAGCAGGCCTTGCTGAACAATCATGGAGCTTCTCAAGTTTCTACAAAAATCTGTCTGGGAGATGTGACCCTGTGAAAAAGTGTATAATTTTGACCATTTGTAAACTGGGTGAAGGTGCATTTTTCTCTCTCAAACAAAATTACGTCACGAGGAAACGATAAAAGGTATCCAAATAATCTTTGGACCGTAGGTATCAGCAGGGATCGGTGAACAATCCTGGAGATTTTCATGTGTCTACATGAATCCATGTAGGAGATATGACAGTGTAGAAATATGGATAATTTTGAAATTTTTCAATTTTAAGCGATTTTGGGAAGGATAGATTTGGTACTCCTAAACAAACCTTTTTTATGACAAAACGATAAAACTTATCAAAAAAATTCCTTCACTGTGAGTGCCAGCAAGGTCTGAAGATAAATCTGCACAAGGGTCATATCTCTAACTCGAACGGTTTACGAGAGGCGGCGATTCGAAAACATGTGACTTTAAGGATTTTTGCTCTGATTTTTTCTGAAATCCCTATAGATTTCCTATAGAGGGTGTGTTGACTTTGTGTTGCTTCGGGGCGTGTTGCCGGAAAACTATGTGTCCCACATCAATGAGGGTGACATTTTCTTAATCGCGAAAGAGATTCCTACGTTTTGATGTATAATTTGTATAGGTAGATTGAAAATTGAGCGAGTGAAGAGAGTTTGTTCGTTCTTTTTCAAGTTATTAAAAAACCTAGAGCATACACTCTAGCGACACGAATATTCCGTCATAGGATTACATTATAAAACTGAAAATCTGAAAAAATGTTTAAAAAGTTTGAAACCAAATTGTAGAAAAACTGTAAAAGATATCACAAAGTTGAATTAAACAGTAATAGCAGAAGGTTGTGAAAGCATTTTAAAAGTTGAATGGTGTTTCTAGCTGAAAGTATGCGGAAGTAGTTAAATGGCAAAAACAGTGAAGTTTTAGCAGAATTTTTGCCATTTTCCATTCATTCCTATGGGAGCAAAAAATTCATAAAAAGCTGAATATTTAAAAAAGTATAAAAGATATAAATACCAAAAGACATAGCCGGAAAGAGCAGAATGAGCAGAATATTGTAAAAGTTGAACGGCAGAAATAGCACAAAGTATGCAGAAGTAGTAGCGAATCAAAAAGTGTACGGAAGCAACCAGAATAATAATAATAATAATAATAATAATAATAATAATAAAGAATAATTCACACTAACTAGAAAATTTCGGAAGAAATTTAGACGGGGCCTGCCTCTTGGTGCGTGCTTCTGGGACCACAAGGTTTTTCTGGCCGTTGGGTTTAGCTATTTAAAAATCATTATGTATGCAGTAATCACCTTAAAAAATTACTAGTAACTCTGGAAGACTGAGGCTTTTATTTTGAAATTTTCAGTAAGCCTTATTTTAAATGGGCAACACTGGGTGAGCTCCAACATTAGTGTGAAGCTCAGTCCTGAAATGATCTATTGTTTAAAATGCAAAGGCTTTTATTTTGTAGAGCATGTTTTGTCTTATTTTGAAAGTCCAGCATGGCTGTACTTTCAGGTCTGGGTTAGTTGCATTGGTTAAATAGAACCCGCTTGCTATTTAAAAATCATTTTCTATGCTCTTGTCAGCTCACAAAATCCATATTAACTATGGGGGGTTGAGGCTTTTATTTTGAAAGTTTCAGTAAGCTTTATTTTAAAAGGCCAACATGGTCCTATTTCCAATACTGGGTGAGCTCCAAGAGTAGTGTGAAGCCCACTCCTGCAATCATCTATTGTTTAAAGGCTTTTATTTTGTAGAGCATGTTTTGTCTTATTTTGAAAGTCCAGCATGGTTGTCACTTCAGGTCTGGGTTATTTCTATTGGTTATATAGATCCTGCTTGCTATTTAAAAATCATTATGAATGCTATTATAAGCTTAAAAAATCATTATTAAGTATGGAAGGTGTGGGCCTTTATTTTGGAAGTTTCAGTAAGCCTGTTTCAAAGGACCAGCATAGTCCCATTCCCATCACTGGGGGAGCTCCAACAGTAGTGTGAAGCCCACTCCTGCAATCATCTATTGTTTAAAGGCTTTTATTTTGTAGAGCAGGTTTTGTCTTATTTTGAAAATAAAGCATGGCTGTACTTTCAGGTCTGAGTTATTTCTATTGGTTATATAGAACCTGCTTGCTATTGTAAAACCATTGTGTATGTTATTATAAGCTTTAAATAATCATTAATAAGCATGGAGGGTTGATGAAAGAAATTGACCTTTAGGGTCAATCACTGTTGTCTGGATGTTGGAACAGCAGTACATGCTGTTTAAGTTCCCCACACAACATGGCCGCCATGTAGTTGCCTCCTATGAAGATGGTCAAAGGGTTAGGGGTCGGGTGAGGTTTAAGCCATAGAAATGTCTGAAAATCAATGAAAGTCAATGCAAAGTCCTCAGAAAGATAGTAATCCATGCATGTGTGTGTGGGTGTGTGTCTGTGTGTGGGTGTGTGTGAGTGTGTGTGTCTGTGTGTGGGTGTGTGTGTGTGTGTGTGTGTGTGTCCCAGTGTGAGACACAGAGAGGCAGAAAGAAAGACAGAATCACATCCAGACATATACAGTAGGAGATACACAGAGCTATAAATAGAACAGTGAGGAATGAATCAGCCAATCAGCAAAGAGCGTCAGTGTAACTTGACACCTGCTGTTTCTCACTCACGCAGCACCTCACTCTGTGTCTCCCCTGGTCTAGGCTTTATAACATGGAGGCGCATGCTCCCGAACGAGCTATCCCTCGTCCCCAATCGTGGAGATTTTCATAGCTCTATGTCATTCACAGTATAAAATATGATTATGGAAATAAATGGTGTCACTCATGGATTACAGGTCAAGCTCTCATTGAAAATACATGGGAGAAGGCCTACAGAAATCTACTGACTCTTGGCGATCGAGAGTGTTTTGACAGAAATCTATGAGACTTAGAACAATTTTGAAATTATTGTGTGAAAGCAGAGGCCCGGCACTACAATCTGACCAAAAACTGAAAATTGTGACTGTAGAGCGAAATTTGTGGCCGTGAGTGCCAGTTGAAACTCATTTTTCCTGAAAAAATCCCCTCTTTTTACACTCTAGTAACTGCCATCTCCACTGTTAAGAGTGTGATTTTCTCGCAAACTTTGTGTCGCTTGGAGTCTAATTTTAGAGAAACTGTAGCAGTTATCAACAAACCGTTTTCATTTCTGAAGAGCCGGCGGATTTTCCTACAAACTGAAAGTCAAACTGTTTTTCTAGGTGAAAGTATGGCTATACAGTGCAGCCTCAAAAACAGTGAATTTTGAGGATTTCTTCGCCCCTGACTCCATTCATTCCTATGGGGATTTTGGGGGGTGGTTTTTCGTTAATTACGTCGCCATGGTAACTCGAAACGCCAATAAAAGTAATAGCACACCTCACGGGACCGAGCCGGTCGTTTTGATGTATATATTGTGGGGGTGCACGCAGCGGTTCGGGCCGCATTAATTTTGACGGAAGAAAAATAAAGATATAAAGAGTCCAGTTTAGAGGTGCATAGTAATAGGTGCCTGCCATGCATTGCATGGAGGCAGTGCATTGCATTGCAATGCAATGCACTGCTCTCCTATGCATTGCTATGGCAGGCCCCAATTAAAGCTGCAAGCAGCATTGGGCGGCCCTCGCAGCCAAGCACCGCTTGGCCTGTGTGGTGACCGCGGGAGCCTTGCACCTCTTCCTCCACGCCACTGAGGAGCCTGCCACTCCATTCCGCACGTTCCCAGTAGGTGACGCTGCAAGCCACCTTTCATACATTCTTTGGTCATGTTAAGTTCTGTTCTGGCAAGAAATGTTCCAAATTTGGCCGAAATACAACCTTCCCGATGAAAACTGCACTCACTTGTTAGTTAGTGGGCGGGGCTAAAGTAATATCGTCAATTGATTGTGGCAACATGTTCTTCATTGATCCATGATGATGTATACTACATTTAAAGTGGATGCGATGATGTATGAGGGAGATGCTCTATCTCCCTCTACTTAAAATGTCCTAGGGGCGCTGTTGATCCAAAGTCCAATGTAATCTAATAGAGTTTTTTAGGGGCTGACAAAGATGAAGCTTATTCAGTTTGGAGTGAATCTGACCTTCCATATGGAAGCTACACTCATTTGCATATTAGTGGGTGGGGCTAAAGTGATGTAATGTGTTCACTGTGTCAACATGTCCAGATCTGATCCATGATGATGTACAGTAAGTTTGAAGTGGATCCGATCGGGCATGAGGGATCTAGAGCCCTTGATGTGTCGTAGGGGGCGCCGTTGAGGCAAATTCATATGTAATGTAATAGAGCTGTTTAGGGGCTGACAAATATCAACCATATTCAGTTTGGAGTAAATCTGCCAATGCATGTGTAAATTAGAGGCAAACGTATCGCCATGGCGTCACATCAGACTTCGCCACGCCGCCAAGCCCACACCCTACAGCCAAACCTGTCAGTACTGGAGACCAAGTTAGACCATCGTGTTATCTGTCATTGGAGAAGGTCTCATGTTGATTAGTTGAAGGAGATCAAATATGGGCCACACTAAGTGAAACATGACACTTTGTCTTCTGAGGGGGCGTGGCTTCAATGATGTCAGCAGTTGATCATTGAATATTGTTCCAGTTATCATATGGATAAATCCCAGAAGGTTTCATGTGTCTGTGACTTTCTTTGTAGAAAGTATAAGAGTTTCGTGTTTCATGGTGAGAAGTCAGATTTTGAGGCTTAGCCACACCCACATACTTTCATGTAGCAACAAGCTTTTGATAACTTTTGTTCCCCAGTGCCTTAAGACTATACTCATTGATTTCGAAGTCTGTAAGTCCAAAGCTGTATGAGGTGTTCGCTCAGATTCGACGTGTGTAAACGAAAGAAAATGGCGTCTCTAATCCAAAATGGCCGACTTTCTGTGTGGTTTGGACAATGGGTCCAAGAGACTTTGTTGCAGGTCCTGAGAAGTTACATAGGTGTACTGAATTTCATAAACCTTGGACATAGTATGCCTTGGGGCTGGTTGTTTTAGTGGTCCTAGAGGGCGCTGTGGAGCAATTAGGCCACGCCCACCATTTCTTTCACTGGAAATCCTTAGGGACCAGCATCAATCATATTGAGTGTGGTGGCGATCAGCTAAGAAATGTGGAAATCAGAGGCAAATGTAAGGCCATGGCGTGACGTCTCTCCTCGCCACGCTGCCACGGACACACGCTCCCACCTAAAGTCTTTGTGTTCCAAACCAACTTAGACCATCTTGTTATCTGTCACTGGGGACAGTTTCGTGTTGATTAGGTGACGGGGGTGAAATGTGGACCTTTCACAGTAAAACATGACACTTCCTGTTCTCAGGGGGCGGGGCTTAAATGATGGCAGGATGTGACCATTGAATATTGTTCAGGGCCAGATGTGGATCAATACCAGAATGTTTTGTGTGTCTGCAACTTTCCTTGTAAGACCTATAAGAATTTAAATTTTTTTGGTAAGTCGTCACACTTTGAGGCCTGGCTCCGCCCCCTCAGCATGCTCAAAAATGCACAATTTCGATAACTTTAGATCCCCCATCCCTTCTGAGCAAACTGACCACATTTTGAGGCGATCAATCAAAATCTCTAGGAGGAGTTCGATCAAATACGGAGGCCATAAACGGCAAAAATGGGGTCAAAATCGAAACTTCAATCCAAGTTGGCCGACTTCCTCTTTGTTGTAGGATGCGGGTGCAAGAGAGTTTTAGTTAAGTCTTGTGGAGTTCTACAAGTGTACCAATTTTCATAACTGTACGATAAAGTAAGGTCAATGCAGAGGCTTTTTTGAAATTTTCAGGGGGGCGCTGTTGAGCCATTTTTATTGTGACTTTTGCGAAACCTTTAAAATACATAAATTTTCACCACGACTGATGGCTCCGCCAAATTTGCTGACTTTTTGAATATGTTAAATCCGCGAAAAAAGCGATTCATTTATTGCTTGAATAATAATAATTAAAGCTGCAAGCAGCCTTGAAGGCCCTCGCACCTCAGCGCAACTCGGCGTGTGCAGCGACCGCGGGAGCCTGGCATCGCCTCCTACAGACGATGACAGCGCTTCACTTCAACATGTCGCCAGTAGGTGGTACTGTGAGCAACATGTCATATGATCTTTGGTCATGCAGAGTTTCGGTCTGGCAAAAAGCATTCAAAATTTGGAGTAAATCAGACCTTCCATATGGAAGCTACACTCATTTATTTGTTAGTGGGCGGGGCTAAAGTGATGTCATCTATTGACTGTGTCAACATGTCCATCATTAAGTCATGATCATGTATACTACATTTGAAATGGATCTGATGATGTATGAGGGACATATAGCCGTTGAAGTGTCCTAGGGGGTGCTATTGATCAAAATTTCAATGTAATCCAGTAGAGCTGTTTGGGGACAGACAAACATCAACCATATTTATTTAGGAGTGAATTGGACCATGCATGTGTAATTTATAGCGAAACGTATGGCCGTGGCATGACATCACAATACGCCACGCCATCATAGCCACACCCTCCAGCTAAAGCAGCCAGTACTGGTGACTGTCGAAGACCATGATGTTATCTGTTGCTTGGGATAGTTTCACGTTGATTAGGTGAAGAACATCAAACATTGATTCTGTAAAGGAAAACCTGACACTTCCTGTTCTCAGGGGGCGGGGCTTCGATGATGTCAGCATCTGACCAGTGAATATTGTTCAGGCCTAGAGGCAGATCAATCTCAGAAGGTTTCATGTGTCTGTGAGTTTCCTTTTAGGAGCTATGTCAATTTAGTATTTTTTGGTGAGAAGTCATATTTTGAGGCGTGGCCACGCCCACACGCTTTCATGTATCAAAAAGCTTTTGATAACTCGGGCCTAATAAAGAGAAACAGGAACACTATAAGTCTAAATGTCTTATATTCTAGGTTCTTCAAAGTAGCCACCTTTTGCTTTGATTACTGCTCCACACACTCTTGGCATTCTGTTGATGAGCTTCAAGAGGTAGTCACCTGAAATGGTTTTCCAACAGTCTTGAAGGAGTTCCTTGACTGGGGAGGCCAGGTCATCTGACGCAGCACACCATCACCCTCCTTCTTGGTCAAATAGCCCTTACACAGCCTAGAGGTGGGTTTTGGTTCATTGTCCTGTTGAAAAATAAATGATGGTCCAACTAAACACAAACCGGATGGAATACCATGCCACTGCAAGATGCTGTGGTAGCCATGCTGGTTCAGTATGCCTTCAATTTTGAATAAATCCCCAACAGTGTCACCAGCAAAGCACCCCCACACCATCACACCTCCTCCTCCATGCTTCACGGTGGGAACCAGGCGAGTAGAGTCCATCCGTTCACCTCTTCTATGCCGCACAGACACGGTGGTTGGAACCAAAGATCTCAAACTTGGACTCATCAGACCAAAGCACAGATTTCCACTGGTCTAATGTCCATTCCTTGTGTTCTTTAGCCCAAACAAGTCTCTTCTGCTTGTTGCCTGTCCTCAGCAGTGGTTTCCTAGCAACTATTTTACCACCTAGAACCTGTAACCTGTAACTCTATGCGTTACATTAACGCTCAGCATGGACTCCTGCTTTACTTGCACTGCCATACTTGCACAATGATCACTTGCACTGTTGTATTGCTCTTACATTTTATACTGCTCTATACTTACTCTCACTCACTTAAAACTGTTCACATATATTTATATTATATTGTAGATATGTTTATACTGTTTAATTTGTATTGTATTGCACCGACTACGCCAAAACAAATTCCTTGTATGTCCAAAAACGTACTTGGCAATAAAGCTTTTCTGATTCTGATTCTGATTCACACAGTCTCTGCTTAAGAGTTGTTCTAGAGATGTGTCTGCTGCTAAAACTCTGTGTGGCATTGACCTGTTCTCTAATCTGAGCTGCTGTTAACCTGCGATTTCTGAGGCTGGTGACTCGGATGAACTTACTGTCCGCAGCAGAGGTGACTCTTGGTCTTTCTTTCCTGGGGCGGTCCTCATGTGAGCCAGTTTCTTTGTAGCGCTTGATGGTTTTTGCGACTGCACTTGGGGACACTTTCAAAGTTTTCCCAATTGTTCGGACTGACTGACCTTCATTTCTTAAAGTAATGATGGCCACTCATTTTTCTTTACTTAGCTGCTTTTTTCCTGCCATAATACAAATACTAACAGTCTATTCAGTAGGACTATCAGCTGTGTACTGTATCCATCTCCTGCACAACACAACTGATGGTCCCAACCCCATTTATAAGGCTTGAAATCCCACTTATTAAACCTGACAGGGCACACCTGTGAAGTGAAAACCATTTCAGGTGACTACCTCTTGAAGCTCATCAACAGAATGCCAAGAGTGTGTGGAGCAGTAATCAAAGCAAAAGGTGGCTACTTTGAAGAAACTAGAATATAAGACATATTTTCTGTTGTTTTTTACCTTTTGGTTTAGTATATAATTCCACGTGTTAATTCATAGTTTTGATGCCTTCAGTGTGAGGCTACAATATTCATAGTCATGAAAATCTTTGAATGAGAAGGTGTGTCCAAACTTTTGGTCTGTACTGTAAGTGTTCCTATTTGTCATCTGCAACATGGATAAATAGCACACCTGTTAAAAACCCCCGTATGTTTAGTAATTGCTCTTTACATCAGCAATAATCTTAAATGATAAAAACAAATCATGTATTATAATATAACTTTCTGTTACTAGACAACTATTACCCTTCAGTGGGGTATTGACATGCTTTGAATCATTACAAGTTTAATATAAAAAATTGCATTAGAACTGCACAATGTATTGAGTTGCTATCATCACTCAGAGCAAAATAACAATTGCAAAGACCTGCTTAAGTGACCTTAGCTACTAAGATCAAAAGGATCTGTAGAGTTTTAAGGGCAGTGTGATGATGGAAAAGAAAGAGAGCTTTTTTCCCTAAAATCACATAACCCTAGATTTTAACTAACAATTGTCAGGTCAATATGAAGAAACTATGTAACTAGAGTGTATCTCAAATTAAACAGTGCTGCTTACTTTCACATAAGGTAAATACAGATAATTAGTGTAAATAAATAAAAAGAAGTGATGAAGGTTAGACAATATGAAACATTTCTTTGTGCACATTTGTTGAGGAATAATAAAAGTTAAATAAGTGTTGCTTCAGATCTCCATAAAATACAGCATAAAACTAGATTGTATTTTTAAATACATGTTGGAATAGTCATCAGATCATTATGTCTACTTAGACAAATGTGTTGGTACCCTTCCACAATGAAAAACAGAACCATGTCTGAATTAACTTCAAACTGACACAAATCAGACTTTGCCTTAATTACTGACTAAGTTCAATATTTCATCAAGTTAGTTATCAACAAAAGTAACATGGAAAACAAAAGTGGTAAGTTCAGTATTTCCTGCATTGATCACTGCAGACAAGCAATATCTGAACTTTACCGTTTGGGCCCCTCTTCCATAGCAAATTGCTCAAAACTGTCCAAGGTGTAAAGGTTGTACCACAGAGGACTAGTAAGATAAAGAACTGGGCTCATGGATAGCCTTTCATTATGTTTTTTCTTGGCCATTTATGAATGTTTTAAGTTATCCTGTTGAACATGTATGGAACCTTCAGTTTTGTCTCATCAGGTCACAGGATTTTCTCTCAGTACTTTGGGATGTTTCAACATACATTTTGGTGAAGTCCAGTCTGGCTTCTTGTTTGCAAATCTCTCCAGAGGGTCCTTCTATTGAACCAGTCATGGCTCAGAATACAACAAATGGTAAGATCAGACAGTGGTGTACATTGACTTTGGTGTTCAGCTTGAAAGGCTTTGGATGGTTTCCTTGGCTGTTTTACCATCCTCATTGTCTGTCTGATCATCCTGTAGTTCCATTTCCTCTTGTTTCCACAGCTGGGAGATGTTCTTGTTGCTTTTATCTTTAACATGGAGACCTATAATATTCTTTCTGAGGTCCTCAGACAGCTCCCAATTATTTATATTTATTTAATAATTTAAATAAATAATCTATTTAATAATCCCAAACTACCCAGTGGTATGTTGGCTCCCTTTAAACAGGCTGAATGGTTAATGAAAAACTTAAAAGCATCTGTGATACTAAGTATAGTATACTCGGTGGCGACGATTGTATGGCAGCCTCACTTCTGTCAGTCTGCCCCAGGGCAGCTGTAGCTATAATGTAGACTACCACTATCAGTGAATGAATGGGGGATGACTGATTGTAGTGTAAAGTGCTTTGGGGTCCTTGGACTTGATAAAGCGCCAAGTACATACAGGACATTTACCATTTATTTCCAGATACCCTTTTTCACCTGCTGTTATTCCTTCAGTTTCTCTGTATTCCCAACATCCATTAACTCCTCCATATTGTTCTTCCCCCACATATGCTTCATAGTCCCTCTTACTGCCCTGTATCACTTTATTGTCATGAAAATGCACACACACACACACACACACAAAAACACACACACACACACACTCCTAGGAGAAATTTAGAGAGACTAATTACCCTAACCTTACATGCATGCTTGCAAACTGGATGCAAAGGGAGAACAAGCAGAAAAGCTGCAGAAAAACATCAGGCAGGGATTTGAACTCAGAACCTTATTGCTGCAGGGTAAAAGTGCTACCATCTGTGCCAACATGCAAAATTCCAGTTTGGATGACAAAAAAGGAATGAATGTTGCAACGGTAGGGGTAGGGCTTAGGGGGCAACAGGGTGACTTGGAGCTCAGCATCAGTTCCACAGAGTACTTTAACCTAGACAGAGATTATTTAGCCTCAAACTGAGCAGCTCTGATCCTAATGTTAGATTACAAATTTTTGTTAGGTCCACCTGTCAGTGGGTCATAACACACACCAGAAGTAAAAACAAGTACTATCAGAATATCCAGCACCATACAGACACCGCTATTTCCACTGCAGGCAAATGTGGCCCAAATCTAAGTTTTTGGGGATCAAGTGATCATGTCAGGCAGTTTAAAGCAAGTGGGAACGCTCAGAAATGGCTCAAATGTGATTTTTTCAAGTCACATTTGAGCCACATTCATATGTGGTCCTGAATCCAACTTGTATCTGATATTTTGGAATGGGACTTCAGTGGGAACAACCAAGGCGGATTAAATGTGACTTTGACGTTACTTTCCGTCGCATTCTTCACAATTTTGTGCAGCCCAACAGGAAACGTTAGCAGTTAGCAAAACAGACAGGAGGCTAGAATCGTACTGCACAGTGGAGAGACAGCGAGACGTTTGAGCCCGTTAATAAAATGAAATAAAACTTTATTCAAGCCTAATTGAAAGGCTCATAGGAACCGTCTGGATGTGGGACGTAGTTTGTATTGTAAAATTTGTATGAAGTGTTCAAACAGAGGACGTTAAAATTCTACTGAGGTTACCAAGCATGTGATGATCTGCCCCTGAAATCTAGTCCGCTGCCTGTGTAGCTGAGAGGAGAGGCGCTGACATATATGATTAAAAGTTGTCCTCAACATGAATAAGTTCTGAATAAACTCAGTCTCTGTAAAGTTGTTAACATCCCTGCCCCACCATTGCTGGCTGTGTCTCTGCATCCAAAGAGTTTGTTGTGTTGAACTCGCAGTCAGATCTCCCTAAAACGGAACAATAAAGAGTTTCACTCTCCTTTTATTCAAGTGTTTCCCGCACAGCACCCGCTGACACAATAAATGGCTTCTGTTGTGCTCTTAAACCATAACACCTATTTCTCCTTGTTTACTGTTGTGCTGCGCTTGACGATGCCCTTCTTGTTCTTATGCGCATGCGGGTCAGTTTGGAGCCACAAACATTTCATACTAAAGTCAGATATAGGCAAAATTTACAAAGTAATGGGAATGACCACACAAAAAAATCAGATTGCTGAAAAAATTGGATTTGAGCATTAAGACCTGAAGAGGGAACATAGCCAAAGACATTTCACTACATCTTAGACCCTTAAACTCATACATAAGCCCACATACTATTTGCTTGGTATCATACACAAGCAAATAGATTATGACCCCTCAGCTGCCTGTTGATTTACTTCCATGGAGATCAGATTGCTGTTTTTAATGTGAGAAGCCATTTTTATTGTACAACACAGTCGGAGCATGAAACCATTCATGCCAAGTGCACTAATATGTGGTGTGATTTTTTTCTTTGAACTTTGATGTAAGCTGTTGAGTAAATGAAGTTGACAAAAGTGATCACACCCTGGACATGGACCTATTGAGCTGTAGTCTTCAGGAAAGAGACTCAGAGACCTGCAACAAAAACACCTGGGCTTAACTGTTTCTTTTCTCACAATCCATCTACCAACCTCTTAAGCCCTATCCCCCAATACCAGGGGAGGGATTTTACCTTTTTATCCAACATTCATTGCTCTATGTTCCTTTAGTTAAACATAGACATGTATGGTATCCTCTAACACGTCAGACTCTCAGCTAAAAGCTGACATAAACCATTTCTATGAACACCAAACAGTTACAACTACAAGCAGTTAAATCAGAAAGTAAACAGATTCCACAAAATGTTATCATCACAAATCTCAGTCTGAGCTGCTCCCCCCACAGCTTCTACACAAACAAACAGCATGTTTGCAGACAACAGAGAGCTTACAGATTTCAAAAATATGTTTTGTCACAATCTGTCCAGGATTTACTCAACCAGCAACAAAAAAAAAAGACCGGAATAATCTCTAGCAATTGAAAAACATTATCGAAAAACTTTCTTACTGTCATAATTTTCTTCCCCAAGTCTATAATGTTATTTTGTGGTATTTACTCATCAACTACGTGTCATCTCCTAGTGTACTTTGCAAGCAATTTCCTGTTGACATTCTGCTTTCAGGTTCGGATACAAGGAACTGATTCACTTAGTCTGCGTCACAGGTCTTCGTCTCTCTTCAGTTGGTGATTGGTGGGACTGCGTGAACGTGTTTAGTATTTACTTGATTCTGTTGGCTCTATGGATTAAAAGGAAGGGTGATTTGTGCAATTCGGACCAACCAAACTCGAGTTACCGCTCTGCGTAAAGCTGTTAGTCAGTGAATATGCTGTTGGAACGAAAGAGCAGTTTCTCAGTGTTTTACTAAAAATCTAAACAAAATAACGGTAATTTAAAAAAAGAAAATGTTAAACCATTTTAGACATATAGAAAAAGGTTTATTGAGTTTTGCAAGTAAAAACACAATTTTTTGTAAATGGTGCCAGCATTTGCCAACTAGCTGCGCCATACTGTGCCAATGGGTAAAACGCCTAGTTATGTCTTTACTAAAAGCTCTGTAACTTTGCTTTACTTTACCTCAGCTGCATGAATCTTTGCACAGGTAATGCCCACAAGTGGATTTAGGGTTTTCGAAAGTTTGTAGCCTTATTCATGATATTTCTAAAAGGTTCATATACTGTATAATGCAGAAAATCTTTTGGTGGGGGAAAAAATCGTTTTTTTCTGTGTTCCATCCTCATTATCTCTGGAACAATAGTAGCTACTGTGATATTTGCACTTCTGATGGCATCTCCTAAGTGTTAGCTTTAATTTAATACCAAGATTATTTCAAGAGTTTAATTGCTGAGAAAAACTCAATTAGATTTGGGCATGTTATTTCAAGCACAAACTTCACGAAACCCCTTGGGGCTTATTAAAAACATCTGGGCCTGTATTCATAAAGATTCTCAGAGTCGTCTCAGAGAGCTCCCAACTCCTAGCTTAAGAGTGATTCAGCTCGTTGCTGAGAGCGACTCTGATCCGAGCGAACAGCTTTCTCCAAGATTTATCCCATTTCACCCCTGAGTCCAGGAACCGCAACCTGCCTGCGATCCTGTGTAAGGATCACATCCAGTCTGTGATTCAGCTCACGTAACATCTCAGTCTGAGTGCTGATCGCCCTGAAGATCCCATCATACATGCCAGGCAGCCTTACAATTGCCAGAACAGCTGCTGACACTCTCCGAATTTCTCAATATGCCATGTAACCGCTGACTCCAAAAAGCAGAAATCCTGATATCAAACATCCAATTATATACACATCTTCCACATCCTCGACTGACATTATCGACAAACACACAATCCTCCACTTCTGCCAGGAGTCCATTGTGTATCCAGAGAAAAACGTCCAGTCCGGACAAGTTGGGCTCTCCTTCACCCTGTCTTCTCCTTGAGAAAATTTGATCAATTGCATTGAGAGACCAGCTGACCAAATCCATAACTAAGAATTTGGAAGATATGCAAGAAGAGGCTCCAAAGACAAGACACAGAGCTGAAGCAGGGCAGATATGGGAGGGGGTGGGAGACAGAGAAAAAGCGTCCTCCTCCACCGAGAGCAGAAAGAAAGAGCACAGGATCTTTCAGCAGCTTAGTGATGAGAGCAAGTTTGTTCAGTGAAATATATTAATCATCATTAAAATGTATCATTTATTTAGGTAATTTGCATTTTATTTGATTTTTACATGTTTTGAAATTTATTTCAAGAGATTGTAAAGAGCACTAAATTGCTTTTTTTACTGAGGGTTTTTAAATATGCAGTACAGACCAAACGTTTGGACACACCTCATTCAAAGAGTTTTCTTTATTTTCATGGCTATGAATATTGTAGCTTCACACTGAAGGCATCAAAACTATGAATTAACACATGTGGAATTATATACTGAACAAAAAAGTGTGAAACAACTGAAAATATGTCTTATATTCTAAGTTCTTCAAAGTTGCCACCTTTTGCTCTGATTACTGCTCCGCACACTCTTGGCATTCTGTTGATGAGCTTCAAGAAGGTATTCACCTGAAATGGTTTTCCAACAGTCTTGAAGGAGTTCCTTGACTGGGGAGGCCAGGTCATCTGACGCAGCACCCCATCACCCTCCTTCTTGGTCAAATAGCCCTTACACAGCCTGGAGGTGGGTTTTGGGTCATTGTCCTGTTGAAAAATAAATGATGGTCCAACTAAACACAAACCGGATAGAATACCATGCTGCTGCAAGATGCTGTGGTAGCCATGCTGGTTCAGTATGCCTTCAATTTTGAATGAATCCCCAACAGTGTCACCAGCAAAGCACCCCCACACCATCACACATCCTCCTCCATGCTTCACGGTGGGACCCAGGCATGTAAAGTCCATCCACCTCTTGTGCGCCGCACAAAGACACGGTGGTTGGAACCAAAGATCTCAAACTTGGACTCATCAGACCAAAGCACAGATTTCCACTGATCTAATGTCCATTCCTTGTGTTCTTTAGCCCAAACAAGTCTCTTCTGCTTGTTGCCTGTCCTCAGTAGTGGTTTCCTAGCAGCTATTTTACCATGAAGGCCTGATTCACACAGTCTCTTCTTAAGAGTTGTTCTAGAGACGTGTCTGCTGCTAGAACTCTGTGTGGCATTGACCTGTTCTCTAATCTGAGCTGCTGTTAACCTGCGATTTCTGAGGCTGGTGACTCGGATGAACTTATCGTCCGCAGCAGAGGTGACTCTTGGTGTTCCTTTCCTGGGGCGGTCCTCATGTGAGCCAGTTTCTTTGTAGTGCTTGATGGTTTTTGCGACTGCACTTGGGGACACTTTCAAAGTTTTCCCAATTGTTCGGACTGACTGACCTTCATTTCTTAAAGTAATGATGGCCACTCGTTTTTCTTTACTTAGCTGCTTTTTTCCAGCCATAATACAAATTCTAACAGTCTATTCAGTAGGACTATCAGCTGTGTACTGTATCCACCTCCTGCACAACACAACTGATGGTCCCAACCCCATTTATAAGGCTTGAAATCCCACTTATTAAACCTGACAGGGCACACCTGTGAAGTGAAAACCATTTCAGGTGACGACCTCTTGAAGCTCATCAACAGAATGCCAGGAGTGTACGTAGCAGTAATCAAAGCAAAAAAGTGGCTACTTTGAAGAACCTAGAATACAAGACATATTTTCAGTTGTTTCACACTTTTTTGTTCAGTATATAATTCCACATGTGTTAATTCATAGTTTTGATGCCTTCAGTGTGAAGCTACAATATTCATAGTCATGAAAATAAAGACAACTCTTTGAATGAGGTGTGTCCAAACCTTTGGTCTGTACTGTATATCATTTTACTTTTATATAAATGCTTTGTTAGTTATTTTAAGACAAAGTTTAGGCCGATAGTATAAGGGAAACTCCATGTTAATGAAAATTCACTGTTCTCCAAGTGCTAGAAATACTGTTTTTCCAAACTTAAGGGGTAATCATTTAAATAATCATAATTTCAATAGTGAGGAAAATATTCATAACATTTTCATAACTGAGCAGCCCTGATATTTATCCCTGCTGTGGATGTTTATCAGGTTTATTAGGGCTGCATTCCACTTCTGCATGTGTCTTTGTTGGTTCTTAGGTAAATTGTGTCCAAACCCAGAAGTTCATCAAAGTGGAATGCAGTCCTTGATAACACACCTGCTTTATGTAAATCAAAACATATATATACATAGATATATTTTGCCCCAAACAGAGTTTTTGGAGGTCAGTCTTAGTATGCTTTTCTAAGTCAGCTTTAGTCAGTTAAGATTACTAATAAAAGTCCGGACAATTGCTTAAAGGCGCACAAAACTGTATCTTACTGCAGATTTTTCTGACTACACACAGTCAACTACAATCCTCAATAAAAATGTTTTTGGCTCATGATATTTTAATCTGTAGCATTTTGCTAAACTAGTATGCTAGTGTTAGCGTTTTCCTCACTGTTTCGATTTGACTCGCTAATTCGGCACTATACAAAGCTCTCCTCTACACAGCTGGCTTTTAGAGCAAAGCACATATCAGGGTGCATGACACAGACAGACAGGAGGATGCAGGAGTCAATAAGTCTCTCTTTCACGGTAAACCGCAGGATAAAACATGCTTATAAATTAGGCTAAAGAATTTCCTATCTCCTAGCCTGTGAAATGTAAATTTCATCTGTACTTGCCCATGAGGGTCTGCTAGGCCTCTCTGTGGACCTCGGTGTGCAGCCACGATTTTTGTGACCGCATTGGCTGTACATACAGGCAAGGACAATAGTCCAGGTCAGAGGATGGTGCCAAACAGAGTGAATACAAAAACAATGGGTGAAATCATGAAACGTAGAAGAAAACCAACAATAAAGTTTGTTTTAAAGAAATATAGGGATGATAAATCTGCTATTTCAGTGTGGATCACTTCTCTCTGAAGAAGAGAGAAATGATCCACAAGGATACAAAACTGCACTGATATTCTAGTGATCAAATGCCTTTATTTTTTGGGTTTTTTTCTTCTCCTTTTCTAGTGGACCGTGGATAAACCTGTTCATTATCGCCCCCTAATTGGCTGAAGTAAAAACTAAATCTCTGATTGGAATGTGGTTTTCAGCTGAACTGAAAACAGTACAAAGGGGGGCAGGTGCGTGTCAGAAAAGACCAATGCCTTGATCGGGACCCTGATCTGACCCCAAGTATCACATTAAGGTTCCAGTCAAGGCATGCCTAATTGATCTTATAATTTTGTAAGTACTGTATATAATGTGTATGTGCTTTTTGTAAATGGCCACCAGGCTGAGTTGTGATGAACAGGAGGTTGTAGGTATAGGGGTGTGGTTACTGTCAGTTTCATTGCTTAAATGCAACAGCTGCATACAAACATGGCTATCCAAAGAAGTGAAATGTTGGAGGAAGATTGTTTTGCTCCATTTGGAACTGAAAAAGTTTCCCTCTGCTGTCAGACGCAAAATACTCCTGTCAGCACGTGGAACAGTAAGCTGTAGATCAGAACAATGTAACAGTAATCAGGACTTTTCATCCCAAAAGCCATAGGTCACATGTCAATTTTTTCCCTGAGACTGGTTATAATGTCATGTGTTCAGATGCGTGTGTTTGCCATGAACTGATCCAACTAGACCAGGTCTCCATATAACCTATGTAAACATTGGCTAATGGCTGATGCCACTTTTGCCCTCCCCTGGCACTCTCAAAACACTGGTGAAGTCTTTCCTTACAGAATTTTAAATTTCACAACATAATCTCACAAGGACACAAAAATATCTGCACAGTCAACAAAGAGGAGGTTCTAATGTAATGTACCACACACTCAGCCCAGGCACGTTTTACAACTTACTTGCACAAATCATAGAACATGTCTGCTGATGATGACAGGGTATTAAAAACTCAAAATAACCAGATGAAACAAAATCATAAATTGGTCTGGATCCCAGAAATGTTTCAACACAGGCAAAATAATACATTTAAAATATCTGATGAGTGACCAATTTCAGGTTATTCTGTCAGTGTGCAATACTTGAACGCCAGAGTATTCAGTTGTTGTTACACTAAGAACACGTAACAGGAGCTACCTCCTAACATCTGATCCCTGGACAGAGAAATGAAGGTAAGGTTCTGGTTATTGTTTTAGAAAAATATAGTATCAGAATTATTTTTCTGATGAAGAAATTAAAAATTACATGTGTCTGTGTGTTCATACAGTATATGAAAACATATTTATGACTGCACATGCATGAGTGCTATTTTGTGGGTAGAAAAGGATGGTGGGGCTTGTAGGAACATAGTTTGGAAAGCACACATCCAATGACCTTTCACTGCTGGAACCTTAGATTTTATGATTATATGCACAAAATATCCAGTTTTGTTTTCTTTAAGGAAAAAGTTACTTTATATACTAGTAATGCAATACTGTAACCACATTCTGATTTAAAATTGTATAAAAGATGTCTATTTTACTCTTTTTTTGTTCTTGTTTAAAAACTCAACAGCAGTTTCAGACTCTGAGTGTCTGATTTCCACTACAGCTTACAAAAAGACACTAACAGGCTGCTTCTGGTCTAGAGGTTCCATGATGCCCTTCGAAATACACGAAACACTTGTTTTGGCTGTGGCCCAGAGCCACATTAGAAACATTTTTTTTTAAAAGAGTTCAAACCTAAAACAACCGTGCATCTTTTTAAAACGGTGGTACTGTTCATAGGTTATAAGCAGGCAGTATCTTACCTACAGTAGAAAACTGCTTAAAAACTTCAGCCAGAACTGACAGAGAGGTTTGGACTGTCTAATTAAGCTGCAGGTTTGTTTGAGGCCAAAATCTAAACTGAATAAGAATTGTTTTTTAAAGCCTATATTGTCCCACAACCATTTTAAAATAATTTATACTCAGAGACCATCAGCATCTACAACAGCTCTTTGAAGAATCCTGTATGAGCTACAACATTTAATTTGCCTTTGAGATTAATAAAGTATTTTTGAATTTGAATTGAACAAAGCAGTGCATAGAGTGAGCATTCCTCATGCATTAAAAGAAAACACTTTTCCATGGAACAAGGCGTGAAATTCAACCTGACAGACAAGCACACACACGCACACACAGACACACACAAAGCCAACTGTTCCAACTCCAATTGTGAAGCAGATCTTGCAGAATGTGATTAGGAGTAACACTACAGGCTCGAGCGACATCAGCAGATCTGAGGGAGGCTCCAGAGACAGGGAACACACTGGAACACCAGAAATATCCTGCACAGCTTCCAGCAGACTCGGTGAAAATGGCCTTTAATAACCAACAGAGCTGTGCAGCAGCTAGCTGCTGAGCCTGACTGTTAGCCTTGTTAGCCTGGCAGTGGGATGCACTACAAACAGTGCCTCTGCTTTACAGCCAACAAACATTTTCTTTGGAGTTTTCTCTTTTAATATTAGCACTGCTCGGAGCGGCCGCTGTAATACAGTGAACCTGATTGTATGCTGGACTGGGATGGAGCTGTCAGCTGGCTCCAGCCTTAAACATCTGCCTCTGTGCAATGCTGATGTGGAAAACTGAAGGTGGAATGCTCGCATGTATTTGGCGTGCCTCGGGGCTTATATACTTACAGGAACAGACATTTTGCTGCTTTCACTCTTTCCTTTAAAACGCCCTCTAGGTTGTTTTCCTCCACTGCTACTTTTATTTGACAAAAGAAGATGTTTGCAGCTCAGTCCTCCGTAGGTTCCATGGTAAGGTATCGAGGTAAGCAACCCCTCCTGCAGCAGAAAAAGGTTCGGATGTGCGTGAGTGTTGGAAATGTGCGCAGCCCAGGCTCAGATATGCTGCAGCACCAATGAGTCCGCCTGTCAGCAGAGCCCGTGCACTGTCTCTCATCCGTCCTGACTCCCTGCACCGCTCTGTTGTTTGTCTCGGAATTCTTCAGCTTCTCATGCAGTCGCCTCAAGAAAAAGCTGGAATATGACGCAGCTGGGATTGCTGAGATCAGACGTGCAGTGTTCCGTTTGAGAACCGAACGCGGCGCTGCGTGAGGCGCTATCTGCTCTGCTGCTGTCCGTACCTCCAGAGGGATGATCCAGTCCAGCTTTAAAGGGGCCGAGCGAGCAGCACCAGCAAAAGCAGAAAGAACGCAGAACTCCCTACTGGGACTAGTCTCTAAGCAATAAAAACACATTACCAGTTTAGAAATATTGGTTTTTGTTTCTTACAACTTTTGAACTCGATTTCATTATCAAGTTTAAATATTAGCCCAGTATGATACAATCTTGGCATTCTCAGTGTTATGTGGAATAATTGTCTACATATGAATATGGCCTTAGGAGGGTAGATTTGAGAATATTCTACTTCTCCCTAGCTGAGGTCTGCCTTCTCCTTTTCTCTACTTCACAGCTCGTCACCCTGCCCTTCTTCCTCCTAATTTTCCCAGTATTTTTGTCTCTGTCCTTGCACCTTCTTGATCGATTTGATTGATTCTGTTTAGGATGCCATTTTATTTAGAAAAAATAAATAGTTTAAAAGAATAAAACATCAGATGCTGTGAATAAATATCAATATCACAAATATAAACTTACACCCTCAACAATCCTAGAATGCTTTCGCTCTAGTGCTAAACAGCATGTGGTTGTCACAGTGGGGTTTTGGGGTGGACCGAAGCGCAGACAAGAGCTTGGAATTAGCATCTTAAATTAATCTTTATTTTATTTGAAGGATCAGAAACGTAACAAAATCACTGCAGGTACAACACATAACCAGAATCCAAAAACGTATGAAGCTGCGACACTGCAGGAACATGGCATGAACGAGGGCAGCAAGTGTGAGCGACGAGAGGAACCAGCAAAGGGCAATGAAACAAAACCAACTAATATACAGAGGGAGAACAAAGGCAGGTAATCAAAGGAACTAAGAACAGGTGAGACAGGGAGGCAGAGGGAGCAGGTGAACCTAATGAAACCAAAGCATGAGGAAAGGGACTAAAGGAAGAACAGTAAGCAGACCTAAATGAAATTATAAACAAAGATCAAAATAGGTCCACTGTGTTTTATCAAGGGCAGGGTCAATGCAGCTAGCTATCAGGAGATTTTGGAGCACTTCATGCTTCCATCTGCTGAAAAGCTTTATGGAGATGAAGATTTCATTTTTCAGTACGACCTTGCACCTGCTCACAGTGCCAAACCACTGGTAAATGGTTTACTGACCATGGTATCACTGTGCTCAATTGGCCTGCCAACTCTCCTGACCTGAACCCCATAGAGAATCTGTGGGATATTGTGAAGAGAACGTTGAGAGACTCAAGACCCAACACTCTGGATGAGCTAAAGGCCGCTATCGAAGCATCCTGGGCCTCCATAAGACCTCAGCAGTGCCACAAGCTGATTGCCTCCATGCCACGCCGCATTGAAGCAGTCATTTCTGCCAAAGGATTCCCGACCAAGTATTGAGTGCATAACTGTACATGATTATTTGAAGGTTGACGTTTTTTGTATTAAAAACACTTTTCTTTTATTGGTCGGATGAAATATGCTAATTTTGTGAGACAGGAATTTTGGGTTTTCATGAGCTGTATGCCAAAATCATCCATATTAAGACAATAAAAGACCTGAAATATTTCAGTTAGTGTGCAATGAATCTAAAATATATGAATGTTAAATTTTCATCATGACATTATGGAAAATAATGAACTTTATCACAATATGCTAATATTTTGAGAAAGACCTGTATATATATATATAACAAGCCCACACCAGACTCCCAACCCCACACCAAGACAGGATTAACTCACCATGCTCCCACAAACACAGAACATCACCGCCATTGCACCGTCAGGCCATGGAGAACCACCAACCAGCACAGCTTCAAAGACACTGCCCGGGAAATCCAAATGCAGGGAATTCAACATCCAAAAAGGGACATAACCCCCTACCACACGCGCTGCAGCCCCTCCGCGGCACACCCTGAACCATTATCTGTAGCTGATTAAAGATGTACCTTTATCAAAATGATCAATCAATGTCTTTCTTTGAAAAGTCAGCTCATGGTAAATTGTGCATAATTTGGATTTTCTAAATACCTGTCTTAAGTTTAAGGAAAGTTTGGAAAAGAAAAAATGAGGAATTCCAAAGAGTCCGATGCCCAAAGAAAGCCTTATCCTAAGTTTGGCAGAGAAGCAAACTATCCCTGTGATATCCCATAGCATTATGGGGTGACTAAACAAACACAGACTCATCTTCAGTTTTACGTTTTGACTAAGTATTTCTGAACATTAAAAATCTTAGGATCATAAAAATTATCCTATTTTTATTTTGTTATTGTTGACTATTGCTAGGTAGATAGTTCTTTTGAAAATTTCTTCTCAAAGGAAGAAGTGTGTTTTGACACAAAGTCATTGTCATGGATCTTGTTCAAGAAAATGTTGAGAAATCACATCAAAAACTTCAACAAAGGCTATCAAGAAAGAACAAATTACGCCTGTTGGAGACACGGTGTGGCGCAGAAACATCAGGAGTGAACAACAAAAAGGAGGAAAGCTGGACCCTTATTACTTAGGTCCTTTTACAGTTGTAAAAATACAGGACAAAAGTGTGGATCTCGTTGATCAAAAAGTACACTGGTACCATCTGAAGCTCCATGTGCAAGAAAAAGAACAGATACCTCACAAGCTATCAAGAGCTTCCCGTGCCTTCTGGTGCCGTACCACCTCCAGCTGCCGGCGCCGTACCATCTCCAGCTGCTTCACCATACCATCTCCAGCTGCAGATGCCGTACCACCTCCAGCTGCTTCACCATACCACCTCCAGCTGCTTCACCATACCACCTCCAGCTGCAGATGCTGTACCATCTCCAGCTGCTGGCGCCCTACCACCTCCAGCTGCTTCACCATACCACCTCCAGCTGCAGATATTGTGCCCCCTCCAGCTGCTGACGCTGTTCCACCTCTAGCTGCAGATGTTATGCCCCTTCCAGCTGCTGACGCTGTTCCAACTCTAGCTGCAGATGTTGTGCCCCCTCCAGCTGCTGGCGCCCTACCACCTCCAGCTGCTTCACCATACCACCTCCAGCTGCAGATATTGTGCCCCCTCCAGCTGCTGACGCTGTTCCACCTCTAGCTGCAGATGTTATGCCCCTTCCAGCTGCTGACGCTGTTCCAACTCTAGCTGCAGATGTTGTGCCCCCTCCAGCTGCTGATGCTGTAACATCTCCAGCTGCTGGCGCCATGCCACCTCCAGCTGCAGATATTGTGCCCCCTCCAGCTGCTGACGCTGTTCCACCTCTAGCTGCAGATGTTATGCCCCTTCCAGCTGCTGACGCTGTTCCAACTCTAGCTGCAGATGTTGTGTCCCCTCCAGCTGCTGATGCTGTAACATCTCCAGCTGCTGGCGCCATGCCACCTCCAGCTGCAGATATTGTGCCCCCTCCAGGTGCTGACGTCATACCACCTCCAGCTGCTGGCGCCATACCACGCCTGCTGCTGTGCAGAAAAACTACTTGCAGAGGCACCCCTGCAGTTTAGAAATGACAGGTCAGCTGTGTCTCAATTCAGAAAAAAGATTGCACTCACGCTGATGATGGAGACCGGTATTTTTGTAAAATTTTTTGCTTTCTAGTTTAAAGTAATGCAAGGACTAACACTTTGATGTAGTTTGTAATAATATAATTTATTGTGATATATCTCTAGGTGATCTTAGTGAGCTGTGCCACCATTGTGAGGAGAAAACGTCTACCGGAGAGAACCAGTAGAAACAACGGGAGAAACCGAATACTTGGAAAATTATGTTAAACTAGTGTAGACCACTTGTTTCACAAGTATATGTACTACTGACACACGAGACCGATTAATTACAGTCCACCTTTCCTCTACATACACTTATTGTGTAAATCTAACATTTGTTTTGTACCAGCTGACTATCCAAGTTTTTCTTATCCTTGAGTTAGTCATGCGACCTGTAATTGATAGGTATTTTGTCTTTACAATTCCTCAAATTGTCCATTGGCAATAAGCATAACAATGCAGAAAAGCTGCAAGGTATTGATACATGTCCATGTTAAAAACATTGTGGGTTGTGAGCCTTTCTTTATGTTATTGTTTTTGTTGTGTTGCAGAAAGAAAAGGAATAAATAAATGGCTTTGTTGTAATCAATAGCAAGCTAGAAGGACATTATACAGGTCCTTCTCAAAATATTAGCATATTGTGATAAAGTTAATTATTTTCCATAATGTCATGATGAAAATTTAACATTCATATATTTTAGATTCATTGCACACTAACTGAAATATTTCAGGTCTTTTATTGTCTTAATATGGATGATTTTGGCATACAGCTCATGAAAACCCAAAATTCCTATCTCACAAAATTAGCATATCATTAAAAGGGTCTCTAAACAAGCTATGAACCTAATCATCTGAATCAACGAGTTAACTCTAAACACCTGCAAAAGATTCCTGAGGCCTTTAAAACTCCCAGCCTGGTTCATCACTCAAAACCCCAATCATGGGTAAGACTGCCGACCTGACTGCTGTCCAGAAGGCCACTATTGACACCCTCAAGCAAGAGGGTAAGACACAGAAAGACATTTCTGAACGAATAGGCTGTTCCCAGAGTGCTGTATCAAGGCACCTCAGTGGGAAGTCTGTGGGAAGGAAAAAGTGTGGCAGAAAACGCTGCTCAACGAGAAGAGGTGACCGGACCCTGAGGAAGATTGTGGAGAAGGGCCGATTCCAGACCTTGGGGGACCTGCGGAAGCAGTGGACTGAGTCTGGAGTAGAAACATCCAGAGCCACCATGCACAGGCGTGTGCAGGAAATGGGCTACAGGTGCCGCATTCCCCAGGTCAAGCCACTTTTTAACCAGAAACAGCGGCAGAAGCGCCTGACCTGGGCTACAGAGAAGCAGCACTGGACTGTTGCTCAGTGGTCCAAAGTACTTTTTTCGGATGAAAGCAAATTCTGCATGTCATTCGGAAATCAAGGTGCCAGAGTCCGGAGGAAGACTGGGGAGAAGGAAATGCCAAAATGCCAGAAGTCCAGTGTCAAGTACCCACAGTCAGTGATGGTCTGGGGTGCCGTGTCAGCTGGTGGTGATGGTCCACTGTGTTTTATCAAGGGCAGGGTCAATGCAGCTAGCTATCAGGAGATTTTGGAGCACTTCATGTTTCCATCTGCTGAAAAGCTTTATGGAGATAAAGATTTCATTTTTCAGCACAAACTGGCACCTGCTCACAGTGCCAAAACCACTGGTAAATGGTTTACTGACCATGGTATCACTGTGCTCAATTGGCCTGCCAACTCTCCTGACCTGAACCCCATAGAGAATCTGTGGGATATTGTGAAGAGAACGTTGAGAGACTCAAGACCCAACACTCTGGATGAGCTAAAGGCCGCTATCGAAGCATCCTGGGCCTCCATAAGACCTCAGCAGTGCCACAGGCTGATTGCCTCCATGCCACGCCGCATTGAAGCAGTCATTTCTGCCAAAGGATTCCCGACCAAGTATTGAGTGCATAACTGTACATGATTATTTGAAGGTTGACGTTTTTTGTATTAAAAACACTTTTCTTTTATTGGTCGGATGAAATATGCTAATTTTGTGAGATAGGAATTTTGAGTTTTCATGAGCTGTATGCCAAAATCATCCGTATTAAGACAATAAAAGACCTGAAATATTTCAGTTAGTGTGCAATGAATCTAAAATATATGAATGTTAAATTTTCATCATGACATTATGGAAAATAATTAACTTTATCACAATATGCTAATATTTTGAGAAGGACCTGTACACATGTTGGTTTGGACTGACAAAAAGATAGAGGGGGACGTCGACGATGATCAAACTGTCTGTAACTTTGTAGACAGATACATCACAGCCCAGCTGCCTGACCCAGAAAAACAACCTGAACTGTACAAGAAAGTCACTGAACTCCAAAAACACAGTAAAAAACACACAAAGACATGCTTTAAGAGTGTGACCTCTGGTTGTAGATTTGGTTTTCCTAAACCGCCGGCCACAAAAACAATGATTGTCAGACATGATGAGACTTCAGACACTGAAGCTGCAAAAAGCAAACTCAGACCATTGATGAACCTGCTAAATGAGCCTGAAACTGCTTCCCTTACTATAGAGCAGATCCTGTCACGATGCAACTTGACAATGTATGAATATGAACGATGCCTCAAAGCCATAAACAAAAAAACTACCATCATTCTCAAACGTGGCCCAAAAGACTGTTGGATCAATAATTATAACCCACACCTGCTTAAAGCCTGGGATGCTAACATAGATGTGTCCTTCATACTGAATGCCTATTCATGTATTCAATATCTCACGAAATACATCACAAAGAAGGAAAGTGGCCTTTCTGACTACCTGAAGACAGTTATTGATAACTCTGACAAGAACACAGTCAACAAATGTGATGAAATGAGAGCTGTGATGCAGGCTTACTCAAAAAAGAGAGAAATCAGTGCCCAGGAATGTGTAACTCGAGTCTGTAGTCTAAAAATGAAACAATGTTCCCGCAGTGTTGTATTTGTACCAACCGATCAAAATCCTTTAAAAATCAGTCGACCTATGAGGGATCTTGAAACTGCAACAGATGACAGCTGGAATATTTGGATGACAAGTCTGAGTGATAAATACAAATGCAGACCTGAGACACCAGAGTATGAGGAAATGTCCCTGGCTGATTTTGCTGCTTTGTGCCGCTTTGTGAGTGGTCCAAGTCATAAAAAAGATGTTCTTCCTCTCCTAAATCAGCTTGAATTTGTACAAAGGCGAAAGAACAATAAACCCGCTATAATCAGATATTACCACTGTTCTGAGGAAAAGGATCCCGAGCAATACTGTGGACGATTGTTGAGACTTTACCTTCCACACAGATCAGAGCAGGAACTGAAACCACCAAGGTTCCAAACTTATCAGTCCTTCTACAATGCTGGTTGGATACAACTTCCATGTTCAGGTCACAGTCAGTTAGTGAAGAGCATTGTGAACATTAACAAAAATAAGTATGAAAAAAACTCAGATGACATTCAGAATGCAGTTGAAGAATTTGAACAAAACAGAGACAATGTGATAGATGAATGGTGCAATCTTGCTGACTCTGAAGTTGTGAGGTTAAAGTGTGATGAGAATCTACCTGAGAGACATTCTGATGAGGAAAATGAACAGGAAAGTGTCCCTGACTACAGTCGTCAGTCTGATGCCAGAACAGAAGTCAGAGCCATCAGAGAACAACCTGTAATTGATCCATCTGTGTTACGCACAATGTATCAGAATCTGAACCAGAAGCAGGCCTGTGGGTTCTATGCTGTTAGAGACTGGTGTATTCAGCGTGTTTGTGGTTTGAACCCAGATCCATTTTTCTTCTACATCAATGGTGGTGCAGGAACTGGAAAGTCACATCTGATCAAATGTATTCACTCTGAAGCAACAAAGATCCTGACCAGATTGCCTACTCATGCAGAGGAGGCTGACATATCAAATCCAACTGTCTTATTGACCTCATTTACTGGAACAGCAGCTTTTTCTATCAATGGCTACACGTTGCATTCGTTGCTCAAACTACCCAGGAGTCTGAAACCACCGATTCAGGGACTTGGTAATCAACTGGATGAAGTCAGATCTGAGTTTATCAATGCAGAAATTATTGTTATTGATGAGATTTCCATGGTTTCAAAGCCCCTTTTTGCTTATGTGGATGCAAGACTGAAGCAAATCAAAGGCACTCAGAGACCTTTTGGTGGAATGTCTGTTTTAGCTGTTGGAGATTTTTACCAGCCGCCTCCAGTGAGACAGTCTAAACCTCTCTGTGTGTATGATCCAGAACACATTGACCTTTGGCAGGAACATTTTCAGATGATCACTCTTACTGAGATCATGCGTCAGAAAGATGATGTTGCCTTTGCAGAGATGTTGAACAGACTTCGTATAAAAGAAAAGTCAGAGGAGCTTTCTCAGGGTGGCAGAGATTTATTAGCACAGGCTGTGACCGTACCAGAAGAGTGTCCAATCGAGATATTACACATATTTGCAACCAACAAGAATGTGGAAGCCCATAACACAGCTACGCAGGAGAAGCTTCATTTAGACATTATCAACATTGATGCAGATGATTTCCAGAAGGATCCTCGAACAGGTAAAATGGTACGAAGGGCCAAACCATATACAGGTGGGCGAAATGATTTACCTGATTCCCTGAAAGTTGCTGAAGGAACTAGAGTCATGCTAAACAGAAACCTGGACACACATAACGGTTTGGTTAATGGTGCTTTTGGTAACCTGATGAAAGTGGTAAGATCTGAAACTGATGGACACATAATTAAACTTGGGCTTAGAATGGACAACCAGGAGTCTGTGAGAAAAAATCGCAGTGGTAGTGCAGCATCTGATGATCTGGTTTATGTTGAGAGAACAGAGGAAAATCTGAAATTTAAAGGTGTTGTACGCAGACAGTTTCCTGTAAAGTTAGCATTTGCCTGCACAATTCATAAAACCCAGGGTCTTACAACACACACATGTGTAGTTTCCCTGAAGAACATTTTTGAACCTGGCATGGCTTATGTTGCTCTCAGCAGGGTGACCTCTCTCAGTGGACTGTATTTACTGGACTTGGACGAAAAGAAGATTTATGCCAATCCTGAGGTTACTGCAGCACTCCAAACCATGAGACAAGCCAGTGTTGAAGAAATGATGCCTCTTCTTCAGGTCAGAGATACAGCCTGCAGAGCTGACACTCTTACACTGATCCATCACAATACAGAAGGTTTGCCATCTCATATCAGAGTCATCATGAACTGTGTCTAGCAGATGTATTGTGTTTCACTGAAACTCGACTGCAAGGATCTTTTGTTGCAGATACTCTCCATTTGGATGGCTACACAATGTTGAAACGCAACAGACATGTGTCCTACACAAATTTTCCTCAGGTAGCCAGCAGAACTGGTGGTGGAGTAGCAGTGTATTTAAAGAATAATTTTCAGGCTCAGGAAAAACAGTATCTGCATAATGTTACTGATCTTGAATATTTGGTTTTAAAGGTTCTGGCACCATTTCCTGTGCTGATCGGGGTTGTGTACAGACCTCCTGACTACAGTTTGAGACCATTCATACAAAACCTGGTAAATCTTTTAGATTCACTTGAAATAATGGACTGTCACCCAACAATTGTGTGTGGAGATTTTAATGAGAACCAGCTACTTCAAGGAAGAAAACCGATTTTGGAACTGTTTCAGTCCAGGGGGTATGCACAGCTGATCACTTCTGCTACCACAGCCAAGAACACACTGCTTGATGTCATTTTCATTTCTCAGCCACAGCAAAGTCTCAACTCTGGTGTCCTGAGAACATATTACAGTTACCACAACCCTGTTTTCTGCATACTGAGCCCTAGTCAGACTTGAAGACGTTTGGAGAATTTGAAAGAAATCACACATGCTGTAGAGCAGATATCAAATTAGAATTTACCTCATCATGAGTTGTCAAGGTATCTCTGTGTTAATAATCATGAACACAGTTGTTGAACAATTAATAGAGAACATATACATTGAAAGCTAAAGGGTGTCTGGTATTTTGGCAAACAATAATCATGACTTTTGTTGCCACAAGTATGGTGTACATTTTAGGACATCCTCAAGTCTCAAATAAAGGCATCAGAAAATAAGACTCAGAAAGAAAGTCATCCAAAAAAGAAATGACTCAAAAAAAAGCAGCAGACTAAAAAGTCTCAAACACTTGTGCCTCTATTTTAATGATGCCTCTATTTCTAAAGCCTGAGGATGTCCTAAAATGTACACTGTACATACAGGTCCTTCTCAAAATACAGGTCCTTCTCAAAATATTAGCATATTGTGAAAAAGTTCATTATTTTCCTTAATGTCATGATTAAAATTTAACATTCATATATTTTAGATTCATTGCACACTAACTGAAATATTTCAGGTCTTTTATTGTCTTAATACGGATGATTTTGGCATACAGCTCATGAAAACCCAAAATTCCTATCTCACAAAATTAGCATATCATCAAAAGGGTCTCTAAACGAGCTATGAACCTAATCATCTGAATCAACGAGTTAACTCTAAACACCTGCAAAAGATTCCTGAGGCCTTTAAAACTCCCAGCCTGGTTCATCACTCAAAACCCCAATCATGGGTAAGACTGCCGACCTGACTGCGGTCCAGAAGGCCACTATTGACACCCTCAAGCAAGAGGGTAAGACACAGAAAGAAATTTCTGAACGAATAGGCTGTTCCCAGAGTGCTGTATCAAGGCACCTCAGTGGGAAGTCTGTGGGAAGGAAAAAGTGTGGCAGAAAACGCTGCACAACGAGAAGAGGTGACCGGACCCTGAGGAAGATTGTGGAGAAGGGCCGATTCCAGACCTTGGGGGACCTGCGGAAGCAGTGGACTGAGTCTGGAGTAGAAACATCCAGAGCCACCGTGCACAGGTGTGTGCAGGAAATGGGCTACAGGTGCCGCATTCCCCAGGTCAAGCCACTTTTTAACCAGAAACAGCGGCAGAAGCGCCTGACCTGGGCTACAGAGAAGCAGCACTGGACTGTTGCTCAGTGGTCCAAAGTACTTTTTTCGGATGAAAGCAAATTCTGCATGTCATTCGGAAATCAAGGTGCCAGAGTCTGGAGGAAGACTGGGGAGAAGGAAATGCCAAAATGCCAGAAGTCCAGTGTCAAGTACCCACAGTCAGTGATGGTCTGGGGTGCCGTGTCAGCTGCTGGTGTTGGTCCACTGTGTTTTATTAAGGTCAGGTTCAATGCAGCTAGCTATCAGGAGATTTTGGAGCACTTCATGCTTCCATCTGCTGAAAAGCTTTATGGAGATGAAGATTTCATTTTTCAGCACGACCTGGCACCTGCTCACAGTGCCAAAACCACTGGTAAATGGTTTACTGACCATGGTATCACTGTGCTCAATTGGCCTGCCAACTCTCCTGACCTGAACCCCATAGAGAATCTGTGGGATATTGTGAAGAGAACGTTGAGAGACTCAAGACCCAACACTCTGGATGAGCTAAAGGCCGCTATCGAAGCATCCTGGGCCTCCATAAGACCTCAGCAGTGCCACAGGCTGATTGCCTCCATGCCACGCCGCATTGAAGCACTCATTTCTGCCAAAGGATTCCCGACCAAGTATTGAGTGCATAACTGTACATGATTATTTGAAGGTTGACGTTTTTTGTATTAAAAACACTTTTCTTTTATTGGTCGGATGAAATATGCTAATTTTGTGAGATAGGAATTTTTCTCCTCTCTTAGCTAAAGAACACTTTTGCATTTTTTAGGCAATTTCCTGTTTGTTTTTGTGTTTCTTCAGCGTATTGGTTGTTAGTTCATTTGTTCTGATATTTCTCCTATTCTTTTATGTATTTTAGCTCTGACTTCAACTTCTTATGCTATATTTTTCCTTCAGTCTATGCTTTTTCAGCTCATCTATGGGCAGCTCTTTCCTGCTTTTTTAAAGTTTTTGTCAGTTCTTGCATTTCAACAACTCTTTCAACAAGTAGTTTTGAGGTAACTTTAAATTGTTAAACTGTTTTATAGCTAATAGTCTTCCTGCTTAAACAGATCTGATGACAGTTTTTCTTTGCTGTTTCTATTTCTACTAATTTATCAGATTTCAGCAGATTTTCTGCAGTCAATTTCAGCTTGTTTCTGCCAGCTTTCAGCTAAAAAATTCAGCTTACAGCATTCACACTGCATTTTCGCAGGAAATGCAAATTTTTCTAGTTATTCTTCTAGTTGCTCTCCGCTTTTTTGATTCGCTACTTCTTCTGCATTCTTTGTGCTATTTTTACCATTCAAGTTTTAAAATATTCTGCTCATTAAGGACATTCCAGCTATATCTCTTGGTATTTATACCTTTTATACTTTTTAAAATATTCCGCTTTTTCTGCCGATTTTGGCCCCATTGAAATGAATGGAAAATGACAAAAATTCCGCTAAATTCTGCTAAAACTTCACTGTTTTTGCCATTTAACTACTTCTGCATACTTTCAGCTAGAAACACCATTCAACTTTTAAAATGCGTACACAACCTTCTGCTATTACTGTTTAATTCAACTTTTTGATATCTTTTACAGTTTTTCTACAATTTTAATTCAAACTTTATTACAATTTTTTCAGATTTTCAGTTTTATAATGTAATCCTATGATGGAATGTTCGTGTCGCTAGAGTGTATGCTCTAGGTTTTTTAATAACTTGAAAAAGAACGAACAAACTCTCTTTACTCGCTCAATTTTCAATCTACCTATACAAATTATACATCAAAACGTAGGAATCTCTTTCGCGATTAAGAAAATGTCACCCTCATTGATGTGGGACACATAGTTTTCCGGCAACACGCCCCGAAGCAACACAAAGTCAACACACCCTCTATAGGAAATCTATAGGGATTTCAGAAAAAATCAGAGCAAAAATCCTTAAAGTCACATGTTTTCGAATCGCCGCCTCTCGTAAACCGTTCGAGGTAGAGATATGAGCCTTGTGCAGATTTATCTTCAGACCTTGCTGGCACTCACAGTGAAGGAATTTGTTTGATAACTTTTATCGTTTTGTCATAAAAAAGGTTTGTTTAGGAGTACCAAATCTGTCCTTCCCAAAATCGCTTAAAATGGAAAAATTTCAAAATTATCCATATTTCTACACTGTCATATCTCCTACACGGATTTATGTAGACACAAGAAAATCTCCAGGATTGTTCACCGATCCCTGCTGATACCTACGGTCCAAAAATTATTTGGATACCATTTATCGTTTTCGCGTGAAGTAGGTTTGTTTGAGAGTGAAAAATTCACCTTCACTCGGGTTACAAATGGTCAAAATGATCCACTTTTTCACAGGGTCACAACTCTCAGACAGATTTTTGTAGAAACTTAAGAAGCTCCATGATTGTTCAGCAAGGCCTGCTGATTCATACGGTGCATGAATCAAATCGATAGCCCTTATAGTTTCCGAGTTATTAGACGTTGTTCGAGAGCATGTTCAGGCATTTTTCTGTTTTTCTCCATTTTTCCCTTTTTTTTCACCTGGTGTTGTGCCTTTAATATTATATTTTCAGCAAAAACGTGTTAATATTTTCGTTCCCCTATCCGTTCTGAGAAAAAAGGTCCAAGAATGACGTCGATAGCCCTTACGGTTTCCGAGTTATGGGCGGTAGTTCGGGAGCATGCGCCTCCATGTTAAAAGCCCAGGCCAGGGGGAGACGATAGTGAGGTGCTGCATTAGAAATGCTGCAGGTGTCAAGTTGCTGATTGGCTGATTCATTCCTCATTGTTCTATTTATAGCTCTGTGTATCTCCTACTGTCTATGTCTGTTTATGATTCTGTCTATGTTTCTGCCTCTATTCTCTCCGTGTCTCACACACGGACACACACACACGCTCACACACACCCACACACACATTCATGGATTACTATCTTTGTGAGAACTTTTCATTGACTTCCATTCATTTTCATTCGTTTCTATGGCCTAAACCTGACCCGACCCCCTAATCCTTTGATCATCTTCATAGGAGGCAACTACTGGCGGCCATTTTGTGTTGAGTACTTAAACAGCATGTACTGCTGTTCTAACAGCTAGACAACAGTGATTAAATTTAAAAGGCAATTTCATAGACTTTTGTATATAGGCTGTTGGCGCATCAGAACCTGGAACAAATCTCCATCAGAACCAGACCCAAACTCCATCAGAACCTTGTCCAAAATCCATCAGAATCAGATGGAAACTCTATCAGAACCAGGTACAAATCTTCAACAGAACCATGTACAAACCTCCTTCAGAATCAGGAGGTCCCTTCTATCAGAACCATGGTCCAACATTCCTCAGAACCAGACCCACACTCAATCAGAACCAGACCCAAACTCCAGCGGAACCAGGAACAAATCTCCATCAGAACCAGATCCAATCTCCATCAGAACCAGTTAGGAACCCTCCATCAGAACCGGACACAAACTCCATCAGAACCAGTTAGGAACCCTCCATCAGAACCAGACCCAAACTCCATCAGAACCAGGAGGAACCTTCTATCAGAACCAGGTCCAAACCCTTTCAGAACCTGGAATAAATCTCCACAAGAACTGGACCCAAACTCCATCAGAACCAGTTAGGGACCCTCCATCAGAACCAGGTCCCAACTCCACCAGAACCTGGCAAAAAACTCCATAAGAACCTTGAACAATTCTATACCTGAACCATGTACAAGCATCCATCAGAACAAGACCCAAACTCCATCAGAACCAGGAACAAATCTCCATCAAAACCAGACCCAAACTCCATCAGAACCAGGAGGAATTCTCCATCAGGACCAGTTAGGCACCCAATATCAGAACCAGGTCCAAACTCATTCAGAACCAGAAAGAAACCTCTATCAGAACCAGTTCCAAGAAGCATCAGAACCTGGAATAAATCTCCACCAGAACTGGACCCAAACTCCATCGGAACCAGTTAGGAACCCTCCATCAGAACCAGACCCAAACTCCAGCAGAACCAGGAACAAATCTCCATCAGAACCGGATCCAAACTCCATCAGAACCAGTTAGGAACCCTCCATCAGAACCAGACCCAAACTCTATCAGAACCAGGAGGAATTCTGTATCAGGACCAGTTAGTCACCCATAATCACAACCATGTCCAAACTCAATCAGAACCAGGAGGAACCTTCTATCAGAACCAGGTCCAAACTCCTTCAGAACCTGGAATAAATCTCCACAAGAACTGGACCCAAACTCCATCAGAACCAGTTAGGGACCCTCCATCAGAACCAAGTCCAAACTCAATCAGAACCAGGAGCAAAACTTCTATCAGAACCAGGAACAAATCTCCATCAGAACCGGACACAAACTCCATCAGAACCAGTTAGGACCCCTCCATCAGAACCAGGAGGAATTCTGTATCAGGACCAGTTAGTCATCCACTATCAGAACCAGGTCCAAACTCAATCAGAACCAGGAGGAACCTTCTATCAGAACCAGGTCCAAACTCCTTCAGAACCTGGCAAAAAGCTCCATGAGTACAAGGAAAGAAAAACTCCATCAGAACCAGATCCAAACTCCATCAAAACTAGGAGCAAATCTCCATCAGAACCACACACAAACTCCATCAGAACCAGTTAGGACCCCTCCATCAGAACCAGGAGGAATTCTGTATCAGGACCAGTTAGGAACCCTCCATCAGAACCAGACCCAAACTCCAGCAGAACCAGGAACAAATCTCCATCAGAACCGGACACAAACTCCATCAGAACCAGTTAGGACCCCTCCATCAGAACCAGACCCAAACTCCATCAGAACCAGGAGGAAATCTGTATCAGGACCAGTTAGTCATCCACTATCAGAACCAGGTCCAAACTCAATCAGAACCAGGAGGAACCTTCTATCAGAACCAGGTCCAAACTCATTCAGAACCAGAAATAAACCTCTAAACCTCTATCAGAACCAGTTCCAAGAAGCATCAGAACCTGGAATAAATATCCACAAGAACTGGACCCAAACTCCATCAGAACCAGTTAGGGACCCTCCACCAGAACCAAGTCCAAACTCAAATCAGAACCAGGAGGATACTTCTATCAGAACCAGACCCAAACTCCAGCAGAACCAGGAACAAATCTCCATCAGAACCGGACACAAACTCCATCAGAACCAGTTAGGAACCCTCCATCAGAACCAGACACAAACTCCATCAGAACCAGTTAGGACCCCTCCATCAGAACCAGATCCAAACTCATCAAAACCAGGAGGAATTCTCATTCAGGAAAAGTTAGTCATCCACTATCAGAACCAGGTCCAAACTCAATCAGAACCAGGGGGAACTTTCTATCAGAACCAGGTCCAACATTCTTCAGAACCAGACCAATACTCAATCAGAACCAGGAGGAATTCTTCATCAGAACCAGTTAGGAACCCTCCATCAGAACCAAGTCCAAACTCAATCAGAACCAGGAGGAACCTTCTATCAGAACCAGGTCCAAACTCCTTCAGAACCTGGCAAAAAGCTCCATCAGTACAAGGAAAGAAAAACTCCATCAGAAGCAGATCCAATCTCCATCAGAACCAGTTAGGAACCCTCCATCAGAACCGGACACAAACTCCATCAGAACCAGTTAGGAACCCTCCATTAGAACCAGACCCAAACTCCATCAGAACCAGGAGGAATTCTGTATCAGGACCAGTTAGTCACCCACTATCAGAACCAGGTCCAAACTCAATCAGAACCAGGAGGAACCTTCTATCAGAACCAGGTCCAAACTCCTTCAGAACCTGGCAAAAAGTTCCATCAGTACAAGGAAAGAAAAACTCCATCAGAACCAGATCCAATCTCCATCAGAACCAGTTAGGAACCCTCCATCAGAACCGGAAACAAACTCCATCAGAACCAGTTAGGAACCCTCCATTAGAACCAGACCCAAACTCCATCAGAACCAGGAGGAAATCTGTATCAGGACCAGTTAGTCATCCACTATCAGAACCAGGTCCAAACTCAATCAGAACCAGGAGGAACCTTCTATCTGAACCAGGTCCAAACTCATTCAGAACCAGAAATAAACCTCTAAACCTCTATCAGAACCAGTTCCAAGAAGCATCAGAACCTGGAATAAATATCCACAAGAACTGGACCCAAACTCCATCAGAACCAGTTAGGGACCCTCCACCAGAACCAAGTCCAAACTCAAATCAGAACCAGGAGGAAATCTGTATCAGGACCAGTTAGTCATCCACTATCAGAACCAGACCCAAACTCCAGCAGAACCAGGAACAAATCTCCATCAGAACCGGACACAAACTCCATCAGAACCAGTTAGGAACCCTCCATCAGAACCAGACACAAACTCCATCAGAACCAGTTAGGACCCCTCCATCAGAACCAGATCCAAACTCATCAAAACCAGGAGGAATTCTCATTCAGGAAAAGTTAGTCATCCACTATCACAACCAGGTCCAAACTCAATCAGAACCAGGGGGAACTTTCTATCAGAACCAGGTCCAACATTCTTCAGAACCAGACCAAAACTCAATCAGAACCAGGAGGAATTCTTCATCAGAACCAGTTAGGAACCCTCCATCAGAACCAAGTCCAAACTCAATCAGAACCAGGAGGAACCTTCTATCAGAACCAGGTCCAAACTCCTTCAGAACCTGGCAAAAAGTTCCATCAGTACAAGGAAAGAAAAACTCCATCAGAAGCAGATCCAATCTCCATCAGAACCAGTTAGGAACCCTCCATCAGAACCGGACACAAACTCCATCAGAACCAGTTAGGAACCCTCCATTAGAACCAGACCCAAACTCCATCAGAACCAGGAGGAATTCTGTATCAGGACCAGTTAGTCACCCACTATCAGAACCAGGTCCAAACTCAATCAGAACCAGGAGGAACCTTCTATCAGAACCAGGTCCAAACTCCTTCAGAACCTGGCAAAAAGTTCCATCAGTACAAGGAAAGAAAAACTCCATCAGAACCAGATCCAATCTCCATCAGAACCAGTTAGGAACCCTCCATCAGAACCGGACACAAACTCCATCAGAACCAGTTAGGAACCCTCCATTAGGACCAGACCCAAACTCCATCAGAACCAGGAGGAATTCTGTATCAGGACCAGTTAGTCACCCACTATCAGAACCAGGTCCAAACTCCATCAGAACCAGGAGGAATTCTGTATCAGGACCAGTTAGTCACCCACTATCAGAACCAAGTCCAAACTCAATCAGAACCAGGAGGAACCTTCTATCAGAACCAGGTCCAAACTCCTTCAGAACCTGGCAAAAAGCTCCATCAGTACAAGGAAAGAAAAATTCCATCAGAACCAGATCCAAACTCCATCAGAACCAGTTAGGAACCCTCCATCAGAACCAGGAGGAATTCTGTATCAGGACCAGTTAGTCACCCACTATCAGAACCAGGTCCAAACTCAGTCAGAACCAGACAGAAACCTCCATCAGAACCTGGAGAAAATCTCCATCAGAACTGGACCGAAACTCCATCAGAACCAGGTCAAAGTCTATTAGAACCAGGTCAAACCTATCAGAACCAGGAAGAAAACTTCACCAGAGCCAGGTCCAAATCTCCTTCAGAATCCGGAGGTCCCTTCTATCAGAACCATGGTCCAACATTCCTCAGAACCAGGCCCAAACTCAATCAGAACCAGGAGGAATTCTTCATCAGAACCAGTTAGGAACCCTTCATCAGAACCAGACCCAAACTCCAGCAGAACCAGGAACAAATCTCCATCAGAACTGGACACAAACTCTATCAGAACCAGTTAGGACCCCTCCATCAGAACCAGACCCAAACTCCATCAGAACCAGGAGGAATTCTGTATCAGGACCAGTTAGTCACCCACTATCAGAACCAGGTCCAAACTCCTTCAGAACCTGGCAAAAAGCTCCATCAGTACAAGGAAAGAAAAACTCCATCAGAACCAGATCCAAACTCCATCAAAACCAGGAGGAATTCTCCATCTCGTTCCCCTGTCCATTCTGAGAAAATCGTTCCAAGAATGACGTCGATAGCCCTTACGGTTTCCGAGTTATGGGCGGTAGTTCGGGAGCATGCGCCTCCATGTTAAAAGCCCAGGCCAGGGGGAGACGATAGTGAGGTGCTGCATTAGAAATGCTGCAGGTGTCAAGTTACACTGACACTCTTTGCTGATTGGCTGATTCATTCCTCACTGTTCTATTATAGCTCTGTGTATCTCCTACTGTCTATGTCTGTATATGATTCTGTCTTTTTTTCTGCCTCTATTCTCTGCGTGTCTCACACTCGGACACACACACACACACACCCACATTCATGGATTACTATCTTTGTGAGGACTTTCCTTTGACTTACTTTCATTATCTTGATTTCTATGGCCTAAACCTGACCCTACCACTAACTCTTTGCCAGCGGGACACACACACACACACAGTCACACACACATTCCTGGATTACTATCTTTGTGAGGACTTTCCTGTGACTTTTCTTCATTATCTTGATTTCTATGGCCTAAACCTGACCCTACCACTAACTCTTTGCCAGCGGGACACACACACACACACATATCCATTGATTACTATCTTTTTGAGGACTTTGCATATACTTCCATTCATTTTCATTCGTTTCTATGGCCTAAACCTTACCCAACCCCCTAACTCTTTGACCATCTTCATAGGAGGCAACTACTGGCGGCCACTTTGTGTTGAGTACTTAAACAGCATGTACTGCTGTTCTAACAGCTAGACCTTCTAACAGGAACCTTCTATCAGAACCAGGTCCAAACTCCTTCAGAACCTTGCAAAAAGCTCCATCAGTACCAGGTAAAAAAACTCCATCAGAACCAGGTACAAACCTGTATCAGAACCAGGTCCAAACTCTATCAGAGCCAAGGAGAAGCATCCATCATAACCAGGTACAGACTTCCATCAGAACCAGATACAGATCTCCATCAAAGCCAGATCCAAACTCTATCAGAACCAGGAAGAAACGTCTATAAGAACCAAGTCAAAACTCCATCAGAACCTGGCAAAAAGCTCCATCCGAACAGGAAAAAATCTTTTTAAGAACCTTCTACAAATTTTCATCAGAATCAGGTATAAACCTCTATCAGATCAAGGTCCCAACTCTATCAGAACCAGGCAGAAACCTTAATCAAAATCAGGTCCCAACTCCACTAGTACTTGGCAAAAATCTCCATAAGAACCTTGAACAAATATACACTAGACTTATGATGATAAGACCATCTTCATAGGTCCCAGTGGAGCATCAAAACAGCGACCATTTGATGCCAGCTTCTTAAACAGGTTCTACTGCTGTTCCAACACCTGAACCAGAGTGAATAATTTTAAAGGGCAATTTCATAGATTTTTGAATATAGGCTGTAGTTAGCATTGCCATTTTAGCTAATTTTAGCTAATACATTGTTTTTGAATAGTAGATGGGGTAAATTAATATCAGCCTTCATGCTAGTGATAGCCAATATGCTAATGTTAGCAATTTAGCTTCTCTTTCTCATCACTTCTCTCTTAGCTGAAGAACACATTTGCCTTTTTAGGCAATTTCCTGTTTGTTTTTGTGTTTCTTGTTGTTTCTTGTTAGTTCATTTTTTCTGAAATTTATCCTATTTTGTATATATTTTAGCACTGACTTCAACTTCTTAGGCTATATTTTTGCTTCAGTCTATGCTTTTTCAGCTCATTTATGGGCAGCTCTTTCCTGCTTTTTAAAGTTTTTCTCAGTTCTTGCATTTCAACAACTCTTTCAACAAGTAGTTTTGAGGTAACTTTAAATGGTTAAACTGTTTTATAGCTAATAGTCTTCCTGCTTAAACAGATCAGATGACAGTTTTTCTTTGCTGTTTCTGCTATTTCTACTAATTTATCAGATTTCAGCAGTCAATGTCAGCTTGTTTCTGCCAGCTTTCAGCTACAAAATTCAGCTTACAGCATTCACACTGCATTTTCGCAGGAAATGCAAATTTTTCTAGTTCTTATTCTGGTTGCTTCCGTACACTTTTTGATTCGCTACTCCTTCTGCATACTTTGTGCTATTTCAACTGTTCAACTTTCACAATATTCAGCCCTTTCTGGACATTCCGGCTATGACTTTTGGTATTTATATCGTTTATACTTTTTAAAATATTCAGCTTTTTATTAATTGTTTGCTCCCATAGGAATGAATGGAAAACGGCAAAAATTCTGCTAAAACTTCACTGTTTTTGCCATTTAACTACTTCCGCATACTTTTAGCTAGAAACACCATTCAACTTTTAAAATGCTTTCACAACCTTCTGCTATTACTGTTTAATTCAACTTGATGTCTTTTACAGTTTTTCTACAATTTGGTTTCAAATGTTATTACGATTTTTTCAGATTTTCAGTTTTATAATCCTATGACGTAATGGTCGTGTCGCTAGAGTGTATGCTCTAGGTTTTTGAATAACCTGAAAAAGAATGAACAAACTCTCTTCACTCGCTCAATTTTCAATCTACCTATACAAATTATACATCAAAACGTAGGATGCTCTTTCGCAATTAAGAAAATGTCACCCTCATTGATGTGGGACACATAGTTTTCCGGCAACACGCCCCGAAGCAACACAAAGTCAACACACCCTGTATAGGAAATCTATAGGAATTTCATAAAAAATCAGAGCAAAAAATTCTTAGTGACATGTTTTCGAATCGCCGCCTCTCGTAAACCGTTCGAGGTAGAGACATGAGCCTTCTGGAGATTTATCTTCAGACCTTGTTGACGCTCACAGTGAAGGAATTATCCATCAGGATCAGTTAGTCACCCACTATTAGAACCAGGTCCAAACTCAGTCAGATCCCGAAAGAAACCTCTATCAGAACCAGTTCCAAGAAGCATCAGAACCTGGAACAAATCTCCACCGGAACAGGACCCAAACTCCATCAGAATCAGTTAGGGACCCTCCACCAGAAGCAGGTCCAAATCACCTTCAGAACTAGGAGGAACCTCCTATCAGAACCAGGTCCAAACTCCTTCAGAACCTGGCAAAAAGCTCCATCAGAACCTGGCAAAAAGCTCCATCAGTACCAGGTAAAACAACTCCATCAGAACCAGGTACAAACATGTATCAGAACCAGGTACAAACTTGTATCAGAACCAGGTCCAAACTCTATCAGAGCCAAGGAGAAGCATCCATCATAACCAGGTACAGACTTCCACCAGAACCAGATACAGATCTCCATCAGAGCCAGATCCAAACTCTATCAGAACCAGGAAGAAACGTCTATAAGAACCAGGTCAAAACTCCATCAGAACCTGGCAAAAAGCTCCATCCGAACAGGAAAAAATCTTTTTGAGAACCTTATACAAATTTTCATCAGAATCAGGCAGAAACCTTAATCAGATCAAGGTCCCAACTCTTTGCCTTTTTAGGCAATTTCCTGTTTGTTTTTGTGTATCTTCAGCGTATTTGTTGTTAGTTCATTCTTTTTCTGAATTTTCTGCCATTTTGTTTATATATTTTAGCACTGACTTCAACTTCTTAGGCTATATTTTTGCTTCAGTCTATGCTTTTTCAGCTCATCTATGGGCAGCTCTTTCCTGTTTTTTTAATGTTTTTGTCAGTTCTTGTATTTCAACAACTATTTCAATTAGTTTTGAGGTAACTTCACCTTGTTTCGGTGTTTTATACCGGATAGTCTTCCTGATTAAACAGATCAGATGACAGTTTTTCTTTGCTATATGTACTAATTTATCAGATTGCAGCTGACATTCTGGTTTCAACCTTATCAACTTTCTGCCAGCTTTCAACATGAGTTTAGCATTTCTGTTTTCTTCTAATTCATTAAATATTAGCAGATTTTCTGCAGTCAATTTCAGCTCGTTTCTGCCAGCTTTCAGCTAAAAAATTCAGCTTACAGAATTCACACTGCATTTTCGCAGGAAATGCAAATTTTTCTAGTTATTATTGCATTTACTCTCACAGATCCAGTATGATGTATGTGACCGGTGGTACCATGCTAACTGTGTTGCAAATCTGAACCCCAGCAAGGCGTACATACAGGTCCTTCTCAAAAAATTAGCATATTGTGATAAAGTTCATTATTTTCTATAATGTAATGATGAAAATTTAACATTCATATATTTTAGATTCATTGCACACTAACTGAAATATTTCAGGTATTTCATTGTCTTAATACGGATGATTTTGGCATACAGCTCATGAAAACTCAAAATTCCTATCTCACAAAATTAGCATATTTCATCCGACCAATAAAAGAAAAGTGTTTTTAATACAAAAAACGTCAACCTTCAAATAATCATGTACAGTTATGCACTCAATACTTGGTCGGGAATCCTTTGGCAGAAATGACTGCTTCAATGCGGCGTGGCATGGAGGCAATCAGCCTGTGGCACTGCTGAGGTCTTATGGAGGCCCAGGATGCTTCGATAGCGGCCTTTAGCTCATCCAGAGTGTTGGGTCTTGAGTCTCTCAACGTTCTCTTCACAATATCCAACAGATTCTCTATGGGGTTCAGGTCAGGAGAGTTGGCAGGCCAATTGAGCACAGTGATACCATGGTCAGTAAACCATTTACCAGTGGTTTTGGCACTGTGAGCAGGTGCCAGGTCGTGCTGAAAAATGAAATCTTCATCTCCATAAAGCTTTTCAGCAGATGGAAGCATGAAGTGCTCCAAAATCTCCTGATAGCTAGCTGCATTGACCCTGCCCTTGATAAAACACAGTGGACCAACACTAGCAGCTGACACGGCACCCCAGACCATCACTGACTGTGGGTACTTGACACTGGACTTCTGGCATTTTGGCATTTCCTTCTCCCCAGTCTTCCTCCAGACTCTGGCACCTTGATTTCTGAATGACATGCAGAATTTGCTTTCATCCAAAAAAAGTACTTTGGACCACTGAGCAACAGTCCAGTGCTGCTTCTCTGTAGCCCAGGTCTGGGGAATGCGGCACCTGTAGCCCATTTCCTGCACACGCCTGTGCACGGTGGCTCTTGATGTTTCTACTCCAGACTCAGTCCACTGCTTCCGCAGGTCCCCCAAGGTCTGGAATCGGCCCTTCTCCACAATCTTCCTCAGGGTCCGGTCACCTCTTCTCGTTGTGCAGCGTTTTCTGCCACAATTTTCCTTCCCACAGACTTCCCACTGAGGTGCCTTGATACAGCACTCTGGGAACAGCCTATTCGTTCAGAAATGTCTTTCTGTGTCTTACCCTCTTGCTTGAGGGTGTCAATAGTGGCCTTCTGGACAGCAGTCAGGTCGGCAGTCTTACCCATGATTGGGGTTTTGAGTGATAAACAAGGCTGGGAGTTTTAAAGGCCTCAGGAATCTTTTGCAGGTGTTTAGAGTTAACTCGTTGATTCAGATGATTAGGTTCATAGCTCGTTTAGAGACCCTTTTAATTATATGCTAATTTTGTGAGATAGGAATTTTGGGTTTTCATGAGCTGTATGCCAAAATCATCCGTATTAAGACAATAAAAGACCTGAAATATTTCAGTTATTGTGCAATGAATCTAAAATATATGAATGTTAAATTTTCATCATGACATTATGGAAAATAATGAACTTTATCACAATATGCTAATTTTTTGAGAAGGACCTGTATGTGCAGCTGCTGAGATGGAGCCGTCTTTTCTTCCCCTACTTTGTTGTCAGATATTTCATTGTTGTTGTTCATTTTTATTGCATTGTTTGATATGTTTATCTTGAAAAACACCTTTTATTATTACTGTCATTATTATAATGATTATTATTAGTATAACTGTACAGTTATGAGGAATTACTTTACAATTTTTATTTGGAAGAGTAGATGTGCAGTTACATAAGAAAGAAATACTTCTTATTTTGTCTTTGATCTTTTAAGGATGATTAGTTTCAAGCGAAACCTTTGACAATTTAGATTATAATATAATCTATTATTTATAGGTAAACATTTTTTTACATACTCTTTTCAGTAAGAGTTTTGAAGTCAAATTTCAAGAGTATTTTTTGCGCTTTGCAGGAAATAAAAAGTCAGCAGAAACCGTTTGGTTCAATGATTTCACTTCTGTCTGGCTACATTGTAGCTCACCACTGTCATGGTGTGAATGTGTGTATGAATGGGTGAATGACTGATTGTAGTGTAAAGTGCTTTGGGGTCTCTTGGGACTTGATAAAGCGCTATACAAGTTCATGCCATTTACCATTTTATTTAGTCTTTTACTATAAGTTACAGTATGGTCACAATATATGGTAACAGCTATCATATCCTGTAAATGTGTATATTTCAATAATAATCAGGATGATTGTGGTCAAATATTACTTTTTTATTTATTTTAGGATCAGAAACAGTTTGGCTGAATTATTTAGTCTTTTACTATAAGTTACAATAGCTACGGTTACAAGTTGTGAAATCAGCTGTTATCTGACGTCTATATTTAATGTTACCTATTATGTCAGTGTAAACAAAAGCAAACAAACGTGTCAACACAAAACAACTAATTTAATACATTTTAATAATAACAATAATAACTACTACTAATGTGCATGTGCACTGGTCCTGTTGCTCTCTTGTTGTGTAAGAGTTGAGTCTAGAATTTTCTACGCAAGTCTACTCTCTTCGGCCAAGCTTACGCAATTGGTGTAGAATACTCTTCAATGAGGCCAAGATACGACGTAAAAAGGCAACAGCACCTCCTATGGTCACAATATACGGTGTATATGGTGTAACACCTGTTTCCATCAGTTTTCTTGGTTCTATCTCTGTCAGCTGGAAGGATCATCAGCTGTGAGGCACAGCTGCTGTCTACCCCAGGACATTACTCTGGGGGTGGACAACTGCTGACTGTTTGAATGGATGTTCCTCTCTTTCGAAAACACAACAAAATTGATAGCATTTCGAAAACAAACTTGCTGAAAGATGAAAGAATGATACGAATATGAATGTGAATAAAAACAACACAATAATTTCTAAATAATCCATCAAACTTGTCTGTTGACTTATCTGTGCACAGTTTATTGGTTCTGTGTGTCGGCTGGTCAGTCCACCGTCATTGTCCATCTCTCTTGTCTTCAGCACTTGCACCAAGGGCATAAAGAAGAGTGTTTTTGCTAATTTGTTTCACAACATGCTGTCATACCAGGGCTAAAAGATATTTTTTTGTTCATTCTAGCTATTTTTTTAGCCTTTAGAGAGGAGTATAGCATAAAATGCAGGTAATGTAGTATGCTTAAGGTCAGTCTTTATGTTTCTTCATGCTACAAACTCATTGTAAAATGCACCCAAAGAACATGTTATTTTTCTAATCTCTTTATCTCTGAGATAAATAGAAACACATCTGTAATGCCATGTGACTTTGTTGACAGGCTTGGACGCCTGTCAACAGGCTATTGACACCCTTGGGTTTGAAATACTTTTGACTTTTATTTATCCTGTCTCATCCTGGCTTTCCCATTGGGCCAAAACTCATCTGGGTTCTCCTTTGTAGATTTTCCATCCACATTATGTAATGCACAAAAACAAGAATGTTATCAGATATTAAAGTAAAATCATGTACATTGGTCTTTATTATTGTTTCCACTTTAGAGAAAATAATCTTTCAATCTGCTTGTAGTAGGAACAGAATCATATTTAGCTGTAAATTTGTTCTGGTATATTTGACATAGCGATATAAAAAATAATTTCGCATTCCCATAAGGAATTACATTTTATCCACTTTATACAACTGTTGGGGTCATCCATATTTTGGGGATAGACCAGCTGGGCTGCACATTATTTGTCAAAATAAGGTAAAGTTCCCCCACCTTCGGTGAAGCGGTTGATTAAACAGTGACATTTAGCATGGTTTTGGTCCTTGAATCGCCACCAATGTGTTGGAGGGGTTTGAGTGCCCAAATGATTCTAGAGGCTATGTTGTCTGGGGCTTAAATGCCACTGGTAGGGTCTCCCATGGCAAACAGTCTCTAGGTGACGGATCAGACAAAGAGCGGTTCAAGACATCCTCATGAGGACTACACAAACGAGGATAGTTGCTGGATAGTGCCGCCCCTCCCGGGCACCCCATTATTCTGCTGGGGGACTTAAACGCCCACGTGGGAAACGACAGGGACCCCTGGAGAGGCGTGATCAGGAGGAATGGCCTCCCCGATCTGAATCCGAGTGGTGTTTCGTCATTGGACTACTGTGCTAGTCACAGATTGTCCATAATGAACACCATGTTCAAGCATAAGGGTGTCCAACAGTGCACTTGGTACCAGGACACCCTAGGTAGGAGGTCGATAATCGACTTTGTTGTCGTATCGTCAGAGAGGGGCTGAGCTGTCCACTGATCACCACCTGGTGGTGAGTTGGATACGCTGGAAGAGGAGAAAGCATGGCGAGGGTCTGCTGGGAACGTCTGGCAGAGCCCTCAGCCAGGGATGTATTCAACTCCCACCTCTGGGAGAGCTTTGACCAGATTCCGGGGAATGTTGGAGATATAGAGTTTGAGTGGACCATGTTTTCCGCATCTATTGTCGACGCTGCTGCCTGTAGCTGTGACCGTAAGGTCTATGGTGCCTGTTGCGGTGGCAATCCCCGAACCCGGTGGTGGAAACCGGCAGTAAGGAATGCTGTCAAGCTGAAAAAGCAGTCCTATCAGCTGTGGTTGGCTTGTGGGACTCCTGAGGCGGCTGACGGGTACCGCGAGGCCAAGTATGCCATGGCTGGGCTGTGGTAGAGGCAAAAACCAAGTCCTGAGAGGAGTTTGGTGAGGCCACGGAGAAGGACTACCAGTTGGCCTCGAAGCGATTCTGTCAAACCGTCCAGCGCCTCAGGAGGGGGAAGCAGTGCTTTGCCAACACTGTTTACTGTGGAGGCTGCCGACCTCAACTGGGGAAATTATTGGTCGGTGGAAGGTGTACTTTGAGGATCTCCTCAATCCTGCCATCACGCATTCCCTGGTGGAAACAGAGGCTGGGGACTCGGGGTTAGACTCTTTCATCAACCAGGCTGAAGTCACCAAGGTGGTTAAAAAGCTCCGCGGTGGCAGGGCTTCGGGAGTGGATGAGATCTGCCCTAAGTACCTCAAGTCTCTGGATGTTGTAGGGCTGTCATGGTTGACACATCTCTTCAACATTGCGTGGCAGTCGGGGACAGTGCCTCTGGAATGGCAGACTGGGGTGGGGGTCCCACTTCATAAGAAGGGTGACCAGAGGGTGTGTTCCAACTACAGGGGGATCACACTCCTCAGCCTCACTGGTAAGGCCTATGCCAGGGTATTGGAGAGGAGAGTCTGGCCGATAGTCGAACCTCAGCTTCAGGAGAAGTGTGGTTTTTGTCCCGGCTGTGGAACACTGGACCAGCTCTATACCCTCTATAGGGTACTCGAGGGTTCATGGGAGTTTGCCCAACTGGTCCACATGTGTTTTGTGGACCTGGAGAAGGCATTCGACTGTGTCCCTCGTGGTGCCCTGTGGAGGTTGCTCCAGGAGTATGGAATCGGGGACCCTTTATTAGGGGCCATCCGGTCTCTGTACAAGCGGAGCAGGAGTTTGGTCCGCATTGCCGGCACTAAGTTGGACCTGTTCCCGGTGCATGTTGGACTCCGGGAGGGCTGCCCTTTGTCACCGGTCCTGTTCATAACTTTTATGGACAGGATTTCTAAGCGCAGCCAAGGGTCGGAGGGGTGTGGTTTGGGGACGTGGTCATGCTGGCCGCCTCTAGCGAAGACCTACAGGATGCGCTGGGGCGGTTCGCAACCGGGTTTGAAGCGGCTGGGATGAGGATCGGCTCTCTCCAAGTCCGAGGCCATGGTTTTCGACTGGAAAAGGGTGGCTTGTCCTCTTCAGGTTGGAGGGGAGTTCCTGCCTCAAGTGGAGGAGTTCTATGGGTTAAGAACGCTGTCAAAAACAATGTGTATGTAAAGACGGAAATGTGTGCATATTAGTCAATAGTTGTGCATAAGTAAAATCCAAAAGAGGTATTGTATATTTTCTCTATAAGAATACAAAATAAAATGTTACAACTTGAAGAAATTACAAACACAAAATTCAAGTTTACAGTTGTGGTTTATTCTTTATGAATACAATATGCTATAACAGTTTGTGAATACGATTTCTTTTCTATGAGAATACGAATTTACATCAGCGACTTGGTGTCACGTGATCTCAGGCTCAGGATATAGTGGGTGGAGTTATACAATGATGTACAGTAGGTGGCAGTATGCACATCTGAATTTGTTGCGAACTGCCAGCAGAGGAAGAGAAGAAGAAGCAGCAGCAGCACTAGCGCAAAAAGAACGGCCCAAGAGCATATATTAACAACATTAAGACATATATAAACTTTTTAACATTACCTGACTTTGTACCGTAGTTTCTTGGTCCGTCATCTTAGCGCTAGTGCTGCTGCTTCTTCTTCTCTTCTTCTGCTGTGCATACTGCCACCTACTGTACATCATTGTATAACTCCACCCACTATATCCTGAGCCTGAGATCACATGACGCCAAGTTGCTGATGTAAATTCGTATTCTCAAAGAAAAGAAATCATTTTCACAAACTGTTATTGCATATTGTATTCATAAAGAATAAACCATAACTGTAAACTTGAACTTTGTGTTTGCAATTTCTTGAAGCTGTAACATTTTATTTTGTATTTTTAGAGAAAATATAGAATACCTCTTTTGGAGTTTACTTATGCACAACTATTGACTAATATGCACACATTTCCATCTTTACATACACATTGTTTTTGACAGCGTTCTTACCCCATAGAGTTCAAGAATCTCGGGGTCTTGTTCATGAGTGAGGGAAGAATGGAGCGGGAGATAGACAGACCGATTGGTGCAGGTGCTGCAATAATGAGGGTACAGTGCCGGTCTGTTGTGGTGAATAGAGAGCTGAGCCGAAAAGCGAAGCTCTCGATTTACCGGTCAGTCTACGTTCCTACCCCCTCACCTATGGCCATGAACTTTGGGTCATGACCGAAAGAACCAGATCCCAGATACAAGTGGCTGAAATGAGCTTACTCCGTAGAGATAGGGTGAGGAGCTCGGCCATCCGGGAGGGGCTCAGAGTAGAGCCGCTGCTCCTCCACATCGACAGGAGCCAGTTGATGTGGCTTGGGCATCTATATCGGATACCTCCTGGATGCCTTCCTCGGGAGGTGTTCCAGGCACGTCCCACCGGGAGGAGGCCAGGGGACGGTCTAGAACACGCTGGAGGGACTATGTCTCTCGGCTGGCCTGGGAACGCCTTGGGCTCCCCCCAGAGGAGCTGGAGGAGGTGTCTGGGGAGAGGGACATCTGGGCATCTCTGCTCAGTCTGCTGCCCCCGCACCCCGGTCCTGGATAAAGCGGAGGACGTGAGTACGAGTAATTATCATCAATAATTCATAATTGTAATTATTAAGGGCTTTGAGATCATAATCACAACACCAGAGGACATTTCTGATTTCTATTTGTAAGTAATGATTTTTGGTCAATAAATTATCTTTCTGAATTATGATTTTTTTAATTATAATTTTTGATGAATATTAATGAATCAATAATCATAATTCTTACACAAGGAATGTTTGAGACCATTAGCAGAATTAGATCTGGGGCTTGCTTTCAGATAAGTCTATCACATACCAGCCATCACATCACCAATTTATCTCGTCTAAATTGTCCAAATTTGATTGTTATCCATTTAGCATCCTTAAACCTTAAATTTCATAGTTCATTTGTTACCGAATTCCCCTAAACACAGAATGTAATTTTTGCCCACCAAATTATTTACTTAATTGTATCAGTTGAATAAACAGCAATGGCTAAACCTTAAGGAACATGTTATTTCTCTGACTGACTCATTTGGTCTGAGAGTCATGAAGTTTCAGAGTAGATATTTTGGAGGAGGGGCCAATTCAATCGGTTGTGCTATCAAGAACAAACACAAAATTCTCATTTAATGAGAGACCTGTTCAGGAAGTCACATATGGTCTCCACATCAGTTCACAATGCTCTTAACAGGCAGCCGTTTGTGGCCTACTACACCCTCTAATTAACAGACCTACCATGAAACAGAAAAAAACCGAACATATATAGGTCCTTCTCAAAATATTAGCATATTGTGATAAAGTTCATTATTCTCCATAATTTCATGATGAAAATGTAACATTCATATATTTTAGATTCATTGCACACTAACTGAAATATTTCAGGTCTTTTATTGTCTTAATACGGATGATTTTGGCATACAGCTCAGGAAAACCCAAAATTCCTATCTCACAAAATTAGCATATCATTAAAAGGGTCTCTAAACGAGCTATGAACCTAATCATCTGAATCAACGAGTTAACTCTAAACACCTGCAAAAGATTCCTGAGGCCTTTAAAACTCCCAGCCTGGTTCATCACTCAAAACCCCAATCATGGGTAAGACTGCCGACCTGACTGCTGTCCAGAAGGCCACTATTGACACCCTCAAGCAAGAGGGTAAGACACAGAAAGAAATTTCTGAACGAATAGGCTGTTCCCCGAGTGCTGTATCAAGGCACCTCAGTGGGAAGTCTGTGGGAAGGAAAAAGCGTGGCAGAAAACGCTGCACAACGAGAAGAGGTGACCGGACCCTGAGGAAGATTGTGGAGAAGGGCCGATTCCAGACCTTGGGGGACCTGCGGAAGCAGTGGACTGAGTCTGGAGTAGAAACTTCCAGAGCCACCGTGCAGAGGCGTGTGCAGGAAATGGGCTACAGGTGCCGCATTCCCCAGACCTGGGCTACAGAGAAGCAGCACTGGACTGTTGCTCAGTGGTCCAAAGTACTTTTTTCGGATGAAAGCAAATTCTGCATGTCATTCGGAAATCAAGGTGCCAGAGTCTGGAGGAAGACTGGAGAGAAGGAAATGCCAAAATGCCAGAAGTCCAGTGTCAAGTACCCACAGTCAGTGATGGTCTGGGGTGCCGTGTCAGCTGCTGGTGTTGGTCCACTGTGTTTTATCAAGGGCAGGGTCAATGCAGCTAGCTATCAGGAGATTTTGGAGCACTTCATGCTTCCATCTGCTGAAAAGCTTTATGGAGATGAAGATTTCATTTTTTACCATGACCTGGCACCTGCTCACAGTGCCAAAACCACTGGTAAATGGTTTACTGACCATGGTATCACTGTGCTCAATTGGCCTGCCAACTCTCCTGACCTGAACCCCATAGAGAATCTGTGGGATATTGTGAAGAAAATGTTGAGAGACTCAAGACCCAACACTCTGGATGAGCTAAAGGCCGCTATCGAAGCATCCTGGGCCTCCATAAGACCTCAGCAGTGCCACAGGCTGATTGCCTCCATGCCACGCCGCATTGAAGCAGTCATTTCTGCAAAAGGATTCCTGACCAAGTATTGAGTGCATAACTGTACATGATTATTTGAAGGTTGACGTTTTTTGTATTAAAAACACTTTTCTTTTATTGGTCGGATGAAATATGCTAATTTTGTGAGATAGGAATTTTGGGTTTTCATGAGCTGTATGCCAAAATCAATATTAAGACAATAAAAGACCTGAAATATTTCAGTTAGTGTGCAATGAATCTAAAATATATGAATGTTAAATTTTCATCATGACATTATGGAAAATAATGAACTTTATCACAATATGTTAATATTTTGAGAAGGACCTGTACATACACATACACTAACAAACATTATAAAATGGCTAAAACATCAGTCACTTGTTCAACTATTACCACGATACACTTTAAAATGTCAACCTTTTACCACTCATTTCAAAGATTAATGAAAGCAGTACCTATTATCTATTTAATCGTTTGTTTACAGGACAGGCCTTCATAATTTCCAGCTGAGAAGAAGCTGCCACAGCACAACCACAAACAGCGACAATAAAAATATTTCAATCTGTTTCCCAGTGTAAATATTTCATGTAAGGCTAACAAAGGCAAACACCTGACAGACAGATGATAGTTTCCACAGGTCCATGTGAAGTTGGAAATACACACCACACATATAAAACATTCAACACAATTAACAGTCACAGGCCACAACAAATGACAAAATAAATAACTGTGGCCGCTTCTTTAAAACAGCAATGGTAGAAGGAACAAAACTCCTTTTAAAACGGGTCCTTCCATATCTAAGTGTCCAATATTTGCGTTCAGAGGGCAGGAGCTGAAAGAGGTTATGGAGCGGGTGCTCAGTGTCTGAAACTATTGATTTGGCGAGATGGGCCATTGCTCTGTCATTGAGTTCTGTGATGTTTGGTGTGGGGGAACAGATTATTTTCGATGCTATTAGAGGGATTTTGAGAAGGTTATTTCTATTTCAATCTGAAAAGACTTACAAAGAGAGTGTTGGAAATTAGAAAAGTTTTAATGATGTGAAATTACATTATTATATCTTTGGCGCTCGGACCTGGGAGAAAGACATGAATGCTGTGAATGATATGAGCTAAGATGAACATTTGTAAGGCTTAGATTTAGAGATGTCTTCCCCCTGATCCGACACTGGTGGTGGACTGGCGGACAGGCAGCGAGGAAGCCAGGAGTAGATGTGAAGGAAGATGGTGGACGTGGGGTGGAGGAGGGATGAGCTCAGCTGACAAGCGAGGAGGAACACAGGCGAAGGTCCTTTAAAAACAAGGCGTTGGAAGGTGATTGGATGATGAATCAGGCAGACAGGATGCTGATTGGAAGGCCGGGAGACTCACGGGGAAGTCACTGGACGGTGGAGACGGCGAGGGTGAGTCTTTCATTCTGGGTTTTCATTTGAACTCCATTTGCGACTGAGAGCATGGTGTAAAAACAGGTAGAACAATGATTCCTGGTATGCAGTACTTAGGCCTGACACCATAGTATGAGAAATAGCTCTATATGATGATGCCAGAGCCACCATACTTATCTTGTTGAGGCTTGGAATCAGTGTTTGGGGGTCAGCTGACAATCTGTCTGCTGCCCCTAGATAAAAAAAAATCAACCCTGCTTTAATTAGGCAACAAAATGCAACCATGCTTAGAAAAAGCTTTAAAAGCTTTTTCTAAGCTTTTCTCTAAGCTTTTTGGTACAATGGTACCAAACCTATAGGCTTGGTGTTGTGCATAAAAAAATGGAATGTGTGTGTTGGTTCAGGAGAACTTCATGTGATGATTTCTGGCCTTTCCTAAATCTATGTCTGCTCCTAACTTGAGTACAAGTTAGAAGTTTTATGATCTGGAAGCTCTAAGGTTCCATTTTGCTTCAGTGGAACAATGGAAGTTGAGGTTGTGCAAGGGCATCAAACCATGGCTGGTTGTGATAAGGCGTTGCAGTGGGCATCCTGGCCTTGTCTTTCAGCATGACAACACTGCATTTCACAACACCCATCTAACAAAGAACCTCTTCTCTTGCCTCTTGCACCCATTTTTTCATTTTGAAGCTTAACGTACAACCTGGTTATGATACAACAGAATAACGTGGAAATTTGTAGCTTTTTCCCTGTTCCTAATGTTTTGATAAGTATACAAGTTGGCTCCACTGCTTCGATGAACATGACCAAATAGTGCTAAAATGGAAGGATTCTGTAATACCCATTCAGGTGTTTACAACACTGCACACAGAGATAACACACAAACCTCCTCCAACAAATTTACATTAGTGTAAAAAAAAACTATTTATTTTGATCTAAAACAAAGAAAATGCAGAAAATGACGTTTAGTTACACAAATCATTTAGGAACTTATTTGTTTTAAACAAGGAAACAAAACAAGCACACAGGACTAAAAAAACCCATTTAAAAGTCATTTTCAAGGCAGGGGTGTGTGCCTTGTGTGAAAGAAAGGGGGATGGAACAGTCAAAGTTAACGTCTATGCCCTGCTGACATGGTTCTGAGCCTCCAATCGAGATTGTCCAAGGGTCAGTAAGAAAGAGCCTCCATTGTGCTGCAACCAATGACTGTTTAAAGGGAGATTCTGTGTAGATTATTAACCATATATTTACAGGTTTAACCACACAGACCATTCTACGAAGTATGGTTCAGTTATAAGCTGTAGTTAAAGTACAGCCTTCCATAACCACATTCTAATCAAGATCCACTTTGATTTCTGATCCTTGTGGAATGTCTAACTGCTGTTTTAACACATCCAGGTTGCTTATGTGGTATGACACAGGAATCAATAACAATATACAAATGTAAGGACAAACCAGAACGATTAATTTTTCTGGTCTTTAATCTGATTCTTGAACAAACAGAACAGCCAGTCGTGTGCACCTGTACAGCAGTTCAGCTATGTCACTTTATTTGACCTAAATGAGGAAATGTTTGGAATGCTGTAGGGTCACATGTCATTTGTCAGGCTAATTCAACATTAGCTCAAGAGATAATTAGTCTGATAACTGATGTGTGCTGCTGTAAAAGTAGCAAACGCAAACTGATTCTCACAAGGATTGAAGGCCAAGAGGCATCAACACCCCTTCATTACACGGAAGGGTGTTGAACAACCAACAAACAACCTATAAATAGGTTGTTCCTCAACCTATTTATATACACACCCTGAAATAGGCCACAGATCCAGTTAGATCTCTTAGTACAGGATGAACGTTAACTCTGTCAGGGGAAAAAAACAAGTTACACAAATTCAAATCCCTGTGCTACTCTGCTCTGCATGTGAGTGTGTTGATCATCAATGTGTCATCGTTTCATATTGCTCAGTCGGACTGCTTTTTCCAGCTCAAACTGTCGGTGGTCGACACGCTCCAAGAAGTTCTTCCGCTCCACATACCTAAACACACACGCACACAAACACACACACACACACACATAAAAAAAAAAGGAGAAAACTAGTCTTACTTCCACTCAAACACACCCTCCCACAGAATGTATGGGTAAAGTAGAGGAAGCAGTTAAACAACTCCCTGTTCAATGTGGACATTAAATTAAACAATTTGCTGTGTCTAAATGGTTTTAAATTGGCCCACATCTTTGAATCAAAATGCATATTAAAGAGAAAATAGGTTCTTACATTTCCTGACAAACAACAAAGTATTCCACAAGTAGTAAAACCATAAACTCAGTTACCTAAACAACAGGTCGGATTTGGACAACTGTAAACACAACTGTATCATACTTTCTGTAAAACACTACACACATTTAACTACTTTAATACACTAAATAACACATTGTTTGTATTTTGCCTGTTCAAAGTGTTACACCAGTGAACCAACTGCTTAAACATATATGAGCTCAATTCTAAAATACACCAGAGATTATAAGTACACCCTTTCGTCAAACTTTTTGACAGGTGGGCGGGACGTCCGCTGAGGGCGGGACTTCCGGTTGGCGCCATGTGGGCGGGAGGTCACGTGGTCAAACAGGGGTGTGTCCAAGGGGGCGTAACCGTGGATGCTGATTGGTTGTCGTCATTAAGGGCGATACCTTAAATGAGCCAATTAAAACACAGGGGTGTTTAAGGGTGTTACGGGGAAGGCCTTAAATGAGCCAATTAAAACACACAGGGGTGTGTTTAAGGGTGTTATTAATAATCTGTATGTTTTTCAAGTGTTAATACATCTAAAACAAAAAGACATGCATCCTTTTATATTTTAAAGGTATAAGGTATAATCAACTTAATGTTGACCTATCACATGAAATCCTAATAAATGAACTGTGTAACCTGACAGAATTGTAAGTTCATTTTGCTTTACAGCAGGACCTATTTGTTGAATATATGAGCCAGTCTAAATCAGTTCAAAATAGAAAAGACCTAAAAAGTAAATAAAAGATTGTGCTTCCCTACATCGATGGAACGAGAAAACATTCAGCTTCTGCGTCAACAGACTGGAAAGCAGGTGAAAGAGGTAAGACGAATATGAGATTAACAGAAAAAAACAAAAAAAACTTTACGATCCCTCAGTATACTGTTTCCAAGTTATAAATTGACTCTAGCAATGATGTGTTTGTTTTGAATCATGAGAGACTCCATTTTAGGAAAAAGGAATGATAATTTTAGTTACCTGTAGCTTTTTCTAAAACATTTTTTTTTCATCTTAGAGCTAAAGGTTATTCAGGGAGTTACAGTTATTCTATATCCATCTGTTAGTTGCGATGTCAGGAAGGGCAGTTAGGTCTGTTCCTAGATAACCATATCACCTTTGAACTCAAGAAGGGTTTTGGTCTTAAAACATAGTCTTTGCAGTTGAGATAACACTGTCATTCTGAGATAACACTGTCATTCTGATCGATCAAACTAAAACCGAACTTGGAATACTGCCATCAGCTGTCGAGCAGCAAGGTGGGTAATAAATAAATAAAAAACAACAATAGCTCACTGAGTTTTGTCTACAAAGAAAACAGTGCAATGAATAGTCAATATGATAATTGGGCCTCTTTTTTTTTTTTGCATTTCATTGTCCTGGCAATAAAAACAGGTTCAGTTTTCACAGTAGTCAGCGCAGAGACCTCAGAGCTGTGTACATCATTGTCAAGTCTGGTACAGCTAAGAAAGGTTTAAACTTGTTACACTGAAAAATACTAGTAGAATTCTAGTTTAAACTTGTGTGATGGAAATTTTTTTGTAGTAAGCATTCCACAGTGTATGACCTTTGGGTTGCCTCATCCCTCTGAACGTCTGTGTTATTGGAGAAAGCTGCAAAAGCCATTATCAGAAGTTTTGATGGTTAGGAAAAATCCACAACAGATAACACTGTCATGTTCTGGTATAAATACTGTGTGTAAATGTTGTTCGGGGGCTCTGTTTCATTGCCTAACCTCAGTGTCAGGGTCTTCAAATGTTGAATGTCTTTGAACCACAACACTTGTTACATTGAAAATACCAGTACTGACAAGAAAAATGTCGGTAAATATTTCAGGAAACCTGGCATCTACTTCTAATGATTCACAGAAGTACAATGACATCTTTAAAAGTAAGTAAATAAGTATTCATCTTTAAGAAATCATTAAATGCATGTGAATGTTCTCTAATATTGTTTATATATATATATATATATATATATATATATATATATATATATATATATATATATATATATATATATTGTTTCTTTGTCATAGAACCCACCGCTGATGACCTTGATGATTTCATTTTGACACAATCAGAATATGGTAAGTAAATGTTAAATGCAATAAAAAATAAAAAAATAAAAAAATAAAAAAAATAAAATATATATATATATATATATATATATATATATATATATATATATTATAGTTAACCCTTGACAATGTTTCAATTTATAGATTTGATGAGAGAGGTAAACCCGAATGATCAAGTTGGAGGATTCAGCGGCTGGAATCGACAGTCAAAATTGAGATGGCGTATTATTTCCAAACAAGAAAAACCCCCAACAACATCTGAACTTTCTTCTAACACAGAAATTAAAACTGATTTTTTGAATACTCCTACGCCAATTATCATCAATTCCCCTGAAGACACACCGGATAAGTTACCGGCACCTCCAGAAAGTAAGTCCTAAGAACTATCTGTTTTTCTTTGAGAGTGAATGTATTTATTTATGTGTTATTAGAGACTTGTTTTAAACCTCAGATAAAACTGTTTACAGATTCGACAGAGAGCTCTGTGGAAGACACAGCTGTCGAGCAGCAAGGTAGGAAAAAAATTAAATAAAATAAAAACAACAATGTATATGTATTTTAAGCATAGTTCAATAAAATATCATATAAACTTGTTTACAGATACACCCAAAGATGCCACACTGAATCCGCCCACCAGAAGGTCGCTTTTCAAAGATCAAGACAGCTTTCAGCAGAGAGGCACCATTTCAGTGCAACAAGAAGCGAAATCTGGAGGTTTTACCGCACAGAATCGGAGTAAGATAAAAAATTTTTTTTTGTTTTTTTTCCCCTTAAAAAAAAAAATTTGTTTATATTAAAAACTATTATCGTTTATTTATGAACACTGTGCTGCGCAGCGTAAGATAACTTTTACTTTCTTCTGTTTTTACAGAATATTTAACCCCGGCCAAAAGACAGCGACTCTCTGCGCTGCATACCAGAGCAACGCTTGTGAGAGGTTTAATGAGCGGTACGTTTTAATTCATACATACTGAATTAATTTGAATTCCCTTTTTTTTTCAGCTTTAATGTGTTTATTTCAATATATACAGGTCCTTCTCAAAATATTAGCATATTGTGATAAAGTTCATTATTTTCCATAATGTCATGATGAAAATTTAACATTCATATATTTTAGATTCATTGCACACTAACTGAAATATTTCAGGTCTTTTATTGTCTTAATACGGATGATTTTGGCATATAGCTCACGAAAACCCAAAATTCCTATCTCACAAAATTAGCATATTTCATCCGACCAATAAAAGAAAAGTGCTTTTAATACAAAAAACGTCAACCTTCAAATAATCATGTACAGTTATGCACTCAATACTTGGTTGGGAATCCTTTTGCAGAAATGACTGCTTCAATGCGGCGTGGCATGGAGGCAATCAGCCTGTGGCACTGCTGAGGTCTTATGGAGGCCCAGGATGCTTCGATAGCGGCCTTTAGCTCATCCAGAGTGTTGGGTCTTGAGTCTCTCAACGTTCTCTTCACAATATCCCACAGATTCTCTATGGGGTTCAGGTCAGGAGAGTTGGCAGGCCAATTGAGCACAGTGATACCATGGTCAGTAAACCATTTACCAGTGGTTTTGGCACTGTGAGCAGGTGCCAGGTCGTGCTGAAAAATGAAATCTTCATCTCCATAAAGCTTTTCAGCAGATGGTAGCATGAAGTGCTCCAAAATCTCCTGATAGCTAACTGCATTGACCCTGCCCTTGATAAAACACAGTGGACCAACACCAGCAGCTGACACGGCACCCCAGACCATCACTGACTGTGGGTACTTGACACTGGACTTCTGGCATTTTGGCATTTCCTTCTCCCCAGTCTTCCTCCAGACTCTGGCACCTTGATTTCCGAATGACATGCAGAATTTGCTTTCATCCGAAAAAAGTACTTTGGACCACTGAGCAACAGTCCAGTGCTGCTTCTCTGTAGCCCAGGTCAGGCGCTTCTGCCGCTGTTTCTGGTTCAAAAGTGGCTTGACCTGGGGAATGCGGCACCTGTAGCCCATTTCCTGCACACGCCTGTGCACGGTGGCTCTGGATGTTTCTACTCCAGACTCAGTCCACTGCTTCCGTAGGTCCCCCAAGGTCTGGAATCGGCCCTTCTCCACAATCTTCCTCAGGGTCCGGTCACCTCTTCTCGTTGTGCAGCGTTTTTCTGCCACACTTTTTCCTTCCCACAGTCTTCCCACTGAGGTGCCTTGATACAGCACTCTGGGAACAGCCTATTCGTTCAGAAATTTCTTTCTGTGTCTTACCCTCTTGCTTGAGGGTGTCAATAGTGGCCTTCTGGACAGCAGTCAGGTCGGCAGTCTTACCCATGATTGGGGTTTTGAGTGATGTACCAGGCTGGGAGTTTTAAAGGCCTCAGGAAACTTTTGCAGGTGTTTAGAGTTAACTCGTTGATTCAGATGATTAGGTTCATAGCTCGTTTAGAGACCCTTTTAATGATATGCTAATTTTGTGAGATAGGAATTTTGGGTTTTCATGAGCTGTATGCCAAAATCATCCATATTAAGACAATAAAAGACCTGAAATATTTCAGTTAGTGTGCAATGAATCTAAAATATATGAATGTTACATTTTCATCATGACATTATGGAAAATAATGAACTTTATCACAATATGCTAATATTTTGAGAAGGACCTGTATATATATATATACATTTTGTTTTTTGTTTTTTTGTTCATTCTCCAGAACCGGACAGCGCAGAAAGACAGTCTCTTCAGCCTCACGGGATCTTCGAAATAAGGCCTCATCGTTAATGCTTCTGGCAGCATGTCAGATTCTGTTAAAGAAGCATTTTGGTGACATCAAGGTGATTTTAAACTGAACTGATCACTCTGTTTTTTTTTTGTTTTTTTTTTGTAGGTTAGTGTTATTTTTTTTTTCTTATGTTCATAGAAATCGATAACCGAATCAGACTTGCCCTGGATGAAATAAGAAATTTAGTAAATGAGCTTAACGAAATTCCCGTTAATGCAGAAGTAGCAGATAACATCGTGTCAAATGCATCTCCTGCTAACAGTGCAAATGTAATAAATGAAGATCAGCACGGTGACTTTTTAAACGTAATCAATCAGGCCGTCTCCACTCAGCTTTCAGCAAAATGATTCACCTGACAGTCATCAAAATCCTTCAACGTCACACGCCGCAGATCAGCACGGGGGTCATTTCAATACGGAGTTAGCGGTCAGTTCTGATCAAATAGGGCGAGATCCTCCAGCATTTTAATAACCATGAAATAAGGAGACCTTTTACCATACCGCCGCCCTGTCCAAGTAACGTTCCAGATTTAGCCGCATTCTATACAAACATCATGCGTATTCTCATTGAATTAGCCGACGCTGCAAGATCTTTAACCAGACGTAACGACGTTGTGCAGCTGGAATTAGTGGGTGAAAATCTTAATCGTCACATCACATTTACTGTTACAGATGATGGAAATATGATCCTGTCTGCTTTCGAGAACTTTCTCGACGATTTAGTACAATCGAATGCAAATATACCTGTAGATAATAACCTGAAATTTGTTCTTCAGGTTGTTAATGACCCAGCAGGAGGTTCTAAGCGTAAAGCTGCAGGAACGTTAGACTGTGAACTGTTTAATAAGAAAATGCGTCATTTGTATATTATAAACAATGCCGGTAATCAGTTATGTTTTGCAATCAGCCTCGCACACGTCTCTGACCCTGAGCTTACGGATGACCGTGCTGTAGAACAGGGGAGGAGATGGCAGCATCAGGCAGGCCTCGACGAGCAAACAGCAGTTACTTTTAGTGATATTGGTAAATTTGAAACCATTCTGAAGAGAAAAATTGTAGTTTCACAGAACCACAGGCTCTACTGCTCTGTGTAAATTTGAGACCAGTTTCCCTGATCGTTCAAACCCTGTGTTGTTGCTGTTATTTCAAGGTCATTACTATGGGATAAAAAATCTCAAAGGTTTTATGGGGTGCAGATATATCTGTAGTTACTGTTACACCAGCTATGAGAATGCAAACACACACCATTGTGAAGGTTATTGTCCAGTGTGTCAAACATATAAATGTATGCAAGAAATTAGCAATCCTGTAACCTGTGCAGGCTGTCAAAGAATCTGTCGTAATTCCTCATGTTTCAGCAGACACAGGGAACCGCGCATCAGAAATAGTGCTGAAAAACCTATGAGTGACTGTGAGTTGGTAAAACTGTGTAAAGTATGCAAATGGATATACGTTATTCCAATCAGTAAACCGAATAAACCACACGTGTGTAATGTAAAAGGCAGTATTTGCAGTGAAACCGTACCTCCCAGCCTAGACATTACATGCGATGATCATAAGTGTTACATTCAGCCTTGCAGTGCAATTAATCAGCTTGATGATAAACTGATTTTTTATGATTTTGAATGCCTCGTCAATGAGAGCGGCGTGCATACCCCCTTTCTGGTCTGTGCTAAAATGTTGAAAGATGATAAATGGCTTGCTTAAGGATTGAATTGCACCCAAAAATTTCTTCTACATTTCAGGAGGCCGATGTACAGAGGCTTCACCTTAATAGCGCACAACGCGCGTGGGTACGACGGCTACCTGATTCTCACTGCAATGCTGCAGTTAGGCATTAAACCTCATCTCATCATGCTAGGAAGTAAAGTTCTCTGTTTAACCGACCCTGATTACAGGTTAAAATACATTGATAGCCTGTCCTTCATGTGTATGAAGTTGAGTGCCATGCCGAAAGCGTTAGGCTTTACCGATCAAAGCAAGGGTTTTTTCCCCCACCTATTTTCCTCTGAACAACGTCTCCAGTATGTGGGGCCTTTTCCTCCTCCATCCTGCTACGCTGTAGAACGCATGAGTCTTCAAGAACAACAGGTGTTTAGCAGCTGGTACAGAGAAGCGAGCAAAGAGGTCTTTGACTTTAAGAAAGAAGCTATTCGTTATTGTAAAAATGATGTTGAAATTCTTTCTCAAGGATGCTTAAAATTCAGAGACGAGTTCTTTAAGGAGACAAGTGTGGATCCGTTTAAAAGTATCACAATAGCATCAGCCTGCATGAAGGTTTTTGTAACCAATTTCCTTCCTCCTCAAACCTTAGCCATTCCATCACCTCTGGACTACAGACGTAGCAGTAAAACGTTCTCCAGCGCATACATTCAATGGCTCGGCTGGATTGCAGACAGCAGAGCCATATTTATCGAGCATGCATTAAATAGGGGTGAAAAGAAAATCGGCCCATATTCTGTGGATGGGTATGCAGAGATCAACGGTGTCAAAGTTGCGTTTGAATTTTACGGCTGTTTTTTCCACGGCTGTAAAAAGTGTTACATGCCTCATGACAAGTGTCCGTTAAGAGGGGTCGCATTTGAACAGTTTTACGCAGCCACTGTTGAGAGAAGCAAGGTGTTACAAACTGTGTACGGCCTTCGTCTCGAAGTGATATGGGAGCATGAGTGGACTGAAATGAAAAAATCAGACCCAGGGGTGATCAGCTTTCTTGAGAAAGTTAATGCACCCGAACCGCTATCACCCCGGGATGCTCTGTATGGTGGACGCACCTGTCCTATGAGGTTGAGGTACACAGCGGGGCCGGGTGAAACTGTACACTATGTGGATTACACATCTCTGTACCCTTATGTAAACGCCAACTGCGTTTTTCCCCTCGGACACCCCACCATCATTTACAAAGATTTTGATGACCCCAGCAGCTACTTCGGTATAATCAAAGCTGTGGTCTACCCACCACGTGACCTGTTGTTCCCTGTTTTACCTTACAGAACATCCCAAGGTAAACTTGTGTTCACTCTCTGCCGCACATGCGCTGAAATAAATAACCAGTCAGGTCCCTGCATGCATAATGATGAGGACAGAGCTCTGACGGGTGTGTGGGTGAGTGTAGAGTTTTGTAAAGCGTTGCAGTGTGGTTATCGTCTTGCTAAAATCACAGAGGTGTGGCATTTTGAAAAGAGCAGTGACACAATCTTTAAAGGGTATATCAACACCTTCCTGAAAGGTAAGCAGGAGGCTTCAGGCTATCCGTCTGAAGCAGTGGATCAGGAGAGTAAGTCAAAGTATATAAGCGACTACAAACTGCATCAGGGCATCCAATTAGACCCTGAGAAAATTGAGGTGAATCCTGCCAAAAGGCAGGTTGCAAAATTGTGTTTAAACAGTTTTTGGGGGAAATTTGCGCAAAGAAGTGATCTGTCTCAGACCACAGTCCTCACTAACCCTGAAGAATTTTTCAGCTTCATGTTCTCGAGTAAATACAGGGTTAACTATTTTCATTTTTTCAACCCTGAAATGTGTGTAGTGCAGTGGAATTTCAGTAAACGTGTCATCTCTCCTCCAAGCAAGGCAAACAATGTGTTTATTGCAGCATTCACCACCACTTATGCACGTTTAAAACTTCTCAGCAGCATGGAGAAGTTACAGGACAGATTGATTTATATTGACACGGACAGTTTGATTTATGTGACAAAAAGTGGTGAAACTCCTCTGGAATTGGGAAATTATCTGGGTGATCTTACTGACGAGTTAGATGGTGACAGCATTTCGGAGTTTGCATCGACAGGACCCAAGAGTTATGCATACCAAACTAAAAACCGTAAAAAAGTAGTGATACGTGCTAAAGGCATCACTCAGACGCATTAATGCAGCGAGAGGGTCAATTTTGACAGCATCAAAGGGCTGGTCGAGGGCTACTTACAGAGGTCAAGTGAGGGTGTCATTGAAATCCCTCAACACACGATCAGGAGGGATAAAAATAGATTCCGTTTGACAAACGCGACATTTCTTAAAAAGTTTTGATTGGTGTATGATAAGAGACGTCTTTTTTCTGACGGGACAACTCTGCCTTTCGGTTATTAGAGTTGAAGAAGAAAAAGAAATAAAATAAAAAGTCACATGGATTTACAGGAGATTGATTTTGATTCTAGATTTAGAGCACCTTTCTCATGTATGATAGTTGGACCCAGCGGCTGCGGGAAAACTTTCTTTGTAAAAAGTTTTTTACAAAACTGTAATCATGTCATGGATGTTGTTCCAGAAAATATTGTATGGATTTACACATCTTTTCAATCCATGTAAGCTGAATTGCAGAAGATGAATAAAAATATTACCTTTGTGGAAGGATTGCCTCATTCTTTTGAAGATGAAAACCTGTTTCCTCCTGATCAGAATCATCTGATTATTCTAGACGATGTTATTGCTCAAGCCTCAGATGATGAAAACGTGATGAAAGTCTTTACCCAGTATCGTCATCATCGTAATATGAGCGTTATTATGTTGACTCAGAATGTTTTTCATCAAGGAAGGTACAGTCGCACCATCAGCCTGAATGCTAATTATATGGTGTTGTTTAAAAACCCGAGAGATAAACTGCAGCTGAATATACTGGCCCACCAAATGTTTCCATCTCAAAAGGGTCTCTTCTTGGAGAGTTTTGAGGACGCAACGAGAGAAGCTCATGGATATTTAATCATCGATTTTACGCCTACCTGCCCAGAACATTTCAGACTGAGAACGGGCATACTTCCTCAGCAGTGGCCTGCTGTGTACGTGCCCAGAAAAAAGTAAGTCATCATGTCTGCGCGTATAAAAAGGAATGTCCCATTATTCAGAGCTTTGTTTCAGGCCACTCCGCAGAAGCGCAAAGATATTCTCGCACACTGCTCTCCCGACTTTATTCAGGCTCTGTGCAAGATTGCACTGAATATCCTAAAAGGTAACATTAAACTATCACCCTCTCAACACCGACAATTGAAGAAACAAAGAAAAATCATCAGATTGTTGGGTGATAAAAGAACCGGGATAAAAACTAAACAGTTAGCTCTCAAAAAGCGACGAGGTGGTTTTATTCTCCCCATCTTAACGGCTCTTGCCCCCTTGATTGGTGATCTAGTGGGTGGAATCATCAGGAGATAATGTCTCTCAGAACATCGCAGAAGATGTTTCTCATTTCCCCTCATCAATTCAAGCGTCTGACCCAGTCAGACACGTCCATCAGACAGACGGCGGAGGAGAATTTGGATGCTGAAATGAGAGCGATAATAAACGAGCTCGGTTTGACTTCTTATGAAAAAATCAAGAGATATGATGCACTTTTCCAGAGGTATCTGACTCTACTTAAGCAAGGTGTCAAAGAAGAAAAACAGCGGGTAAGTTTAACGCTGCAGCGTGACACAGAGGTTCCTGAACATGAGCGGTCCCAAGAAAAACAAGGTCCAGGGCAGGACGAGGTCCCTAAGGATCAGGTTCTTACGGAAGTACTAAAAAGCCTACCTAAACACAACCGTAAAAATGCCGAGTACATTTTGAAGAAATTATCCGAAAGAAGTGAGAGTTGGACTTCGCGAGGTGAATTTGTATTTAAAGGAAATGTTGTAAAAGGGTCCCACATGATTGATTTGTTGAAAAATCTCATGCTTCCGTTTAAAAAATCTGGAGCATCACAAACCCGAGGATGGTCTGACTTTCTACACACCTTGTCAGAGGTAAACATCCCTATATCTTCAGTCATTAACCCTTATGCTCGTGAAGAATATAGACGTTTCAAAACAGAGGGTACATCGATTGAAAATGGGGGTACACCCCCCAGCGTTAAGCAGAGAATAAAAGAAGAAGAAGAAGGCAGATAACTCATTCTCCCTACTGGTTGAGATCTGAGCTGGAAGATCCAAAAAATGCTGATGGGAGATCAAAAAGGTCTCTTCGTAAGACGACACTACCACCCCGATGGATTACATTTTCACCATAAACCGTTATAAGAAAATGAAACATGTAGCCTATTTCTTTTATTCAATAAAATATTTATTGATTATATTTTTCAAGTCTAACTTCGTTCTCTACTTCACACACTAACATATGATATCATTACACAAATATTAAATCATAAGAAAAAAACTAAAATAAACAATGAAAAAAAAACATAAGACAATTTAAATTCCATAACAATCCATAAATATCTCCAAAGAGCATGTTCCGTGAGTATAAAATGTACAACTTTGATTAACGACACATTTCTGATATTTTTTCACAAAGTTAGATACCATTAAATCATTCTTAATCACATCTCCGATGTATTTCGACAACACTTGCTGCATTGATAATCCGCACGCTCTATGACATAGATAAAAAATGCAATGGTGACCGCACACAGTGGACAGAGTGTTTTGAAGCTGATTATTATGATACAATATTTTTGAGGATCTGTCTTCTAAAAATGTTACGATGCTTGACGGGTAGAACTCGAAATCCGGAGAGAATCCATAAGAGTCAAAAAAGCTGGATTGACCATTCTCATCCAAAGTCAGAGCTAGCCATTGTTCTCCAGGCATGTGTGAAGGATGTGTGTTCACAATAAAGTAGGCCGGCCCTGGGAATTTGTCAGCTAGCAGCGGCAGCTGGTCGCACGGCCATACACCACAAAACAAATCTCCCAGCAGATGATGCAGCAGGCTCTCAATTTCATGATTATTCATGTCTGATTAGATTAATAATAATCCACCAGCACACGCCTCTTTGAATCAATCTCTAAAATAGAGTCATAACAAGCATAGATGATCAGCGTGGTGGTATGAGGCAACGGGTTTCTGAAGCGCATTTCCAATCTTAAATTTCCACTGGAAACTGGAGATGGAGCATCTGTGTCCTCGCCCGGGTTAAGATTAAATGTGAATAGAGAGTATCCTTGATTAAATTCCTGACGTGTTATACTCAGTGGAAGATCTTTTAGATGTCGTCCTGTAGCCGTAAACAAGTTGTAATGCTCTCTCACTGAATGACCTTGGTTAAAATTGGGCTGGAAGGCTTTAGCAAGAATTTGTCTGCCATCCTTACACAAAGCTAAATATTCCATATCAAAATGATTAAAGTCAAACAGATTGAGATTGCGTGTTCCTGTAAAAGCATCATGATCCAGTAATGCAATCACCACATACTTGGGAAAGACGCCTAAGAAAAGATTCTCTTGATTGCATACCCTTGAATTTTCAGGGATGGAATATGTATTTACATTCACACGTGAAAGTGGATACAGAGCATTTGCCTTCATTAAAGCTGAAGCGTGCCCCAGTCATACAGCTGGAGAGACGGTAACTTTTTTGATGAAAAGAGATGCTCCTAATATCCTGAGTTTGTAAGTGGAGTCTCTTGCTGCCATGAGACAAAAGGCATCGTTGGCTCTTGTAAGTTTAATTTTGAGGTCAACAGAGTTTAAAAGAAGTCTCTCACAGAAAAATGTCTGCATGCAGGGGGCCTAGGAGATGTACCTCCCTGGAATTTGCCGTAAAGCCTGCTCTGCTGTTAAGACCTTGATTTGGCCCGTTAGTTGTAACAATAGAGTTCAGAGCACCTGCAGTGTTTTTATAAAAAAGACCAGAGCTAAACTGGGTTTTTAAAGAATCCTCAGAAAAGTTTAACAATGTCTCAATCATGGCTCTATATGGATGTGTAGCGCTGGATTGTGAAATCATTTAATCTCCGAAAGTGACATCACACTGACTGAAGATGGTGTTTAACGGGTAGTTGATGAGCCCTACAGGTGCATCATCTGGCAGGTTTGTTCCATCCTCGTTAGTAATTTTCACTCTGAGATGCAACAGCGTATTGTTGAGATCCAGATACTTTTCTCCATCTCCCGGAATGAAAAACTCGATTGGGCCTCCATCGGTGATTGCTGATAAAGGCTGGATCTCGGTGTAAATTTTATCTTCGATCAATAGCTGCGTCATCGGGGCAGAAAATAAGTCCAACTCTGCCAGCATGCACTCTGATGATTTGTTATGTAAAAGAGCCATTATTTAAATATATCAAAACTTGCGGAAGACTTCCTTCCTCTTCGTATGTCTGCTCCGACTGATCTCCTTTTTTGCGTTTGTCGTTGTTTTTTAACCGTCCTTAAACGATCACCAGGGGGTCTTGTTCTGGGTCTTTTGGATAAAACCATAATTCCTGAACCTTCTTGACCGTCGGTGTGTGTAGAACCACTCATTTTACTCACGGCTCTACCGATGACATACGAAGCGATATTTGATGCAGCCGTTTTAAGATGGGGTTTTGCAATTGCAAATCCTTTTTTAACCAGAGGGGATACGAAGTGGAACAATTTTGAAAATAATGATCCAATTCCGCGTCCGTACATGACCGGAGCCCCATAAAACCCTGGCAGATTACCGCCTGATTGACTTACATAGTAATTTACAAAGCGATTTGGATCACGTCTCAGACTTAGCTGTGCCATGTTCTCTCTTGCCTGCTTGATGCAGTGTTGAATGACCAGGGTAATATGAATGATAACCAATCAGTCTTAGAGGTTATATACATATCTCTGGAATAGTTTATACAAATAAAATTTATCTCAGGCTACGTTGTGATATCACCGGTCTGAAGTGTAGTCTTATGACGGTCTTTCCATAGACGAAATTTACAGGAATGTTTTGGTCCGATTTAATTTTTATATTGATATTTTCAATATGTCTTCTGGTGACTGGAAGGTAGTGGGCGGGGTTAAACGTCTGAGTAATCATATCACTGAATTTGCCTTGTACTTTGACGGTCTGCAGTAAAGGTGCAAAAGTGTCGCCTACTATTTGAGGGCTGACCACGTCGCTGTAACAGTATAGGTGATAGAAACCAGCCTTTATATCCGCTGGAAAAGGAGCCAGTTTTGGTTCAGAAACATGAATCCATTCCCCTGGTTTCACGCCCATCATATAAGCTAGAGTGCTGAAGAACCGTATTTCATACGGACTGCTTGCTTGAAATGCAAATCTCTTTTGAACTTTGCTGAATTTAATGCGGAAACCCGATTTCAATTTTTTGAAAAACATTTCCATCTCTGTCTCGAGTTGAATAACGCTGTTATAGTAGCCACTTCTGATCCTTTGCGTATTGATCTCCACATCACCAACCTTCCTCCATTCAAAGTAGGCATCATAATCCGGTAAATTATGCCATGTATGAGGGTATGAAATCTCTGCTAATGCAACCATCCATTGGCCTTCTAAATCAATATGTTGAGCTAGATTTACACGAAAACTTGAACTGGTATTATTTTTAAACACTTCCATGCTAGCGTTAGATGGAATGGTAACGTAAAAGCCATCATCCTCTACCTGACGGTTCATGATGCTGTGTCAACTGTGAGGTTTAGTGCAAACCTTTTTATACGTTTCGAAGTTCATTAAACTTGATCCAACTGTTGAATTTCTCAGGCCAGTTTTTCCAGCTTACAAAAACCTATTTGACTCCCTTGACCGTACATCGTTTTAATATTTTTTCCACTTGATACATCTTGTCGTTAAATATTTTTACTTTTTGAAGTTCCTCAGCGTAAAAGGAACCCTCGATAGGTTCTCCATCCAAATCTTTGAGTTTGTATACAGGAGGAGATCGGGGTATTCGCTCATACACTGTAAACACTTCATCCGTAAAATTCTGTTCGTATTTTTTGTCAAACACTCCACGGACCTTGGATATTCTGACAAGATCCCCCTTTTTAAACGTTGTCACTGAGTCCTTGCAATATCTGTTGGACTTGACATCATACAGATTCTGAAACACTTGAAAGGCATTTTCTGAGGTCACTTCCATAGGGCTCATTTTAATGCTGGAGTGGTAGGAATGGTTGTAGCTTCTAGCTAGGTTTTGCAGTACATCGACGTACCGCCGGGTATTGTTAGCTGTAAAATATCTCCACATCCTTGTTTTTAATGTGCGGTTAAATCTCTCGACCACTAAAGCTTTTGCTTCACTCGCTGTGGCAAAATGTTCAATACCGTATTTCTCCATTAAAACCTTAAATTTCTTGTTAAAAAATTCTTTACCGGCATCAGTCTGAAGTTTTTTGGGGATCTGACTTTCTTTAAAAACTGATTCAAATGCATTTACCACCTCAGCGGCTGTTTTCCTCTTCAAAACTCGCACATACGCCCTTTTTGAAAAGATGTCAATGACTGTTAATAAATAATTATAACCATCATTTTCCTTGGCCAGAGCTTGCATGTCACAGAGATCAGCCTGGAACTGCCTCAATGGTCTGGTGATAAAAACTCTGTTTCTCGGGAACTTTATTCTTGCAGGTTTATGTAGAGTATAGGTATCTTCTCCTGACAAAAAATCTTTAACTTTTTCAACCGCAACCTTCTTTCCCGTTTCATCTTGCATAACCCTCCTCAGTCTATCTACACCCCCAAAACTTCCCGGATTTGAAGGGCTATAATATACTTTCTTCATCAGCCGTCTTCCTGCCATCTCTGCCTTATGCTCACTCTGCCGATTACTTGTTAAATAATGAAAAAAAAACACACAAGAGGGTAGATTTATCTTTTTTTTCATTTTTGTATTTAATAGTAAAACAAAAACAAAAACAAAAAAAAAACAAAATCAGATAAAATGCAGATTAATGCAGATGAATTCAAACACTACTAGCTTTTAAACAACACTTTTGGGAAAGGTTACTATGTTCCTACTTTAATTGTATTTAATAGTAAAAAGAAAAAGAAAAAAAAAGAAAAGTCATATAATGCAGATTAATTAAAGTACTGGAATACTAAAAAATGATACAACAAGTCATCAAACATGTGAAATCAGTTTGTCAGTCCATAGCACTCTGAAACAGAGTTAAGTTGTTTGAGATGTTTCTCATCGACCATGCAATCATAAACGTGCGCTATTGCACTGTGGATGCCTTGTATCGATTTCAGTTCATATAAAACCGTCTTGGCAATCGTCTTTACTCTGAAGTCATCCGTTTGTATGCGTCGAAGTACCAGAAGATTCTGAATAGCAGGAACGAGTTTGGGGGTTACGAGTCGTCATACGATGCGTTGAAAGTTGACTTGGTAATAATCCTCCCCCAATACCTCCAGGCATTGGTGCTGACGCTGGCTCGGGTGGTTCGTTATACACCCATAGCAGGTTTCTCTGAGATAGTTCAAAGAGGTTATGTTGAATAAATGAAGTATCGCTGTTTTCACCGTATTGATGAGGGTGGTTGAGAACCAACCGTCAATTTCGTCCTCCTGGTTACTCTCATCCTCTGCTGAAGGCTGGGGGTCCTCCATCGGTTCCAGGGTTTGTGTAGGGGCTTCGGTAGAGGGTGAGTAGCTGGTGGCTACCTCCTCCTCCACAACCACCTTCATGTCTTCAGGCAGGACATTCGCGTCTACAGACTCAGCCATGAATAGCGGCAATGGTGAGCAGAGGTCTGGAGAAAGCGGTAGATATTTCATGTTGTATCCTGTAGGTGATGCAGGATTGAAGTGGTTCTCTGAGAATGAGGACGTTGAGGTGGATGGTGAGAAGAGGTCAGGGGAAGGTGGATGATATGGTCCAATGTTGAAGCTTTCATCGTGCTCAGGAGAGAAGTGGATCTCTGCTCGGTGGTTGTAGAGATCCCTGTATGGTGTCGGTCCACTCATTCTCATGATACAATTCTCAGTGTCTGTGAGCTTGCAGTTATCCCCCCCCGTATATATATCATAGGAAGGGGCGTGTCCTCAGAAGAGGGTTTGTTCTAAACGTAAAACAGGAAACGTCAGGGTTTTTTTCACTGACGTGACATCAATCCAACTTTGTGAGTTGTGGAAAAGGTCGGAAAGACGATGTCCAATTTCACTCATCTTCTCTGCCCAAGCTTCAAACGGCAGAGCCAGCATTGTCTTGAATATGCCGCAGTCCTGATTGAAAGCCTCCAACACAAACAGATCTGAGGGACTCGTCCGGTTGTTCCTGCGTCTGCTTGCCCGAAAAGACCAGCGGCCATTTGCCGTGGTTTTTGACCCCCACACTGCGCTAAAGAGAGGTTCTCTCTCAGCTATTTCAACATCGGATGGTATATGAAACATTCTCGCCCGTTTTACAGGTCGAGGAGACAGTTCATTTTCTTCTTCTTCCTCCCTCTCCTGCTTTGAGACTGTTTCAGGGGTATCATTAAGGTGCGGGATTGCAAGCCTTAACACAGCCCAGTCGCTGTGGGTGAGAGTACACAGAGCCAGTGATCCATTAAATACCTCATCTTGATCCAATTGATACAGGCAAAGCTCTCCTATTTCATACATGAAAATATAACCCCAGCTGCCAACCAGGCCATATGGCTCCAAAGACCATTCTTCCTGCAGAGTGTCGAACGGGGGTCTTTGTACCCTGCAGATGTAGTATGTTAATTTCTTTGGAGCATTCAATTCACGGGATGAATGCTGGTAGACGGTCACTGGGGTTTCGCACAGAACTGACATACATCTTGGCCGACGCGAGGTCTGATTTTCAACCATGGTTGTTGAAGTTGATGTTGGATCCTCATCATCGGTAGAGTATGTCATGACGGGAATTCCGATAGGTATCTCAGATGAGGAAGTAGATGATGCAGTTGCTTGTTCATCATCATCTTGGCACGCGTTGCGTTTCTCCTCCGCTTGACGATAAACTCTCTTAACTCTAGCCATTGTTGAACGGGTGTTCTTTTCCAACGAATGCTGCATGTAAAGTGCAGAGTTTTATCTCTGTATTTAAAGTAAACACTAAAGCACGCCCTATTGTTTTCATTGGGTTACTCAAGGTTTAACAATGCTTACACACACACCCCCTCTATTTTTAATTGGTGCTGATGCCAAACAGTTTCCGATAATACCATATTTGTCTTGTTCTATTTATAACAAACACACCTCTGTGTTTTTCATTGGCTCATTTAAGGTATCGCCCCTAATGACGACAACCAATCAGCATCCACGGTTACGCCCCATTGGACACACTCCCCTGTTTGACCACGTGACCTCCCGCCCACATGGTGCCCACATGGAGCCAACCGGAAGTCCCACCCTCACCAGAAGTCCCGCCCACCTGTCAAAAAGTTTCACGAAAGGGTGTACTTATATTCTCTCTTACACCAATAAGATAACAGCGCTATAAAAAAGGCAGCAGGTGAGCTCAGCTGTTTTCAATCAAATGAAAGGAATCTGCAGAAGACCTTTTATTTGATTTAGTGTTAAATACAGATAAGGTTATTATAGTGGTTGGGATTTTAACATTCATGTTGACACTGAAAGTGATAGCCTAAATATAGCCTTTAATGCTATCTTAGACTCAATTGGCTTTGCTCAAAACATTAACAAATCTACAAACCTATGTCTTCATTCTGTGTACCTTGTGCTGACATATGGCATTGAGTGTAAAGACATAACAATATTTTCTCATAACCCTGTCCAGTCTGACCATTTCTTAATAACCTTTGAGTTTAATTTAACCAAGTACTCCACACCTGAAAGAAAATTTCATTATAGTAGATCATTATCAGACAATCCTGTAACAACCTTTAAAGAATCTGTTCCACTTTTAATCTCCTCGTTATCACAGAAAAACACAGTGCAGGGCAATAATTTTGTTTCTTCCCCTTCACAAATTGATTCTCTTGTTCATAGTGTTACTTCATCATTGCGTGGTACATAAGACAATGCAGCCCCCTTGAAAAAGAAGGTAATTATTCATAGGAGACTGGCTCCCTGGTTTAATTCAGAGCTGCGTACTTTAAAGCACAATGTTAGAACATTGGAGAGAAAATGGTGCTCTACACACCTAGAGGATTCCTACTTAATCTGGAAAAATAGCCTACTGCTGTATAAAAAGACACTTCACCAAGCTAGAACAGCTTATTTCTCATCATTAATAGAAGAGAACAAGAATAATCCTAGGTTTCTCTTTAGTACAGTTGCTAAACTTACACAGAGTCATAGCTCTGTTGAGCCATCCATTCCCTTAGCTCTCAGCAGTCATGACTTTATGGGATTCTTCCAAAATAAAATTGATTCTATTAAAAAGAAAATCTTTGACATACTCCCGAAGATGATTACTTCATCAGCAAGTGAGACAACATTGGAAGTAACTGTAGAACCTGATCTGTGTTTGGACTGTTTTGATCCTGTGGAGCTTCCTGAGTTATCAGAAATATTAGCTTCATCTAAACCTTCAATTTGTATGTTAGACCCAATCCCAACCAAATTATTTAAGGAAGTGTTCCCTCTGATTACTAGCCCCATTTTAGATATGATTAACCTATCCTTAGTAAATGGATATGTACCACAAGCTTTTAAGATAGCTGTAATTAAACCTTTACTTAAGAAACCTTTGCTTGTTCGAGATGACTTGAAAAATTACAGACATATATCCAATCTTCCATTCTTATCTAAAATTCTTGAGAAAATAGTTGCTAATCAAATGTGTGAGCATTTACACAGCAATCACCTGTTTGAAGAGTTTCAGTCAGGCTTCCGAGCTCATCATAGCACTGATACAGCTCTGCTGAAAGTCACTAATGATATTCTTATGGCCTCAGATAATGGACTTGTGTCTGTACTTGTCCTCTTAGATGTCAGTGCTGCATTTAATACAGTCAATCACAATATTCTCTTAGAAAGGCTGGAACATGCATTAGGGATCAGGGGAACAGCGCTAGGCTGGTTTAAATCTTATTTGTCTGACAGATTCCAGTTTGTTCATGTAAATGATAAATCATCTTTAAACTCCAGGGTTAATTGTGGAATATCACAGGGTTCAGTACTTGGGCCAATTCTCTTTACTAATTTTACCTATTTTCCAATAGGTAAAATTATCAATTTTCACTGTTATGCTGATGATACTCAGCTTTACTTATCCATAGGTCGTGATGAGCCCAACCAGTTAGATAGACTACAAGCATGTCTTGAAGACATAAAAACTTGGATGACTTTAAATTGTCTGCTTCTAAATTCAGACAAGACAGAAGTTGTCGTCTTTGGACAGGAGTCTTTAAAAAAGAAACTGCTTAGTCAATCACTTAATCTGGATGGTATTAAATTGACCCCCAGTAATAAAGTAAAAAACCTTGGTGTTATTTTTGACCAGGACATGTCATTTAAATCCCATATTAAACAGGTTTCTAGGTTTCTAGAATTTCCTTCTTTCACCTCCGGGAACATTGCCAAAATAAGAAATATCCTATTCAGGAATGACGCTGAAAAACTAGTCCATGCATTTGTTACTTCAAGGCTGGACTACTGTAATTCTTTACTATCAGGATGTCCACAAAATGTAGTTAAAAGCCTTCAGCTGATTCAAAATACTGCAGCAAGAGCTCTGATGAAAATTAAAAAGAGAGATCATATTTCTCCTACTTTAGCTTCCCTTCATTGGCTCCCTGTTAATTCCAGAGACTCTAGAAGTAGAATGGGAGACAGATCCTTTAGTTATCAGGCTCCTCTCCTGTGGAACCAGCTCCCAGCTTTAGTCCATGAGGAAGACACCCTGTCTACTTTTAAGGCTAGGATTAAAACTTTCCTTTTTGATAAAGCTTATAGTTAGAGTGGCTTAGGTTATCCTGAGCTATCGCTGTAGTTATGCTGCTATAGGCTTAGGCTGCTGGAGGACATAATGACCACTTTAACTCTCTCTGCTACATTCTCACACTACTCTCCAATTTTCTATTATTTGCTGTTATTTCAGCTTTTAGCTTTATGTTCTCTCTCTTTTCTCTTCCTAGAAGCTACATCTGACCTCACTCTGTGTTTACCTGTGACACCTTCCTGGAGGGGGGCATCATCCAAGCTTCTGCTGGCAACAACTTAATGCTCACCTTCTACAGATGATCCACATGGCCCTGTCTTTCAGTGTTTAACCCTTTCTCTCTCCTAGATACAGCAATTGACTGAGCTTAACAGTAACTAACTGTGTGTGCTCTCTTTCAGACTCTAACCTTGAAAACTGGTTCAGAGTTTATCTGTTCTTTTTTTCTAGATGAAACGACTAAAGGAGCTACATCCATTAACATTTACTTTTCCATCCCATAGAAAGTACTCCTGTTTCAGTGCTTCTGTGTTTTTTTTCCTTCTCTGCTCTGTTCTCTCTAACCCCCAGTCGGTCATGGCAGATGACCGCTCACACTGAGCCTGGTTCTGCTGGAGATTTCTTCTTGTTTAAAAGGAGATTTACATCTCCACCGTCGCTACATGCATGCTCAGTATGAGGGATTGCTGCAAAGTCAACGCCAGTGACTGTCAACTGTCTCTACATGCTCATCCAGGAGGAGTGAATGCTGCAAGTCTCTGACTCGATGGAATCTGCTGGGTTTCCTTAGATAGAAAAACGTTTTATCCAATTTGGAATAAATAACAGAATCTGTCTGCACTGTTCAATGATTAGGATTAATTGGAGTGTATGTACCTGACTTTTGTGAAGTGCCTTGAGACAACATGTGTTGTGAATTGGCGCTATATAAATAAAATGAATTGAATTGAAAACTGAACTTTGTGTACTGCACACATGAGAGATGATGCCAGGACTTGTGATTTTCCTCCTACAGTTACTCTTAGTTTATTGGATACAGATGCTTTTTTATTTCCTATATAAATATCTTATGACCTCATAGCGGGAAGAAACCAGAGTATGCATTACTCTGCCCTTATGTGCTGGCTAACTTGAGTATATGGTGAGTCTGGAGCAATGGAAATCCTCTGTATACCTCACTCAGAGTAATCATGATGGAGGTCAAAGTGAAAAGAATCTTTAGGTTTTTGCAGGTCAGTATTTCATCTGGTGAACGAAAAGCTTTAGAGATTCTGAACAAAGTTTGTTTATGACAGCAAAATATAGTTTAATAAAACCGATTTGTAAGGAATGGGTGGATTTCTCCAACTGGGTGTGTGTTTGTGTTGGGATTTTTTTACACATAATACTGTACTGTACTGACAATGTATTTTAGGTGCATAATATTTACCAACAATTAGTAAAAATGTTTTGGCCAATAACTCTGTATATAAATTATATTGAAAATAGTGAACTTTGACAGTTGTAAAATGAACACAGTCGCTGTTTCATCCTCTGTCTGTAACAGTATCCCCCAAAAGTGCTGTTGTTGATGCAACCTGGTAAAGGTTACTGTGGGGCATTCACTGGAAGAAAATCGGATTTTCCGACCAGCTAGTCATTGCAGAACTTCTACAGATTCCCGCCACTAGCTGATTTCTCTGCATCTTTGATTGTATAAATGACTAAACATGTAGCTGCAGCACCTGTGTTACAAATACAAGACTGGGGAACTCCCTCCTTAAGTATAAATCGCAAAAACAAGAAGTTTGTGATATGTGTAGCTTCAAAGTTTTGCTCTCTTTGGATTGTAGAAGTTGGAAGGTAATTAATTCTGCCGTTTGACTGAAGAATGACTCAGTCTCACACCATGAACACGAACACTTAAGTCCATCAAGACACTCGAGCCTCTCACCCTTCTCTGCCTCTGTTGTGGATAGCCAGCTCCTCAGTGATGCCCTCTTCAGATTTAAAAGCATCCCAGTCCATCTTTGATTTTTCCAGTGTGCTCATCTTTTGTTTCTTACCTCCTATACGACTGAGGATGCTTGACATGCCTGCTGGACGCTTAGCACTGCAAAAACAAAAAGGATGAGAGTATAGATGAGTGATGGGATGACCCAGGTACTTACACACATTCACAGGAAAACTCTGCAGCACAAAGAGTTGTGCTTCTCTCTGTGAGGCTAAGGTAATGCCTTGGCTAAAAAAGTGAGTGACGACAGAAAAGCCAGCTTGCTTAATTTGTGGGATTAATATTGAGCAGAATCTCCAAGGCGAGGCAATCCAACCTCCAGGAGCCTGGCAGCAGAAACCAAGCCAAAGCTTTTCTAGTGAGGGAGAAGAGTCACAATGGCTCATGTCTACAGCTGTGGCTGAGAGCTGAACTGACCTGAACTGTTACTCTCTCTGCAGCATGTACTAAAGATACACCACCCCTCTTATGTTGCTTTGACTTGGAGTCCAAAAAGCCACAGTCCATTTCCCCCATTAATTCTGAGCACAATATGAATATTTATTAATTGTACATCTTATAATGTGTGCTGCATTATCACTTAACGTAGAGCTTTCTGTTTAGGTCATGTTGAGATGAAACCATCTGCAAAGAGAACCTGAATATCAGTTAGACCCTTTTCAATCACTGAATCACTTAGTGAAAGTATAACAACACATCAGTGGAGATGGGCATTATAATTTCATGCTGTATGATAAACAGATGCTTGATTAATTACTGAGAACCATTTCAACAGCAGTTATTTTGGCATTTAAAATTACATACAACCATGAGAACCTTGCACTCAGATTACACTATGCTGATGCTTGGTCTGCCGCTGCACTAAAGATAAACCTCATCTAATTACCCTCTCTTGGTAAATCATGTTCTTCAAATCCCATTGAATATTTTTTTCATAAATCCTGTGTTAAATAATTTTTAAGCTGCAAAGACAAGATCTGCTTTATCCGTGCATCGCATCTGATCAATAAGGATGGAGAATGAACAAGTTTGATGATTCTCCTTCCAAAGCTGTGCTGATAAAAGAAAACATCAAGTCAACCATGGCTTCTAGTTTAGTCTAGAAATAACAGCTCAAAACCTCCTCACAAAGGATCCAGTTTAATGTGTCTCAGACTAAATATGCTGCTATTATTTTAAGTAACATATATTTAAAAGTGAGCTGCAGATTTAAACAATATGACAGAGTCCAGCTCAAATCCTGCAGACTGGCTGCTGTTTACCTCCATAATAAAGCATTGACATGGTGTTACATGCAGGTAGAAGCTTCAAGGCATGGTAGGAAGCTTCAAGATGTCCAACAAGTGCTAGGATGGTCTTCTCCAGTCAGTGCACTACACAATCATGTTGCTACCAGTGCAGTGCTGGTTCATTGCTGGCAGCAAGTGGGTATGAATGGATCTGCATTTACAGTGAGGCGAAGACTCTTGGACAACAGCCTTGTAACAAAATCAGTAGTGAAGAAGTTGCTTCTGTCCAAGAAAAACATCAAAAACAAGGACAGACTGAAATTCAACAGGGAGTAAAAGGATTGACAGCAGCAAGCTGTGGCAATGTTATTTTTACAGCTTCTCAGTTATTTGGGACATTGATATAAAAGGCTAAGTCTACCATGGCCCGTCTGTCATTCCAGCAGTGAAGCATCCTGATAGAATCCATGTGTTTCTGCTTATTCAAGGGAGTGAACTGAATTATAATTGTTGCATGCACATCATCATGAACAAAAATGGGATTAATTAATTAGACATCCTAAAAGAGCAACTTTTTCCAACAATCCAGGAACAAATTGGTGACAATGTTTGTTGTGTTTTCCAGCATGTTGGAGCCCTGTGACACAATTCAAAAGGTGCTTAAACTGTTCAGAGCGCTAACATTTTGGAGCTGTGGTCAGGAAACACCTTAATATCTTTACCTCATCAAGGACCTGTGGTCAGTTTTGAAAAACCAGGTGGAGAAACAGAAGCTGACAAAAGACTTTTTTCCATTCACAGTTCCAGCACCACAAGGCTCCACTCCTCACTCTACTCAGCACAAACCCAGGTGTGTTTCCACTGACACACTGAGGCTGGAGTTATGGCCTGAAGTTCCACTTTCACCGGTCAGCATAGTGCACTGTCCTGCTATTCGCCGTTAAGGATTTATCATTCAGTGTTGGCCTTTTCCTTTCCCAATCTCTTTTATTGGTGTAGAGGTAGATGGAGACAATTTTGCACCATGATTTAAGTGTGTATTCTGTTTAGTCCAAGTTAAGTCTGTCATCACTTCAATCTCACCACTCATTCTTGAGTTTTTTGAGCACTCTGTTCACATCCAATTTTGGCCCTGCTCAGTGACAACGGGAATTGCTTCCAAACCTGGTACCAAATGCCAGTATTGGGCCGGAAAAGCCAGAAATGGAAGCGGTAGCAAAACGGGCTGAGTGGAGTGGAGCCGGCCAAAGTAGAACCCATGGAAAAGAGGTGGAACTGATCACCTGAAATCACTAAAAAGACAAGAATGGACCACCATCAGTCAGAATTTGGCCAAGATGTTCACATGGAACATGTCAGAGAAAAGAACAATAATTGAAACATTGATTCTTCACCATAATTTTATGTTACTACAAATAAAAATCTTTGAAACTCGTACTCGTCGTCTTCCGCTTTATCCTTTGAAACTCATTTAATATAATTATTATTTAGTTTAACTTTCTGAACATCTGTGTAACTGCAAAATGTTTGGACATGGCTGTATCTTCTCTGTTTGTGGTACTGCTTTTGCTCTTAGTTTGAATGAAAAAAAAAAAATTTAATTGCCTTGGAATTTAAAGAAAGACGGAAGTGACCTATAAAAACAGCTGACCTGGAATCCAGTTAAAGAATGTGCTCAACCTGTATTGCTGGACTGAATAACTGTTCTTATCTCGACATTATTAATTCTATTCTATTGTAATAACTACAAGTTATGTTTGACCATGTTTATGAGGACTTTTCATTAACCTCCGTTTACTCCCATTTATTTTCATTCATTTCTATGGCCTAACCCTGACCCTACCCATAACCACTTCCAGTGCATATCTAACCAGGAAAATGACCTCACTTTGCTGGTTAGATATGAAAAATGGTTCTCACTCAGCAGCAAGTACAAGAACATACACACAAACACACACGTACACACACACAAATAGGAAATGGGCTGTGAAAACTGTGGTTCCCTTCCGCTACAGGACTATTTCCCGTTTCCTCTCTCCTGTCTGGGTTTTCTTCTCTGAAAAAGGATGTGAATATCCTCACACCATTTATTGCTGTGGAAGCTAATTACAAACAGGTGGCACAATAGGAAAAAAAGCTTCACATACAGATACATCTAAAAAAAAGTTCTATATTTTTTGTTCCTCATTTCAGAAAGTGAATCTTGTAGATTATATATTATATAGATTCATTACCCAGAGTGAAATATTTCAAGCCTTTCTTGCAGCATTGACCCAAAAGTTAGTGTCTCAGAAAATGTAGTTATTACATAACACCAGTTTAAAAAATACTTTCATTGTATAAATGTTATGTAATGGCCATATTGTGGCCTACACAATCATGGGGAAGACTTCTGACTGGACACATGTCTAGAAGACAATCATTGACACCCTCCAAAATGTGGGGAAGCCACAAAATGTCACCCTAAAGTAGCTGGTTTGTCTACAAAGTGCTGTATCTAAGCATCTTTGTAGTACGTTGCGTGGCAGGAAAAAGTGTAGTACGCAAAAGTGCATCACTAACAGGAATAACAACAGCCATGGGAGGGCTGTGGAGCAAAATTAATTTAAGAATTTGCGGAAGCATCACAAGGAGTGGACACATCAAGCTCCGCTATGCACAGACAAATCCTAAACATGGGCTACAAATGTGCCATTCTTCATGTTAAGCCATTCCTGAACCAGAGATGTCTTACTTAGTCCCAGAGTCTGGAGCAAGACTGGAGAAGCACAGAATCCATGTTGCCTAAAGTCCGTTGTGCAGATTCCACAGGCAGTGATGATCTGGGGAACCATGTCATCTGCTGGTGTTGGTTCACTGTGTTTTACACCTTAAGTCCACGGTCAATGCAGCCATGTGCCAGAACATTTTAGAGCCCTTCATGCTTCCCTCTGCTGATGAGCTGTGTGGAGATGCTGATCTTATTTTCCAGCAGGACTTGGTATCGGCTCTCACTGTCAAAGGTACCAAAAGCGGGATCAATGACCATGGTGTTACTGTTGTTGATTGGCCAGCAAACTCCCCTAAAATCTATGGGCTGTTGTCAAGAGGAAGATGAGACACCAGACCCAACAAGGCAGATGACCTGAAGGCAGCTATCAAAGCAACCAGGGCTTCCATTACACCTCACCAGAACCATTGGCTGTTTGCCTTCTTGCCATGCCGCACTGATGCAATAATTCATGCAAGAGGAGGCCCAACCAAGTATTGAGTGCATAGAAATGAACATACTTTCAGAGACCTGACATTTGTGCTTAAAATATCCTTTTATAATGGATCTTATGTAGTATTATTTTTGGAGACACAGTAAGCCATAATCCATATATATATATATATATATAAATCTATATACATATAAACATATATATACATATAAATCTATACCTCTTCTTTCAGTTAGAGCGTGGCTATGGAGAATGCAATATCTTTTTACAGGTAACAAATGGTGGGTCTTGTTTAGTTATTCTGGTGAGGCAGCAAATATTGTGAAGGTGTTTATTTACCTGGGACCAGGAAGAGATGGCTGCATGGGTGATGAGCTCGTCTCTTCATCTTCCTCCTGTTGAGCGCTCTGACTCTTCAGATAACTCCTAGCTTCCCTTGAATCAACTGATACCTCCTTATTCACCCTAAAATCAGAGATAGATGCACATAAAACACTAACTCACTAAATTTGCTCCAGTGTTTGGTCTTTGAACAGGAGATAGGTCAAATTTCACTGAATAAGTCTTTGACTTTACTTTATTCTAGTAATTTATACCATTGGTTGTGTATATACTTATTCCAAACCATCTACAAGAAGGGACAGAGCAGACTGTATTTCTTGAGGAAGCTTAGGTCCTTTGGTGTTTGCAGCAAGATGCTGCATATCTTCTATAAATCTGTTGTGGAAAGTGTGATCTATTCTGCCATCATCTGCTGGGGAAGCAGCATCAGAGCCAGGGACTTAAAAAAGCTCAACAAGCTTATAAAGAAGGCCGGCTCTGTTCTGGGGAGTCCTCTGGAACCTCTGGAAATCATTGTGGAAAGACGGATTCTTCATAAAATGAAGAACATTATGGAGAACCCTGAGCATCCTCTTCATGAGACTGTCCTACAACAACAGAGTGTCTTCAGTCAGAGGCTTCTTCAGATGTGCTGTAAGACGGAGTGCTACAGGAGATCCTTCCTGCCCACAGCCATCAGCATCTACAACGGCTCTTTGAAGAAACCTTCATAATGAGCTACAACATTTAATTTCCCTTTGGGATTAATAAAGTATTTTTGAATTGAATTGAAATCCCAATTTAAACCCAAATGTTTAAATTGGCCACATAAAACAGGGCCACATGGCTGCCTGGCTATTGGTATGGCTATTGGTATAAACAGCCATGTCAGAAAAATATGACATCACATTGGATATTCAGTCCTTTCCAAAAAAATATTCCCATAATTTTGTCACACCTTTTTTTATTTACCTTTAGAAAATAAACTCATTTAAATATAAGCAAACACCAAAATTAGCTGTTTTAGTCATTACACAAAGAATAAATAAAATGTGTTTTCTACTGAAGAAAAAAGTTTCTGTTACTCCCTTTGGTTGAAATAAGCTCAGTCAGATGCTTCTGTACAGATCTACTAGGCTCGGTCTGAGTTTGGGGATCTTGCATGTTCAGCATGTTTCAGGTCACTCCACAGAATCTCAAAGACGTCAAGATCTGGGCTTTGACTTGGCTACCTAAAGACTTTCCATTTCTGAATTCTCAGCCAACAAGTCCACTGGTGTCCAGGTAATTCATTTCAGATTTATATGTCCAAAATATAGCATTGCAGACGTTTAGGGGCCAAATGTAGGAAGTGTACTTATGCACAAAAATCTTGTTTTACGCAATGTTTTACGCACAACTCGGCAAGTACAAAAAGGAACATTGTGTGAAAGTGCGCGTAAATCCACGCAAACTTTTGACCGGCCGTGAAAATGTGCGGAAGCCACGCAAACCTTTTTAATCGACAATGATAAACTACAGAAAACTAAAACTCACCTAAATCCACTGAGATATGATTCCATTCAGCTTTATTTAATTAATGGAGCATCAAACCTGATGTTTTTTCAAAATTTCAGCTTTTATGGTTTAAACCCGAGCGATGAGTGATAAATCACATTTAGCCTTATACGATAACATAAGACACCCATGAAAATGATGGAAACAACCTCAGTTGGGTGTAAACTGTGAAACGTCCCAATTCTGTCACCTGTAGATGGAAATGCTGTTTCCATCCAAATGCTGTTTGGATGTTTGGCTGTCACAGCACAGTTGCCATGGTTATTTGGACATGTGATAGGTGACTTCCGGTTATTTATACTACTTTGCATATATATTTAGGGGTGGGGACCGGCTGGTCCAAGTGCCACGTGCAGCTAGGCAGAATTCACCGTAAATTGGGATGTGTGAAGGCTATGTGTGCGGTGACATGTCTACGCAAAGTTTCGTACATCTGAATTTTTTTGTGCGCTGCAAGTTTCATAATTACTCCATATCACAAACTTTGAAAGCAGGGCACTCTTTTGTACATGAGGCCCCTGGTCCTTAACCTTGTTCACGGGGGTCTTCATGTTTATCTTAGAAAGGAAAGGTTTCTCCCTTGCCCCCCTCCCATTAAAGTTAAACCTGTACAGTCTCTGTATTGGACAGTACAGAAACGCACTTTTATATTAACAACACCAAGAGCCTGCGGTAGACTAAACTTCTCAGATTTCCATTTGTATTAACAACTTGAAAACGTATAATTTTCATTCCATGTTTCAATTATGCATTGATTTGTGTTGGTGTATCCCATAAAAGTCCAATAAAATAAACTGACTGTGGTTGAAACATGACAAAATGTGAAAAGGTTTAAAGGGTATAGCTCACAGTACCAGCCTCCAGCTGTCAGTGGATCCCCAGCTTTCCGACTGACTGGGAGGAGCAGGTGAGGCTGGGCAGCATCTTCTCCTGCTCAAGAACCACCAGCACCGGCGCCCCGCTGGGGTGTGTTCTATCCCCACGCCTCTTCTCCCTCTACACAAATGACTACACCTCAGCGGACCCGTCTATGAAACTCCTGAAGTTCACAGAGTATACCACTGTATTTAGTCTGATCCAGGACAATGATGACTCAATGTACAGACAGGAGGTGGATCCGCTGGTTCACTGTTGCGGTCAGAACCACCTGGAACTTAAGCTACTCATGAGTGTGGAGATGATGAGAATCATCAGAGCTAACCTTCCCTCTATCCAGGACTTAAACATGTCTAGGGCCAGGAAAAGGGCAGCTAAAATCTCTGCAGACCCCCCACACAAACTGTTTAGATCTTTGGGTTGGCGCTACAGAGTGCTGTTAGCAAAAACCAGCCACCGCAGCGACACTTTCTTAGTCCAGGCTCTCTGTCTGATGAACACCAGTCAGTTCCCAGATCTATACCATGCATATTTGCACCAATTCCACCCTGTCTTTTTCTTTAATGAAATACTGTATATATTTACAGGAAAGAGCAAACTTTTATTTTTTATTATTTCTTTTCATTGAGAGCAGTTGGAACTGAGGTCAAATTCCTTGTTTATGTGCACAAACCTGGCGAATAAAGTTGGCGCCGATAAATACTTTCGTAAGATACTGTAATACCCAGTTTGAGATGGGCTTTGCTTTGGGTTATTCTATTCACATACCCTTACCTCCCTTCTGTATTTCCACTTTTGTACTCAGCACAAACTGAAAACAAACTGCTAGAAATGCAGCGGCCAAAGGGAAAGTAATTCACTTGTCTAGAAGCTATTGTTTATGTGATGATGTTTAGGATTTACCCAGCAGTTTTCTCAATGGACCGGGCCCTCTTTATCACTAAGCCAGAGTAAAGGGATGCTCAATGAACATCAGAGAAAACAAATGCCAGGTCTATTATAATAGTGTGGCATCATGATGGCCATATTTTAAAGATTTGCTTGGTATTCAATGTCAGTAACAAGGCTTAAGATTTGAAATATGTATATCATACAGTAATGCCATTTTACAGTATATTTAAGTGTTGTCCAGACAGTATTTGTGTGTTTGCAGCTCTATCTACTGTTCATTGTATAGAAGATCTGAGATCACACTCGTACACATGGGGAGAACTGAAAGCAACAGTCATAAAACTGATGGATGCAATGAACCCGCATCAGAAGGATTCAGGGACTGACCGAACTTCTTCTCCAGCAAAGTCAAACACTTTAGTGATGGTGACTTTAGCAGGTCCTGGTGCTTTGGTTTTTGTACTTAAAGAAGTCCCCTTTAACACTGAAGGTTCAGTCTGCAAGTAAAAACACATGAATCAATACAGGACAAAGACAACATGATGACCTCAAAGTTGTTCTTACTCCTACGATTTATTACTATAAAATGAAAATGACAACATGCTGTTGGTCAGACTGTCATCTTAACATTCTGACATTTATAAAAACTCCCTTGCCTTTAATAGAAGCATTCTTACCTCCTTTGTGGTCTCTGCCCGGCAGTCAGGTGCAGATTCTTTGGGTCTTGATCCGACGTCGGACAGGAAAGTCGCCCAGAGATCATCTGATTTCTTCTTTCGTTTCTCTTCATCATCATTGTCTTCCTTTGGCAGCTGAGCCTCTTCAGTCCCATCCTTCTCTTCCCGCTTTAACTTCTTCCTTTTCTTCCTGTTTTAAGGAGTTCATTAAATCTTTATGATTCTCATGTGATTTTACTGTGAAATAAATTAAATTATTTTTTTATTGAATATAAAGAGCAAACACAAAAATAATAAAGTCATCCAGAGCTACAGCCTTGTGACTATTTTTTATATTACTTTAAACGATGTTATGTAGTAACATATATTTCAGTTTATTTATGTGGCACTAAATCACCCCACTACTGATTCGGTCACAATGTTAAAGTAAAGAAGGTTAAAGTATTTAAAATCTAATTAATTCTAAAATTATTTTTTACTGGTTCTGTCTGTGTGTTATGGTAATCGGTGTTATTATCAGAAACCAGTAATGGAACAAATGAAACAAATAAAACAAAGGTTATTCGATTTTTGAGTTTTTTTATATGTGGCAAAACATATGAGCTGATTTCATTTTGTTCCATTTTTTTTTTTTTATTATTGAGAAGATAAGATTTGGCAAAGCAAAACAAAATATGACTCATGTTTTCATATTCCAGGAGAGGCACCTAATTCCAAGACTAGAAGTTTGTTTCTGATAGAAAATGAGACCGATGTCCCATAGAAGATATAGAACAATGTAAAAGGAGATGGAAACATCATTCAGTCTGAGATTAGAACCAATTTCTGCAGTGTTGAACCATTTATAAGGTCATACATACAGGAGTTTTGAGGGTCTTAGTGACTACACCAATCGGCCATAACGTTAATATCAAACCTGGCCCATAATTAGGCCTTTTGATACCATGGCAACAGCACATTGGTGGCAGTGGCCGTCACTGCAGGATAAAGCTTGTTGGACACACTGGCAGACAGAAGGGTGGAGGGTTTGCCTTGATGCAGAAGGCAAATCAAATCATGTTAGGAAAATGCTGCAGGTTTTTTTCACAATAACAACATAGATACAACTGTAGCCCATCCCAAGTAATGAATATAACTACACACACACTGACACACAGGACTGATGATGGACTTGTACATTGACATCATTGCAACTTGAGCAGCTCATTGCCTTACTAGGATAGGACTCTGTTCTTATAACACACATTGCACCCTTGAAATCCGTGTACCACACTCACTTCATGCTGATGTCCTTTCTTTTATTTTTCATCTTGAGGACATGGTCAGAATGTTGCACACCGTCATCCTCGTTGAGAGGCTCTTCCTTCTCACAGTCATTAATGTCATCCTCACTGAGGTTATCATCTGGAACAAAAAAGAGCAGAAGCATATTTAAAATGTATATAAAGGTCCTGTTCGTATATAGATTTTAAAGCAAATATTTACATACAGTATATAAAAAGACAAGCTTTTCTTCTCACCGTATGACATTAAATCAGACTAAACTTTCCCTCTTTTAGGTCAGTTAGATTTACCAAAATTTTCCATCTTCCCAGTAGACTAAACTTAGTATGCCTTTAAATAATTTGGTAGAGCCTAGATGATGATTTTATGGCTCTGTTAGCTTTTGATCTCTGGTTTGACAACATCTGACTTAGATGGATGCACACTTGCAAAAGGGTTAGGGGTTAGAAACACTGTTTCCTTAAATGACATCATGAAAACCTCAAAAGAAATCAGCCAATCGTGGGCCTACACAAGTCCGGTTCATTCTTTGGTACAAGTTCCAGATGCATGTAGTTGCCACATTCATCTACTTAAAATTATATGTATAGAAAAGTGTAGCCATCATACAGCTAGAGACATGTTCTGTGCCCTAGAACATTTGTGGTGCAAAATGTGCGCATCATCACCAGAACAAAAGCTGAAGACCTTGTGGAGATGCTGGCTGAAGCTGGTAAGAGAGTGTCATTATCCACAATGAAATTAGTCTTGTATTAACATAGTCTGAAAGGAAGAAGCTATTTTTCCAAATGCAATGTAAAAGGCCAGATTACAGTTGCCCCAGAGGACACATCCACAAATTTTTCTGGACTTTACCTGTGCTCTGATGAAACATAAATTGAAGTGTTTGGTCATAATGACTATTTCTGCATTTGAAGGAAATCGAAGAAAGCTTAAAAGCTTGAGAACATCAACCCAACTGTGAAGTGTGGGGGTGGCAGCATCATGTTGTGGCTTTAAGAGGCACCAGTTTACTTCAGAAAATAGATGACATTGTGAAGAAAGAAAATAAAGTGGAAACATTGAACCGATATGTCAAGACGTCAGCCTGGAAGTTAAAGTTTGGCACAAATTGGTCTTCCAAATGGGCAATGACCCTCAGCATACAAACTGGCTGGAGAGGCCATTATAAAGCCCAAATCTAAAACAAATTGAGCTGAAAAGGTATTTGTGAACAAGGCAGCCTACAAACCTGACAGTTACACCAGTTTAGGCAGAAGGAATGAGCCAAAAATCCCAGCAAACTACTGTGAGAAGATGGTAAACGGATACACAAAATGTCTGACCCAAGTCATACAGTTTATCAAGTAGTTCAACCAAATACTAAGGAAATGTAGGTAAACTTCTGAATTTGAAGCAAATATAAAAACATCTCCAAAAAACCCTCTGTGATTATTCTTTTATTCAGCACACATAATTAGGTCAGAGCAGGAAGCCTGCAAGGGCCTATTGTAATTGTAGGATTTCTTATTAGGCCCGAGCAGGAAACTGCAAGGGCCTATTGCAATCGCAAGAATTCTTATTCTTTCTTTCTTTGTTTTTTCCGTTGCGTCTTTGCGGGGCAATTTGGGGACTTTGCCATGCACTAAAACGCGTAAGATTTTACCCAAAATTGTCCCCCGCGTGAAATTCTTGTTCCATAATGTCGTTGTCAAGGGGCGTGGCCAAATCACTTAGCCACGCCCCAAACGTGAGATGGGCTGAACCGTAAGTCGTAGAGATCTGAAATTTGGCACACTGCTAGAGCTCCTCAAACCATGAAAAAAAGTCTCTGGGGGGGGTATGTCCTAAAGGATTGTGAAATTTAGAACACATATGTAGCTTCTCAGGACCTACAAAAACGTCTCTTGGAGAGTTGGCCCAAACCCAACAGGAAGTGGGCCATTTTGGATTGAAGTTGCCATTTTGACCCCATTTTTGCTATTTCTAGCCCACGTATCTGAGCGAACTCCTCCTACAGCTTTTGACTTAGACACTTGAAAATCACTCAGTATACTCTTATGGCACTGGAAATCAAAAGTTATCAAAAGCTTTTTGATACATGAAAGCGTGTGGGCGTGGCCACGCCTCAAAATATGACTTCTCGCCATAAAAGACGAAATTGTTAAAGCTCCTACAAGGAAAGTCACAGAGACCTGAAACCTTCAAAGATTGATCTGCCTCTGGCCCTGAACAATATTCACTGATCAGATGCTGACATCAGCGAAGCCCCGCCTCCTGAGAACAGGAAGTGTAATGGTTCACTTAGTGTGGTCCATTTTTGATCCCCTCCACCTAATCAACATGAAACTGTCCCAAGTGAGAGATAACATGATTGTCTAAGTTTGTGTCTAGGACTGACTGGTTTGGCTGGAGGGTGTGGCTATGACGGCGTGGCGAATTCTGATGTCACGCCACGGCCATACATTTGGCTCTAAATTACACATGCATGGTCCGATTCACTCCAAACTGACATGACATGGACATGTTGACAAAGTCAATTAATGATGTCGTTTAGCCCCGCCCACAAACAAACAAGCGAGGGCAGCTTCCATCTGGAAGGTCCGATTCACTCCAAACTGAATATGGTTGATGTTTGTCAGGCCTCAAACAGCTCTATTGGATTACAATGAAATTTGGATCAATAGTGCCCCCTGGGACACTTCAAAGGCTTTATCTCCCTCATACATCATCGGATCCACTTGAAATGTAGTATACATCATGACTGATCAATGCTGAACATGTTGACACGGTCAGTTCATGACATCATTGCTGCTCCGCCCGCTAATAAACAACTCAGCGCAGCTTCCATCTGGAAGGTCGGATTTCCCCTAAATTTTAAATGCTTCTTGCCAGATGAGAACTCTGCACTACCGAAGATCATATGAAGTGTCGCTCACAGTCCCTCCTAGTGGCGATGTATGGAACCTAATGGCAGCCTCCTCGGTCATGTGCAGCTGGCGATGCCAGACTCCTGCGGTCGCTGCACAGGCTGAGTTGCGCTGAGGTGCGAGGGCCTTCAAGGCTGCTTGCATTATTATTCCGTTTGGCCGTCGCGGGGCAATATGGGGACTTTGCCAAGCCCCCAGATGCATACGCTTTTACCCAAAATTGTCCCCCAATGAAAACTCTTGATCCTTAATGTTGTCGTCAATGGGCGTGGCCAAACCACTTAGCCACGCCACCAAACAGTGAGATAGGACGAACAGTAAGTCGTATAGATCTGAAATTCGGCACCCTGGTAGAGCTCCACAAACCAAGAAAAAAAAAACTCTCTTGGGGGTATGCCCGAAAACGCACAGGAAGTCGGCCATTTTGGGTCAAAGGCTGAGTTTTGGACGTTTTTCACTTTTACTCACCTCGAACTTTAACGAACTCCTCCTAGGGATTTTGACCTATCGGCTTCATATTTGGTCAATATGCTGATAAGGCATGAGGGATTAAAAGTTATCAAAATTGAGACTTTTCATGTATGCTGAAGGGGTGTGGCCAGTGCATAAAAATGGCATTCGCGCTGAAAGTGAAAAAATGCAATAACTTTCCCAACGAAACACCAAATCACACCAAAGTTGGCATGAAGGAGGACCTTCGGGTTCCCGACAATCCTATAGGGTCATATGCTGACATCATCAAAGCCACGCCCCCTGAGAACAGGAAGTCACTTTTTTTACTGGGAAAAGTCACTATCTGGCTGTCTACACTCAATCAACTTGAAACTGTGTCAGGTGACTGATAACTAGTGGGTCTAACTTCGTTTGAAGTACAGTGACAATTCATAAAAGGGCGTGGCCGTGGTGGCGCTGCAAAGTTGGCCGTCACGCCATGGCCATACGTTTGGCTTTAATTTCCACATACATCATCTGATCTGCACCACATTCAATGTGATTGATCCTTGTCCAGTCCCCAACAGAGATCTGATGACATATTTGGTGGGTGTGGCCCAATTCGTCCACAGCGCCCCTTAGAAAATTAAAAAAAATCAGCCCCAAGCCATGCTTTGACCGAGGAATCTGAAATTCGGTACACATATGTATCTTCTCAGGACCTACAACAAAGTCTCTTGGAGCATTGGTCCAAACACAACAGGAAGTCTGCCATTTTGGATTCAAATGTCCATTTTGACCCTGTTTTGGGCGTTTCTAGCCCGCATATCTGAGCAAACTCCTCCTACAGCTTTTGACTTACAGACTTGAAAATCACTCAGTATACTCTTAAGGGATTGGGGATCAAAAGTTATCAAAAGCTTTTTCATACATGAAAGCGTGTGGGCGTGGCCACGTCTCAAAATATGACTTCTCGCCATAAAACACTACATTGATATAGCTCCTACAAGGAAAGTCACAGACAAATGAAACCTTCTGGGATTGATCTGCCTCTATGCCTCAACAATATTCACTGATCACATGCTGACATCATCGAAGCCCCGCCCCCTGAGAACAGGAAGTATCACGTTTTCCTTTACAGAGTCAATGTTTCATGTTCTTCACCTAATCAATGTGAAACTGTCCCAAGTAACAGACAACATGATGCTCTTAGACAGTCGACAGTACTTACTGCTTTAGCTGGAGGGTGTGAATATGATGGCGTGGCGAATTCTGATGTCACGCCACGGCCATACGTTTGCCTCTAAATTACACATGCATGGTCCGATTCACTCAAAACTGAATATGCTTGATTTTTGTCAGCCCCCAAACACCTCTATTGGATTACATTTAAATTTGGATCAACAGCGCCCCCTAGGACACTTCAAGGGCTATATATCCCTCATACATCATCAGATCCACTTGAAATGTAGTATACATGATCATGACTTAATGATGGACATGTTGACACAGGCAATTGATGATGTCGTTTTAGCCCCGCCCAAAAACAAACAAGTGAGTGCAGCTTCCATCTGGAAGGTCCAATTTACTCCGAATTTTGAATGCTTTTTGCCAGACTGAAACTCTGCATGACTGAAGATCATATGACATCTTGCTCAAAGTGCCACCTACTGGCGACGTGTTGAAGTGACGCGGTGTCATCGTATGTGGCATGTAGGAGGCGATGCCAGGCTCCCGCGGTCGCTGCGCTGAGGTGCAAGGGCCTTCAACGCTGCTTGCAGCTTTAATTTATTTTGTAATCCTAACAGACTTTAAACTGGCAACATCTAATCAAATTAAATGTCGGACAGGATTTATGTGTATGTGTATATTTAAATAGATGGTATTTGTATATCAGGTTCAAGTATATGTTACATATAAAGGTGTTTTTCCGTCCAACTCCTGCAAAGAAAATCCACATTATCAGCTTTCCACTGCCGTGCCTGAGAGTAGGTATGAGATGTTTGTGCTGATATGCTGTTTTGTTTTATGCATTATACTGTAAACTATGTCCATAAGGTCAGACGCTATTATGTCGATTATATCTATCCTGTGGGAGGATAGTTAAAATTTGACCATACAAACCTAAGCCCTCCTGCCAAGAATAGAGGCTCTCTCCTGCCAACCCTTTATGAAAGACCATAATCATTCCATCTTCTTCCTTATTGTAACATTCAGAGTTCTGTGCTGAGATATAGTTCTTGGTTTATTCTGTATGTTTCTGAGCAGCATGGTGTGTCCGGGATCTTTTCCACTTGTGATTAATACTTCTCATTGTGTGAACTCACTTTATCCTACAAATAATAGCAACAAGCAATGTGTTACTGCTCTTATTCAGCTAAATTCGAAGCTGATATTAAGAACCCGATGCTTTCTATAATGGTCTGAATCATACCGTAAGAACTTTAGTTTTTTTTTTTACCATCATTTTAATACAATAAATTGTATAACATTTCCCAAATGAGCCAGCTCTAAACGCACTACATTCTGTGTGATGAAATTGTACAACTGCTATTACAGTAAATTATTCAGGATTAAGAAATATACGTCGTCAGCTATTAAACTACAACAGCACAGGTAAAAATGTGACACAGCCTGTATCTTTAATGTAATTTCACCACACATCAGATTACAGGTAACAAATCAAGGATGTGATCAGTCTATCGGTGGTAATTACTATTAATAATCTTCCGTTATCAATTGCAAATCCTTATTTAACCCTATGCACGGCCTTACCTGAGGGAACATAGTCAGCATCTTCATGTGACAGATATCCGTCAGAATCGTAGTCAGAGTAACTCATAGTGCTAAGGGGAAGGAAGCCTTCGGAGGAGAGAAGAATAGGATGCAGCAGCGGTGCTCCCTGGAAGCCTGTTTTAATGTTAACACAGCTTTAGAGAAGCAACCTGCGCTGGGTACAGAAGCTTCCTCAACACCAACACAACGACGGAATAACTAAAACACTGACGAGATAGCTTTTCTATCCGTGGACAACCATAACCACACACACACACAGACTTCCTGTCCCGTACCACTCAGGTTCGGTAGGAAACTACCTTCTCTTTAGGACGGTTCCTGACCGAGCAATTTCACATGGAAGCAGTGTTGCCAGGTGTACGATAATTATCGTATTTGTACGATAATTTTGCTCTCTGTACGATGTACGAAACATATTCCAAAAAAAGGCCAAATGTACGATCATTTGACTATTCCGTGAATATGTGGTTGTAATCAAGTTGTCATCAGCCTATCGCCAAAGTCTGTCGGAGTTTTTTTGTGAACCCTGAAGGCATCTGTGTCCGGATTCCGAAACAAATGCTGGAAATTCCAGCCAATCGTGCTTTTCTAAATGTGACCTACGAGTGACGTGTATGCTTTGGCCTGAGAACAACGGCCATGATTGGCTGAATAGTCCACTGCGCCCGCCCATGATTGAGGAAAAGAAAAAAAAGAAAAGAAGAAGAAGCAGAGCCCGGTGTTGTACAGTTGTTGTACCGTAAAGGAATGGTCTGCCAAAAACTGATCGGGTAAGATTGGGCGCGTCCCCGCGAAGGAGCGAGCAGCGAAAAGGGGAGGAGCTTGCTGCCCAGCCTGTCAGACAAAATAAAATTTAAAAAAACGTTTTTTGACGTAAATTTTTTTCAAGGTGGTTATTATTCATTTATTTTGAAGAAAAAAAAAAGTAGAACAGGTAGTTCCCAATGAAAACGTTGCAAAATTTCGAAATTATAAACTGTATTTCACTCAGAGGAACTACATTTTACAGATCTCAGTGAAGGCATGAATTAAGTCCCAAATGGCAAAAAATTGATGTTTTTCTTTGCTAAAAAAATGATTATGGCCAATATGTCTTGACCAATGAAATGTAATTTCTGCCTTAAATGACTCTGTTTTACTGATGAACTGAATTTCACAGACCTTTGAGAATGCACTCTGTGCAAAATTGCCAAAAATAGCCAGAAATCTAGGTGTTTTTCCTCTGCCAAAAATTGATTATGGCCTTTTTTTTCTGACCATTGAAATGTAATTTCGGCCTAAAAGTGCTCTGCTTCAGTCTGAGAAATTATATTTTACTGATCTTTCTGAAAACTGCTCATTCCACACTAAATAAAATACACAAAATGAAAAATATTGCACTATTTTGTTTGCCAAAAATTGATCAAGGCTTGTTTCCTGACCCTTGAAATGTTATTTCTGCCTAAAGTAAATTTATTCCATTTAGAGGAATTATTTTTTATTGATTTTGCTGAACACAATCTATCCCACACTAAAGAAAAGCCCAGCATGGACAATATCTAGGTATTTCACCTGCCAAAAAGTGATTAAGGCTTGTTTCCTGACGCATAAAATGCAATTTCTGCCTAAAATAACTTTATTTCATTCAAAGGAATATACTTTACTGATCCTGCAACAAACAATCATTCCCACACTGAAAAATGGACCAAATGGACTATTTCACCTGCCAATAATTGATCATGTATTATTTTCTTACTCATGAGACACTATTTCTGTCTAAAATTGCTTCATTTCATTGAGGGGGATCATATTTAAGACATCTTGCTGAGCACAGACACTCCCACACTGAAAAAGATCCCCAAAAGTACAATTTGGGGGTATTTCACATGCCGAAAACTGATTACAGCTTATTCTATGACCCATGGAATGTAATTTCTGTCTAAAAGTGCTTTATTTTATTTAGGGGGATCATATTTAAGACATCTTGCTGAGCACAGACTCTCCCACACTAAAAAAATCCCCAAAAGTACAATTTGGGGGTATTTCATCTGCCAAAAAGTGATAACAGTTTGTTCTATGACCCATGGAATGTAATTTCTGTCTAAAAGTGCTTTATTTCATTTAGGGGGATCATATTTAAGACATCTTGCTGAGCACTTACCCTCCCACACTAAAAAAGATCCCCAAAAGTACAATTTGGGGGTATTTCACCTGTCTGTGGGTTACTTTTTGTAGATCTAAGTTTTACACTGGAACAAACAAACAAAAAAAACTAAGCAGCTACAGGTGCACTCACATCTCCTTTTTGGTTAATATTTAAGTTAGATACCATTTTTTTTTTCACTTTGACTTGAGTTGTTTTTTTTTTTTGTCGTTACAAGCCCTTCCACTTACCCATGTTTATTTGCAAACAAGCTATCCACCTCAAATGGCTTTACAATGAATTTTTGCAGGACTAATCTGCCTTTAAATGTCTCTTTCCTGTATGTGTTATTATCCAAAACATGCCACACTAATTTCAATGTGTTAAACACCCCAAAAATGGCTGACATAGGACAGTTTCACTCATGAAAAAGTGACAGAAACCCACAAAAAATCTATTCTTTATTTTTACATACCTGGTAGTCCTGGTCTCATTTCAACTGAAACTTTTTCAAGAGATCATGACCAAGATTTCTCGTACAAATAACTTATTTTATGCTATCACTTCAGAATCTATCAACATCTACGAACACATTTGTATGCTCGAATCAAGAATGTAAACAACACAGCTTCAAAAAGTGAACTGACTTAATTTTGATCAAACAAGATTTAAATGAACAAAAAAATTTAACTTGAAATATTTGTTCCTCTCAGAAATCAAAATAAATATATAGAAAAGTAGGCTTTGCAACTGTCGGCTTTACTTACATCTTGACAAGAGGCAATATGCATCAAAACCCTGGATACATTAACACGACTTTTTTTTTCATTGACATGCCTCACAGACAAATTTTCCTGAATTGGCTTTGAACTGCATCTTCACGTAGTTTTAGTGGAACCATCTTGGGCACACATCACATCCAATCTGTGTTGGACAAAGAGACAAAAACAAACAGTTGGCAACATTGATTTTAGAAAATTTGTGTCCGTGCACTTTGTTATTCTGAGGCTTATTACATTTTATGGAAATTTAAAAATTAAGTATTTTTATCTTTCATATAGTTTAAACATGTTAAATGTTACCCAGTTAGTGTCACCATCCATCAGTCCACAGAAATAACATAAGTTTGTCAAGTCCTCTACATAGCATGACAAAAAGGAAGAAAAATACATTGTTTATCAACGTAAATGTAACTGTAAATGATAATATTTAGATTCAACATACTAAGTTTCCATTGTGCAAGGCAGTACATGTGTGCAGTTTTAGCAAGATACCTGTGTTTTCCAGGAGGCAGACAGCAATCTGCATTCTGATAGAATTGACACTTTCTGCCGAGTTGTGAAATGCCACTGGAGACCCGTCGAGGATGCACTCTGCAAACTGTTGGCCAAAAAAAAAGGAATGTGAAAACAAAAAGGATGGGTTAAAGGCTTTGGTGATTTTTATTATAAACTGCTCACAAGTTAACTTTAGTTTTGTTTTCACCACTTACAATACTCAAATGGCAGTGTAAATATAAAATTTTATATCCAACAAGCATTACATGTTTTATGTTTAAGAATTATATCACAGCACCATAACTGAAGAATTTCTTTTTCTTTTATACATTTTGTTTTATACATTCTTCTGAAAAAACGAATAAATAAAAAATAAACTGTTACAAATTGTACGTCTTATTAATCATACCATCTGCCAGCTAGCCTTGTCATGCCTATATGCCTATTTCATCTTAGCATCAATACAACAGGTCTTAACATTACTGTCTTTTGTGCATAACGAATCAGAAACTCATACCTTTAATGCGTAAATGCCACATGAAGTGGCATTTTGTTGGATTGGGTGACTGACTGTGTCACATGCCCATCTAGATACATTTAAGCCTTTGAGTCTCATGAATGACCTAAAATTCATAAGATTCATAAAGGAACCAGAAATTACAGACATGTCCACACATCCTTATGCGTTTCCACTAAGACATTGAAATACATGTTAATAAAAAAATTACCTGGAAATGTTTTCACAGTGTTTTATTTGCCGTTTGCTCTCACCCAATGGGTCCAAGAAAAGACTTATCTTTTCTCCTGGCATTATAACCTGTACATACAAATCCAGTTGAGTCCAAGTGATAGGCAATGCAATTTTAAGGGATCTTGAATGGACAACAGAGTTCATTAAGTCATGAAATTTTACCACAAGCATCCAGTGATGGCTTTGACTATCCCTATGAGATACTTGTACAAGCATGGGTCAATCTGAAGGTTAGAAAAAAATAAAAGTATTTAAATTGTGAGGGTACTTCAACATTAAGCATAAGACCAAAAAAGATCTCTTACTCTTATCTTTGGTTTCTTTTGTTGCCAGATGTTTGTCATTTCAAAGGAATCAATGACAAAGGCCCTTTCCGTGTTTTTGTCATTTAATTTCTTTACAAGCAGGGTCAGGTATGCATTGATAACCTAGCGTACAAAAAAAAAAAAACCTTCAAGTTTCATTTACAAGATGTTGAAGTCATTAGTTCTGAATATATTGACATCTTACCTCACTTTCAACTTCTTTTTGAGGGGCAGTGTTGGAAAAGTCACTGAAGAATAATTTGTAGAGTCCAATTTTGGAGACTAGAAGATTGATTTTTTTACCCTCCCATACATCTTTCACATCTGTCATGAAACATCAATGTGATATTTTTTTCCGTTAATCTTCAGCTTTAAATCCAAATCAATTTGAAAGGATTCCACAATATCTCAATACTATTGTTTCCTTTAAATCTTGTTTAATCTGATTTGGTCTTCTCAATGTTTGTGTTTAACTCTGTGTTGAAAATTCAATAGAAAAAAAATCCTCATCATGATTATTCTCTAAATAAAAAAATGTTTATATGTTAGGTCCGTATGTTGCTCTACCATTGCAGCATGTTCATGCAGACTTTGACTTGCTTTCAAATAGAACACTCCATATAGCTTATCATAAGCATAAATTTAATCTGTCTTAGCATTTTCAATAGAGCTATGATAACTTGTATTGTTTGATTTCATGTTGAAACTTACTTTGGATAATTGAGGTGTCCAGTGTGGACTCTGCCATGGAGGCTGGAGGAGCCTTGGACTGGGCCATGGAATGGCCTATGGATGGGGCTGTGGAGGCCGGTGGGGCCGTAGACGGGGCAGTGGAGGCTGGAGGGGTTGTTGTGGTGGCTGCAGAGGCCGTGGACAGGGCCGTGGAGGCGGGTGGGGCCGGTGGAGCCATAGACGGGGCTGTGGTGGTGGCTGCTGGGGCCGTGGAGGCTGGAGGGTCCAAGATGGTGGATGCAGGGACCGTTGAGGCAGGTGGGGCCAGTGGAGCCATAGACGGGGCCGTGGTTGTGGCTGCAAGGGCCGTGGGTGCTGCAGGAACCGTGGATGGGGCTGTGGAGGCTGGAGAGGCCAAGGACGAGACTTGAGGGGAAGTGGACGAGGATGGAACTTCATAAGTCTTCCGGGGCATCCTGGGTTTCTCCTCTGAGTACATCAGATGATCCATGTTAATTTTGTGTTTGATGACACCCTGGTTGTCTTGGAGATCCACACTTTTTCCAGTAATAGATACTATAGTGTAGGGCCCCAGGTAGTTGAGGTCCAACTTTCCTCCTTTTCTCTGTTGGCTCCTCACGTTAAGCTGCCACACTTTCATCCCTACATGGAATTTAGGGGTTGTTTTGCCTCTGCTGTTTTTATCACATTTAGAAGACAACACAGCCTGAATGACTTCATCCCGTTTTAGAATGTTTTCGGTGACCTCCTCCACAGACAAGTTGTCCTCCACACTGTTGTCAACCTTTGAAATAAGTTTCAGGTAAATTTAAATTTTGAGGAATGGCACTACATGAAAAAAGTTGATGCTTTTATGTTTGTATGTAAACCTCACCCTGTAATCCTCAGGGATTTCAACAGGATACCTTGCTTCTCTCCCTAACATCATAAAATATGGTGCTAACTTTGTTGTCACCTGACGCTTGGTCTGAGGCCAAATAACACTGCATCTAAATGCTTGTCCCACACCTCTGGTTTGCTCTTGACCAGTTTAGACAGTGCTCTAAATGAACAATGGACAAGAATTTGAAATTCTATCTAAAAGCACTTGATAACATTAATGGTAAGGAAAACAAATTCAACGTAATGTTTGTACAAAAAAGTTTACCTCTGTATGGTGCCATTAATTCTTTCTACCAGTCCATTTGTTTGTGGATGGTACGGTGCACAAAGACTCATTTGGATGCCCAGCTTCTCACACACCTTTCTGTTGGTCTATGTGAAGAGGCAATTTAAATGCCAATTGGTTAAAAACGATTATTGTAAAACAAAAATGCATTTTGTCAACATATGAATGCGAAAAATTTTAAATGTGAGCGTTAGGTCACATTTGAAGGTCTATTTACTTAACTTATACCTAGGTGAAGTTATACTTACTTCATTCACAAACTCTTTTCCTTGATCAGTGAGGATCCGCTTTGGTGCCTCAAACTGATATACAAACTTAAGAAGGCACTCGGTCACCTCCTCAGCACTTTTGCTCTTTAAAGGATAAGCTTGTGGCCACTTAGTGTAGTAATCAATCATTACACAGATGTACTGATATCCACCAATTGTAGTTTGAAATTTTCCCATGAGATCCATGCCAATCAATTCAAAAGGGTGAGTTACCTTAATAAGAATCAGCTTTATTTGCCAGGTATGTGTACACATCCAAGAAATTTGAATTTGGATTGTACAATGCTCATAATGTGCATACTTATACAATAACACAATAACAAAGAAAAAAGTCAGGCTACAAAATATATAGGCAGCAGTTTCCGTTAACTTAGTATTCCCACTGAGGCTTTGTACTGATTTTAATGTCCTCTCAATATATTATTGTTAGGATTTTTATGACTTTTTGTATTGTTTATCACTCATCTAAGTGCTTTTCCCTCCTTACATGTTGCAGGAAGGGAGATGGTCACAAGAATGAGTTATGCTTTTATTACTAGCAGCATCTGGGGGCTATACACCAGGTGCCCACTTCCCACTTCCTCTGTTTGTTTTTAATCAAGACAAATGACAGAGTCACCTGAAAGTCAACTCAGAGGTGAGACAGTTTTAAAATACAGTACATGAGATAAGAGTAAGAGCTATATAAATGAAAGAAGAAAAGTACTTAAAAGTCGTTTGGTAGTGTCTCGCCGAAAGGAGACTGCATTGGAAAGGTGTTATTTCGCCGCAAAGAAATAATGATAAATTTAGGTAGGATCTCACCGCAAGGAGATCAGAGACGACTAGGCGCCGTAAAGTGAACTGGATAATTTGGTTGGTAACATTCCGCCGGAAGGGAATGAAATTAAGTGTTAAATAATAAAGACAGGAATGGTTTGGGAAGACATGGATGGGCTCATTCTCTTTGTCTCAGTCTGCCCTTTCAAACGGTACCACACATGTCCGGAAAAACATCTCCTACGCAAAGCAGGAAGCCCAAACGCACACCAAGAGTCTCATTTGGCTGTACTGCATCACATGCGCTGATTCGTCACATTTCACAGCCAGATCTGAACCTTCGGCCAAGTATACCCAGGTTTCAGGCACCGGGCCCTGGGTAAACTCGGGCCATTTGCCTGACAGCTTCCATAATGTTAATGTATGCCAAAAGTCCCAAAACGTCAGTGCCTCTACATGGGATATTCTATACCGCACACTCCCTGGATCTCACACACATACACACACACCTCCAGGACCAGGCCCACCTCCTGAACCCTCGCACCCCTCATAAACTAAGCTAGGTCGACCATACATATTGCTGAAGGGACATAAATATGTTAAAATACTAACTGTGCGAGTGCTATATTATTGTTCTTCCTATTTTTATTACACATTAACCACCATCTCCTAAACATCAATGTGGGGATGATTGTGCTAAATGTGCTTTAATTTGGAAGATAACATTGGTTTTTCACAGTGTGGAAGTTTAAGTGTAAATGAGTAAAAAAAAAAAAAGGTTAAAACTTTCCTGAAGGAAGTTTCGTTTGTCTTAAATATTGCGATCAGTCAGAAAAGAAGGTAAAAGTGAAAAGGGACATTAGAGAGTCGAAAAGAAAGTTGTTTTAGAAAGGATTATAGTGCATGTTATGAAAGGAAGTGACAGGCAGGTGGACAACTGACTGACTGATAATATTTCTTTGTGCAAAATCTGAACCTATACTAAACTTTTTCTTCTGCCTCTCTCACACACAAATACACACATATATGGGATTTGAGTTCAACATCTATGTTTTTGAGTCTGGATTTTAGAAACCTGCCCTTCTCCATGGCTACTCCGCCAGAGACGCTTCTCCAGCACGGCCTGAAAGAGAGAGATCTGCCTTCCTGCTTGTTGAAAATCGCAGTGTGAGTTTCCACAAAAAACGAAACTCAGAAGAAGTCTGGCCCGAATCCACTGAGATGGACAAAGATCCATGCTGTTTGCAAGAGCCAGAAGAGTGATACACTGGATTTATATTGAAAGCACATCTTATGCGGGCAGAAGAGAAACCGGAGCAAAGTTTCTTCTTTCTCCCTCCTGGAGAACTTAAAGTGGACAAAGAATGATTGAATGTCTCACCAACAGACCGGGGAAGGGCCTGGTTGTTTTTTGGACTGATAGAGGACTGTGTGCCTGACAGTCTGACTCTGGAGCGATTAAGAAACTGATGGGGGTAACGTACAAACACACACACATTTGCATAAATCTTTTCCTATTTTCTGCAACGAAGAACGCTTATTAACCGCTGTTCATGTGACGCTTGCTTGACGTTGAGAGATATAGCGGGTTAAAATATTATTTTAGGGTTAGAAAAGTATCTTTAAAAGGGTGATAACTTAACTCATTTGATACTTTCCAGTTAATTCTTTTAGAGAAACAAGTTCGCTTTCGTCGTGGAATATTCAGGGTCAATTATTCTAGTTATTAAAAAGCAGAGGAAGTTACAACATCTCCAAAACTCAGCAGTAACCATGTGTTTCTATGTTATGCTCAGGACAGGTTTCATGAAGGAGCATTTTTATAAAACCCAGTGCATGTGTAAAACCTGATGGGTTTCTCCTTCAGGCATTATTTTCTGTTGTCAGATTTTGTATCCCATAAATCTAATGGGTAGAGACCTCGTTAAAACAGGCTTAGTTCTACTGCAGATGGTCTTCATACAGTTTCTGACACAGTATTTACAGTTTGGTGCGGTTTTTGTCCGCAAGTGGTAACTGACGCTTATGGAAGGTACAAATTCATTGTTTTTCACAGCAGCTGCTGGGATGAGGTTATATTAGGTTTTTCTTCCCTCTTCTGATTCATGCAGCATGTTGATTTACACTGTACCTTATATCAGGTCCTGACAAAAACTATGAAAGGCTTGGTTCTGCAGTTTCCTTTTTTCTCCCTTTGGAGAAGGAAAGAGAAACCTAATCAGTTCTGTGTTGCATAGGAGTCTTAAAACACTTGTTGTTTTCTGAGATATCACCAGCTAAAAACTTTAAAAACTTTGAGAGTAATTGGTTTTGTTAAACACATTTCCCTTGGTAAAACAAACCTTTAAAATGAGAATAAAAAATGGGGTTATTTAGAAAGAATCTGATTGGACAGTGGTACCACACAAAAATTAAACTAATCTCATGTTTCCTAATAGACTATCCATGAAAAGGCCTTAAGAACCGTGGAGTTATTTTCCACCACAGTACCAAGTTTTTAAGCATGCTTTTTCTTTATTTTAAAACAGATCTGGTTTTTGTTTGTTTTGTTTTTGGCTTTTTCGCATAATGTTGTCTGAAGCTTCTCATGAACTGGGATAGGAGCAAATATGATCTGATGTAAATTAGGAGCTGTGAACTAATAATTTTAAATCTGATTATTGTCCAAGCAGAAATAATATATTTAGCCAATCCTTCAATCTCTGCAGAAAGTTAACACCACTGTTCAATGCAGTAGTACTCAAATTGTGGTTCCTGGACTCCTGAAGCCCGTAAGCCATAGATTTTGGGTCCATAAAATTATAATATTTAATTAAAGGCAGACCGATTACCTATTAAAATAGATCTAAGCCAATGATGAGTTCCAGTCATTTGGTGGCTTTGAAATGCAATAATACTCAAAATTTCTACTCTGGGGAACACAGATTGGGGTTGAAGAGTTTTGTTTTGGAACCAAGGTTAGGATTTTTATAACGGAATAAAGACAAGTAAAATCCTTCATATTAGGAAAAGAAAAGAAATAAAGGCCCTCTTAACAGTAAGAGGATGGTCGGCTCAAACTCCAGTCTCGTTGTTTGATTTCTTAGGGTTTAAAGATTAAAAGAATACATGGGAGTACAAAGGTACACAAGGTGATTTCAGATTACTAAGAGATAAAATATTGGAACATTTATCAGCATTTGGATTATTAAAGAGGGGTTCTAGTCATTTTTCGAATGTTTCTCCCCAACTCTCAAAATTTAAATAGGCCAAATTAAAGAAAATGATGTTTGTTCTTTTTGAAACACTATGTGGGAAAAAGTCCAGTTTGGAGACAAGCTTCTTATCTTAATTTCTGATTAAGTCAAACACTGCAGTTTTGTTTAGTTTGGGTATACCATAAAAATGTCAATGCCGACTTTTCTAATTTCCCCTCGGGGATCAATAAAGTATCTTTGAATTTGAATTGAATTGAATTAAAATACTTCTTTGCATTTAACCTGAAATTCTGTAATACAGCTGCGATCAAATTGAGCCAAACAAAAAGAGAACTATAACAATAACTCTCAGGATTGTAGTTATTATTATAGAGTTACAGTACAAAGAATTAGCAAAAGGTTTCAGCATCAGTAAATTTGGATTCATTTAAGAGAAAACTGTTGCTGTGCTTCTAAATACTTTGAGATCTTTTTGGACTATGTGCACTGATTTTAAGAAAAAAAAGGATCCTGAAGATTGTCATAACAAAATTGATCAATTATAGCATTAAAAGATATGGCTGAGAAAACATATTCTGAAAAGAGATTATTAAAAATTTATTTTAATTCTTGAAGCTTCAAATTTGGCCATTTGTTTGTCTTTGTTTGTTGGAATTAATGTTTGTTATATATGTTGCATGAAACAATAATCCATGTTTAGAATAATGTTTCTAAATCCCAGATTGATTAAACTTTGAGTTTTCAGGAGAGTTAAGAAGCAGCTTGTTTCTGAGGTAGGTGCATGTTAACAGTTTTGCAGTTTAAGGTTCACTAAGATGGGTTTGAATGAAGAAACTGTGGGTCCGCCCATAATGCCCATCAGAGGTTAGTTCTGCTTGACTCCGCCCACCTACCAGGTTGGTTCATGCCTTTGCTGTCATGGTAACGCTCAGTACTTCCCTTCCTGAGTTTTAACACTGTTTAAGAGACAATAGAATCAAAATGCTTGTTGTGATTGTTGCCTCAAAAACATGTTTTTTTGGATGTAGGATGATTTTTAGATTTATGTGTTTTACTATTAAAAGGTTAATGAAATAGTTTAAACTAGTTTGAGGAATTAGTTTTTCATGCAGAATCATTGGTAATTTATTAGATTGAAAGTTTCCCTGGTGCTATTAAGCTAACTGACAGTTCAAGATGTGCCAAAAGTAAGGAATATATTTCTGATAAAGAATCAGAGTTATGATTTCATACTTGGTGGGAATTATTTATTAGATTCAAATTTGTAGGGTTTATGCATCTGAATTACTTTAGATGTCCATTAATCTAAAACTTATCTTCATACAAGACAAATCAGGATGATATGTGACTTATTTCTAAGTGAAATATTGATGAACTGTACGACGACTGAAGTTGTGTTTTGTTGTTGATGGAACTGAGTTACAGTTAAAAACATCTGAATTTTCTTTATGCTGCTTTCGTTAAATTCAAAGAGACACATAGTTATGTCAGAATTAATTTATTTGGTTCTATGTAATGTGATATTGGTTACTAGAACATTCTTGTTTAAACCTTTTGCTGGATTGTCGCATGAGTTGGACCCTGCGTCAGAAGGGGGGAATGTCAGAATAAAGTAACATGGGGATATTTCCAAGATCAAGTTTTTTTCACATCTTTGTGTGAAGGTAGGATGTTGTTTTACTGTCAAAACCTTTCCACTGTGTTTTCTCAAGTTTCACAGACAGTGAAGGCTGCATTACCAGAAACAGCCACTTACACCCTCCAGTCCTTTATTCCTGGCGACTGGATTCTGATCAGAGTATATAGGAGAAAACACAGGACGTCCAGGGCTGGAATGGCCCATATCAGATCCTACTAGACACCCAGAAAAGCTGCAGTCCAGCTCCTCCAGCTTCATCTGGCTTCCAGGACACAAGTCATCTTCCAACTGGATCATCCACGGCCTGAAAGATGTGAGGACAGCGGACCACCACAAGACAAAGAACTGTAAGCTGATCACTGGTGAGTGACTGAAGAGGTGGTTGAAGAACACTGTTCTTACAAGGGCACAATAATCCCTTGGGCAGTGCAACATTATTTCAAAATCTACTTAAAGCCATCGCATTGCTTGAAAGTTAGAAATCATAAGGTCATTTGCCTCACTGCACACACACCACAGTGAGAGACACATAGGAAACATACAGGGAAGATCTCTACACATTTGCATATAACCTTTCTCTGGATGATGGACTGGCGACGTCTGCAACAAAGAGACAGTCAAACATGCGCCATGATGCTTATTTTCCTTAATTTCTTAATATTTGGTGGCTACTAGGGGCTCCTTTGCCTGGACAGCGAGGGTCAGCCAAATTCTTTTCTCCCACTTTGACAGCGAAACTGACTCTGAGGAGGAAATCTTGGATGCTTTTGTCTAACTTTCATGTTTATTGCTTGATATCTATCATTATGGCACAAATTTGAAATGTGTTCATTTCCGCCGTTGTTATAATTTGTTTTCTTTGAGGAAAAAACTGTTTGCTTTCAGTATCAGAAGGAAGGAGTTGTAATGGAAATTATTTTATTAAGTGTTCCAAAGTGTATGACCTTTAGGTTACCTTACTCTTTAGAACATCTGTATTAGAGGAGGAAGCTGTAAAAGCCATTATCAGAAGTTTAATGGCTAAAAACCATTCCTTTTGGGTGATGTCTCAGGAACCAGCAGATGGTCTGTTACCCCTGACCGAGGACGGTCTAGGGTCATAAAGCACAAACTCTTTTAAGTGGAGATAACACCCATATACTCTTTAAATACTGTGTGTAAATGTTGACACCACACTAAACCCAAAAGCAGATGATTATGATGACATGTTGTAAATGAATATATCTTCCATGCCTGAGTGTATTCATAATTGTACTTCATAAAATGACCTTATAGCAGAAAATTGAAAGAAGTTGCTGTTTAAGTGAAGTGAGAAAAAGTGCAATGATGATATGAACAAGGCTTGTTTTAATTCTTTTATTTTTTATTATTACATTTTGTTTCTTTGCTTTATTATTGTTTTACTCTGCCATGATTGGTGGTCGCCTGGCGGAGGGACCGTGTAAGTGTTTCCCACAAAATAATCTGTTTTCCGTCTTGTGGGTTTGTGCTTACACAGAGTGTTTCATTTTACATGTATTTACTCATGACTTATTCGTGATAAAACAGGGGGGAACTGTTAGGGTTTTTATTACTTTTTGTATTGTTTATCACTCATCTAAGTGCTTTTCCCTCCTTACATGTTGCAGGAAGGGAGATGGCCACAAGAATGAGTTATGCTTTTATTACTAGCAGCATCTGGGGGCTATACACCAGGTGCCCACTTCCCACTTCCTCTGTTTGTTTTTAATCAAGACAAATGAACCCTAACCCTTTCCAGTTCCTTGACTTTTATAAGTCCAAATGTCTTGATATAGTGTCGCATCCATCCTAGACTCATACAACAAAGGCTATTTCTTCTCGTCTTTGAGGCAACATAAATAATTATTTGCCAATTAAGAGTACTGACCAATGAACAGTTAACAAGGACTGTTACGTTGCCTAATGAAACTCGAATGACATAAAAAAGTAAAATGTGGGGTACAATAAAAAATGATAATTAAAACTACAAACCCAATAAAGTAACATACAAAGTTCATATAATCAACGTTTAAACAACAGCTGTAAATATGTGCATAATTATTTTTGTTTGGAATATATTCAAACCTTATTCACTTTCATTTTGAAAAGGTCTTACAATGTAGTAAAATTCAACGGGAAAAGATGGGGTGAAATGTCAAAGAAAAAATGCATTGAAAAAACAGATCAATTTTAAGAACGTGATAAGTAAATTTAACAGTTTTGGAAATGTTAAGAGTTTCTAAGATGATACAAAGGACAAAGTGCACTTTGATGTGGATAATTGAAATCGACAGGAAAGAAAAATACAAATTTTAGGGCAGATTAGTCATTCTCTTTAAAAATTTGTGGTATAAATACTTTTTGGCAGAGAAAAACCAAGACTTTTGTCCATTTGATAAATTGTGAAATACCCCCAAATTGTACTTTTGGGGATCTTTTTCAGTGTGGGCGTGTCTGTGCTCAGCAAGATGTCTTAAATATGATCCCCCTAAATGAAATAAAGCCCTTTTAGACAGAAACATTATTCCATGGGTCATAGACTAAGCTGTAATCAGTTTTCGGCAGGTGAAATACCCCCAAATTGTACCTTTGGGGATCTTTTTCAGTGTGGGAGGGTCTGTGCTCAGCAAGATGTCTTAAATATGATCCCCCTAAATGAAATAAAGCACTTTTAGACAGAAATATTATTCCATGGGTCATTGACGAAGCTATAATCAGTTTTCGGCAGGTGAAATACCCCCAAATTGTACTTTTGGGGTTCTTTTTCAGTGTGGGAGGGTTTGTGTTGGGCAAGATATCTTAAATATGATCCCCCTAAATGAAATAAAGCCCTTTTAGACAGAAATATTATTCCATGGGTCATAGACTAAGCTGCAATCAGTTTTTGGCAAGTGAAATACCCCCAAATTGTACTTTTGGGGATCTTTTTCAGTGTGGGAGTGTCTGTGCTCAGCAAGATGTCTTAAATATGATCCACCTCAATGAAATGCAACAATTTTAGACAGAAATAGTGTCTCATGAGTAAGAAAATAATACATGATCAATTTTTGGCAGGTGAAATAGTCCTATTTGGTCCATTTGGGGACCTTTTCAGTGTGGGATTGATTGTTTGTTGCAGGATCAGTAAAGTATATTCCCTTTAAATGAAATAAATTTATTTTAGGCAGAAATTGCATTTTATGCGTCAGGAAACAAGCCTTAATCACTTTTTGGCAGGTGAAATACCTAGATATTGTCCATGCTGGGCTTTTCTTTAGTGTGGGATAGATTGTGTTCAGCAAAATCGATAAAAATAATCCCTCTGAATGGAATAAAGTTATTTTAGGCAGAAATAACATTTCAAGGGTCAGAAAACAAGCCTTGATCAATTTTTGGCAAACAAAATAGTGCAATATTTTTCATTTTGTGTATTTTATTTAGTGTGGAATGAGCAGTTTTCAGTAAGATCAGTAAAATATAATTTCTCAGACTGAAGCAGAGCACTTTTAGGCTGAAATTACATTTCATTGGTCAAGACATATCGGCCATAATAATTTTTTTAGCAAAGAAAAACATCGATTTTATGCCATTTGGGACTTAATTCATGCCTTCACTGAGATCTGTAAAATGTAGTTCCTCTGAGTGAAATACAGTTTATAATTTCGAAATTTTGCAACTTTTTCATTGGGAACTACCTGTTCTACTTTTTTTCCCTGCAAAATAAATGAATAATAACCACCTTGAAAAAAATACACGTCAAAAAACGTTTTTTTAAATTTTATTTTGTCATTTATTAAGTTACATCCATCACAGTACAGTTGCGTGACAGAGTGGTTCTAAATCCAAGCAAAGTTAGAGCAGATAAATGATAAAAAGTTTATTCTTACTGCTATAGTTTAAAATGTAAATTTGCAGATATTTATGACAAACGACGAAAGCGTGAAACCGAAACTTTCACAGTGAGAACGTCGCAGGTTTTATAAGAAGAAACGGATAAACGAGACACGCCTTTGCTGTAACATTGACCATACAGATATAACTTTTATTTGTGTTTCTTTTGTTGACTTCAAGAGCTAAACCACCAAGAAAGAACTCTCAAAACTAGACGCTCAGCTGAAAGGCTGGGCGCGCTCCTGCAGCAAGCTCATCCCCCTCTCGCTGCTCGCTCCTTCGCGGGGACGCGCCCGATCTTACCTGATCAGTTTTTGGCAGACCATCACTTTACGGCACAACACCTGCACTGTGGAGCTGCGTGAAGCTGACACCCCACCCACTTGAAAAATTCCAGCAAATAGACAGAATGGTTAGTGCTTCGTTTGTGCAGGTTTGTGCCGTTAAAATTTTCATTTGTGCTGTTTTAATATCTGAGATATTATAAGTTTTAATTTCGGCCGATGACGTCACCATCCCCCCATTTTACTCCGAATTCAACCGGAGTGGGGTCATTTTTTAGTGCTTCGTTTGTGCAGGTTTGTGCCGTTAAAATTTTCGTTTGTGCTGTTTTAATATCTGAGATATTATAAGTTTTAATTTCGGCCGATGACGTCACCATCCCCCCATTTTACTCCGAATTCAACCGGAGTGGGCTCATTTTTTAGTGCTTCGTTTGTGCAGGTTTGTGCCGTTAAAATTGTCATTTGTGCTGTTTTAATATCTGAGATATTATAAGTTTTAATTTCGGCCGATGACGTCACCATCCCCCCATTTTACTCCGAATTGAACCGGAGTGGGCTCATTTTTTAGTGCTTCGTTTGTGCAGGTTTGTGCCGTTAAAATTTTAATTTGTGCTGTTTTAATTTCTGAGATATTATAAGGTTTAATTTCGGCCGATGACGTCACCATCCCCCCATTTTACTCCGAATTGAACCGGAGTGGGCTCATTTTTTAGTGCTTCGTTTGTGCAGGTTTGTGCCGTTAAAATTTTAATTTGTGCTGTTTTAATTTCTGAGATATTATAAGGTTTAATTCCGGCCGATGACGTCACCATCCCCCCATTTTACTCCGAATTGAACCGGAGTGGGCTCATTTTTTAGTGCTTCGTTTGTGCAGGTTTGTGCCGTTAAAATTTTCGTTTGTGCTGTTTTAATATCTGAGATATTATAAGTTTTAATTTCGGCCGATGACGTCACCATCCCCCCATTTTACTCCGAATTGAACCGGAGTGGGCTCATTTTTTAGTGCTTCGTTTGTGCAGGTTTGTGCCGTTAAAATTTTCGTTTGTGCTGTTTTAATATCTGAGATATTATAAGTTTTAATTTCGGCCGATGACGTCACCATCCCCCCATTTTACTCCGAATTGAACCGGAGTGGGCTCATTTTTTAGTGCTTCGTTTGTGCAGGTTTGTGCCGTTAAAATTTTCGTTTGTGCTGTTTTAATTTCTGAGATATTATGAGGTTTAATTTCGGCCGATGACGTCACCATCCCCCCATTTTACTCCGAATTGAACCGGAGTGGGCTCATTTTTTAGTGCTTCGTTTGTGCAGGTTTGTGCCGTTAAAATTTTCGTTTGTGCTGTTTTAATATCTGAGATATTATAAGTTTTAATTTCGGCCGATGACGTCACCATCCCCCCATTTTACTCCGAATTGAACAGGAGTGGGCTCATTTTTTAGTGCTTCGTTTGTGCAAGTTTGTGCCGTTAAAATTTTCGTTTGTGCTGTTTTAATTTCTGAGATATTATAAGGTTTAATTTCGGCCGATGACGTCACCATCCCCCCATTTTACTCCGAATTCAACCGGAGTGGGCTCATTTTTTAGTGCTTCGTTTGTGCAGGTTTGTGCCGTTAAAATTTTCATTTGTGCTGTTTTAATATCTGAGATATTATAAGTTTTAATTTCGGCCGATGACGTCACCATCCCCCCATTTTACTCCGAATTCAACCGGAGTGGGGTCATTTTTTAGTGCTTCGTTTGTGCAGGTTTGTGCCGTTAAAATTTTCGTTTGTGCTGTTTTAATATCTGAGATATTATAAGGTTTAATTTCGGCCGATGACGTCACCATCCCCCCATTTTACTCCGAATTGAACCGGAGTGGGCTCATTTTTTAGTGCTTCGTTTGTGCAGGTTTGTGCCGTTAAAATTTTCATTTGTGCTGTTTTAATTTCTGAGATATTATAAGGTTTAATTTCGGCCGATGACGTCACCATCCCCCCATTTTACTCCGAATTGAACCGGAGTGGGCTCATTTTTTAGTGCTTCGTTTGTGCAGGTTTGTGCCGTTAAAATTTTCGTTTGTGCTGTTTTAATATCTGAGATATTATAAGTTTTAATTTCGGCCGATGACGTCACCATCCCCCCATTTTACTCCGAATTGAACCGGAGTGGGCTCATTTTTTAGTGCTTCGTTTGTGCAGGTTTGTGCCGTTAAAATTTTCGTTTGTGCTGTTTTAATTTCTGAGATATTATAAGGTTTAATTTCGGCCGATGACGTCACCATCCCCCCATTTTACTCCGAATTCAACCGGAGTGGGCTCATTTTTTAGTGCTTCGTTTGTGCAGGTTTGTGCCGTTAAAATTTTCGTTTGTGCTGTTTTAATTTCTGAGATATTATAAGGTTTAATTTCGGCCGATGACGTCACCATCCCCCCATTTTACTCCGAATTGAACCGGAGTGGGCTCATTTTTTAGTGCTTCGTTTGTGCAGGTTTGTGCCGTTAAAATTTTCATTTGTGCTGTTTTAATATCTGAGATATTATAAGTTTAATTTCGGCCGATGACGTCACCATCCCCCCATTTTACTCCGAATTCAACCGGAGTGGGCTCATTTTTTAGTGCTTCGTTTGTGCAGGTTTGTGCCGTTAAAATTTTAGTTTGTGCTGTTTTAATATCTGAGATATTATAAGTTTTAATTTCGGCCGATGACATCACCATCCCCCCATTTTACTCCGAATTGAACCGGAGTGGGCTCATTTTTTAGTGCTTCGTTTGTGCAGGTTTGTGCCGTTAAAATTTTCGTTTGTGCTGTTTTAATTTCTGAGATATTATAAGGTTTAATTTCGGCCGATGACGTCACCATCCCCCCATTTTACTCCGAATTGAACCGGAGTGGGCTCATTTTTTAGTGCTTCGTTTGTGCAGGTTTGTGCCGTTAAAATTTTCATTTGTGCTGTTTTAATATCTGAGATATTATAAGTTTTAATTTCGGCCGATGACGTCACCATCCCCCCATTTTACTCCGAATTCAACCGGAGTGGGGTCATTTTTTAGTGCTTCGTTTGTGCAGGTTTGTGCCGTTAAAATTTTCGTTTGTGCTGTTTTAATATCTGAGATATTATAAGGTTTAATTTCGGCCGATGACGTCACCATCCCCCCATTTTACTCCGAATTGAACCGGAGTGGGCTCATTTTTTAGTGCTTCGTTTGTGCAGGTTTGTGCCGTTAAAATTTTCATTTGTGCTGTTTTAATTTCTGAGATATTATAAGGTTTAATTTCGGCCGATGACGTCACCATCCCCCCATTTTACTCCGAATTCAACCGGAGTGGGCTCATTTTTTAGTGCTTCGTTTGTGCAGGTTTGTGCCGTTAAAATTTTCGTTTGTGCTGTTTTAATATCTGAGATATTATAAGTTTTAATTTCGGCCGATGACGTCACCATCCCCCCATTTTACTCCGAATTGAACCGGAGTGGGCTCATTTTTTAGTGCTTCGTTTGTGCAGGTTTGTGCCGTTAAAATTTTCGTTTGTGCTGTTTTAATTTCTGAGATATTATAAGGTTTAATTTCGGCCGATGACGTCACCATCCCCCCATTTTACTCCGAATTCAACCGGAGTGGGCTCATTTTTTAGTGCTTCGTTTGTGCAGGTTTGTGCTGTTAAAATTTTCGTTTGTGCTGTTTTGGTTTATGAGATATTAAATAATATATTTTTTTAGGTCATCCAGAGGTCACCATCCCCCCATTTTGCTCCAAATTGAACCGGAGTGGTCTACCTTTTTAATGCTGTTCGTGCCGCTTTTATGTACAAGCTATATAATTTTCTTTCAGGCGATCACTGACGACTTAAATCGATGACGTCTATGGCCTGCGCTGAACATCATCACCACCAAGCAAGCAGTTATTAATTTTGTGTTTTTCTTTCATCATGCAAGTTAAATTGTGTTTTTATCCGATGTTGTAAAATGTATGCCTTGTTATAGTGTTTTGCACTTTATTCAGGGCATGAGGTGGGCACATGACCAATATATTCATAGTTGGACAGTATTTCCCATCCCATGCATGAAGCTAGTAAAGACATGGAGAGGTACTTTAGCCTAAGTGAAGCTTTACCTTAAGTGGACAAAAGTACTTTTTTGCAGATCAGAGCTGTTGTTAGACTTTATAGACTAACCATCACTGCTTCCAACAAACAATAGGTTTTCTACTTTCATGCCAATATTGAAGTTTTTATCTGATCAAGTTTTTATCTGATCAAGTGTTTACATAAATGCTGTCACCACTGTCACCTGATTGTTCTGCACGCCTAATTTAATATATATAACCTATACCTTACTGATAACTGCACAGTATTGTATTTTTCCTCTCTTTTATTGTAAATACCTTTCAGCCTTTTTGTGATTGTTTTTTGCACTTTGTTTCTTATAGCTTTTAGTTTGGGTAAGTTTTCTACTTTTTTAGATAAATATGAACCTGTGTACTTTCATTGCCTTATGGTTTGGTGCTGACACACTCAAATGTTCCTATTGTGGAACAATAAAGGTTTTCTATTCTAATTAATTGAGAGAGATAACCATGACTTCTGAGATCACGCATAACCAAGTTACTGTTTGAAAATGTAATCTACATTATACTTTCAAAGAAGAATAAACACTTCTGATTTGGAAAATTAACTTTATGTTATAAATCACCACAGGCAAAATATGGCATACTTAACCATCTAAGAACTTGTAACAAAGAACATTAAAATAGAACCTATTTCTGGTCAGGAATATCAAACCATGGCAAAATGTATTTGCCTTTTGATCTGGGCTTCTCAGAAATTTTCCCCCAAAATGTGTTGATTCACAGCATTCAGTCTGCTGTGTATAACGCTGCATGTGGTTATATTGTCTTCTTTTCAGACACAGTCTTCACTATATTTGCCAGGTCATCATAAAGCTCCCACACACATGGAGCTCTTTGGCAGTATGCAATGTAATGTCCCAGACCATCTTTAGTCAAGCTTCCCTTGAAAGCGATGACTCCTCTCAAAGAGAATGTCTTTCCTTGGAGAGCAACAGTGGGGGGAAATTCACTCAAAGGAAACTGAGTTGTGTTTGCAAGGTCAGTGTCAATCCATGTTATTTCTCCAATGCTGTAGCTGTGAGTAACAGTTCCAGCACAGAGCATTTTTCCTGAGGTGCTGGCTCCTGTTTTGAATTCAAGTGGACATTCTGATTCCTTCGGTAGTGGGCGAAGGCAGGGAGACTCCGGAAGGAAGAGTCCATTTTCCACTGAAATGTCAAGCTGAGCCATGCCAGAGTCCATCAGCACAGAAATGTCAGGAGAAACAAATGGTACTTCCCTTGTTGTTCCTTTGTTTAGCTGGCATAACTGTGAAGAGCAGTGTTTTGAGATGTGAACGCTGGATATATTTCTCATTGTTTTTCCAATGACCGTGGAGATATTGCACTGGGCATCGATTTGATGGGCACCAGACCTCAACTGGATTTTTTCAAACATTGCACTAAGCAGCTCTGCCCTCTGTAAATAGATCTTTGGGGTCACACCATCTGTAGCAATGGCTTTTACCAGCAGCAAGATGGGGTTGTCACTGTTGTTCCTGACAACATTTTTAAATGCTGAGCTGTCACAGAAAGCACAGCATAAGCACTGACAAAACGCATCAAATGCACATGTGTTCAGAACAGAGATTGTTGATTTCCCAACTCTAATCGGTTGATGCAGGTTTCCATTTTTTAATAGTCCCACTTTCACTCTTTTTGCCCCAAACGATGGATCTGCATGGAGCCATTCAGTGCAGGAAGTGAGATAAGAAGTTCTCTTCCTTTTTTTGGGTGGAAGAATTAGTCCCCTCCAGTTTTCAACCACGTCTTCATCTGTTGGAGGAATGTTTGTGGTTTCATCGGATTCTACAGAATGGTGAGAATCCATTCTTGTCTTGGCTTCAGCACTGTGGGTAGTCATGGATACAGAGTTTGTTTCGGAAACTTTTGCTAATCCAGATGTTTCTTTTACTGATGTTACTTTTGCAGAACAAATCCGCATATTTCCTTCAATAAAGGAAAGATGATGAGAAATAAAGCGATCAACTCGAATGGGTAAGTTCTCGTGTTTAAAAAGGCCATGCTTTACATTTTTGAATTCTGCTTCAACAGTGGCTGAGCTTGCTGTGAGGTTGGTGCTTTTGAAGAGGGGGACCATTACTCCTGTCCAAAGTGGTAAGTAACTTGCTAGTCTTATTATGTGTGGAACAATATCAGGGAGGAAATGGATATTATCCCTATCCCCATTGGCTGCAGCGAGTGACCTGCTCTCCTCGCATATGTTTGATACCCAGCCGCGTAGGTCAGTCTGGATCTCGTCAAAAGAATCCACTTGATGCATTTCATTTGGATCTTCAGCTGGAATGATGATGGAGTCTTCTGTGATCTGGGTTTTTAGATATTTTTTGCACATCTCTGATTCGAGAGGGACTCCAGAACTATCATCACCCTCTGCCTCACTGAGGGCCACAACAGTGATGGCATGTATTAGCTGTTTTGCATGGTCCAAGCACTGTGATTGAAGAAGCTTTGCTATTGCCCTGACAAAGAAATCTTTGACACGGTGTGACTTGTTTTTCAGGCAGTCCCACTGACAGATCATCTTTATGCAGTGTGCCACATCAACCCTGATAAAACAAGGAGGAAGTTTTGCAGACTGGTTCCCAAGTAGCAAACGGAAGCATTCGTTAATGTATGTCTTCAGATTGGGGTAAGGAGTGAAGGCCTTCACCAGAGCACCAAGAATAGCCAGAGAAAAGTCACTCACGGCTTCCTTTGGTATAGCAGCACCTGTACGAAGCCATTCTGTCAGCCATGTTGCAATTGCATTAATGTCGTGTCTCTCTGACAGCATTTGCACAACTGGGACTGAGCAGTTGTCCCCTGTCAGAACGCCTTGATATAAGAAGATGTGGCCAGATGTACCATTTGGTCTCACCAGTCTTACAACTGAGCCAGTTGCGTCAAAGCAAACTACTGAGGGGCATTTTTTGGACAATGCCTTATACACATGTAGCTGTGTTTGACTCCAATAGTGGCAGAAGAACTTGTCTAGACCAATGTCTCTTATACTACCACTGTGAGGTGTGCTATATTTGAATAACTGCAAAGACAAAATGGGATCTTTGTCACCTAATTCCAGATCTCTTCTCTCCTGCTTAGCTTTTCGTAGGGTGGCCAAATTTGGAAGGTGACTTGGCTCAGCATCTCCAATATCCATCAAATCTGATGCCTTCGCTGACCTCCATACAGCCGGCTCCATCCTGCCCTCACACAGTTCTTTTGAAATCTGTGCACGAAGGTTTCCAGACATGAACCTCTTGGATTGCCCAGTGTGCAGGGAGATATCACTGTCTTCGATGGAACACTGAAGCAGCATTGGGCTGTTTACCGTTGGCTCTCTAGCACAAGTCATTTTAATATGGCCTTGACACTCTTTACATAAGCCTTTGATATCTATGTAGTTGCTTGTGACAGTTGGATAAACCTTTGCTCTTTGGAACACAAATGTACATGTGCTTTTGATCTTTTTCCAAATCAGATGGTTAATTACATGACTCCAAGTGCCAGGCTTCAAAATCATATATTCCCTTTTGCCAGATGATGAAAACTTGTCATTATATTCCACTTTCTCAGGTACAAATTTGATCCATTCCTCAAAAGGAACTTCAAGCTGAAAACCTGAGCAGTCATCTTGTCCAGGAGAAATGGAGCCTGAGTCAAACTCTGTGTCCACAATGCTCTCACGATCACTTTCCTGCTCACTGATCTCCAAACATGACCAGATGTTGTGTCTGTTAGATTTTACAAAAGTGTACAGGGCTTTTGGAGACATCTTGTTTTCCAGCTGCTGACTTAATACTGTCCAAATAGTGGCAGCTGGAGTGGCTATTTTGCCATTAAGAAGGATAGCCTCTTTGGAAGTGCAGAGAACTGCAATAAGGGAATCCCTGTCTATTGATGGCTGTCGAGGCATCTAGTTAAAGAACGAAAAGGCTTTGATTAGCATTAATCAAAATATTATTCTGGCCTATATAATCTCCCAAAGCCACAAAACATTGATATTTCAGCATTCTATCACAACTCAAAAACTCAGTTTAAATTGTTCTCTCAAATCTGTAAGCCATTTATGCTGTGTTGTAATTATAGTATGTTTTTATTTTATTTTAAATGTTGAATTTTTTACCACTACTTGTCTTGTGAATTTTCAATTGAAGTATCTGTTCAACTTTAAAAATGTGTCTTAGTTCTGTGGAGTCTACTGATGTGCCTAAACATCGATGACTAAAAATGAATGGAATAGCTGCAAAATGAAGCCTTGCAGAATCTTTGTTTCAACATTTTTTTAAAGTCTGGACTTTTAAAAAACAGTGTTTTATCTAAAACCTAAACATTATTAGCTCACTTACCTTGTACAAGTGTAGTAAAACGTTTAAATTACCGCCAAAACAAGGTCAGTGGTGGGGGTCAGTACGTGGGTGGAGCCAATCCCTATGACATTGTGTGAGAACTTAGTATATCAAAGTTGCCAAGCGCTTTTAAAAATTCTTACATTTAATGTCAGAAATTAGAAATTAATGCTTGACGCATTTAAAAATTTTATTTAAACAAAAAGTAAATTACTTGGTTATGAACTTTGAGCCAATGACCTACTCGCACTTCCGCTTTTGTCCAGCGTACACGAGCTGAATTAGATTATTAAAACCACAACAGTAACACAGAACAGTTATTGAAATTATAAACATTACATCATAGTGGTCGCAGACCATGTCAGGTTTTGGGCAAGGAATGTGTAGCTGCAGCTGGTGGATTTTTCCCATTTGTGAGAGGATAATATTGAATTACTGTGTAGAAAGATAAAGGTATTGGTGACTTAGTAGACATATTTAAAGCAAATTTCTTTGAGACCAAAAAAGTTTCATAATCTTTATTAAGGAATAAAGTGCAAAACACTATAACAAGGCATACATTTTACAACATCGGATAAAAACACAATTTAACTTGCATGATGAAAGAAAAACACGAAATTAATAACTGCTTGCTTGGTGGTGATGATGTTCAGCACAGGCCATAGACGTCATCGATTTAAGTCGTCAGTGATCGCCTGAAAGAAAATTATATAGCTTGTACATAAAAGCGGCACAAACAGCATTAAAAAGGTAGACCACTCCGGTTCAATTTGGAGCAAAATGGGGGGATGGTGACCTCTGGATGACCTAAAAAAATATATTATTTAATATCTCATAAACCAAAACAGCACAAACGAAAATTTTAACAGCACAAACCTGCACAAACGAAGCACTAAAAAATGAGCCCACTCCGGTTGAATTCGGAGTAAAATGGGGGGATGGTGACGTCATCGGCCGAAATTAAACCTTATAATATCTCAGAAATTAAAACAGCACAAATAAAAATTTTAACGGCACAAACCTGCACAAACGAAGCACTAAAAAATGAGCCCACTCCGGTTCAATTCGGAGTAAAATGGGGGGATGGTGACGTCATCGGCCGAAATTAAACCTTATAATATCTCAGAAATTAAAACAGCACAAATGAAAATTTTAACGGCACAAACCTGCACAAACGAAGCACTAAAAAATGAGCCCACTCCGGTTCAATTCGGAGTAAAATGGGGGGATGGTGACGTCATCGGCCGAAATTAAACCTTATAATATCTCAGAAATTAAAACAGCACAAACGAAAATTTTAACAGCACAAACCTGCACAAACGAAGCACTAAAAATGAGCCCACTCCGGTACAATTCGGAGTAAAATGGGGGGATGGTGACCTCTGGATGACCTAAAAAATAATCTTTAATATCTCAGAAACCAAAACAGCACAAACAAAAATTTTAACGGCACAAACCTGCACAAACGAAGCACTAACCATTCTGTCTATTTGCTAGAATTTTTCAAGTGGGTGGGGTGTCAGCTTTACGCAGCTGCACTGTGGGGCTGCAGCTGTTGGTAAGTCCATTCCGTACTGACGCCACAAAGCTGCGAGTGCCTGTTAGACGCTATTCAACACATCAACAGGCTTGTTATTTTGGTTATGACGAGTGTACGATAATTTCCCTCAAAATGTATTATTTATGTCTCTAGTACGATAATCCTACATTTCTCACCTGGTAACACTGCCTGGAATTAATTGTACAGTTTGTGTTTGGTTTTTTTGTTTTTCATAATGGACGTATGTGAACCGTGTGCCTCTACCATGGTTATATCCAAATATAAAAGTGGGTATGAAATCTCTTGAAGTAAAACGAGACTGTTAACTAAATTAAAACAGGGTGGAAACCAGCATATATGTTAGATGTGTTAGAAGAAATGAGGAAGACTGGATCACAGAAAGAAATACACGAGATTAAAGGAAATAAAGCAAACCAGACTCTGGTTTATCCACAAATAAATAGGATTGTATGTGCAGTTAGAGCGGAAAGACAGGGTGTTGAGGTGTCATTGATATTTATTCCATCTCCGAACAAACGGAAGTTGATGAGATTCTGTAGTAAATAGTAAACTTAGGAAGGGATAATGTAAAATGATTGGAGATATTTAGATGATTTATTCGGTTTGACAGACAGATTTGTAAAAAACAGTCTATATATAGTGGAGCTGCTAGAATGCAGTGGAGATGCTTTCTTTCAGTTACTGAGGAACACAGATTGCATTGATAATTGTCAAAAGAAATATTAAATACTGGTTTCCTCCAAAAGATGGTAGCAATGCACCTGATATTGGCTGCTGTCTGATCCACGAGAAGGAAAGAAAGAATCGTAAACACAGATAAACCATTTAAACATGCATGGCCGAAGGTTTCATTTATCAGACTGACAGCTGAAGTTCGAATGTAACTGGCTGTAAAATTTATTTGTTTTAGTTATTTGTGTATACATCGGTGACTGAAACGGCGTGGGCAGAAGCAGCGCTTTTTCCCCTTATCCTTTATCTTTTAAACAGATCATATTCACTAAGTATTTACAGAATAATTGGAAATTGCTTGTCTATTGACAATTTGCATACCCGCCCTGTTATAAAGTGATTGAAATAGCGACATCATTAAAAATAAGAAAAGAAAACAAAGATCGTTGCCATTTAGAATTTATACCACATTTTTGTAATGATTTTTTTTCCTTAATAGAAATAGAAATCTCTGCAGAGTTTCACACGTTTTTAGTTCATCATAGTAGAGATTTCACAAATGAACTCCTGTCAGTGAAACACACCTCTTTTTAAGATTACATCTAATTTCTGGTTTTATAAGAACTTTAAGTTTATCTTTATTATCTCCAATGTGCAACAACGTTTGGATACGGTTTGGATGTACATTGTTTTTACTATAAAAATTGTTCAAGCCACACGATCCTGAAAACTTTAGCATCATATTTATACAAAGAAATACAATGTTTATTTTCAAAATTTTTTTTTCCTTTTCAATTTTATATACAGGATCAGTGATTGTTTCATATACACTACCGGTTAAAGGTTTTAGATACACTTAATGGGTCTCTTTGTTTTCATGACTATTTACAGTGTAGATTCTCACCAACGGCAACAAAACTGTGAAAGAACACACATGGGATTATATAGTAAACAAATGTGTAAAATAACTTATAAGTTTTATATTTTAGATTGTTCAAAATAGTCACCCATTTCTTTGATCACTGCTTTGTACCCTTAGCATTCTCTCCATGAGTTTCACGAGGTGGTCACCTGAAATGGTTTTTCAAACAGTCTTGAAAGAATGTCCTAGAGGTTCATTTAGAGACGGCCAATGTTTATATTTTAGCAAAGGGCGGCTACTTTAGGGAATTAAAATATAAAAAAAAGTTTGTTTCGTTGCCGTGTTCTGCTTCATCCGGAACCGGGTCGTGGGGGCAGCAGACTCCGTTGAGACGCCCTAACTTCCCTCACCCCAGACACCTCCTCCAGCTCCAAGCCCAAGGTGTTCCCAGACCAGCCGAGAGACATATGCCCTTTTTCCACTGGCTCGTTTTAGGCGGCGCGGCTGGTTTCACACGGTATTTTACCAGTTGTGTTTCCATTGACCCACTGACGGCTGGAGTTATGGCATCTGAATCTTCGCCTTTAGCTGTCAGTGTAGCTGCCGTGCTGCTGTTAACATTACTCTGTGACATTGTCACATTAAAGTAATCTGCATGAAATGATAAAAAGTTATAAATAAATACAAAATAAAAAAGTAAATAAACAAAATACAAATAATGTTTGAATAGAATTTAAATAGAAAATAAAAAAGTAAATAAACAAAATACAAATAATGTTTGAATGTTTGTATATGCCAGAATGTCTTTGTGTTTTTTCATGTATAAAATCATCCACTAGAATAATTATCTAGAACACAGCCCAGCCAGAACTTATAAAATAAGGCTCAGGGGTTCTGTTGTGGGGGTTGGGAAGAGCAGCAGAAAGGAGAGACGCTGCTATCTGGATTGATAAAGCTCCAAAGTTTGTCTGAAGAAGTTACAGTTTTGGGCTTTATAAGGACGTTTTTGTCTCAGCCATGGCAATAACAAGGACAAGGTCTTTAAAGAGCAAAACCGCAGCCCTCTGACCGTGATGAAGTTAGTGTCAGGTTGGATAATCGTGCTGTGCGGAAAATTTGATCCAACAGTCTGATTACGGGCAGCTGCTGTCTGCCTGCTCCCTCCTCCTGCAGACGCTTGTTAAGGACCGTCAATAGATTTCTGAACCAAATGCGCTGTTTCATGGGGGTTGTAAAATAGTTGTTTGGTTGTTTTGTTTGGTGTTTTATGGGGGGAAATATATGTGCGTCTGAACAGCTGATTTTATGTATGATCAACTGCGTGTAATTCAGAAAGCTGATGTTTTCTTTTTCTTTTCTTTCAACCTTTCAGGCATGGTTTATGATATGTAAATAGTAAAATTATATTTCGATTTGACCCCCTGACATTGTGGTCTTTAATATTATTGTAGTCACTCTTGCATTTAACTTTTCCCTGCGTGTCCTGGGCCGTCCCCTGAGCCTCCTCTCAGTGGGACATGCCACTCCATTCTCCCCTCACTCGTGAACAAGACCCCGAGATACTTGAACTCCTGCACTTGAGGCAGAAACTCCCCACCAACCTGAAGTGGGCAAGCCACCCTTTACCGGTCGAGAACCATGGCTTTGGACTTGGAGGAGTTGATCCTCATCCTAGTGTTGAGGTATAATAATTCTACCACTAATAACACACGGCCTCAACCTCACCCAGTCCGTACGTCGTGAGAAAGAACAGAGAAGAGCAGGAAATTAAGATTAACACAAGTTTAATTTGATACACAAGTCCAATGATTTCCAATGCATAACTGAGTACAAAAGAATAATACAAAGAAGAAAAATTACCTAAGGCACCTTAGGGAGAGACTCGGGTCAGCAAAGCTTATGGCTGGATTCACTGAGTGGTCTGTCTCACTATCAGTGTTTAGGCTTTTATACCTTTAACAAACTTCAAAACTGACTGCTGAAACATCCTCTTAAGGAATTATTAACGAAGCCACATAATGGAGGTTTTACATTCCTGTGAATCATTATCACCTATGTGAGTACTTTATCGCCCATACAATGCCTAAAAGCCGGCATTCACTGATTACAGGTACAGGCAATCATCCTGTCATGGGGCTGACCATTCTTCCTGCCTAAAGCCTGCTGTCCCCTCTTTCCCCGAGGTCACAGGTTCACCAAGCAGACCATAAACACAACACATGATATATTTCAGATTTATGCCTACACATGCATACACAGTGTGAAACTAAATGATTTAAATTCTCAACACTAGCCGCTTCACACTCGGCTGCGAGCCACCACATGCTATAGATCTTGGCTAAAGCAGGACCATGTGCAAACAGAAGAGACAAAATCCACTGGTCAAACCAGACCTCCTCTGGTCCTTGGCTGCGCCTAGAAATGCTGTCCAAAAAAGTTATGAACAAGATCGGTGACAGAGGGCAGCCCTGCTGGGAATATGCACCGGGAACTGGTCCAACTTAGTGCCGGTGTTGTGCCAAGGTAGTTATGGTAAATGGACTGAATTTATATAGCACTTTTCCAGTCATACAGACCGCTCAAAGCACTTTACACTAGAGCCACATTCACCCAATCGCACTCACTAACACTCACACATTCATACACCAATATGCAGATCGGTAGGCAACTTGAGGTTAAGTGCCTTGCCCAGGGGCACATCAACATATGGCAGGAGGAAGCTGGAATTGAACCCACAACCTTCTGATTGCAAGACAACTTCTCTTCCTACTGAGCAACAGTCGCCTCGACATACTTTGTATCCCCAGTCAATTCCGCCTCATTTTCAACCATCTAGACGTGGAAATAAAGATGTTTTACTTTTGTTAACGAAGTAAAGGAAGAGTGTTGTTACATTATCGTTTAGTTAGTGGGTTTAAACTGAAAATGTCACGTATTGTCATCACGTGGTATTGTACGGGATTGTTTGAACAAATCAAGAACGGTTGCCTCAGGTGCGTAGTTAGACCTGGGCGGAAGCCCCGGATGTTTTCTGAATAGCCCCGGAGTTTTTGATAGGAGAAATTTAGAAATATTCAAAAGATGCAGCCATAAAAAGGTATTGGATTTCAAATTTTTATTTCAAAACAATCAAATTTTTTCAATTGTGTTCCATATAATCATGTCCCGCTCCACCTAACCTGCCAATGAGTTAAAAGGAGAAGACAGAAAATAGCTATTTGCGCACTTGCAGCACCACAAATGCGCAACTACGCGCACAGCCATAGACGGACTCCATTCTGGAGAAGTCCAGAACAGCAGTTTACTCCAGGTCGACCTGCCTCCTTCATTACCTGAAAAGTTACAATGAGCGCCTCGAACAGGGCTCATTTCAGGGCAACCGCGGAGCCAACCAGAGAGTGGAACCTGGTGGGTGTGTGTGTTCAGGAACAGGTGGACGCCGAGCGGTATAACCCAGGTTGAAGATAGTGGTAAAACCTGAATGCTGACTCGGAGTGGGCTAATTGTAAGTTACAGCTAATCACTTATTTACCCAGCAAGACATGAGGTGGAGGTTCACTCTAATGAGCATCATCAGGGTCATGATGAAGAACAGAGCAGAGGGACTTTCACCTGAGCTACACGTGAAGTTAAATGATGCTGTGACAGAAAACAGTAGCAACCTTCTCTGTGAGCTTCTGGCCGGATTTGCATCATAATGTGAAAATATCTGGTCCTTTACTTCAGTAAAAATAAAAGCATTTAATCCTAACGTAACTGAACACATTAAAAGGTCCTTTAGATCAACACATTGCATCTCATGGCTGCAGCCGGTCTTATAGTCTAATTCTACATGTAGACAGAAAAAGTGTTGCTCAATAAACTAGGAAAATATCTCCTGGTGCCAGTAAGACGTAGTAGAAAGAGCAAAAGTAAGCCTCCCTTTTCTCTTTCATATCTTCTGTGCTGATTCTAAACATGCAGCTCTGGCTTTAAAGATGCAGTATAATTAAGAAATAAATCATAGCAATTAATCACAGGTGGACCATTGATTAGTTAAGTATTTTTCTGAATTACACATGTAATATTATATAAACTAAACTCATTAAACAATGACACCATATGTATACAGTTATTAATAACTGTAATATTAGTACTATTATTAATAACTGTATACATATGGTATCATTGTTTAATGGGTTTAGTTTATATAATATTATAAACTAAACTCATTAAACAATGATATCATATGTATACAGTTATTATATACACACCCTCCGGTCCCCCTTCATAAGAAGGGGGCCAGGAGGGTGTGTTCCAACTACTGGGGGATCACACTCCTCAGCCTCCCTGGTAAGGCCTACGCCAGGGTATTGGAGAGGAGAGTCCGGCCGATAGTTGAACCCAGGCTTCAGGAGGAGCAGTGTGGTTTTTGTCCCGGCCACGGAACACTGGACCAGCTCTATACACTCTACAGGGTGCTCGAGGGTTCATGGGAGTTTTCCCAACCGGTTCACATGTGTTTTGTGGGCCTGGAGAAGACATTCGACTGTGTCCCTCGTGATGCCCTGTGGGGGGTGCTCCAGGAGTATGGAAACGGGCGCCCTTTATTAGGGGCCATCCGGTCCCTGTACGAGCGGAGCAGGAGTTTGGTCCGCATTGCCGGCACTAAGTCGGACCTGTTCCCGGTGCATGTTGGACTCCGGCAGGGCTGCCTTTTGTCACCGGTCCTGTTCATAACTTTTATGGACAGGATTTCTAGACGCAGCCAAGGGTCGGAGGGGGTCTGGTTTGGGGAGCAGTGGATTTCGTCTCTTCCTTTTGCAGATGACGTGGTCCTGCTGGCCTCCTCTAGCCAAGACCTACAGCATGCGCTGGGGCGGTTTGCAGCCGAGTGTGAAGTGGCTGGGATGAAGATCAGCTCCTCCAAGTCCGAGGCCATGGTTCTCGACCGGAAAAGGGTGGCTTGTCCTCTTCAGGTTGGAGGGGAGTTCCTGCCTCAAGTGGAGGAGTCTAAGTATCTCGGGGTCTTGTTCACGAGTGAGGGAAAAATGGAGCGGGAGATCAACAGACGGATCGGTGCGGCTGGCACAGTAATGGGGGCGCTGTGCCGGTCCGTTGTGGTGAAGAGAGAGCTGGGCCGAAAAGCGAAGCTCTCGATTTACCGGTCGGTCTACGTTCCTACCCTCACCTATGGCCATGAACTTTGGGTCATGACCGAAAGAACGAGATCCCGAATACAAGCGGCTGAAATGAGCTTCCTCTGTAGGGTGGCCGGGCACTCCCTTAGAGATAGGGTGAGGAGCTCGGCCATCCGGGAGGGGCTCGGAGTAGAGCCGCTGCTCGTCCACATTGAGAAGAGCCAGTTGAGGTGGCTCGGGCATCTATACCTTGGGAGGTGTTCCAGGCACGTCCCACCAGGAGGAGGCCCAGGGGACGGCCCAGGACACGCTGGAGGGACCATGTCTCTCGGCTGGCCTGGGAACGCCTTGGGCTCCCCCCAGAGGAGCTGGAGGAGGTGTCTGGGGAGAGGGACGTCTGGGCGTCTCTCCTGAGTCTGCTGCCCCCGTGACCCGGTCCCGGATAAGCGGAAGACGACAAATACGAGTACGATATTAGTACTAATAAGGTCTAGGATGAGGCTGTATGCTATATTTTAAACACCACAACACCCTTTCCTCTCAAAGTGCTTAATAGTAAGAACTGCACTAATCTCTCACATGCTCAGTGCAGAACAAAAGACTCTTGTAAAATGTTTCATTTATTATTTTTTGCAGGCCTGATTTCTTCAGAAGTGGAATGAAGGGCTGAAAAGATGGCGATAAAAGAGAACAGGATCATAAAAGGAACAATTTTAATAAAATGTTTCAAAAGCTCTTGGCATAAGAAAATAAATGTGTTTTAGGATTTTAACATTTGACTAAGATTTAGGAAAATCAACTTTATACCACTTTCCTTTTTTAAAATGTAAGAATAAAGACAATGGACAAAATTATTTTTATCTGGCAGATCTAGATTCAGTGAGATTTTATTTCAATCAAGAAGTATAGAAACGAGACTTTAAAAAGTATAACAATATATAGTTATAATAATATATCGTTTTAAAAAATCTATTTTATTTACATTTTATTAGAATGGCATGTTCAAAATTATTTAGACTTTTCAAAACTGAATGTTAAAATTGTACAGATTTAAAGCACTGCAGCCCAGTTTATAAGTGCTGACCAGTTTTATTGTACATCTTTCTAATGGTATTTTGCCATTTGTCTTTGGAGCAGTCATGCAGGCTGCCTGGAAGTATCCTACCATCACCATCTTTTTTAACAACAGGCTTCATATTTTATTTTACACTGCTATCCTTAGATTATAATTAATGGTCTTTGTCTTTTGAAGTCTTTCTGTGCTAATGTTGCGCAAAATCAGTCAACAAATTTCCACTATTTTTGGGGAAACAAACTCTATCATGCTGAGCCTGTCAGGATTTGTATCCCCTTCCAAAAATAGACCAACAATATCCCACATTCTTGATTTTTGGATCATAAACACTTCTTATAATCAATAACTGCTCCAGAAATTTTGAAGCTGTTACTTTTTTAAATATTAAAGTTACAGGGGGATACGGAAAATATCAGGGCCAGTCTGCCATAATTTGTACCCCCATCCAAATAATGGACAAACAGTATCCCACATTTTGGTGTCACAAGTCCACTGAGGGACATTGTGTGCCTTTCTTTGCAGAAGTTCCATTTAAAACCCTTCAGACCAATCAATAAATATGTGCCTTTCCTAAACTATCATGAGGCCTGACATACAAACATTTTGGAAAATACTGAGTCACTCAAAGCAAAACTCTTTCCTCTTAACAATGTTTTTATGTAGTAAGCATGCAATAGAAAAAGCCAACCAGTTAATTGATCATGATAGTCATATGGTTCTAAAATACAGGTAACTATTGCTACTCTATAGGTCCACCATGGGACCCCATTAATGTCCCACAGCTAGATTTTATCATTAGCAGCACAGATATTTCAACCCTGGGGATGTTTTTTCCCAATCATACATAATTGATGAAAAGAGACATTCTAAAAGATTTGAAGAGTAGGGCATCACTTGCACTGGTAAATGGAATGGCATAAAGAAAATATTGGTAGATGACTTACTGCCCTGTTATTTTCATACACATGCAAGGAAACAGTACTGTACAAAACATAAAACTAGAAAACAGTAACAACACAAAACTTTTAAGCTAAACAAGGGTGTTCATTTGAAAAAAGTAAATTAATGTTTACTGACAGTAGTATAGGTTGTGTTGGTTTGAGTGACTGTGGAGACACAATTGTGTTAATGAATATACAAGTTCTTCTCAAAATATTAGCATATTGTGATAAAGTTCATTATTTTCCATAATGTCATGATGAAAATTTAACATTCATATATTTTAGATTCATTGCACACTAACGGAAATATTTCAGGTCTTTTATTGTCTTAATACGGATGATTTTGGCATACAGCTCATGAAAACCCAAAATTCCTATCTCACAAAATTAGCATATCATTAAAAGGGTCTCTAAACGAGCTATGAACCTAATCATCTGAATCAACGAGTTAACTCTAAACACCTGCAAAAGATTCCTGAGGCCTTTAAAACTCCCAGCCTGGTTCATCACTCAAAGCCCCAATCATGGGTAAGACTGCCGACCTGACTGCTGTCCAGAAGGCCACTATTGACACCCTCAAGCAAGAGGGTAAGACACAGAAAGAAATTTCTGAACGAATAGGCTGTTCCCAGAGTGCTGTATCAAGGCACCTCAGTGGGAAGTCTGTGGGAAGGAAAAAGTGTGGCAGAAAACGCTGCACAACGAGAAGAGGTGACCGGACCCTGAGGAAGATTGTGGAGAAGGGCCGATTCCAGACCTTGGGGGACCTGCGGAAGCAGTGGACTGATTCTGGAGTAGAAACATCCAGAGCCACCGTGCACAGGCGTGTGCAGGAAATGGACTACAGGTGCCGCATTCCCAAGGTCAAGCCACTTTTGAACCAGAAACAGCGGCAGAACTGGACTGTTGCTCAGTGGTCCAAAGTACTTTTTTTCGGATGAAAGCAAATTCTGCATGTCATTTGGAAATCAAGGTGCCAGAGTCTGGAGGAAGACTGGGGAGAAGAAAATGCCAAAATGCCAGAAGTCCAGTGTCAAGTACCCACAGTCAGTGATGGTCTGGGGTGCCGTGTCAGCTGCTGGTGTTGGTCCACTGTGTTTTATCAAGGGCAGGGTCAATGCAGCTAGCTATCAGGAGATTTTGGAGCACTTCATGCTTCCATCTGCTGAAAAGCTTTATGGAGATGAAGATTTCATTTTTCAGCATGACCTGGCACCTGCTCACAGTGCCAAAACCACTGGTAAATGGTTTACTGACCATGGTATCACTGTGCTCAATTGGCCTGCCAACTCTCCTGACTTGAACCCCATAGAGAATCTGTGGGATATTGTGAAGAGAACATTGAGAGACTCAAGACCCAACACTCTGGATGAGCTAAAGGCTGCTATCGAAGCATCCTGGGCCTCCATAAGACCTCAGCATTGCCACAGGCTGATTGCCTCCATGCCATGCCGCATTGAAGCAGTCATTTCTGCAAAAGGATTCCTGACCAAGTATTGGGTGCATAACTGTACATGATTATTTGAAGGTTGACGTTTTTTGTATTAAAAACACTTTACTTTTATTGGTCGGATGAAAAATGCTAATTTTGTGAGATAGGAATTTGGGGTTTTCGTGAGCTATATGCCAAAATCATCCGTATTAAGACAATAAAAGACCTGAAATATTTCAGTTAGTGTGCAATGAATCTACAATATATGAATGTTAAATTTTCATCATGACATTATGGAAAATAATGAACTTTATCACAATATGCTAATATTTTGAGAAGGACCTGTAATAGAAATATCTTTTATTGTCCCACCGAGGGAAAATTGATGATGATAAAACAGAGTAGATTCTCAGTCATCAAGGACATCATTAGCCTAAGTGCTTAAGTAGAAGCCAACAGGAGTACCCTTGTTTCTTGAAGACTCTGCCTCTGTTATCCAAAAGGCTTCTTCTATACTGAACTGACCCATTTTCAGTTCTTAACTCAAAACGCAGTTTTGATGACAGGGTCAAATTCCTAAGGAAAAGAAAAAAGTCCAGTTGTCTTCTATTTAGGCAATTAGTATATATTGCTAATAATTATATTGTTATATTAAAATGAGGAGACACCACTGGTAGACATAAACGTTCTGAAAAAAAAACTTACATCTCACATGCACAATAGAAAGATTAATAATAGATAATATTAAAAATCAAAAGATGCAGCTACATCACAATAATAACAGAGAATTTAAGTACACCCTTTCATCAAACTTTTTGACAGGTGGGCGGGACTTCCGGTGAGGGTAGGATTTCCGGTTGGCGCCATGTGGTTGCCATGTGGGCAGGAGGTCACGTGGTCAAGCAGGTGGTGTGTCCAAGGGGGCGTAACCGTGGATGCTGATTGGTTGTCGTCATTAGGGGCAATACCTTAAATGTGTCAATTAAAACACAGGGGTGTGTTTGTTATAAATAGAACAAGACAAATATGGTATTATCGGAAACTGTTTGGCATCAGCACCAATTAAAAATAGAGGGTGTGTGTTTGCAAGCATCGTTAAACCTTGAATAACCCAATGAAAACAATAGGGCGTGCTTTAGTGTTGACTTTAAATACAGAGATAAAACTCTGCACTTTACATGCAGCATTCGTTGGAAAAAAGAACACCCGTTCAACAATGGCTAGAGTTAAGAGAGTTTATCGTCAAGCGGAGGAGAAACGCAACGCGTGCCAAGATGATGATGATGAACAAGCAACTGCATCATATACTTCCTCAACGGAGATACCTATCGGAATTCCCGTCATGACATACTCTACCGATGATGAGGATCCAACATCAACTTCAACAACCATGGTTGAAAATCCGACCTCGGTTCGGCCAAGAGGTATGTCAGTTCTGTGCGAAACCCCAGTGACCGTCTACCAGTATTCATCCCGTGAATTGAATGCTCCTAAGAAATCAACATACTACATCTGCAGGGTACAAAGACCCCCGTTCGACACTCTGCAGGAAGAATGGTCTTTGGAACCATATGGCCTGGTTGGCAGCTGGGGTTATATTTTCATGTATGAAATAGGAGAGCTTTGCCTGTATCAATTGGATCAAGATGAGGTATTTAATGGATCACTGGCTCTGTGTACACTCACCCACAGCGACTGGGCTGTGTTAAAGCTTGCAATCCCGCACCTTAATGATAGCCCTGAAACATTCTCAAGGCAGGAGAGGGAGGAAGAAAAAGAAGAAAATGAACTGTCTCCTCGACCTGTAAAACGGGCGAGAATGTTTCATATACCATCCGATGTTGAAATAGCTGAGAGAGAACCTCTCTTTAGCGCAGTGTGGGGGTCAAAAACCACAGCAAATGGCCGCTGGTCTTTTCGGGCAAGCAGACGCAGGAACAACCGGACGAGTCCCTCAGATCTGTTTGTGTTGGAGGCTTTCGATCAAGACTGCGGCGTATTCAAGACAATGCTGGCTCTGCCGTTTGAAGCTTGGGCAGAGAAGATGAGTGAAATTGGACATCGTCTTTCCGACCTTTTCCAAAAGTCACGAAGTTGGATTGATGTCATGTCAGTGAAAAAAACGCTGACGTTTCCTGTTTTACGTTTAGAACGAACCCTCTTCTGAGGACACGCCCCTTCCTATGATATATATACGGGGGGATAACTGCAAGCTCACAGACACTGAGAATCGTATCATGAGAATGAGTGGACCGACACCATACAGGGATCTCTACAACCACCGAGCAGAGATCCACTTCTCTCCTGAGCACGATGAAAGCTTCAACGTTGGACCATATCATCCGCCTTCCCCTGACCTCTTCTCACCATCCACCTCAACATCCTCATTCTTAGAGAACCACTTCAGTCCTGCATCACCTACAGGATACAACATGAAATATCTACTGCTTTCTCCAGACCTCTGCTCACCATCACCGCTATTCATGGCTGAGTCTGTAGACGCGAATGTCCTGCCTGAAGACATGAAGGTGGTCGTGGAGGAGGAGGTAGCCACCGGCTACTCACCCTCTACCGAAGCTCCTACACGAACCCTGGGACCGATGGAGGACCCTCAGCCTTCAGCAGAGGATGAGAGTAACCAGGAGGACGAAATTGACGGTTGGTTCTCAACCACCCTCATCAATACGGTGAAAACAGCAATACTTCATTTATTCAACATAACCTCTTTGAACTATCTCAGAGAAACCTGCTATGGATGTATAACGAACCACCCGAGCCAGCGTCAACACCATTGCCTGGAGGTACTGGGGGAGGATTATTACCAAGTCAACTTTCAACGCATCGTACGACGACTCGTAACCCCCAAACTCGTTCCTGCTATTCAGAATCTTCTGGTACTTCGAAGCATACAAGTGGATGACTTCAGAGTGAAGACGATTGCCAAGACGGTGTTATATGAACTGAAATCGGTAAAAGGCATCCACAGTGCAATAGCGCACGTTTATGATCGCATGGTCGATGAGAAACATCTCAAACAACTTAACTCTGTTTCAGAGTGCTATGGACTGACAAACTGATCTCACATGTTTGATGACTTGTTGTATCATTTTTTTTTTTTAGTATTCCAGTACTTTAGTTAATCTGCATTATATGATTGTTCTTCTTTTTTCTTTTTACTATTAAATACAATTAAAGTAGGAACATAGTAACCTTTCCCAAAAGTGTTGTTTAAAAGCTAGTAGTGTTTGAATTCATCTGCATTTTATCTGATTTTGTTTTCTGGTTGTTTTTTGTTTATATTAAATACAAAAAAAAAATAATAAGGATAAATCTACCCTCCTGTGTGTTTTTTCCTCATTATTTAACAAGTAATCGGCAGAGTGAGCATAAGGCAGAGATGGCAGGAAGACGGCTGATGAAGAAAGTATATTATAGCCCTTCAAATCCGGGAAGTTTTGGGGGTATAGATAGGCTGAGGAGGGTTATGCAAGATGAAACGGGAAAGAAGGTTGCGGTTGAAAAAGTTAAAGATTTTTTATCAGGAGAAGATACCTATACTCTACATAAACCTGCAAGAATAAAGTTCCCGAGAAACAGAGTTTTTGTCACCAGACCATTGAGGCAGTTCCAGGCTGATCTCTGTGACATGCAAGCTCTGGCCATGGAAAATGATGGTTATAATTATTTATTAACAGTCATTGACATCTTTTCAAAAAGGGCGTATGTACAAGTTTTGAAGAGGAAAACAGCCGCTGAGGTGGTAAAGGCATTTGAATCAGTTTTTACAGAAAGTCAGATCCCCAAAAAACGTCAGACTGATGCCGGTAAAGAATTTTTTAACAAGAAATTTAAGGTTTTAATGGAGAAACACGGTATTGAACATTTTGCCACAGCGAGTGAAGCAAAAGCTTCAGTTGTCAAGAGATTTAACCGTACATTAAAAACAAGGATGTGGAGATATTTTACAGCTAACAATACCCGGCGGTACGTCGATGTACTGCAAAACCTAGCTAGAAGCTACAACCATTCCTACCACTCCAGCATTAAAATGAGCCCTATGGAAGTGACCCTAGAAAATGCCTTTCAAGTGTTTCAGAATCTGTATGATGTCAAGTCCAACAGATATTGCAAGGACTCAGTGACAACGTTTAAACAAGGGGATCTTGTCAGAATATCCAAGGTCCGTGGAGTGTTTGACAAAAAATACGAACAGAGTTTTCCAGATGAAGTGTTTACAGTGTATGACCGGATACCCCGTTCTCCTCCTGTATACAAACTCAAAGATTTGGATGGGGAACCTATCGAGGGTTCCTTTTACGCTGAGCAACTTCAAAAAATAAAAATATTTAACGACAAGATGTATCAAGTGGAAAAAATATTAAAACGACGTACGGTCAAGGGAGTCAAACAGGTTTTTGTAAGCTGGAAAAACTGGCCTGAGAAATTCAACAGTTGGATCAAGTTTGATGAACTTCGAAACGTATAAAAAAGGTTTTGCACTAAACCTCACAGTTGACACAGCATCATGAACCGTCAGGTAGAGGATGATGGCTTTTACTTTACTCTTCCATCTAATGCTAGCATGGAAGTGTTTAAAAATAATACCAGTTCAAGTTTCCGTGTAAATTTAGCTCAACATATTGATTTAGAAGGCCAATGGATGGTTGCATTAGCAGAGATTTCATACCCTCATACATGGCATAATTTACCGGATTATGATGCCTACTTTGAATGGAGGAAGGTTGGTGATGTGGAGATCAATATGCAAAGGATCAGAAGTGGCTACTATAACAGCGTTATTCAACTCGAGACAGAGATGGAAATGTTTTTTCAAAAAATTGAAATCGGGTTTACGCATTAAATTTAGCAAAGTTCAAAAGAGATTTGCATTTCAAGCAAACAGTCCGTATGAAATACGCTTCTTCAACACTCTAGCTTATATGATGGGCGTGAAACCAGGGGAATGGATTCATGTTTCTGAACCAAAACTGGCTCCTTTTCCGGCGGATATAAAGGCTGGTTTCTATCACCTATACTGTTACAGCGACGTGGTCAGCCCAAATAGTAGGCGACACTTTTGCACCTTTACTGCAGACCGTCAAAGTACAAGGCAAATTCAGTGATATGATTACTCAGACGTTTAACCCCACCCACTACCTTCCAGTCTCAAGAAGACATATTGAAAATATCAATATAGAAATGAAATCGGACCAAAACGTTCCTGTAAATTTCGTCTATGGAAAGACCGTCATAAGACTACACTTCAGACCGGTGATATCACAACATAGCCTGAGATAAATTTTATTTGTATAAACTATTCCAGAGATATGTATATAACCTCTAAGATTGATTGGTTATCATTCATATTACGCTGGTCATTCAACACTGCATCAAGCAGGCAAGAGAGAACATGGCACAGCTAAGTCTGAGACGTGATCCAAATCGCTTTGTAAATTACTATGTAAGTCAATCAGGCGGTAATCTGCCAGGGTTTTATGGGGCCCCGGTCATGTACGGACGCGGAATTGGATCATTATTTTCAAAATTATTCCGCTTCGTATCCCCTCTGGTTAAAAAAGGATTTGCAATTGCAAAACCCCATCTTAACACGGCTGCATTAAATATCGCTTCGGATGTCATCGGTAGAGCCGTGAGTAAAATGAGTGGTTCTACACACACCGACGGTCAAGAAGGTTCAGGAATTATGGTTTTATCCAAAAGACCCAGAACAAGAACCCCTGGTGATCGTTTAAGGACGGTTAAAAAACAACGACCTACGCGAAAAAGGAGATCAGTCGCAGCTGACAATCGAAGAGGAAGGAAGTAATCCGCAAGTTTTGATATATTTAAATAATGGCTCTTTTACATAACAAATCATCAGAGTGCACGCTGGCAGAGTTGGACTTATTTTCTGCCCCGATGACACAGCTATCGATTGAAGATAAAATTTACACCGAGATCCAGCCTTTATCAGCAATCACTGATGGAGGGCCGATCGAGTTTTTCATTCCGGGAGACGGAGAAAAGTATCTGGATCTCAACGATACGCTGTTGCATCTCAGAGTGAAAATTACTAACGAGAATGGAACAAACCTGCCAGATGATGCACCTGTAGGGCTCATCAACTACCCGTTAAACACCATCTTCAGTCAGTGTTACGTCACTCTCGGAGATCGAATTATTTCACAATCCAGCGCTACACATCCATATAGAGCCATGATTGAGACATTGTTAAACTTTTCTGAGGATTCTTTAAAAACCCAGTTTAGCTCTGGTCTTTTTTATAAAGACACTGCAGGTGCTCTGAACTCTATTGTTACAACTAACGGCCCTAACCAAGGTCTTAACAGCAGAGCAGGCTTTACGGCAAATTCCAGGGAGGTACATCTCCTAGGCCCCCTGCATGAAGACATATTTTTCTGCGAGAGACTTCTTTTAAACTCTGTTGACCTTAAAATTAAACTTACAAGAGCCAACGATGCCTTTTGTCTCATGGCAGCAAGAGATTCCACTTACAAACTCAGGATATTAGGAGCATCTCTTTTTATCAAAAAAGTTACTGTCTCTCCAGCTGTACGACTGGGGCACGCTTCAGCTTTAATGAAAGCAAATGCTCTGTATCCACTTTCACGTGTGAATGTAAAAACATATTCCATCCCTGAAAATTCAAGGGTATGCAACCAAGAGAATCTTTTCTTAGGCGTCTTTCCCAAGTATGTGGTGATTGCATTACTGGATCATGATGCTTTTACAGGAACACGCAATCTCAATCTGTTTGACTTTAATCATTTTGATATGGAATATTTAGCTTTGTGTAAGGATGGCAGACAAATTCTTGCTAAAGCCTTCCAGCCCAATTTTAACCAAGGTCATTCAGTGAGAGAGCATTACAACTTGTTTACGGCTACAGGACGACATCTAAAAGATCTTCCACTGAGTATAATACGTCAGGAATTTAATCAAGGATACTCTCTATTCACATTTAATCTTAACCCGGGCAAGGACACAGATGCTCTATCTCCAGTTTCCAGTGGGAATTTAAGATTGGAAATGCGCTTCAGAAACCCGTTGCCTCATACCACCATGCTGATCATCTACGCTTGTTATGATTCTATTTTAGAGATTGATTCAAAGAGGCGTGTGCTGGTGGATTATTATTAATCTAATCAGGCATGAATAATCATGAAATTGAGAGCCTGATGCGTCATCTGCTGGGAGATTTGTTTTGTGGTGTATGGCCGTGCGACCAGCTGCCGCTGCTTGCTGACAAATTCCCAGGGCCGGCCTACTTTATTGTGAACACACATCCTTCACACATGCCTGGAGAACACTGGCTAGCTCTGACATTGGATGAGAATGGTCAATCCAGCTTTTTTGACTCTTATGGATTCTCTCCGGATTTCGAGTTCTACCCGTCAAGCATCGTAACATTTTTAGAAGACAGATCCTCAAAAATATTGTATCATAATAATCAGCTTCAAAACACTCTGTCCACTGTGTGCGGTCACCATTGCATTTTTTATCTATGTCATAGAGCGTGCGGATTATCACTGCAGCAAGTGTTGTCGAAATACACCGGAGATGTAATTAAGAATGATTTAATGGCATCTAACTTTGTGAAAAAATATCAGAAATGTGTCGTTAATCAAAGTTGTACATTTTATACTCACGGAACATGCTCTTTGGAGATATTTATGGATTGTTATGGAATTTAAATTGTCTTATTTTTTTTTTTCATTGTTTTTTTTTTTTTTTTTTTTCTTCTTATGATTTAATATTTGTGTAATGATATCATATGTTAGTGTGTGAAGTAGAGAACGAAGTTAGACTTGAAAAATATAATCAATAAATATTTTATTGAATAAAAGAAATAGGCTACATGTTTCATTTTCTTATAACAGTTTATGGTGAAAATGTAATCCATCGGGGTGGTAGTGTCGTCTTACAAAGAGACCTTTTTGATCTCCCATCAGCATTTTTTGGATCTTCCAGCTCAGATCTCGACCAGTAGGGAGAATTAGTTATCTGCCTTCTTCTTTTTCTTCTCTGCTTAACGCTGGGGGGTGTACCCCCATTTTCAATCGATGTACCCTCTGTTTTGAAACGTCTATATTCTTCACGAGCATAAGGGTTAATGACTGAAGATATAGGGGTGTTTACTTCTGACATGGAGTGTAGAAAGTCAGACCATCCTCGGGTTTGTGATGCTCCAGATTTTTTAAACGGAAGCATGAGATTTTTCAACAAATCAATCATGTGGGACCCTTTTATAACATACCCTTTAAATACAAATTCACCTCGCGAAGTCCAACTCTCACTTCTTTCGGATAATTTCTTCAAAATGTACTCGGCATTTTTACGGTTGTGTTTAGGAAGGCTTTTCAGTACTTCCGTAAGAACCTGATCCTTAGGGGCCTCGTCCTGCCCTGGGCCTTGTTTTTCTTGGGACCGCTCATGTTCAGGAACCTCTGTGTCACGCTGCAGCGTTAAACTGACCCGCTGTTTTTCTTCTTTGACACCTTGCTTAAGTAAAGTCAGATACCTCTGGAGAAGAGCATCGTATCTCTTGATTTTTTCATAAGAAGTCAAACCCGGCTCATTTAATATCGCTCTCATTTCAGCATCCAAATTCTCCTCCGCCGTCTGTCTGATGGACGTGTCTGACTGGGTCAGACGCTTGAATTGATGAGGTGAAATGAGAAACATCTTCTGCGATGTTCTGAGAGACATTATCTCCTGATGATTCCACCCACTAGATCACCGATCAAGGGTGCAAGAGCCGTTAAGATGGGGAGAATAAAACCACCTCGTTGCTTTTTGAGAGCCAACTGTTTAGTTTTTATCCCGGTTCTTTTATCACCCAACAATCTGATGATATTTCTTTGTTTCTTCAATTGTCGGTGTTGAGAGGGTGATAGTTTAATGTTACCTTTTAGGATATTCAGTGCAATCTCGCACAGAGCCTGAATAAAGTCGGGAGAGCAGTGTGCGAGAATATTTTTACGTTTCTGTGGACAGGCCTGGTACAAAGCTCTGAATAATGGTAAATTCCTTTTTATACGCGCAGACATGATGACTTACTTTGTTCTGGGTACGTACACAGCAGGCCACTGCTGAGGAAGTATCCCCGTTCTCAGTCTGAAATGTTCTGGGCAGGTAGGTGTAAAATCGATTATTAAATATCCATGAGCTTCTCTTGTTGCGTCTTCAAAACTCTCCAAGAAGAGACCCTTTTGAGATGGAAATATTTGGCGGGCCAGTATATTCAGCTGGAGTTTATCTCTCGGGTTCTTAAACAACACCATATAATTACAGTTCAAACTAATAGTGCGACTGAACTTTCCCTGATGAAAAACATTCTGAGTCAACATCATAACACTCATATTACGATGGTGACGAAACTGGGTAAAGACCTTCATCACGTTTTCATCATCTGAGGCTTGAGCAATAACATCGTCTAGAATAATCAGATGATTCTGATCAGGAGGAAACAGGTTTTCATCTTCAAAAGAATGAGGCAATCCTTCCACAAAGGTAATATTTTTATTCATCTTCTGCAATTCAGCATACATGGGTTGAAAAGATGTGTAAATCCATACAATATTTTCTGGAACAATATCCATGACATGATTACAGTTTTGTAAAATACTTTTTACAAAGAAAGTTTTCCCGTAGCCGCTGGGTCCAACTATCATACATGAGAAAGGTGCTCTAAATCTAGGATCAAAATCAATCTCCTGCAAATCCATGTGACTTTTTACTTTATTTCTTCTTCAACTCTAATAACCGAAAGGCAGAGTTGTCCCGTCAGAAAAAAGACGTCTCTTATCATACACCAGTCGAAACCTTTTAAGAAATGTCGCGTTTGTCAAACGGAATCTCTTTTTATCCCTCCTGATTGTGTGCTGAGGGATTTCAATGACACCCTCACTTGACCCCTGTAAGTAGCCCTCGACCAGCCCTTTGATGCTGTCAAAATTGACCCTCTCGCTGCATTCATGCGTCTGAGTCATGCCTTTAGCACGTATCACTACTTTTTTACGGTTTATAGTTTGGTATGCATAACTCTTGGGTCCTGTCGATGCAAACTCCGAAATGCTGTCACCATCTAACTCGTCAGTAAGATCACCCAGATAATTCCCCAATTCCAGAGGAGTTTCACCACTTTTTGTCACATAAATCAAACTGTCCGTGTCAATATAAATCAATCTGTCCTGTAACTTCTCCATGCTGCTGAGAAGTTTTAAACGTGCATAAGCGGTGGTGAATGCTGCTATAAACACATTATTTGTCTTACTTGGTGGATATATGACACGTTTGCTGTAGTTCCACTGCACTACACACATTTCAGGGTTGAAAAAATGAAAATAGTTAACCTTGTATTTACTCGAGAACATGAAGCTGAAAAAGTCTTCAGGGTTAGTGATGACTGTGGTCTGAGACAGATCACTTCTTTGCGCAAATTTCCCCCAAAAACTGTTTAAACACAATTTTGCAACCTGCCTTTTGGCAGGATTCATCTCGATTTTCTCAGGGTCTAATTGGATGCCCTGATGCTGTTTGTAGTCGCTTATATACTTTGACTTACTCTCCTGATCCACTGCTTCAGACGGATAGCCTGAAGCCTCCTGCTTACCCTTTAAAAAGCAATGAATGTAACCTTTAAAAATTGTATCACTTCTCTTTTCAAAATGCCACACCTCTGTGATTTTAGCAAGACGATAACTACACTCCAACGCTTTACAGAGTTCTACACTCGCCCAAACTCCCGTCAGAGCTCTGTCCTCATCATTATGCATGCAGGGACCTGACTGGTAATTTATTTCAGCGCATGTGCGGCAGAGAGTGAACACAAGTTTACCTTGGGATGTTCTGTAAGGTAAAACAGGGAACAACAGGTTACGTGGTGGGTAGACCACAGCTTTGATTATACCGAAGTAGCTGCTGGGGTCATCAAAATCTTTGTAAATGATGGTGGGGTGTCCGAGGGGAAAAACGCAGTTGGCGTTTACATAAGGGTACAGAGATGTGTAATCCACATAGTGTACAGTTTCATCCGGTTCCGCTGTGTACCTCAACTTCATAGGACAGGTGCGTCCACCATACAGAGCATCCCGGGGGGATAGCGGTTCGGGTGCATTAACTTTCTCAAGAAAGCTGATCACCCCTAGGTCTGATTTTTTCATTTCAATACACTCATGCTCCCATATGACTTCGAGACGAAGGCCGTACACAGTTTGTAACACCTTGCTTCTCTCAACAGTGGCTGCGTAAAACTGTTCAAATGCGACCCCTCTCAACGGACACTTGTCATGAGGCATGTAACATTTTTTACAGCCGTGGAAAAAACAGCCGTAAAATTCAAACGCAACTTTGACACCGTTAATCTCTGCATACCCATCCACTGAATATGGCCCGATTTTCTTTTCACCCCTATTTAATGCATGCTCAATAAATATGGCTCTGCTGTCTGCAATCCAGCCGAGCCATTGAATGGACGCGCTGGAGAACGTTTTACTGCTACGTCTGTAGTCCAGAGGTGATGGAATGGCTAAGGTTTGAGGAGGAAGGAAATTGGTTACAATAACCTTCATGCAGGCTGATGCTATTGTGATACTTTTAAACGGATCCACACTTGTCTCCTTAAAGAACTCGTCTCTGAATTTTAAGCATCCTTGAAAAAGAATTTAAACGTCATTTTTACAATAACGAATAGCTTCTTTCTTAAAGTCAAAGACCTCTTTGCTCGCTTCTCTGTACCAGCTGCTAAACACCTGTTGTTCTTGAAGACTCATGCATTCTACAGCGTAGCAGGATGGAGGAGGAAAAGGCCCCACATGCTGGAGATGTTGTTCAGAGGAAAATAGGTGGGGAAAAAAACCCTTGCTTTGATCGGTAAAGCCTAACGCTTTCGGCATGGCACTAAGCTTCATGCACATGAAGGACAGGCTATCAATGTATTTTAACCTGTAATCAGGGTCGGTTAAACAGAGAAGTTTACTTCCTACCATGACGAGATGAGGTTTAATGCCTAACTGCAGCATTGCTGTGAGAATCAGGTAACCATCATACCCCCGCGCATTGTGCGCTATTAAGGTGAAGCCTCTGTACTTCGGCCTCCTGAAATGCAGAAGAAATTTTTGGGTGCAATTCAGTCCATAAGCGTACCATTCATCACCTTTCAACATTTTAGCACAGACCAGAAAGGGGGTATGCACGCCGCTCTCATTGACGAGGCATTCGAAATCATAAAAAATCAGTTTATCATCAAGCTGATTAATTGCACTGCGAGGCTGAATGTAACACTTATGATCATCGCATGTAATGTCTAGGCTGGGGGGTACATTTTCACCGCAAATACTGCATTTTACATTACACACGTGTGGTTTATTCGGTTTACTGATTGGAATAACGTATGTCCGTTTGCATACTTTACACAGTTTTACCAACTCACAGTCACTCATAGGCCTTTCAGCACTATTTCTGATGCGCGGTTCCCTGTGTCTGCTGAAACACGAGGAATTACGACAGATTCTTTGACAGCCTGCACAACTTACAGGATTGCTAATCTCTTGCATACATTTATATGTTCGACACACTGGACAATAACCTTCACAATGGTGTGTATTTGCATTATCATAGCTGGTGTAACAGTAATTACAAATATATCTGCACCCCATAAAACCTTTGAGATTTTTTATCCCATAGTAATGACCTTGAAATAACAGCAAAAACAGAGGGTTTGAACGATCAGGGAAACTGGTCTCAAATTTACACAGAGCAGTAGAGCCCGTGGTTCTGTGAAACACTACAATTTTTCTCTTCAGAATGGTTTCAAATTTACCAATATCACTAAAAGTAACTGCTGTTTGCTCGTCGAGGACTGCCTGATGCTGCCATCTCCTCCCCAGTTCTACAGCACGGTGATCCGTGAGCTCAGGATCAGAGACGTGTGCGAGCCTGATTGCAAAACATAACTGATTACCGGTATTGTTTATAATATACAAATGACGCATTTTCTTATTAAACAGTTCACAGTCTAACGTTCCTGCAGCTTTACGCTTAGAACCTCCTGCTGGGTCATTAACAACCTGAAGAACAAATTCCATGTTATTATCTACAGGTATATTTGCATTCGATTGTACTAAATCATCGAGGAAGTTTTCGAAAGCAGGCAGGATCATATTTCCATAATCTGTAACAGTAAATGTGATGTGACGATTGAGATTTTCACCCACTAATTCCAGCTGCACAACGTCGTTACGTCTGGTTAACGATCTCGCAGCGTCGGCTAATTCAATGATAATACGCATGATGTCTGTATAGAATGCGGCTAAATCTGGAACGTTATTTGGACAGGGCGGCGGTATGGTAAAAGGTCACCTTATTTCATGGTTATTAAAATGTTCACGTTCAACCACGGCTGGAGGGTTTCGTCCTATTTGATTAGAACTAACTGCTACGTCCGTATTGAAATGACCCCCGTGCTGATCTGCGGCGTGTGACGTTGAAGGATTCTGATGAGTGTCAGGTGGATCATTTTGCTCAATACTGAGTGGACAAAATGCGCTATTTAAATCGTAAAGAGCCTGATTGATTACGTTTAAAACGTCACCGTGCTGATGTTCATTTATTACATTTTCACTGTTAGCAGGAGATGCATTTAAAACGATGTTATCTGCTACTTCTGCATTAACGTGAATTTCGTTAAGTTCATTAACTAAATTTCTTATTTCATCCAGGGCAAGTCTGATTCGGTTATCCATTTCTATGAACATAAGAAAAAAAAAAAAAATAAAACTAACCTACAGAAAAAAACAAAAACAAAAACAAAACACAGTGATCAGTTCAGTTTAAAATCACCTTGATGTCACCAAAATGCTTCTTTAACAGAATCTGACATGCTGCCAGAAGCGTTAACGATGAGGCCTTATTACGAAGATCCCGTGAGGCTGTAGAGACTGTCTTCCTGCGCTGTCCGTTTCTGTATCCAATCTGTCCTACCATCAACGTTACCTCTGTAAGGAGAATGAACAAAAAATAAATAAATAAATAAAAATATGTATATATATATATATATATATATATATATATATATTTATATATATATATATATATATATATATATATATATATATATATTTATATATATATATATATATATATATATATATATATATATATATATATATATATATATATATATATTGAAATAATCACATTAAAGCTGGAAAAAAAACAAAGGAATTCAAATTAATTCAGTATGTATGTATGAATTAAAAAGTACCGTTCATTAATCCACTCACTAGCGTTGCTCTGCTTTGTAGCGCAGAGAGTCACTGTCTTTTGGCCGGGGTTAAATATTCTGTAAAAACAGAAGACAATAAAAGTTATCTTACGCTGCGCAGCACAGCGTTCATAAATAAAACGAAAAATAGTTTTTAAAATACACAAGTTTTTTTTTTAAATCTTACTCCGATTCTTTGCGGTAAAACCTCCAGATTTCACTTCTTGTTGAACTGAAACGGTGCCTCTCTGCTGAAAGCTGTCTTGATCTTTGAAAAGCGACCTTCTGGTGGGCGGATTCAATGTGGCATCTTTGGATGTATCTGTAAACAGGTTTATATGACATTTTATTGAACTATGCTTAAAATACATATATATATATATTGTTTTTATTTAATTTTTATTTATTTTTTCTACCCTGCTGCTGCTGCTGCTCGACAGCTGTGTCTTCCACAGAGCTCTCAGTCGAATCTGTAAACAGTTTTTATCTGAGGTTTAAAATACATTCACTCTCAAAGAAAAATAGCTGGTTCCTAGGACTTACTTACTTTCTGGTGGTGCCGGTAACTTATCCGGTGTGTCTTCAGGGGAAATGATGATAATTGACGGAGGAGTATTCAAAGAATCAGCTTTAATTTCTGTGTTAGAAGAAAGTTCAGTTGTGGTTGGGGTTTTTTCTTGTTTGGAAATAATTCGCCTTCTCAATTTTGACTGTCGATTCCAGCCACTGAACCCTCCAACTTGATCATTCGGGTTTACCTCTCTCATCAAATCTATAAATTGAAACATTGTCAAGGGTTAACTATAATATATATATATATATATATTTTATTGCATTTAACATTTACTTACCATAATCTGATTGTGTCAAGATGAAATCATCAAGGTCATCAGCGGGGGGTTCTATGACAAAGAAACAAATATATATATATATATAAACAATATATATAAACAAAATTAGAGAACATTCACATGCATTTAATGATTTCTTAAAAATGAATACTTACTTACTTACTTACGTTTAAAGATGTCATTGTGCTTTTGTGAATTATCAGAAGTAGAAGCCACAATTTCCGGGTTTCCTGAAATATTTACCGACATTTTTTCTTGTCAGTACTGGTATTTTCAATGTAACAAGTGTTATGGTTCAAAGACATTCAGCATTTGAAGACCCTGACACTGAGGTTAGCCAATGAAACAGCCCCCGAACAACATTTTACACACAGTATTTATACCAGAACATGACAGTGTTATCTCAACTGCAAAGACTATGTTTTTAAGACCAAAACCTTTCTTGAGTTCAAAGGTGATATGGTTATCTAAGGAACAGACCTAACTGCCCCTTCCTGACATCGCCCCTAACAGATGGTTATAGTATAACTGTAACTCCCTGAAACCTTTTACTCTAAGATGAAAAAGTAAATGTTTTAGAAAAGCTACAGGTAACTAAAATTATCATTCCTTTTTTCCCAAAATGGAGTCTCTCATGATTAAAAAAACAAACACATCATTACTAGTCAATTTATAACTTGGAAACAGTATACGGAAGTTCTTTTTTTTTCTGTTAATCTCATATTCATCTTACCTCTTTCAGCTGCTTTTCCAGTTCAAAGGTGATATGGTTATCTAAGGAACAGACCTAACTGCCCCTTCCTGACATCGCCCCTAACAGATGGATATAGTATAACTGTAACTCCCCTGAATAACCTTTTACTCTAAGATGAAAAAGTAAATGTTTTAGAAAAGCTACAGGTAACTAAAATTATCATTCCTTTTTCCTAAAATGGAGTCTCTCATGATTCAAAAACAAACACATCATTGCTAGTCAATTTGTAACTTGGAAACAGTATACTGAAGTTCTTTTTTTTTCTGTTAATCTCATATTTGTCTTACCTCTTTCAGCTGCTTTTCCAGTATGTTGACGCAGAAGCTGAAGGTTTTTCTCGTTCCATCGATGTAGTGAAGCACAATCTTTTAATTTACTTTTTAGGTCTTTTCTATTTTGAACTGGTTTAGACTGGCTCATATTATTCAACAAATAGGTCCTGCTGTAAAGCAAAATGAACTTACAATTCTGTCAGGTTACACAGTTCATTTATTAGGATTTCATGTGATAGGTCAACATTAAGTTGATTATACCTTTAAAATATAAAAGGATGCATGTCTTTTTTTGTTTTTTAGATGTATTAACGCCTGAAAAAACATACAGATTATTAATAACACCCTTAAACACACCCCTGTGTGTTTTAATTGGCTCATTTAAGGCCTTCCCCGTAACACCCTTAAACACACCCCTGTGTTTTAATTGACTCATTTAAGGTATCACCCCTAATGACGACAACCAATCAGCATCCACGGTTACGCCCCCTTGGACACACCACCTGCTTGACCACGTGACCTCCTGCCCACATGGCAACCACATGGCGCCCACATGGCGCCCACATGGCCCCCACCGGAAGTCCCGCCCTCACCGGAAGGGACTTCCTGTCAAAACGTTTGATGAAAGGGTGTACTTAAATTCTCTAATAACAAATGACAACTAAATGAATAACCACATCAATAAATAGAGTGTCATAGTGTTACATATGGCTCTGACCCACATGCAGAATCACGCTCAAGGGAAACGGGTACAAGTTTGAAAAAAGGTTTATTTAAGGAGAATGGATCGGTATGGTGTGCAGGAACAACTGTAAGGAAAAACGACAGGTAAGTGGCACAGTAAACCAAACCGGAACTTAAATGTGAAATGTCTCTTACTAGGAGGGAGTAGGCAATCCGCTAGGAGGAGAGGGATTCGGACTGGAGAAGAAGTGAATATGTAGACAACGGTAAGTCCGATGATTTCTTAGTTACGTGGGTTAGAGCTTGGAGTGCAGGCGAAGCGTCAGTGGAGAGGTGGAGGGTGGACAGGTTAGGTTGAATGGTCTCTGGAGAATCAGGGTCTGGAAGCAGGCAGCCGGGGACGTTCCAGAGTTCGGCGTCGGGTAGGTGTGTGTGGAAGATCCTTCCTTGGGAGATCCTAGGAGCGAGGCTAGTGCGAAACGAAGCCACCAAAGTCCATTACGGGCTTAACCTGAGATGCATGGAAGGTAGGGTGTACTCGTAAAGAGGAAGGCGACCTGAGGCGAACGGCAGAGGGACCGACTAAGGACTCAATAACGTAGGGCTCAATAAACCTAGGTGACAACTTCTTTGACATGGCCTTGAGAGGGATGTCCCGGGAGGATAACCAAACCCTTTGTCCCGGCTGATAAACAGGAGCTGGCCGTCTCTTGTTTGTTCTGGGCCGCAGTCCGATTGAGCACCTGAACTGTTTGTCTCCACATCAGTTCACATCGGCGAACATGATGGTGAACAGAGGGCACAGCCACGTTGACCTCGTCAGCCGCGACCATAGGTGGCTGGTACCCTAATGAGGCTTCAAAGGGGGAAACTCCTGTAGCAGACAAGACCTGTGAGTTGATAGCATACTCAACCCAAGGGAGATGCTCGGCCCAGTCTAACGGGGCAGAGGAGGTCACACACCTAAGTGTGGACTCGAGCTGCTGGTTTAGTCTCTCTACTTGTCCTTTAGATTGGGGATGGTGGCTTGAAGTCAGTGATACCTTGGCTCCTAAAACAGAGCAAAACTGTCGTCAAACCTGGGAACTAAACTGGGGCCCTTGGTCAGACAGAATATCCTGTAGTATACCGTGTAAGCTAAAAACGTGCTAGACCAAACGTTTGGCAGTTTGCAACGCCGAGGGAAGCTTTCTAAGTGGCACTAAATGACAAGCCTTGGAGAAATGGTCAACAATAGACAAAATTACCGTCATACCCTTGGAAGTGGGTAGTGGGTCATCTGGTGTGAACTGCCAGGAAAGAGCATCAGGCTTGGAGTTCTTACTCCCAGGTCTGAAAGAGATGGTTAGATTACACCGAGAGAAATAAAGAGACCAACGGGCTTGTCTTGGGTTAAGTCTTTTAGCAGTCTGTAAATAAGCCAAGTTTTGTGGTCAGTCCAGACTAAAATAGGGTGAACGGCACCCTCTAACCAGTGTCTCCACTCCTCTAAGGCTAGCTTAATAGCAAGGAGTTCCCTGTCACCCACATCATAATTCCGCTCAGATTGGCTCAGCCGATGCGAAAAATACCCACAAGGGTGCAGTTTGTCGTCGTCAGAGGAACGTTGTGAGAGTACTGCTCCCACCCCAGTGTCGGAGTGCGTCGACTTCCAAAATGAACTATCTGGAGGGATCTGGATGTTTTAAGATGGGTGCCTGGGTGAACTTCTCCTGAAGAACACAGAACACTTGATCCACAGCGAAGTTCCAAAGGAAGTGTACTTTAGTGGAAGTTAGTGCAGTTAAAGGTGCTGCCGTCTGGCTGTATTTCCGGATGAAGCGGCGGTAGAAATTGGCGAAGCCAAGAAACCTCTGTAATTGTTTCCGTGAGTCCGGAACAGGCCACTCCAGCACAGCCTTAACCTTCTCTGGGTCTGCACGGAGCTGTCCACCCTCTAGAATAAAACCTAAGAAGGTTACAGAGGTCTGGTGAAATTCACATTTCTCCGCTTTCACGTATAGTTTGTTCTCTAAAAGTCTTTGTAACACCAGATGAACGTGATGCTGGTGAATCTTCATGTCCTTAGAATAAATCCAAATATCGTCTAGGTAGACAAACACAAAAATGTTCAAAAAATCCCTGAGGACATCATTAACAAGTGCTTGGAAGACAGCAGGGGCATTGCAGAGGCCAAATGGCAGGACTAAGTATTCAAAGTGTCCAAGTGGGGCCTTAAAAGCTGTCTTCTTCTCACCCCCCTGGCGGATCATAACTAGGTGGTAGGCATTCCTAAGGTCAAGTTTAGTTAAAACTGTGGCCTCGCGGACAGGTTCAAAAGCTGAAGAAAGTAAAGGAAGGGGATACTTGTTCTTAACCGTAATGTTATTAAGCTCCCAATAATCAATACAGGGCCTTAAAGAACCATCCTTCTTGTTGACGAAAAAAGAAACCTGCGCCTAGGGGTGATGAAGAAGGGCGGATAAGGCCGGTAGCCATGGACTCATTAATATATTTCTTCATAGTCTGCTGCTCGTGTGTAGAAATGGGATACAACCTGCTGGTGGGCAGGGAAACTCCTGGAAGTAAGTCAATGGCGCAATCATAGGGTCGGTGTGGAGGTAATGAAAGCGCCTTAGCTTTGTTGAACACTTGATCATGGTGATCAATGGTATATCAAAGTTACCCGGGTAAGATCCGGAAAATCACTCTCCTCAACAACTGAGTCAGGGGGAATGGGAGCGACTGTAGACTGAAGGCAGGTATTGTGGCGACTGGTGGACCAGTGAACTGCTGAGCACTAGCACCTACTACGAGTAAAAAAACAGACAAAAACAGAACAGAAACTCCAGCCCCGACATAGAGTCCTTATCTAACTGTTATAACAGTATTAATGATACACAGAAATGGGAAAGTATACAAAAAACTGGTCAAAATCTTTATATAATTTCTACACATGGTACAACAATACCTTAACAGCAAAAAATAATAACTAAATATAGTAAATGCTGTTATTTAAAAATGTAATAAACAGAGACTAAAATCAGAATCAGAATCAGCTTTATTGCCAAGTTCGTGCAAACAAACAAGGAATTTGACTCCGGTACACTTTGCTCTTTTGTTCTGTTTTTGCATTACAGAATATACAAATTTACAAGTTACAATGTACAATATACAATGTACAATGCAATATTCTGCATTACAGAATATACAAATTTACAATGTACAATATACACATATCTAACAAAAAAGGTGCATTTGCAACATCTGTAACATCTGTATGCTGTTGTTTTGTACTCTATTGAATGTTCATCAGAGAAACAGCCTGGGGGAAGAAACTGTCTCTGTGGCGGCTGGTTTTAGTGAACAGTAGAGGGGCTGTATTGGTATATGGAAGACCACAAATCAGAACACTGCAGCAATCTATTCTACATCTTATAAAAGCATGTAATAAATTGTCTGTATTAGACCAAGAGACAAACTGTGAAATTCTGGATATGTTCTTAAGATGATGAAATCCATTTAAGATCACATTTTTTAAAATTATATCAACAAGTGTCACCTTGAGTACAGCCCATTTGAGTACAGTGAACTGATTGTTCAAGAAACGAGTTTGAGATGATTCGTGCTTTATGACATGGTGCGTTATCCTGCTGGAAGTAACCATCAAAAGATGGGTACACTGTGGTCATAAAGGGATGGACATGGTCAGCAACAATACTCAGGTAGGCTGTGGCGTTGACACGATGCTCAATTGATACTAAGGGGCCCAAAGTGTGCCAAGAAAATATCCCCCACACCATTACACCACCACCACCAGCCTGAACCGTTGATACAAGGCAGGATGGATCCATGCTTTCATGTTGTTGACGCCAAATTCTGACCCTAGCATCCGAATGTCGCGCAGTAATCGAGACTCATCAGACCAGGCAATGTTTTTCCAATCTTCTATTGTCCATTTTTGGTGAGCCTGACAGGAGTGGCACCCTAGAGATGGTAGTTCGTGAAAATCCCAGTAGATCAGCAGTTTCTGAAATACTCAGACCAACCCGTCTGGCACCAACAACCATGCCACGTTCAAAGTTACTTAAATCACCTTTCTTCCCCATTCTGATGCTCGGTTTGAATTACGACAGATCGTCTAAACCATGTCTACATACCTAAATGCATTGAGTTGCTGCCATGTGATTGCCTGATTAGAAATTTGCGTTACTGAGCAGTTGGACAGGTGTACCTAATAAAGTGGCCGGTGAGTGTACATGTGGGATACTGTTTGTCCATATTTTGGAAGGGAATTCCAATTATGGCAGGGTCAGCCTGATATTTTGTATCCCACTGTAACAGTTGCATTTAAAGAGCTAACAGCTTAAACATTTCTGGAGTAGTAGCCAACATAACAAGTGTCTGTAAACTGAAAATCAAGAGTGTGGGATATTGTTAGTCCATTTTTGGGAGGGGATACAAATTATGGCAGACTGGCCCTGATATTTTTGTATCCCCCTGTAACTTTTGCATTTAAAGAGCTAACTGCTACAAAATGTCAGGAGTAGTTAGTCATTATAAGAAGTGTTTATGATCCAAAAATCAAGAATGTGGGATATTGTTAGGTCATTTTTGGGAGGGGATATAAATCCGGACAGGCTCAGCATGATAGAGTCTGTTTCCCCCAAAAATAGTGGAAAGTTGTTGGTTGACTTTGTGCAAGATTAGGACAGAAAGATTTCAAAATACAAAGACCATTAATTATATTCTAAGGATAGCAGTGTAAAAGAAAATACGAAGCCTGATGTTAGAAAAGATGGTGATGGTAGGATACTTCCAGGCAGCCTGCATGACTGCTCCAAAGACAATTGTCAAAATACCATTAGAAAGATGTAAAAAAAAACTGGCCAGCAATTATAAACTGGGCTGCAGTGCTGCAGAATGCGCACTCCCGACGCTGGGGATACAAATTATTTCAGGGATAACTACCTTGGCACGACACCGGCAATGTGGACCAAACTCCCGCTCCACTTATACAGAGATCTCCTGGAGTGCCCTCCACAGGGTACTTCGAGGGTCACGGCAGAATGACTTCTCCAGGTCCACAAATCACATGTGGACTAGTTGGGCAAACTCCCATAAACCCTGTAGAGGGTGTAGAGCTGTTCCACGGCTGGGACGAAAACCACCTGTTCTTTTGCAATTTTTTGTTTGCTACATAATTCACAGTTTTGATGCATTTAGTGAGAACCTACATGCGATGTAAATAGTCATAAACTGTCATGCCCAGTCTATGTTTAGTGCTTGTGTTTTTGTTTATTTTTACTTAGTCTGGTTGTTTGTTTAACTTCTGTTCTGCGTTATGTTAATTGGTCTCACTTCCTCTGTCTCCCTGCAATCTGTTCTACATCTGTTTGCGGTTTCCCATGATTACCTGGTCTTGTTCATTGGTTCTCCCTGCATTCCCTGTTTATATATATTTCTTAGTTGCCACTGTTCCCTGCTGTGTCCTGGTCGTACCTGCTCATGTATCCTATGTCCTGGCCTGGTTCTGCTTTCCCAGCCTGGTCCGTGAGTGAGAACAATAAATATCAAATTTACCTTCATTCATCTGACTCCTGCTGTTTCCTTCTCTGCACTTTGATCCTACCCACAACAACTGCGCAGTATGACATAAACAAAACCAGAAAATGAGAAAGTGTTTTTAAAACTTTTGACTGGTAGTGTATATTGCCCCAAAATTTTCATAATATCAGAAATTATATGTTTTTTATACAATTTGCATAATAAACTTAAATTTAGTATGTTTTTGAATTTATGTAATACTGCAATTGACATTGATATTTATTTTTCCTAATCAGAATCAGCTGTTCTCCAAGTTTGTGCACACAAACAAGGAATTACAACTTTGCTGTCAATGAACAGACATTTAAAATATAAATATATAAACAAATGGTTAAAAATAAAGTTTTTTTTTAATATGTTAATGTTCATACATATATTTTTATTACAAAGGAAGACAAGGTTAAATTAGTGCAAACACTGTTAAGTGTTCATCAGAGTGATAGCCTAGGGGAAGACATTCTCTGTGGTGGCTTGTTTTTGCAGATAGCACTCTGTAGCTCTAATAAATAAGAATGTGGACCCGGATTTCAGGCAGACACTGATATAAGTTAAAAAAAAAATTTTAACAGATGAACTGGCGGGAGTCAGGAAACCTCTGCAGGAATTAACAGGAACCAGCAAAGGGAGAGAACAGATTGGTGGCTGTTGCAGAGTCAGGATATTTAAAATAGACCTTAAAGAAAAGCCACCAACCTTTTCGGGATCAGGCCAGGTAACTTGATTCTATTTGTTTGCTTCAGAGGAAATTGCCAGTAATGCTGACGATGTCACAAGTAACAACAAGGGAGGGGAGAGCTTTAAACACATTAAACACTAAAGCGGTGTCTGACAGATTGATCAGAGAACAATCCAGATTCTAAAAGACAGGCAGGGGTCATACACTAGAAGGTAGGTTTACAAATCTACTTGAACGTCATGCCACAGAAGCAAGGTCGTTGTCCAGCAATCAGAAACTCTGCAGAAGTGAGGTAGGGGCAAAGCAAGGCAGGGGAATCCAGGGCACAGAAACAAGGTAGTAACAAAGAGATCAGGCAAAGACATAGAAAAATGCTGGACATCTAGCAAGAGCTTTCAAAAATCTAGCAGAGGGGGCAGTACCAGTCACTCAAAAGATTTCAAAACCACAGATCTCAGGGCGACAGGCCTGTAGTCATATACTCCTGTGATTGTGTATTTCTTGGGAATGATGGTGGAGCATTTGAAGTAGGAGGGAACCTCACACAGATCCAGCTGCAGGAGTTTCACAGACTGGTCCCAGGAGGGAACCTCACATAGATCCAGCTGCAGGAGTTTCACAGACTGGTCCACTGAGGGGCAGTCATTTGTGCACAGGAAGAAGTGGGACAGAGAGAGAACACAGCCCTGGGGGGCACCAGTGCTGAAAATGCTTTCCAGCCTCAGCTGTTGCTGCCAGCAAATCAGGAAGCTAGTGATCCTCCGAGAGCTGAAGGCTGGCACTGTAAGCTGGTTGAGTTTCTGTTGGGGGGCACACAGGTTGATGTTTAAGGCCGAGCTGAAGTCCACAAACAGGATCCTGGTTTAAGTGCCTGGATAGTCGAGCTGGTGCTGGATGAAGTGTAGTTCCAAGCTGACTGCATCATCTGCTAACCTGTTTGCCTGGAAAGCTATTTGCAGGAGGTCCAGCAGGGAGTCTGTAATGTCCTTCAGGTGCTTTAATACCAAAGGATTTCCCTCAAAGAATTTCTTGACCACAGACATCAGGGCGACAGGTCTGTAGTCATTTAATCCTGTTATGGCTCATTTCTTGGGGACCAGGATAATAGTGGAACACTTGAAGCTGTACCGTACTGCTTCAAGTGTTCCATTATTATCCTGATTGAAGATCTGAGCAAAATGTGAGACCTGTTGGTCAGCACAGGCTTTTGGGCAGAAGAAAAAAATACCATCAGGTCTTGGAGCTTTCCTGGTCTTCTGATGCCTAAATAACCTATTCACATCCCTCCCAGAGATCTTTATTCCAGGCAGGGATCTCAGGAGGCAGGAGAAAAATTAAACAAGTTCATTTTTACAGGAATGAGATATGTAGCTGGAACCGGGACTGGAGACACCAAACTGTACGGAGGAGAAGATCACGTAAGTTACTCTGAGGTTTGATGAAGAATTATTGGGGAATGAATTTACATTCCTGCTTACAGAAGATGAGAACGTGGTGGGCCGAGGGATTTAATCCGAGGTAAGGGTGAGCACTCTGGTGAAGGTTTAGGTTAGTACTTGGAAGTTGGAATCTCATAACAGTTTACAGAAACTATGATCACTTGGTGAAGTTTCTTGAGACTACAGGTCCTTCTCAAAATATTAGCATATTGTGATAAAGTTCATTATTTTCCATAATGTCATGATGAAAATTTAACATTCATATATTTTAGATTCATTGCACACTAACTGAAATATTTCAGGTCTTTTATTGTCTTACTACGGTTGATTTTGGCATACAGCTGATGAAAACCCAAAATTCCTATCTCACAAAATTAGCATATCATTAAAAGGGTCTCTAAATGAGCTATGAACCTAATCATCTGAATCAACGAGTTAACTCTAAACACCTGCAAAAGATTCCTGAGGCCTTTAAAACTCCCAGCCTGGTTCATCACTCAAAACCCCAATCATGGGTAAGACTGCCGACCTGACTGCTGTCCAGAAGGCCACTATTGACACCCTCAAGCAAGAGGGTAAGACACAGAAAGAAATTTCTGAACGAATAGGCTGTTCCCAGAGTGCTGTATCAAGGCAGAACATTTTGGCAGAAAACGCTGCACAACGAGAAGAGGTGACCGGACCCTGAGGAAGATTGTGGAGAAGGGCCGATTCCAGACCTTGGGGGACCTATGGAAGCAGTGGACTGAGTCTGGAGTAGAAACATCCAGAGCCACCGTGCACAGGCGTGTGCAGGAAATGGGCTAGAGGTGCCGCATTCCCCAGGTCAAGCCACTTTTGAACCAGAAACAGTGGCAGAAGCGCCTGACCTGGGCTACAGAGAAGCAGCACTGGACTGTTGCTCAGTGGTCCGAAGTACTTTTTTCGGATGAAAGCAAATTCTGCATGTCATTCGGAAATCAAGGTGCCAGAGTCTGGAGGAAGACTGGGGAGAAAGAAATGCCAAAATGCCAGAGGTCCAGTGTCAAGTACCCACAGTCAGTGATGGTCTGGGGTGCCGTGTCAGCTGCTGGTGTTGGTCCACTGTGTTTTATCAAGGGCAGGGTCAATGCAGTTAGCTATCAGGAGATTTTGGAGCACTTCATGCTTCCATCTGCTGAAAAGCTTTATGGAGATGAAGATTTCATTTTTCAGCACGACCTGGCACCTGCTCACAGTGCCAAAACCACTGGTAAAGGGTTTACAGACCATGGTATCACTGTGCTCAATTGGCCTGCCAACTCTCCTGACCTGAACCCCATAGAGAATCTGTGGGATATTGTGAAGAGAACGTTGAGAGACTCAAGACCCAACACTCTGAATGAGCTAAAGGCCGCTATCGAAGCATCCTGGGCCTCCATAAGACCTCAGCAGTGCCACAGGCTGATTGCCGCCATGCCACCCGCATTGAAGCAGTCATTTCTGCAAAAGGATTCCCGACCAAGTATTGAGTGCATAACTGTACATGATTATTTGAAGGTTGACGTTTTTTGTATTAAAAACACTTTTCTTTTATTGGTCGGATGAAATATGCTAATTTTGTGAGATAGGAATTTTGGGTTTTCATGAGCTGTATGCCAAAATCATCCGTATTAAGACAATAAAAGACCTGAAATATTTCAGTTAGTGTGCAATGAATCTAAAATATATGAATGTTAAATTTTCATCATGACATTATGGAAAATAATGAACTTTATCACAATATGCTAATATTTTGAGAAGGACCTGTAGATGGAGGGTTCTGCAGAGCTAAGAGGTGGAGGGTGAGCAGCGTGAGATCTTAGGAGTCGAAGGGCTTGGGCTGTCCGCTGGAACATGATCCAAAAAGGATTCTTGAAGGCTTGATGTCTTGACTTTGGCAGGAGGCCGACTGCAGCTTGAAGGTAGCATTAGTAAGTCACAGGAGCTTGGAGCCAGGACTTGGAGGTTACCTGAGAAGGAGCACATGAAGAAGTAAGTCAAACTAGAATCAAAAGCTAGGGACAAGCAGAGATTCTGTCCAGGAGAAGTTACCACAAAGGCTAACACTCAGGCACTGGAGTGCAGACAGCCCAGCCTTCTTATACTTCTCCAGTAGATTTTAGATAGGCAGCACCTGTTCATCTCAGCACCTGTTTATCGCAGAACCAGAGGCTCTGGCGGCATCTAGTGGTGAATTCATGTTAGTAGCAGGCAGAAAACAACACACTAAAATCCCAGACTCCGACAGATAATTTTGCCTTGTAGCTTGGAAAAACAAAAAGAAAAGTAGGTGGTAAAAAAGTAGGCCATTAAACTAGACAAGGGGATACGCTTGTCAGTGTGGCGCAGAGAGCGTCAATAACATTTCACGTGCATCCTCGCAACTGAAGTCATGTATGCCTGACTATGTGGAAGTTTTAACAGTCCAAACTATGAATTACTTCCACCAGCTGGCTTGGAGTGTGGACCAGAATGTCGCTGACCTACATAGCTGTCCGTTGTGCCTGTTTAAAAGTCAGACTTTAATAAAGATTGTTCTTGAGCAAAGTCCTACACCTACCACACAGTTTTTTTTTTCTTTTTTTCAGTAAGATTTTGTGATTATGGGTTCAAAAGCCTTTTTGAAATATGTGAACTCTCCAATTGTATGCTTCTTAAATATTATCATTATGCTGGTCTTAAATCATGGCAGGGGATTTTCTCTGTGGAGTTTGCATGTTCTCCCACTCTAAGCATTCTTTCTTTGTCCTGTATGTTTTTGTGTTGCCCTGTGATGGACTGGCAACCTGTTCAGGATGTACCTCACCTGTACCTCACTGACTTGAGATTGGCACCAGCCTCTCCATGACCAGGCAAGAATTCATTGGGTAAAAAAATGTTTAGATGGAACCGGTGGTTGTCCCTTTTGCTGAATAACCATCTCTTATCATAACCACAGAGCTGTGTGCATGTTGTTTTGGTGTTTTCCCTCCTCCTCTTTCTTCCCAGGGTGTGACCAGTAGGTGCAGGCTCCATTGAAGTGCCTCATTAAGGCTCATCATGCAGGAGCTTAAAGAGGAGACAGACGATAGATCGTTTTGCTCACGAGTTGTCATCAGGTAGTAATCTCTTTATTTTCATTGGTTCCTGGAGTTTTGACTCTACTCTCCCTTGTCTTCTCTGGCAGAAACCGGATTCCTCCATTGATGTTTGAATTCTAGACTACTGTGATCTGCTTCCAGATGGTACAGAAAACAGGAACTTAAACACAATAAGGCGAAAGAACTACATAGATAACAGGTGGCTGCAATTAACGAAACACAAATAGATGTGGATTATGACAATACGTTGTACACAATAAACACCATATTTGAGCTCAGTGTTCTAAAAGTGTACATGCTGTTAGGCCATCTTTGCCAAATGTTCGATAATATATTTTGAAAAGGTATCATCAGGCATGGGACACTTTTCATCAGACAGTCATATAAAGTGGTGGGGGAAGCTTCCGGACAGACCTGGTAAACCAGAACAAGGTGAGTGGTAAATGGAGTGACCTGGGAAGATCTGGGAGAAGACTTCATTTGGAAGGTGTAGAACACAAATGAGTTTCTCACATGTTGGGGACATAGAATCCGAATACCATATGTAGCTGGTGGTTGCTGTGACCCATAGGTCATCACGATCTTTAGTGGCAACAACTAGATTGCCCAATGGTAGACAAGTGTAGACTGTTTAAAAAACAAAATCCAGTGTCAGTAGTAGATCCAATTCTCCAAGAGATGGTAACGGTGATGAGCATCTTGATGCTGCTATGGTTGAAACACTTCAGTGTGAGATAGATGGCAGTTATTGGGTGCTAAAGACAGTTTTACTGTGTATCTGGTCCCTGTATTAAAGAAGTAAGAGCTTTGTGCACTTTCTCAATTCAATTCAGTTTTATTTATATAGCGCCAATTCACAACAAATGTCATCTCAAGGCACTTCACAAAGGGTTTGGAATGGTGCGGGGTTGTTGGGGGGGTTAGATTAAACTACTGAGTGTTAAAGTTTGGACATTTTAGAATGGGCTATGTGTAGGGGTACTAAGTAAAATAATAAACTGATAAAGTTTGTCCATCTAGAGCCCACTGGTGGCCATTGTTATACTAAAACCACAAGGATTGGGGGTACCTCTCTCTGTCAGACTGATTACAACCATTAGAAAAGAGAAGGGGCAGAAATGGAGGGTGTGATTGCACCTCAACCATAACTGAGCCGGTTTAGGCTAAACCTGACTCCCCCTTACTCCATCCAACAGGGAGGGAGGAAGGCAGAGGTAAAAATAATTGGAGAGTGTTGTTTCCTGTTGCATTGTGTTAAAATGGGCTAAGTCAGACCAGCCTGGTAGCCAGTCTTCATTGATTGCGCATTGCACCAGTAAGAGCAGAGTGTGAAGGTTCAATTAGCAGGGTAAGAGCACAGTTTTGCTCAAAATATTGAAATGCACACAACATTAAGGGTGACATACCAGAGTTCAAAAGAGGACAAATTGTTGGTGCACGTCTTGCTGGCGCATCTGTGACCAAGACAGCAAGTCTTTGTGATGTATCAAGAGCCACGTCATCCAGGGTAATGTCAGCATACCACCAAGAAGGACGAACCACATCCAACAGGATTAACTGTGGACGCAAGAGGAAGCTGTCTGAAAAGGATGTTCGGGTGCTAACATGGATTGTATCCAAAAAAACATAAAACCACGGCTGCCCAAATCACGGCAGAATTAAACATGCACCTCAACTCTCCTGTTTCCACCAGAACTGTCCGTCGGGAGCTCCACAGGGTCAATATACACGGCTGGGCTGCTATAGCCAAACCTTTGGTCACTCATGCCAATGCCAAACGTCAGTTTCAATGGTGCAAGGAGTGCAAATCTTGGGCTGTGGACAATGTGAAACATGTATTGTTTTCTGATGAGTCCACCTTTACTGTTTTCCCCACATTTGAAAGAGTTACGGTGTGGAGAAGCCCCAAAGAAGAGTACCACCCAGACTGTTGCATGCCTAGAGTGAAGCATGGGGGTGGATCAGTGATGGTTTGGGCTGCCATATCATGGCATTCCCTTGGCCCAATACTTGTGCTAGATGAGCACAAGGACTGCCAAGGACTACCGAACCATTCTTGAGGACCATGTGCATCCAATGGTTCAAACATTGTATCCTGAAGTCGGTGCCGTGTGTCAGGATGACAATGCACCAATACACTCAGCAAGATTGGTGAAAGATTGGTTTGATGAACATGAAAGTGAAGTTGAACATGTCCCATGGCCTGCACAGTCACCAGATCTAAATATTATTGAGCCACTTTGGGGTGTTTTGGAGGAGCGAGTCAGGAAACGTTTTCTTCCACCAGTATCATGTAGTGACCTGGGCACTATCCTGCAAGAAGATTGGCTTAAAATCCCTCTGACCACTGTGCAGGACTTGTATATGTCATTCCCAAGACGAATTGACGCTGTATTGGCCACAAAAGGAGGCCCTACACCATACTAATAAATTATTGTGGTCTAAAACCAGGTGTTTCAGTTTCATTGTCCAACCCCTGTACATTCCAATTAATCCTAACCATTGAACAGTGCAGTCAAATTCAGTTTATTATTCATATTGGTTAAACGTTTTTCTATCTAAGGAAACCAAGCAGATTGCATCGAGTCGGAGATTTGTAGCAGTCACTCCTGGATGAGCATGTAGTGACATTGGACAGTCACTGGCATTGACTTTGCAGCAATCCCTCATACTGAGCATGCATGTAGCAACACTGGAGAGAAAAAACTCCTTTTTAAGAGGAAGAAACCCCCAGCAGAACCAGGCTTAGTGTGAGCGGCCATCTGCCACGACTGCCTGGGGGTTTAAGAGAACAGACCAGAGAAGGAAAAAGAACATGGAAGCACTGATCCATGAGTACTTTCTATGGGAAGGAAAATTAAATGTTAATTGGTGTAGCCTAGCCTTAAAAGTAGACAGGGTGTCTGCCTCACGGACTAAAACTGGGAGCTGGTTCCACAGGAGAGGAGCCTGATAACTAAAGCATCTGCCTCCCATTCCACTTCTAGAGACTCTAGGTAACACCAGTAAACCTGCAGTCTGAGAACGAAGTACTGTGTTAGGAATATATGAAACAATCAGATCTCTGATGTATGGTGGAGCTAGATCATTAAGGACTTTATATGTGAGAATGGATGGCTCAAAAGAGCTATGACTCTGTGTAAGTTTAGCAACTGTACTAAAGAGAAACCTATGATTATTCTTGTTCTCTTCTATTAGTGATGAGAAACAAGCTGTTCTAGCTTGGCGAAGTGTCTACATCAGTAGGCTATTTTTCCAGATTAAGTAGGAATCCTCTAGGTGTGTAGAGTGCCAGTTTCTCTCCAATTTTCTAAAATTGTGCTTTAAAGTATGCAGATCTAAATGAAACCAGGGACCCAGCCTCCTATAAATAATTACCTTCTTTTTCAAGGGGGCTGCATTGTCTAATGCACCACACAATGAGGAAGTAACACTATGCACAAGGTTGGGCTTTGTCACCAATTCTGTTTATGGTATTAATCTAAAGAATCTTAAAGACTATAGACAGGAAAAAGCCTGATTTGGGAACCTCATATTGGCACCATGAAGCTAAGGCTTTTCGTCAAACCTGGAGGGGTTTGTAGAGCTTGAAAATTTTGACTATTCCCTTTGAGGCAGGGTAAATCTCAGCCTCAAACACAGGACTCCATGTATGTCAGTCCCTTGCTCAGATGGGAGATTGGAGCAGGACATGGATAGGGAGATCGGGGCTTTGTCTAAGGTAACGTGTGTTGGTACAATTTGTCAACGTGAGTAAATAATAGAACCAAAAGTCAAGTCTCAAATAATCAGTCAAGCTGCATTCCAACCTATGGTCATGAGATATAGTCATGACTAAAAGAACAAGATCCTGATACAAGCAATGGAAATATGCTTCCAATGGGGCATAAGAATATCTATTTCTATTTGTCAGACAATGCATGTAGGTATGAGGCAGTTTCTGAATTAACAGAGGTATATCGTACCATATTAAAAACTTGTGACCAGTTGCCAAAGCAGTTGGTTAAACAATCCAACAAACTTTGAACAGCCCAAAGCCCTAACAAGCGAAACCATTCAGGATTTCATCCAGACATTGATACAAACATGTCAGAGGGAATTATAGAAATGATGGAGCAGAAAGGTAATAATACGGATTCTGTGCATAAATTTAGAGATGCATACTTAAAGAACTCTTAAAACCTATAAAACATTTTAACAGTTTTTTAGTGAACTGTAGAAATGTAATAAACAAATTGTATTTCACTGCCAAAACCTTTAACCATGACTGTAATTGCAATAAGAATCTTTATTGGAGTGGGTGGATTTATGTGATTAACTTCAAGGATGTTGACAGTTAAAACAGATTTTTGGTTGAGTGTTGTAACATTTAAGAATCATAGACCTTTAGATGAAATAAATGATACTTCAAAAACAAAGTGATAAAAGGATGTTCAGCCTGTTATTACTTTTAAAATCTTTTTCTTTTTCATAAATTTACAAGACTAGTTTCACAAGATGACTATTCATTGTGTGTTAGGTTCGCTGAAGTAGGTTACTAAGTAGATAAATGACTTTCAAAATCTTTTTTAAACAAAAGCTTTCTTAATTGCCTGTTCTGATTTAAAGAGGAACACAGTGTATTAGACAGCAAACATCATAAGAAGCAAAGAGATGTGCTCCTACAAAGAGAGGCAACCATTACACCTTCTCCTTCCAAATAACACATAATTGCTTTCTCACAATGTAATGTGTTGAGATGGCTGGCTTAGCTCCATTTGAAGATTACCTAAATGAAGAGTGATTAAGTGTAATTTGCACATATTAATAGCAGGAGGTTACAGAATGGTGTTAGTCACGTATAGAAGACAGTTAAATAGTTGCGTGATTAAATATACAAACCAGGTAACATGACTGGATGTCTCTGCAAAGGCCACTAGCTGAGGAAAATGTACTCTACCATTTTTAAACTTAAGAAATCTTGTGTAACTTTATCCCTTTAAATCAAAACAAACTCGATCAACAAACTCGATCTGGTACTTTTTAAATAAAGAATTAGCCTGCATGTTGCCTGCAGCATTTTGTTTAGAAATAAACCAAAAGAAAACGCAAAACAAAAATTTAAAAGTACAGTACAGACCAAAAGTTTGGACACACCTTTTCATTCAAAGAGTTGTCTTTATTTTCATGACTATGAATATTGTAGCTTCACACTGAAGGCATCAAAACTATGAATTAACACACATGGAATTATATACTGAACAAAAAAGTGTGAAACAACTGAAAATATGTCTTATATTCTAGGTTCTTTAAAGTAGCCACCTTTTGCTTTGATTACTGCTCTGCACACTCTTGGCATTCTGTTGATGAGCTTCAAGAGGTAGTCACCTGAAATGGTTTTCCAACAGTCTTGAAGGAGTTCCCAGAGATGCTTAGCACTTGTTGGCCCTTTTGCCTTCACTCTGCAGTCCAGCTCACCCCAAACCATCTCGGTTGGGTTCAGGTCTGGTGACTGTGGAGGCCAGGTCATATGGCGCAGCAACCCATCACTCTCCTTCTTGGTCAAAAAGCCCTTACACAGCCTGGAGGTGTGTTTGGGGTCATTTTCCTGTTGAAAAATATATGATGGTCCAACTAAACGCAAACCGGATGGAATAGCATGCCGCGGCATGTCACCAGCAAAGCAACCCCACACCATCACACCTCCTCCTCCATGTTTCACGGTGGGAACCAGGCATGTAGAGTCCATTCGTTCACCTCTTCTGCACCGCACAAAGACACGGTGGTTGGAACCAAAGATCTCAAACTTGGACTCATCAGACCAAAGCACAGATTTTCACTGGTCTAATGTCCATTCCTTGTGTTCTTTAGCCCAAACAACTCTCTTCTGCTTGTTGCCAGTCCTCAGCAGTGGTTTCCTAGCAGCTATTTTACCATGAAGGCCTGATTCACACAGTCTCCTCTTAACAGTTGTTCTAGAGATGTGTCTGCTGCTAGAACTCTGTGTGGCATTGACCTGTTCTCTAATCTAAGCTGCTGTTAACCTGCGATTTCTGAGGCTTTTGACTCGGATGAATTTATCTTGGTCTTCCTTTCCTGGGGAGGTCCTCATGTGAGCCAGTTTCTTTGTAGCGCTTGATGGTTTTTGCGACTGCACTTGGGGACAGTTTCAATGTTTTCCCAATTGTTCGGACTGACTGACCTTCATTTCTTAATGTAATGATGGCCATTCGTTTTCCACATGAGTTAATTCATAGTTTTGATGCCTTCAGTGTGAAGCTACAATATTCATAGTCATGAAAATAAAGACAACTCTTTAAATAAGAAGGTGTGTCCAAATTTTGGTCTGTACTGTATGTCTTAAATAACTTTGCAAGTGCAGATCCTGGTAATTGAAGAACTTTGTCTTCTGTGCTGTAGACTGCATCATACATATTCAGTAGCAAATGCCCCTCTGTAGTCATTCAGGATTTTTGGTTACTATGCGACAGCGCCTTGAGTGCCTTGTTGCTGAAAAGCGCTATATTAAAGTTGGAAAGACCGATAATCCAAACAGGTGGATCTATGTACTTGTGCGGATTAATCCACGGCCGCACCACACTGTTGTGTGCACAGAGTGAGAGAGCGATATCGCACTGATCAGGAGTTGCTGAGAGCTAATGAGTAGCTGCAGCACCGCAGTTTTGTTAAAGTTACAGAGTTCAAGTTAAGAGAATATCACCTATGCATGTTAGTGGATGTTACAAGTGCGTCACTGACAAATGTAAGTGTGTTATCCTGGTGGGCAGGAAGATTTCCCAATATAACTTTTTGTGTTAGCGGTTTTGTTTGGTTAGCATCTAGCTGTAGCTCTAGTCAACTCTTAAAGCCCGTATATAGTCGATAGTTATTGTTAATGGGATTATCCTGAATGTCTAAGTGTTTATATCATCACATATGTCAGTAATTACCTTTTATGTGCAGTAGAACGGAGTGTATCTATCCTGTTTGACTATTGTTTTTTGGGTTTAACTTGGCTGGTTTAGGTTGGCCAATAGATGGCAGCAGAGTCCTATTTTGTACTAAATTACACCTGTTCAGGCTGAATGTATGTTTAATGCCAGCTTACATCATTTGGGTTCATGCATGTAAGCATGTTCAGGTAGATTGCTTTATGCACTTTATTGATATTTTATATTGATTATTGTATTTCTGTTTCCCTTTAGACCCCAATCATAAACCTTTACATCCACTACCTGTATGCCCCAGGTCTTCAATAAATAAATAAATAAATACAGGTATGGCAGCATCCAGTTTCTCCTCACCCTTCTACCGACCCTGGGAGGAGCCTGCATCATGTGGAGTCAGTCATAGTGATATTAGATCATCATTACGAAAACAGTCAACGCCATCTATGTTTCACGTCAGTGCTAGTACATACCCTGATGAAAGGCAGTTATATCAGCAGACTAGCACTCTAGATGCCAGGCTTGAAACTGCAAAACAGCCATTTGATGCAGGAAAAGAGATATCATCTGAGGGTGCACACAGATCCCATGATGATCCTACAGAGGCTGACACACAAACTGCGCATGGAGGGAGAGAGCAGTTCTTGATGGAATCTGTCAACAGGATGATGACCGAGCTGGAAGCAAGCAACATCCTCTTCATTTAGGAGGCCCTACCCCAGTGAACAGCTGTATAATAACCATTTTTCTCTACCCTTATCTCATAAGAGGAGTTATCTGGTTCCTGTTGCTGGTCACCAACTCCCAGGCCATTACTTCCCCCCTCAGCATGTCTTGAGCAGAAATCCTCCAAGTTCAACACAGATTCCACAACCAATTAACATCAAGCCATCATATCTGCCATCAACTCTCCAGCCCAAGTATGATTCAGCTAGCGATATGCATAATATGCCTCCACAGATGCCCCCAGGTTATCTCAGAGAGAGAACTTATAGGGGTCCTATCCCAACCATTCCTGATTTCACTAAGAAAGATCCTAGTGAGTTCACTCATCTTAAGATAGCATTAGAAAACCCTCTGCCCCCAGGTTTGAAGAGGCACGTCTTGTGGCTGACGCTTTTCTGAACTCCCCAACACCATATTCAGACACCATGGCTGCCTTAACAGATAAGTTTGGCCAGCCTCAAAGGCTAGCCCTAATGAAAATAGCCATGGTGATGGCTGCTCCCGACATCCGACATGGGGACTCACAGGCTTTCCAGAAATTTGCCCTACAAGTTTGTGCTTTGGTTAGAATGCTGAAAACACTTGGGCATGACGGCGCAGTGGAGCTTCAGTGTGGATCTCATGTGGAGCGCCTGTTGAGTAAGTTACCTTCTGATCTGTGATCCGAGTTCCATATACAGAAGTACAGGAGACCTGGAACTGGATATAACCTTACAGATTTCTCAGAGTGGCTACAGCATGAGGCGTGGTGCCAAGACAATGAGTCAAGTAAGCCTTAAAGACCACAAGCCTGATGGAAGGAGGAAGACAGATTTAAAACATAATTCTAAATCCACTTACCTCGCCACAGTACTTCATGGAGCTGAGGATACCTCCAGCCATCATAACTCAGAGTCAACTTTAAAGAAATCTGACGATTCAAGCAGGAAGAAATCACGACAGGCTTACTGCCCCTACTGTGATAGTAGGGAGCATTTTCTGATTCAATGTGATGTGTTGAAGTCCTTTGACAAAGATCAGATCAGACAGTGGATAATAGCCAACAAACGCTGCTGGCGCTGTGGGAAACACCATCAGGCTGCACAGTGCAACCTCAAGAAACTTTGTAGTAAGTGCCAAAGGAAACATCTCCAGATATTGCATGTTGTCAACATCAAACCAGGAAAGGAAGGATCCTGTTTAGTGAACTCTGCCACTGAAACCCTGTACCTTGGCAGACCAACCGAGTGCAGTGGTGTTTTACTGAAAGTAGTCAGATTCCTCCTTCACCATGAGAACAAGACGTTTGACACCTATGCAGCCCTGGATGATGGCTCAGAGTGCACCATGCTCCTGCCTGGAGCTGTACATAAGCTAGGGCTTCAAGGGCCCCCAGAAACATTAGTCCTCCGAACCATTCGCCAAGATGTCCAGCTGTTAAATGGCACAGCTGTCATTTTCAAGATCTCGCCCATCACCGAACCAAACGGATTGTTCACAATCACGGATGCTTTTCCAGCCAAGCGCCTCAGCCTTGCTGACCACACTTATCCAATGGCCACCCTTAAGTTAAAGTACAAGCACCTCCAGGATGTTCCTATCCAGCCCTTTGAGAAAGTTACTCCTATGCTTCTCATTGGAGCAGACCATCCACACCTGATAGGTCCAGTGGAGCCAGTTTGTTTAGGTCCCCCAGGTGGTCCTGCGGCTATTCAGACCAGTGTCAAAATAAGGTGAGATCTTTCCATGTAATCCATGCAACATTTAGTAACTGCTCACAGTTAACTCCATAAAAGTTACAATAAATATCCTTATGAGTAATCCATGCAATAATTATTAGAAAACACACAGTTGAAGCAGTGGAGAGTGAAACAAGCATGTTCTCATATTCTGGAGCTGAGAGACTGGCGAGGCCTGTGTGGAGCCACATATTATCTGCCACATGTTATCTGTCTTATCTTTTGCAAAAATATAAACAAGTATATCCAAAGAAATAATGTATGATGATTTTATATTCTTTCACATGTATTGAATAAAATTAGTAATCTTTGATTAACAAGTTAAAAGATGTATGATTGAAATGTGGTTAAGAACTGAGAATTAGAGTAAAAAAACATTCTCAATCAGCTATATATGAAAGAAATAATGTTGTGTGGTGTATGAATAAAAAGGATGAAGTTTAAGTAATGGTGTTAAACTGTAAATGAAGTAAACGCTGTAACTAAACGTTTGAGCAGCACCAATGTAAGAATTAAAGCCTCTGTTTAAGAGGAAGTGTAACATTGAGTGAGACAGGAATAGAGCAGATGTTCGGGAATTGGGGAAGTGAGAGCTGTAGACTAATGACTAAGGCGGGGGCGCAGGGCAAAGAAGAGGCCAGCAGACAGCTCAGGACCGAGGTGATGATGGCATGTCTGATATGGACACGACTCAGGAAATTCCAGAAAATCACCTTATGCCATGGGTGACCAATGGGACAGCCATGGCAACAACCACTGGCCAATGAGCACAAAGGGTTTGGTGGAAATGCTCTATAAAATGGGCAAGAATAGAGGAACTAGTTGGTTGTTTTCTCGCAGAAGACCAGCGAACAAGATCGGAGAGACGCTACAGATGAATCAGAGGACCAGAGACACAGCCCAGCTATTATTGAAATTATTACGTGTTGCCGAATTGAAGCTGTTACTGACCCCTGCATAAGCGTTGCTAATTAAAGAAAGCATATAAAATTCTAGTTAAATCGTGGACATTCAATTATTAGAGTCACCTTATTTTTGGTTTTTCATTGGTGGTAAAAAGTCTTGTTGCCTGGTTCTGAGAGATTTTGGGAGGTTTTTATAGGTTGCCTTAGCCAAACAGCACCCTTGGGGCTCATGCTGAGCCACTAAAATTAACCTAGCCCATATACCAAGAGCCATTTGTAAAAATAGGGAATGAACAGCTGTGAACAAAAGTGACTGTTGAAAGTTTGGATGACTGCGATAGGCTACTCAGTCGTCCAGACCTACAGTTGAAGAATGGCGAGACTTTTGTATGAAGGCTGTCAGAGGCTAGGCGAGTCATTTCCCAACACCAGCTTAAACAGAACTTTCAGTAAACCTGCTTAGTAAGACCTTTCAGGTTTAGGGAAGTCCGGACCCGTTGGATGGAGAGCTGGATTGAGCAATCCCTTTAGACATAGGGAAGTAGGAGGGAGGGTTAGCTCATCGGACAACGTAACCAGGCTTGGCTGGATTCTGCAGGGGCCTATCAGGATAATGATAAAGCAGATATCTTCTCAGCAGTGCTTGTTTACTTCCTTTAGTCCATTGGAAATGGAACTCTGAAAAGATGTGGAGAGGTTGTGGCAACTGGATACTTTACTGATGAGGAGTAAATGAAAAGTGACTAGGTGAAGACCAACAAGCTATTAACCTCCTGGAAGCTAAGCTCACCAGAGTTGAGGTTAACGGCATTCTCAGGTATGCAACTCCTTTACTCAGGAAAAAAGATTTCCCTCTGTTTCAGGCCCCCCTGGATGCAGTGATGTCAAGGCTGAGAGGGCTGGAGAAACACCTGCTGACAGATCCAGAGAGCTCAGTGTCTTATGAGGTGGAGATAAAGAAGATGGAAGAGGTTGGAACTGCAATGAAGATACCCACCCCTGAGACTGCATCAGGCCGGTGTCTCATCGAGTCTCTGTTGCCTGGTCCTACGCTTAGTCCCTCCTTATTAGGAGTCCTTCTGTGCTTCAGGGAGCACAGTGTTGGTATTAGTGGTGACATTAGAGCCTTGTTCCACCAAGTGTTGTTGCTGCCTGAAGACAAGCCCCTTCTTCGCTTCATCTGGCACAACATGCAGAGGAAAGAAATGCCCCAAGTCTATGAGTGGTAGGTGCTGCTGTTTGGGACCATCTGCAGTCCTTGTTGTGCTACCTATGCACTCCAGCACCATGTCATTAGTCATAGCACTACTGAGAGTAAAGAGCAGTTCTCAGTTGAAAGATGTTTTTATGTAGACAACTGTTTACAGAGCCTGCCATCTGTCCAAGACACTAAGCTGTTGGTCAGCAACTTCAGGAGCCTCCTTGCCTCTGGAGGATTTGATCTCCATCAGTGGGCCAGCAGTGTGCCAGACATCATAAACCATCAGACGTCAGGTCAAGTAAGTTGGAGTTGTGGTTGGCCTACAATAGGTCTGAAGCATCTGAGTTGCCATTAGGGTTGAGCTGGCAGTGTGATACAGATACCTTTGGCTTCAAGCAAAGATCAATCACCTACAAAGAGGCCATCATGCGCAACATCTGTCGGCTTTTGGTTAGTCAGTGTGACCCTCTTGGGTACATACTCCCCTTCACCACACAGGCCAAATTATTGGTCCAACAGCTGTGGGACAGGCACAGAGACTGGGATGACCCCAACCTTCCCCAGGATCTTCGGTTGGCCTGGCACAGCTGGGAAGAGGAACTGGAACAAGTAAGAATACCCCGGTGCTATACTCCTTCACACATGGACAACCCAGATACAAACAGAGATATTCACATGTTCTGTGATGCTTCTGAGAAGGCCTATGGAACGGTCGCCTACCTACGGTCTGAAGATTCAGAAGGAAAGGTGAATGTAAGCTTCCTCCTTGCATGTTCAAGAGTTGCACCTCGGAAGCAACTATCCAAACCTCGATTGGAGCTGTGTGCAGCGGTCACAGGTGCTCATTTAGCAACGTTGTTGAAGGGCGAGCTCACCCTTAGCATTCGCCATGTTGCCCTGTGGAGTGATTCCATCACTGTCCTTTCATGGCTCCATTCAGAGTCATGTCGGTTCAAAGTATTTGTAGGCACCAGGGTAGCAGAGATAAAGGACCTTACGGATCTTAAAGCCTGGAAGTACATTGATTCTCAGCAAAACCCAGCTGATCGTCTTACTCGAGGCAAGATACTCCAGAAGCCTTTGATACCCAACCAGTGGAGTCATGGGCCAGGATTCCTACAGTCACCTCCTGAGGAGTGGCCAGCACTCATTCCATCATCCAACTCCACATTGGTTGAAACCACCTGTGGGAAAAGTCTTCCCAGGAGCTGATGGCCATATCAGGACAGCAGAGGTTCAGATAAAGGTTAAAGTGTATACCCGGCCAATTGTCCGCCTAATTATGTGGTATAATTGAAGCTTGTTAAATCTTTATAAAAAAAATTAAATAGTAGTTCAATCTGTTGAATAGTATTCTCAAATAGTGTTAAAATGAAGTGGTCTCCCATTGGAAGTACTATTGTTGTGTATTTTTGTTTACATTACAGTTGATAGATCTTGTTTTCTTCTCAAACAGAGCTAGGGGATCTTGGAAAATGGAAAACACAAGTCAACAAAACACAAATGAAATGAGGAAAAAATAATTGCAATAATATGACAACTGTCCAGATCCCGGTCCCTGTAGCATCTCTGAAACATAACCTGTATAGAGGATAAGCACAATCAATCAATCTCAGTGCTGTTCTTCAAAGTGGTATGGTCACCAGAGATCTGCACTTTCCAGTCTCTCTGCTGTCTGAGGGGTTTGGCTTAGGTCATGCATGACCTCTGGAAGTTGATGATCATTACCTATGTTTTGTCCATGTTTGCAATGAAAAGGTTTGGAGACCTTGTTCGGTTGCCATGGTAATTATTTACCAGTACCAGATTAGTTATTATCATTATATGCAATCATTTAAAATGAGACAAAGCTTTTTGCTGTATATTTTAATCTAAGATGTCTCAGATAGATGGCCACTGAAGCTCTAGAATGAACTAACTGCACACTCTTGTCCATGAAAATATAAAAATGGCTTTTCAGCAACAGGCTGCAGTTTGTTCTAATAATCATGAGTTTTACGTTAATCCCTTTATGCCCTTCAGTTTGAGTTTACCCCAGAGTTATTGTCAGGTTGACATAAAGATATCGAATTGAGAAGACCTGACAGCCATGTCTTTATGGAGATCAATATGGATTTATGCAAATATTGTTAGAAGATCTAGTTCTCTGGTTGTCATGTTCTGGTTTGGCTCACTGTTGTCAGTAATGGCCTGTGTGAAGCTCTCAATTGAGTTATAGTGACAGTAAGAAATGATCTCTTCATTGTAAACTATTGACTTGTCTGGTTCCACAGCTCTAAATAAAGTTTACTTTCAAGTAGTGATTGAAAACATGTTCATCTTCAACAGGCAGAGTTTGTTCCACAATATAGGAAACTGATACTATCTTAAGAGGGAGCCCATGCCTCCTGTTGCACACCATGAGGCATTTTGTGGGGCATGCTGGAGCTTTTTTCCCCTCCTTATTGACTGAGTTATTTAGAATTCTATAATACACTGGATTATTTGTATTTTTGCTTTCAAACAGGTTCTAATTTAAAACAACATTGTTATTTGAATATAGCATGTTCAATAGAATTACAATTAGTTATTTAGAGTGCAAAATATAAGTTGGGCTCCAAAATGATCTTTGGTACATGAGTAATGTACATTAGTAGAATACATATGCCACAATGGCTGTGTCATGGTTTGAGGCAAATTCACGACAATACTGTAGTCTACAAGGAAGAAAAGGCTATCTGAGCCCTGTGTAACCAAAGAAAAACTTGTGTCTGCACTGAGTTATGTTGCCTACTTGATCCATTTTTAAAACTGATGTTCATATCAGTGGGCCTTGCACCAAAAGGGTCCTGCATGAGTTAACAAATGTTCCCTTTGCATCTGAGGGTTCTTTTTGGGTAGTTTGGCTTTCTCCAATGCAGTGGCGGTTCAAGGCCAAATTTTCCACGGGGGCAAAGTGGTTTTTTTTCATGGGGACACAGAAAAAAGAATGTAAATAAAGTGGGCAATATTTAATAATTTATCAGAATATGTGAATTTATTTGGAGCACCAACAAGCTGAATTGCTCCTGTCCCCCATTAATGTGGTTGGAAATGTCCTCAAATTAGTCTGCACTGGTGGATTATCTTTGCACTTGCTGATATCTGAAAGGAGATTGTTAGGTATTATTTAGTCAACTCAGAGGTAAGAACGATACAGTCAGAGTTACTTGTGACAAGGGTAGCCCACTTTGCAGTGAAACTACAAAGTTTTTGACACCCTATCTCTTTATTTATATGCACAGTTCAACAGACAGTTCAGACAGGGTGTGTGTGTGTGTGTGAGACGGAAAGGAGGCTGGTTCACACAGAGATAACAATGATCTCACACACACAGGGAGGAAGGCATAGTGCAGGTGCCTTGCAACACAAGGTTTTTACATGAGTGATAACAAGTTTTTGCACCCATCCAACAGTCCCTCCTTTTATCACAAGTAAAAACATTTAATATAAAAACGAGTAAGAAAAATACTTTGTATGAGCGAAAACCCACGGACGGTAAACAGATTATATTTCGTGGGAAATACTCATACGGCCCCGCCGCCCTCGGCGACCATTAAAAGTTAAATGTTGATTAATACTTGAAATCATAAAAATAAAATAATGATACTTGAAATCATAAAAATAAAATAATGATACTTGAAATCATAAAAATAAAAGAATGATGCTTGAAATCATAAAAATAAAAGAATAATACTTGAAATCATAAAAATAAAAGAATAATACTTGAAATCATAAAAATAAAAGAATAATACTTGAAATCATAAAAATAAAAGAATAATACTTGAAATCATAAAAATAAAAGAATAATACTTGAAATCATAAAAATAAAAGAATTAAAAAATCTGCCCTGTTTATGTCATCATTGTACTTTTTCTCATTTCACTTAAGCAACAACTTCTTCCGATTTTCTGCTGTAAGGTCATTTTATGAAATACAATGTATGAGTACACTCAGGCTTTTGATGTGATTTATTTACAACATGTCATCATAATCGTCCCCTTCATTTTCGTGCATTTCTACCTGGTTCAGTGTTGCATATGCCACCATGAACAATACCAGAAATTCTGTAGGAATGGATGTGCGTCATGTTCTTCCGTCAGTGTTCTGAGATGGGTCCCGTCTGATGTCCATCTCTTCTGGTTCGGTATCACCTCCTGTGGATCCTGCTTTAGATAGAGAAAGAGTCCTGCTACCAGAATTAAGCTCAGGCTTATCAGTCCTGTCCACATGTTACAGAGAGCCATTTTATAATTGGGCGCAGATCAGCTGTTTTCTTCACCGGTTTGAGACGCTGGGCCATCTTTGAACCCGGACTTCCTCTGCTACCCCGTCGGTTGGTTTGGCTCCTGTAACGGCAAAACTGGCTTACAGTGGCTTTTATGGATCCAGGAAGGCCTCTCTGCTATTTTCAGAGCTGTGGGCGTTGTCAGGAGTATTTGAAACGGCCCTTTCCACCAAGGAGTGCTCCAATCCTTCCGGTGGAGTGTCTTAATCAGGACCAGGTCTCCAGGCCTCATTCTGTGGGATAGGAGCAGAGATTATCGGCAGACCACTGGACATTTGTTCTTCTTTTGTCTGCAACATTTTATTCATCCACTCAGCTAATGAAGGTTCCTGTTGTGCTTTCTCTATTTCATTCATGTCAGAGGGCAGAGAAAACGGTCTGCCATGTACTATTTCTTTGAGAATACAAATTCACATCAGCAACTTGGTGTCACGTGATCTCAGACTCAGAATATAGTGGGTGGAGCCATACAATGATGTACAGTAGGTGGCAAATGGAGTAAGACCAGTTTGATTTGGAGTTATTCTCATCCATAATTAACCAGGGATAGGCATTCGGGCCATGGCCTCCCTGTTTCTTCCATTGTTTTCCTTAATCTTTAACTGAAACCCTAATGCATTAGAACTTAGTTCTATTAATTTATTTACAAAATGAGTTCCATTATCTGACCTTATAATCTGTGGGATACCATATGTGGGGAAGAAATGTGTCACTAGGTTCATCTATTACAACTAGGCAATATTTCTTTCCCCGTGTTTGCAACAAATTATGCATGATCTGCAAAAATGATTTGCATAGTCAGAAAAATTTATAGTGTAGCATTAATGCTTTACCAGATGTGACATATTCCCCCCTTGACACGTGGGTCTTCCCAATGTGTCACTGTAGCCGCTGTGTTGTATAACTTTTTTGGGAGGATTGGTTTATCTTCTATCTGATAGATGTCATCTTTTTTCTGTGCTCCTCTCTTTAGCCAGGCCTTTATTTCTGTCTTGGGTGCTGACTGTTGGGCGTCTTTCAGCACGTCTGTGTCTATAAATAGCAGATCTGACATTTTCTCTTTAATAGGTTGAAATGAGTTAGTTCTGTCCCTGATGATGTTTTAAAACCTCTATTTTGCCAAATCTTAGCATGGTGATGTACTGATCTGAAAACGTATTGGCTGTCTGTGTATATAGTAAGTATTTGTCCCTCATGTAATTCACATGCTCTTACTACAGCATATAATTCTGCTGTTTGGGCTGAGCATGTATTGGGTAGAGATTTAGCTTCTATTATCCTATCGATGGTTGTTATTGCATAACCAACTCTATTCTTTCCATATTCATCTTTAGATGCTGAGCCATCTACAAACACAACACATGAATCTGGTATAAGGATTTGAGAAATGTCTTGTCTGGGTTTTGTGTCTTCTTCAACTTTTGCTTTATAAGAATGTGGTTTTCCATCTTCTGCAGTAGGTATTAGAGTACTTGGATTTAAAGGGCACATCTTTTTAGAGTTATGTTTGGCTGTGATAATAATAGCGATGTCAGTGTGATATGCCTTGCATGTAGCGTCAGGTGCTTCTCTTAATATTCCTGACTTCAACATATCTTGTATTACTGGCTTAGTATCTTCTTCAGCTTCTGGCTTTAAGGGGTATTGGCGGACTAATGGCCTTTTTTCAGATATTAGTTTAACCTTGTATGGTGGGAACCCCTTTATAAGCCCTACATCAGTTGATGATTGGGACCACAGTTCAGGTGGGACAGCAGCTAGGACAGGATGCATGTTGCTCTCAGCTAAGCCCTGTATTTGTCCCTCTGCCTCATCTAAATGTGTCCTTGGATGGACTTTGACTATCCACGCCAGAATGAGCTTCCAGATTCCTGTATTAGGATCTACCTTTGACAGTGTCAGTGCTGTTCCTGCAGAGGTTTAAAGCCTCTGTTTTTCCAAATTCTTATTATTCTTTTTTATCATATATTATAAAGTAAGTCCTTATTACATTTAAAAATGAGATCACTATTTTTGGTAATTGCTATTATTATAAATAATGCTTGGTTTAGTTCTTATTAAAAATAAAAATAAAAACTCACTCACTGATGAACACAAAAAATGAAGGGCATATTATATCTTATAATCTTAGTTTGTTTTACCCTGTTTTATAGATACAACATACAGTTTCAGTCAGCTTTGTATTTAGTTCAAGTAACTAAAGTTTGTTTCAATTAACTAAAGTTTTATCTATTTCAGTCCAGTTCAGTAATTCTGTTAAGGTTAATTTAATCTTATGTTAAGTTTGAGTCTAATTCAATCATTTTGAACCTGACTGGAAAAAGTCTAAACATCTGTTAAAATCTTTTTGTTTTACCATAGAGAACTGACCTAATATTATTATGGTAATGTTGAGGACTCTAATTTTTACATAACATGAAACAGACATTTATTTCACAAAAACAGAAAGTCAAACACAGACATTTGGCCACATGAAAGTTTAAATAACCTGTTTGTACAAGAATTGTGAAAAATTGAAGACAGATCTATGAACTTTCTTATGGTTATCAGTATTTTCAATACAGGTAGAACCTTTGCCATCTTTATATGATTTTTCGAAAAAGATTCTGGAAACCTTATTAAGATATAAGTTTGGCAAAGATCATCAGAACATCAGACCTTTATTAGCGCTTTTAAGGTCCCTCAAAGATGCATTACAATGAAATCAGTCATTCCCATTCACACACATTCACACACTACTTACTTATTTTTCTGTCAGATTAATTTTTATTTGCAAAAATTTGAACATAATTTGACTTCTATTATTCTTAAAATGCACATTGTTTCCTCATAACCCCTTTTGTTTCCACGAGGTCTGTTTTGAACGCTTCAATTCTTTTTTTTTTTATTCACCAAGAATCAATAAGGTGGTCTTAGTGGGTCCACCTTAAAGGTGTTATCTGTTGGGTGTCATGTTATTGTCAGGTCAGTGAGGTTCATAAGTCAGTCAGAACTTTGGTCATTTGTTCTGTGCACATAATGTTTCATAGATTCAGCCTATGATTAGTCAGCAAACCTTCCACCTATAGGAGAAAAATTGATTGTTAATGAATGAGCTGCATTTCCTAGGAACACTGTCTTCCTCCTGGATGAGCATCACCTGTTGAAAAACTTTCATCATTGTTTGTTTCACATATTCAATCAGATCTTTATATTATACCAGTAGGTGAAGTTGTTAGTATCTCATGTAGACTGACATATACTGTTGCATTTGGAGAAGATCTCAGATTAAATAAACTTAGTTAGAGCGTCAATCCAGGTTCATTTTGTGTCTGCAGACTTTAGCCAATTTTTCTTTTCTTTCTTTTTTTTTTTTATACATAAAGAGCAATATTCAAAACATTTTCAAAAGGCAGATTGTGGCAGAATGTAGACAAAACTGCTTATTGATTGACAAAATAACATTCAAGCACACAATCACCATATTAAAAGGCTCTACTTCTAGAGAATCACTAAACTTTTGGGGTCCGGTTTTGGCCCGCGGACCTTGAGTTTGACACATGCAGAGGTAGAGTTACAATTTTTTTCAGACCTTTCAGCAGAGACAGGCTTCTGCTGTTTGCAGAAGTTTTATCTTTGTTTTCAGGCAGCTGCATCTCTTTGTCAAGGTCGTTTCACAGAGCTGAAATTTAACTTCTCTCAAAGAGGAAAAATCAAGAATGCACACAATCTGAGCCAAATATGGAATTATTTCCCTGTAAAATGAATCTTTTGCATTTTATCATGATATTGTTGGTAGTATAACACCATAGAATGATTTTTAAAGCACCTGTTTCTCACTAATGCTTGCCTACAAAATATTTTACTCTCAGATTACTTCTTTAACAACATTCTGTTCTCCCTTCTCTAGTCATTGTTCACTGGGTTGTCCAGTTGGACAGTTTCCATGTTGTCCACATTGTCACCTCCTCTTTTAACTTCTTTTACCACGTCCTCTAAAACCATCTCTTAGTCTTTATAATTTGGGGCTACCTTGGTATTCTAAACTGGGATGGGCGGCGATCCGCCCCCCTTTATTTGTTTTCAGTTAAGCTGAAAGTTTTTTCCTGTGCTTTTCTTAAGGCCTCAGTATTATGGCTATGTCAGTTAAAAGCTGCTCTTATTGTTGTTTTTTTAATTCATCTTTTTGTTTTAATCTGTTTATCAACTGTGAGCACTCAGGGACTGAAAAGTCCCCTTTGAAATTATAATCTGGCAAGGTTTTTTATTGTCTCTTGAATCTTTTGAATGCATAATCTCCAGTTTAAGATCCCCGTGTAGTTTTAGGATTTCAGTGATAATTAAGTTACCTGAAAATCCGTATTTTTATGCCATCGTGTACATATTTCTGTTAAATCAGAGATTTTTCTCTGTTCTTTCCCCATTGTTCTTTGTTATTTTTCTCTTTTTAGTTTTCATTATTTCTAATTTTAGATCCCCTTGTAATTTTAAGACATCCTTTGTATCTAATTTGCCCAAAAACCCATGTTTTTTATTTTTTATTCCATCTATGACAGATCATACCTGCTCCTTTTACATAGTTCTCCATAAACTTTACCTCCCCTTCTAAGTCAATTAGTTTACTTTGTTTCTTCCCCATTATGTTTTATGTTAGTTTAATTATAGTATAAATGTCCCAGATAAAAGGTCACTGGCATGAGACTTTAAGGAGAGGACATTAACACGCCCTTCTACTGCGACTAATTCGCAGCGGTGTTAATTTTCTGGAATGAAATCCGACCTGAATCTCCAAAGTCACCAGTACGTAGTTTTAATCTGGGCAAAAGAAAACACAGGACTAGCAGAATCCTGCTATGATTCTATTAAAATGCTTAGTCCTCCAAACACACACAACACAGTCACACAGTTAGTTTCAGGTACCTTGTAATTTTTCTAAGTTAACTTGGTGTTATTTTATGAGCTCAATTTACTCCGTTCTTTTTACTTTTATAGCGCTTATTCTATTCCCTCGCAGGGGAATAACCCTTAGTCGTTTTATTTGGCCCCCTTCTTGGCGGGGCCCTACCTTAATTTGTCACTATTCCTTTCACGGTGGAATAAAACCATCCCAATGCAGCGTCCTTACCGGCGACGCACTACCAACGACTTTTAAGTACTTTTCTTCTTTTATTTATATAGCGCTTACTCTATTCCCTCTCAGGGGAATAATCCTCAGTCGTTTTCTTTAATCCCCTTCACGGCGGAATTGTACCAAATTTGTCACTATTCCTTTCACGGTGGAATAAAACCATTCGAATGCAGCGTCCTTACCGGCGACGCACTACCAACGACTGTTAAGTACTTTTCCTATGAACTGTATTTTAAAACTGTCTCACCTCGGAGTTGACTTCTTGGTGACTCTTTGGACCCTGTGAGAGTCACCCCGCGCAGAGGAAGGCAATAACCCACTGGCCAGGTGTGAATTCACACACACCGGGACTTTCAGCCACTCCGGCTAAAGGAGGCTGTGCAGCGGTGCTTCGCTCGACGTCAGGCTTCACCCACGGATCCCAGAGTCACTGTTAAAGCAAAGAGAAATAAGGTTATTGAATTAATCCGGCTTCGAAGGACCAATAAATGTTAGGTATTATTTAGTCAACTCAGAGGTAAGAACGATACAGTCAGAGTTACTTGTGACAAGGGTAGCCCACTTTGCAGTGAAACTACAAAGTTTTTGACACCCTATCTCTTTATTTATATGCACAGTTCAACAGACAGTTCAGACAGGGTGTGTGTGTGTGTGAGACGGAAAGGAGGCTGGTTCACACAGAGATAACAATGATCTCACACACACAGGGAGGAAGGCATAGTGCAGGTGCCTTGCAACACAAGGTTTTTACATGAGTGATAACAAGTTTTTGCACCCATCCAACAGAGATAAATCTCTCCCTTACAGTTTACACAGTGGTGTGAAAAAATGTTTGCCCCTTTCCTGGTTTTTCTTTCTTATAAGTGTTTCAGATCATCAAACAAATTTAAATGTAACTGTTAGTCAAAGACAACACAAGTAAACACAAAATGCAAGTTTTTAGATGAAGGTTTTTATTATTCAGGGAGTAAAAAACATGGCCCTGTGTGAAAAAGTGATTGTTGTTAAAATAGAACTTAACTGTGTTTTTTCACTCCTGAGTTTACTTTCTCTAGCTAGAACCTGGCCTGATTACTGCCACACCTCTTCTCAATCAAGAAATCACCTAAATAGGACCTGCCTGACAAGGTGAAGTAGACCAAACGATCCTCAAAAGCTAGACATCATGGCAAGATCCAAAGAATTTCAAGAACATTTGAGAAAGAAAGTTATTGAGACCTATAAGTCTGAGAAATGTTTTAAATATATTTGGGACTTCAGCAAACCTCAGTGAGAGCAATTATACACAAATAAAGACAAAATAGAAAAGTGGTGAACCTTCCCAGGAGTAGCTGGCCAACCAAAATTACCCCAGGAGCGCAGCGACGACTCATCCAAGAGGTCACAAAAGACATCACAACAGCATCCAAAGAACTGCAGGCCTTACCTGCCTCAGTAGGGGTCAGAGTTAATGTCTCCACCATAAGAAAGAGACTGGACAAAAATGATCTGCATGGCAGAGTCCCAAGATGAAAACCACTGATGAGCAAAAAGAACATTAAGGCTTGTCACAGTTTTTCCAGAAAAGATCTTGATGTTGGAATAATTCAATAAAGATTTATCTTATATTTTCTTCTATTCTTTAACTTGACTATTTGATCTTATAACCTTTCATGATGTTTGTGTGAGTAAGGATGTGATGAGTTGTCTGCAGGCAAAGATCATAAATGGAGCTGATCTTGCAGAGAAGGAGACAGTCCAGTTGAGGAGGTCATAAAAGATGAAGGCTGATTGTGCTGAACGGACAACACACTGATCCTAAGATGGAGAGGTTGTGGAAGTGTGTTGTTAAAAGATAAAGCTGTTTATGACCTGTTTACGATGTAACTGTTGTTTCCCATCCTTAGAGAGCCACGTTCTTTGTAACTAGGGACCTCCGAATGATAATAAAAAGAGAGGTGCGGACAGATGGGTTTAGAGCGGTGCGAGATTTGTAACTGAACACATCTTGACCGTTCTCCTTGCTGCGAGTAAAAAACAAATTCTTTGTCTTTCTCTTCTTTTTGTGATGTCATAAGTATTGTAGGTTGTTTAAACCTGACACGTGATGATCCTCAAGACTTTTGGGAAAGTACTCTGTGGAAGCTGAGTATTTTGGAAGGTGTGTGTCCCATTTGTTGGGACCCACAGCCATGGATTAAAAAATCAAGATGCAGTACAGACTTTTCTGGAACTTTCAAAATAAATTGTATTTAACCTACTTCCAGCACATTTGGAAAAGGGGGGGGGGGGGGTTTAAGAGTGGACGTCCCATGATGCCACTAGCCATATAAAACCCCCACCTTTCCAATGGTCCGATCTCTTCTAAGCGGGTCACACAGGGACCTACACAGAGAGACTCAATGCGCTAATGTCTCTTTGCTGGCAAACAGACATAACTCTTCAACTGGATCGAATGGTTTCATAAGATCACGCGATCATATGCACAAGTTAAGTACGAATGAATCACTGTATGTGTATCTGGTATTCATTCAAGAACCAGAATAATTAAGGTACAAGCATTGCCTGATTTTCTCTCTGAGGCCTGCAAAGCAAACTGTGTTCCAGAGAGTTCCCTGCAGAGACGCTGTTTCTACAAAGCCAAGTGGAGCAGTTTCCCGGTCTCAAGGAGGACAACAGAGACCGCATCACCGTGGTAACGTGTGTCAAAATAAGGTGAGATCTTCCCATGTAATCCATGCAATATTCATTAACTGCTCACAGTTAAATCCATAAAAATTACAATAAATATCCTTTGTGTAATCCATAAAATAATTATTGAAATACACAGTTGAAGCAGTAGAGAGTGAAACAAGCATATTCTCATATTCTAGAACTGAGAGACTGGAGAGGCCTGTGTACTGTCACATATCAACTGTCTTATCTTTTGCAGAAGTATAACCAAGAAGTGTAACCAAAGGAATAATGTATGATGATTTTCCATTTTCTACAAGTATTAAATGAAACGAGTAATCTTTGATTTTCAAATTAAAACACATATGACTGAAATATGATTGAGAACTGACAATTAAAATGAAAAAACATTAAGGTTTAGTAATTCTCAATCAGCAATATATGAAATAAAAAGGATGAAGTTTAAGTAATGGTTTTAAACTGTAAATGAAGTAAACACTAACTAAAAGTTTGAGCAGCACCGATGTAAGAATTAAAGCCTCTGTTTAAGAAGAAGTGTAATGTTGAGTGAGACAGGAATAGAGTAGATGTTCAGGAATTGGGGAAGTGAGAGCTGTAGCTTACAGCACAAGGCTGATGACTGAGGCGGGGGCGCAGGTCAAAGAAGAGGCCAGCAGACACCTCTGGACTGAGGTGATGATGGCATGTCTGACATGGACACGACCCGGGAAATTCCAGAAAAAGATCACCTTATGTCACGGGTGACCAATGGGACAGCCATCGCAAAACCACTGGCCAATGAGCACAAAGGGTTTGGTGGAAATGCTCAATGACATGGGCAAAAATAGAGGAACTAGTTGGTTGTTTCCCCGCAGAAGACCAGCGAACAAGATTGGATGGACAAAAGACGCTCAGATGAAAAAGGACCAGAGACACAGCCCAACTGATCGACTGCATTAAAAAGAGTATCAACCCGTATGCCCTGGAAGGACTGTGCCTCAAAATTAAGAATCTGATTTCATCTACAGCCTTTTTATTCAGACAACAGAAGTGAACTTGATCGGTGAACAGCTGATTGCTCTGAGTTTCAGGCTTCTGGAAGTCCTGAATCAACCTAAATTATGTCTTTCTATTATTGAAATTATTATGTGTTGCTGAATTTAAGTTGTTACTGACCCCTGCATAAGCGTTACTAATTAAAGAAAGCATATAAAATTCTAGTTAAATCGTGGACATTCAATTAATTGAGTCACCTTATTTTTGGTTTTTCATTGGTGGTAAAAAGTCTTGTTGCCTGGTTCTAAGAAATTTTAGGAGGTTTTTATAGGTTGCCTTAGCCAAGTTTGTTAAAACAGCGCCCTTGGGGCTCGTGCCGAGTCACTAAAATCAACCTAGCCCATATACCAAGAGCCAGTTGTAATATTAGGGAATGAGCAGCCGTTAACAGAAGTGACTGTTGACAGAACAGACAGAACAGACCTCCAGTTGAAGAAGGGCGAGACTTTTGTATGAAGGGTTGTCAGAGGCTAGGCGAGTCATTTCCTGACACCAGCTTAAACAGAACTTTCAGTAAACCTGCTTAGTAAGATGTTTCAGGTTTAGGGATGTCCGGATCCGTTGGATGGAGAGCTGGATTGAGCAATCTCTTTAGACATAGGGAAGTAGGAGGGAGGGGTTAGCTCATCGGACAACGAAACCTGCAATTTGGTCGGCCCGATAGCGAGCCGCTGAAGCTAAACTTTGTTCAAAGTGGATGTTTCTTTAAATGTTGTCGTTGCCCGGACAACTCCTCAACACGATTCAAACGAGGTTAGGGTTTGCGCAGAGAGATTTAGGATGAAATGATCTAAACGTTTTTCATTTTAAAGTTGAAGTTTGGTTTTGTTTGTGTGAAACTCAGCTATCTTAGTGCTAGCAGGCTATCTGCAGCACACGTGCTCAGTTTTGTGTTCTGTGTTTGTGTGTTTTTAAAGTTAAGACAAAATTAGCTTTCACTACTAACAGCTAAGAACATGTGCTTGCATACTTAAGTCCATTTCTCCAGAAAGATTTGGTTCTTTTCCAAAATACCTCCCTAAATATTTTACTATTTCCTTAATGATATTTCTTTAAATATTATTTCAATAAATAAAGACAGCTAATGAGACAACATTGAGAATTAGTCATCCAGAAGGTTGGTTTTGTTCACCAGATCATTCTTTTATTAAAATAATATTTTATCTGATCTTGTATTGTGAATAGTTGTCTAAAGGTATACTGATTATTGCTTAAGTTAGTTCTAAGACTAACTTAACTTCACGTCCAGATTCTTCAAGATAATCCTTGGTTATCAAACATAAACATTGCATGGTAATGTTGCATCACTTTTTGGTCATGGTTCAACCATCTTTAATCAACTTGTTTATATTGTACATAGCACATTAATCTTCCTTATTCTTTAATTCTGCTTGGTAGTGTGATGGAAATTCTTGCAGTAAGCATTCCAAAGTGTATGACCTTTGGGTTACCTCACTCCAGTGAACATCTGTGTTAGAGGAGGAAGCTGTAAAAGCCATTATATGAAGTTTAATGGTTAAGGGCATTTGTTAGGGTGATGCCTCAGGGAGAGTAGATGGTTGTTCCTAGGTAACCTAGTGACCTCTGAACCCGAGAAGGGTCTGGGGTCATAAAACACAGACTCTTTGAAGTGTTGAGATAACACTGCCATGTTCTGGTATAAATACTGTGTGTAAATGTTGATCGGGGCTCTGTTTCACTGACTAACCTCAGTGTCAGGGTCTTCAAACGCTGAATGCCTTTGAATAAAACTTATAAAGACAAAGTCCGGATTTTCTCTTTTTATGAGTCAACTTCTACCCACTTTGATAAGAAAATTCCACAACAATTTATCGTCATGAACAGGATCTAACGTGCCAGAGGAGACCGCAGGAGGGGACACGGACGCCTGGCCAGCCTGAGAGTTGTTCTCAGTCCACTTCCATTTTACGGAGGGGAGTTCTGGTGCCCGCCTGCAGCTTCTGGACGATTGGATCCGAACTATTTGTCTTCAAATATATCTGGGTGAGAAGTTGCTCTGTATGATATAATGTATATTATTATTTTTATTACACATTAACCATCATCTCCTAACTAATTAATCAGGTTCCAGAGTTGTGAGAGGGAGGACATCAGCTGAGGGCCCAGTTACCCTGCAAAAGGAATGGCAGGGAGGTTCTCATTGGTAACAATGGGATAAAGCAAAACACAGGGTTTTGCGGGTGGTTTTTAGCAATTTTCTACACCTCATAAAGGAGAAAAGCCAGTGGGCAGACGTGCCGCTGAACAGGTAAAAAAAAAATGGTTCCGGAACCTTGAGGCATCAGGGGTGTCTCCTTCTTCCTACTCTGATTTATAAAATAATGAAAGGAAAAAGTGGGGATGATTGTGTTAAATGTGCTTTAATTTGGAAGATAAGTTTGGTTTTTCACAGCGTGGAAGTTTGAGTGAAAATAAGTTAAATAGTTTAAAAAGTTTCAAGTAAAACAGTTGATGGAAAAATAAAAAAAACATAAGAAAAGATTAAAAAGCACAGAGTGCATCAATTAAGGGGTTAAAGAGTTAAAACTTTCCTGAAGGAAGTTTTGCTTGTCTTAAATATTGCGATCAGTCGGGAAAGAAGGTAAAAGTGAAAAGGGACATTAGAGATGCGAAAAGAAAGTTGTTTTAGAAAGGAGTATAGTGCATGTTGTGGAAGGAAGTGACAGGCAGGGGGACAACTGACTGACTGACTGATAATATTTCTTTGTGCAAAATCTGAACCTATACTAAACTTTTCTTCTGCCTCTCTCACACACAAATACACACATATATGGGATTTGAGTTCAACATCTGCGTTTTTGAGTCTGGATTTTAGAAACCTGCCCTTCTCCATGGCTACTCCGCCAGAGACGCTTCTCCAGCACGGCCTGAAAGAGAGAGATCTGCCTTCCTGCATGTTGAAAATCGCAGTGTGACTTTCTACAAGAAAAAAAAAAAACGAAACTCAGAAGAAGTCTGGACCCACTGAGATGGACAACTATTCATGCTGTTTGAAAGAGCCAGAAGAGTGATACACTGGATTTATATTGAAAGCATCTTATGCGGGCAGAAGAGAAACCGGAGCAAAGTTTCTTCTTTCTCCCTCCTGGAGAAGTTAAAGTGGACAAAGAATGATTGAATGTCTCACCAACAGACCTGGGAAGGGCCTGGTTGTTTTTTGGACTGATAGAGGACTGTGTGCCATGACAGTCTGACTCTGGAGCGATTAAGAAACTGATGGGGGTAACGTACAAACACACACACATTTGCATAAATCTTTTCCTATTTTCTGCAATGAAGAACGCTTATTAACCGCTGCTCATGTGACACACTTGCTTGACGTGGACAGATATAGCGGGTTAAAATATTATTTTAGGGTTAGAAAAGTATCTTTAAAAGGGTGATAACTCAACTCATTTGATACTTTCCGGTTAATTCTTTCAGAGAAGCAAGTTCTCTTTCGTCGTGGAATATTCAGGGTCAATTATTATAGTTATTAAAAGTTATGAAAATGCAGAGGAAGTTACAACATCTCCAAAACTCAGCAGTAACCAAGTGTTTCTATGTTATTCTCAGGACAGATCTTATGAAGGAGTATTTTTAAAACCCAGCGAATGCGTAAAACCTGATGGGTTTCTCCTTCAGGTATAATTTTCTGCTGTCAGATTTTGTATTCCATAAATCTAATGGGTAGAGACCTCATTAAAACAGGCTTAGTTCTACTGCAGATGGTCTTCATACAGTCTCTGACACAGTACTTACAGTTTGGTGCAGTTTTTGTCCGCAAGTGCTAACTGACGCTTATGGAAAGTACAAATTCATTGTTTTTCACAGCAGCTGCTGGGAAGAGGTTATATTAGGTTTTTTTCTTCCCTCTTCTGATTCATGCAGCGTGTTGATTTACACTGTACCTTATATCAGGTCCTGACAAAAACTATGAAATGTTTGGTTCTGCAGGTTCTTTTTTCTCCCTTTGGAGAAGGAAAGGACACCTGATCAGTTCTGTGTTGCATAGAAATATTAAAACACTTGTTGTTTTCTAAGATATCACCAGCTAAAAACCTTTAAAACTTTTGAGAGTAATTGGTTTTGTTAAACACATTTCCCTTGGTAAAACAAACCTTTAAAATGAGTATGAAAAATTGGGTTATTTAGAAAGAATCTGATTGGACAGTGGTACCACACAAAAATTAAACTAATCTCATGCTTCCTAAAAGACTCTGCATGAAAAGGCCTTCAGAACCGTGGAGTTATTTTCCACCACAGTAACAAGTTTTTTTAAGCATGCTTTTTCTTTATTTGAAAACAGATCTGGTTTTTGTTTTGTTTTTGTTTTTTTAACATAATGTTGTCGGAAGCTTCTTATGAACTGGGTTAGAAGCAAATATGATCTGAGGTAAATTAGGAGCTGTGAACTATATATTTAGCCAATCCTTCAATCTCTGCAGAAAGTTAACACCATTGTTCAATGCAGTAGTACTCATCTTGTGGTTCCTGGACTCCTGAAGCCCGTAAGCCATAGATTTTGGGTCCATAAAATTATAATACTTAATTAAAGGTAGACCGATTACCTATTAAAACAGATCTAAGCCAATGATGAGTTCCGGTCATTTGGTGGCTTTGAAATGCAATAATACTCAAAATTTCTACTCTGGGGAACACAGATTGGGGTTGAAGAGTTTAGTTTTGGAACCAAGGTTAGGATTTTTATAACAGAATCAAGACAAGTAAAATCCTTCATTTTAGGCAAAGAAAAGAAATAAAGGCCCTCTCAATACTAAAGAGGATGGTCGGCTCAAACTCCAGTCTCCTTGTTTGATTTCTTAGGGTTTAAAGATTAAAGGACCCATATGAGTACAAAGGTACACAAGGTGATTTCAGATTACTAAGAGATAAAATATTGGAACATTTATCAGCATTTGGATTGTAAAAGAGGGGTTCTAGTAATAAGTTTTCCCCAACTCTCAAAATTTAAATAGCCAAATTAAAGAAAATGATGTTTGTTCTTTTTTTAAACACTATGTGGGAAAAAGTCCAGTTTGGAGACAAGCTTCTTATCTTAATTTCTGATTAAGTCAAACACTGCAGTTTTGTTTAGTTTGGGTATACCATAAAAATGTCAATGCCGACTTTTCTAATTTCCCCTCGGGGATCAATAAAGTATCTTTGAATTTGAATTGAATTGAATTAAAATACTTCTTTGCATTTAACCTGAAATTCTGCAATACAGCTGTGATCAAATTGAGTCAAACAAAAAGAGAATTATAACAATAACTCTCAAGATTGTAGTTATTAGTGTGAATGCAGTAGGCATTCACAGTATAGTGATCCTGTTTTTCTTTGTTCTTTATTGTGTGAATGCTGAAGGCATTCACAGTATAGTGATCCTGTTTTTCTTTATTGTGTGAATGCAGTAGGCATTCACACTAATAAAGAATAAAGAGAAACACACCCTCTATAGGAAATCTATAGGGATTTCAGAAAAAATCAGAGCAAAAAATCCTTAAAGTCACATGTTTTCGAATCGTCGCCTCTCGTAAACCGTTCGAGGTAGAGACATGAGCCTTGTGCAGATTTATCTTCAGACCTTGCTGGCGCTCACAGTGAAGGAATTTTTTTGATACCTTTTATCGTTTTGTCATAAAAAAGGTTTGTTTAGGAGTACCAAATCTGTCCTTCCCAAAATCGCTTAAAATTGAAAAATTTCAAAATCATCCACTTTTCTACACTGTCACATCTCCTACACGGATTTATGTAGACACATGAAAATCTCCAGGATTGTTCACCGATCCCTGCTGATACCTACGGTCCAAAAATTGTTTGGATACCTTTTATCGTTTCCTCGTGACGTAATTTTGTTTGAGAGAGAAAAATTCACCTTCACCCAGTTTAAAAATTGTCAAAATTATACACTTTTTCACAGGGTCACATCTCCCAGACAGATTTTTGTAGAAACTTGAGAAGCTCCATGATTGTTCAGCAAGGCCTGCTGATTCATACGGTGCATGAATCAAATCGATAGCCCTTATAGTTTCCGAGTTATTAGACGTTGTTTGAGATCATGTTCAGGCATTTTTCTGTTTTTCTCCATTTTTCCCTTTCTTTTCACCTTGTGTTTTGCCTTTAATATTATATTTTCAGCAAAAACTTGTTAATATTCTCGTTCCCCTGTCCGTTCTGAGAAAAACGGTCCAAGAATGACGTCGATAGCCCTTACGGTTTCCGAGTTATGGGCGGTAGTTCGAGAGCATGCGCCTCCATGTTAAAAGCCCAGGCCAGGGGGAGACAATAGTGAGGTGCTGCATTAGAAATGCTGCAGGTGTCAAGTTACACTGACGCTCTTTGCTCATTGGCTGATTCATTCCTCACTGTTCTATTTATAGCTCTGTGTATCTCCTACAGTCTATGTCTGTATATGATTCTGTCTTTGTTTCTGCCTCCATTCACTCCGTGTCTGATACTCGGACACACACACCCACGCTCACACACACCCACACACACATTCATGGATTACCATCTATGTGAGGACTTTTCATTGACTTCCATTCATTTTCATTCGTTTCTATGGCCTAAACCTGACCCGACCCCCTAACCCTTTGACCATCTTAATAGGAGGCAACTAGATCCAACCAGATCCAATCTCCATCAGAACCAGTTAGGAACCCTCCATCAGAACCAGACCCAAACTCTATCAGAACCAGCAGGAATTCTGTATCAGGACCAGTTAGTCACCCACTATCAGAACCAGGTCCAAACTCAATCAGAACCAGGAGGAACCTTCTATCAGAACCAGGTCCAAACTCCTTCAGAACCTGGAATAAATCTCCACAAGAACTGGACCCAAACTCCATCAGAACCAGTTAGGGACCCTCCATCAGAACCAAGTCCAAACTCAATCAGAACCAGGAGGAAACTTCTATCAGAACCAGGAACAAATCTCCATCAGAACCGGACACAAACTCCATCAGAACCAGTTAGGACCCCTCCATCAGAACCAGGAGGAATTCTGTATCAGGACCAGTTAGTGACCCACTATCAGAATCAGGTCCAAACTCAATCAGAACCAGGAGGAACCTTCTATCAGAACCAGGTCCAAAATCCTTCAGAACCTGGCAAAAAGCTCCATCAGAACCAGACCCAAACTCCAGCAGAACCAGGAACAAATCTCCATCAGAACCGGACACAAACTCCATCAGAACCAGTTAGGACCCCTCCATCAGAATCAGGAGGAATTCTGTATCAGGACCAGTTAGTCACCCACTATCAGAACCAGGTCCAAACTCAATCAGAACCAGGAGGAACCTTCTATCAGAACCAGGTCCAAACTCCTTTGAAACTCCATCAGAACCAGGAGGAATTCTGTATCAGGTCCAGTTAGTCATCCACAATCAGAACCAGATCCAAACTCAATCAGAACCAGAAAGAAACCTCTATCAGAACCAGTTCCAAGAAGCATCAGAACCTGGAATAAATCTCCACCAGAACTGGACCCAAACTCCATCAGAACCAGTTAGGGACCCTCCATCAGAACCGGATACAAACTCCATCAGAACCAGTTAGGAACCCTCCATCAGAACCAGACCCAAACTCCATCAGAACCAGGAGGAATTCTGTATCAGGACCAATTAGTCACCCACTATCAGAACCAGGTCCAAACTCAATCAGAACCAGGAGGAACATTCTATCAGAACCAGGTCCAAACTCCTTCACAACCTGGAAAAAAGCTCCATCAGTACAAGGAAAGAAAAACTCCATCAGAACCAGATCCAATCTCCATCAGAACCAGTTACGAACCCTCCATCAGAACCAGACCCAAACTCCATCAGAACCAGGAGGAATTCTGTATCAGGACCAGTTAGTCACCCACTATCAGAACCAGGTCCAAACTCAATCAGAACCAGGAGGAACCTTCTATCAGAACCAGGTCCAAACTCCTTCAGAACCTGGAATAAATCTCCACAAGAACTGGACCCAAACTCCATCGGAACCAAGTCCAAACTCAATCAGAACCAGGAGGAACCTTCTATCAGAACCAGGTCCAAACTCCTTCAAAACTCCATCAGAACCAGGAGGAATTCTCCATCAGGACCAGTTAGTCACCCACTATCAGAACAAGGTCCAAACTCATTCAGAACCAGAAAGAAACCTCTATCAGAACCAGTTCCAAGAAGCATCAGAACCTGGAATTAAACTCCACAATAACTGTACCCAAACTCCATCAGAACCAGTTAGGGACCCTCCACCAGAACCAAGTCTAAACTCAATCAGAACCAGGAGGAACCTTCTATCAGAACCAGGTCCAAACTCCTTCAAAACTCCATCAGAACCAGGAGGAATTCTCCATCAGGACCAGTTAGTCACCCACTATCAGAACCAGGTCCAAACTCATTCAGAACCAGAAAGAAACCTCTATCAGAACCAGTTCCAAGAAGCATCAGAACCTGGAATAAAACTCCACAATAACTGTACCCAAACTCCATCAGAACCAGTTAGGGACCCTCCACCAGAACCAAGTCTAAACTCAATCAGAACCAGGAGGAAACTTCTATCAGAACCAGATCCAAACTCCTTCAGAACCTGGCAAAAAGCTCCATCAGTACAAGGAAAGGAAAACTCCATCAGAACCAGGTACAAACATGTATCACAACCAGGTACAAACCTGTATCAGAACCAGGTCCAGACTCTATCAAAGCCAAGGAGAATCATCCATTACAACCAGGTACAGACTTCCACCAGAACCAAATACAAATCTCCATCAGAGCCAGATCAAAACTCTATCAGAACCAGGAAGAAACCTCTATAAGAACCAGGTCAAAACTCCATCAGAACCTGGTAAAAAGCTACATCAGAACCAGAAAAAAAATGTTTAAGAACATTCTAAAAATTTTCATCAGAATCAGGAAAAAACCTCCATCAGAACCAGGTACAAATGTCTATCAGATCCAGGTCCATACTCTATCAGAACCAGGAAGAAACAGCCATCAGAACCAGGTCCCAAATCCACCAGAACCTGGCAAAAAGCTCCATCAGCACAAGGAAAGAAAAACTCCACAATAACTGGACCCAAACTCCATCGGAACCAAGTCCAAACTCAATCAGAACCAGGAGGAATCTTCTACCAGAACCAGGAACAAATCTCCATCAGAACCGGACACAAACTCCATCAGAACCAGTTAGGACCCCTCCATCAGAATCAGGAGGAATTCTGTATCAGGACCAGTTAGTCACCCACTATCAGAACCAGGTCCAAACTCAATCAGAACCAGGAGGAACCTTCTATCAGAACCAGGTCCAAACTCCTTCAAAACTCCATCAGAACCAGGAGGAATTCTGTATCAGGACCAGTTAGTCATCCACTATCAGAACCAGGTCCAAACTCAATCAGATCCAGGAGGAACCTTCTATCAGAACCAGTTCCAAACTCCTTCAGAACCTGGCAAAAAGCTCCATCAGTACAAGGAAAGAAAAACTCCATCAGAACCAGATCCAATCTCCATCAGAACCAGTTAGGAACCCTCCATCAGAACCAGACCCAAACTCTATCAGAACCAGGAGGAATTCTGTATCAGGACCAGTTAGTCACCCACTATCAGAACCAGGTCCAAACTCAATCAGAACCAGGAGGAACCTTCTATCAGAACCAGGTCCAAACTCCTTCAGAACCTGGAATAAATCTCCACAAGAACTGGACCCAAACTCCATCAGAACCAGTTAGGGACCCTCCATCAGAACCAAGTCCAAACTCAATCAGAACCAAGAGGAAACTTCTATCAGAACCAGGTCCAAACTCCTTCAGAGCCTGGAATAAATCTCCACAAGAACTGGACCCAAACTCCATCAGAACCAGTTAGGGACCCTCCATCAGAACCAAGTCCAAACTCAATCAGAACCAGGAGGAACCTTCTATCAGAACCAGGTCCAAACTCCTTCAGAACCTGGCAAAAAGCTCCATCAGAACCAGACCCAAACTCCAGCAGAACCAGGAACAAATCTCCATCAGAACCGGACACAAACTCCATCAGAACCAGTTAGGACCCCTCCATCAGAACCAGGAGGAATTCTGTATCAGGACCAGTTAGTCACCCACTATCAGAACCAGGTCCAAACTCAATCAGAACCAGGAGGAACCTTCTATCAGAACCAGGTCCAAAATCCTTCAGAACCTGGAATAAATCTCCACAAGAACTGGACCCAAACTCCATCAGAACCAGTTAGGGACCCTCCATCAGAACCAAGTCCAAACTCAATCAGAACCAGGAGGAATCTTCTATCAGAACCAGGAACAAATCTCCATCAGAACCGGACACAAACTCCATCAGAACCAGTTAGGACCCCTCCATCAGAACCAGGAGGAATTCTGTATCAGGACCAATTAGTCACCCACTATCAGAACCAGGTCCAAACTCAATCAGAACCAGGAGGAACTTTCTATCAGAACCAGGTCCAAACTCCTTCAGAACCTGGCAAAAAGCTCAATCAGAACCAGACCCAAACTCCAGCAGAACCAGGAACAAATCTCCATCAGAACCGGACACAAACTCCATCAGAACCAGTTAGGACCCCTCCATCAGAACCAGGAGGAATTCTGTATCAGGACCAGTTAGTCACCCACTATCAGAACCAGGTCCAAACTCAATCAGAACCAGGAGGAACCTTCTATCAGAACCAGGTCCAAACTCCTTTGAAACTCCATCAGAACCAGGAGGAATTCTGTATCAGGTCCAGTTAGTCATCCACAATCAGAACCAGATCCAAACTCAATCAGAACCAGAAAGAAACCTCTATCAGAACCAGTTCCAAGAAGCATCAGAACCTGGAATAAATCTCCACCAGAACTGGACCCAAACTCCATCAGAACCAGTTAGGGACCCTCCATCAGAACCGGACACAAACTCCATCAGAACCAGTTAGGAACCCTCCATCAGAACCAGACCCAAACTCCATCAGAACCAGGAGGAATTCTGTATCAGGACCAATTAGTCACCCACTATCAGAACCAGGTCCAAACTCAATCAAAACCAGGAGGAACATTCTATCAGAACCAGGTCCAAACTCCTTCACAACCTGGAAAAAAGCTCCATCAGTACAAGGAAAGAAAAACTCCATCAGAACCAGATCCAATCTCCATCAGAACCAGTTACGAACCCTCCATCAGAACCAGACCCAAACTCCATCAGAACCAGGAGGAATTCTGTATCAGGACCAGTTAGTCACCCACTATCAGAACCAGGTCCAAACTCAATCAGAACCAGGAGGAACCTTCTATCAGAACCAGGTCCAAACTCCTTCAGAACCTGGAATAAATCTCCACAAGAACTGGACCCAAACTCCATCAGAACCAGTTAGGGACCCTCCATCAGAACCAAGTCCAAACTCAATCAGAACCAGGAGGAAACTTCTATCAGAACCAGGTCCAAACTCCTTCAGAACCTGGAATAAATCTCCACAAGAACTGGACCCAAACTCCATCAGAACCAGTTAGGGACCCTCCATCAGAACCAAGTCCAAACTCAATCAGAACCAGGAGGAACCTTCTATCAGAACCAGGTCCAAACTCCTTCAGAACCTGGCAAAAAGCCCCATCAGAACCAGATCCAAACTCCAGCAGAACCAGGAACAAATCTCCATCAGAACCGGACACAAACTCCATCAGAACCAGTTAGGACCCCTCCATCAGAACCAGGAGGAATTCTGTATCAGGACCAGTTAGTCACCCACTATCAGAACCAGGTCCAAACTCAATCAGAACCAGGAGGAACCTACTATCAGAACCAGGTCCAAAATCCTTCAGAACCTGGAATAAATCTCCACAAGAACTGGACCCAAACTCCATCAGAACCAGTTAGGGACCCTCCATCAGAACCAAGTCCAAACTCAATCAGAACCAGGAGGAAACTTCTATCAGAACCAGGAACAAATCTCCATCAGAACCGGACACAAACTCCATCAGAACCAGTTAGGACCCCTCCATCAGAACCAGGAGGAATTCTGTATCAGGACCAATTAGTCACCCACTATCAGAACCAGGTCCAAACTCAATCAGAACCAGGAGGAACCTTCTATCAGAACCAGGTCCAAACTCCTTCAGAACCTGGAATAAATCTCCACAAGAACTGGACCCAAACTCCATCGGAACCAAGTCCAAACTCAATCAGAACCAGGAGGAACCTTCTATCAGAACCAGGTCCAATCTCCATCAGAACCAGTTACGAACCCTCCATCAGAACCAGACCCAAACTCCATCAGAACCAGGAGGAATTCTGTATCAGGACCAGTTAGTCACCCACTATCAGAACCAGGTCCAAACTCAATCAGAACCAGGAGGAACCTTCTATCAGAACCAGGTCCAAACTCCTTCAGAACCTGGAATAAATCTCCACAAGAACTGGACCCAAACTCCATCGGAACCAGGAGGAAACCTCTATCAGAACCAGATCCAATCTCCATTAGAACCAGTTAGGAACCCTTCATCAGAACCAGACCCAAACTCCAGAAGAACCAGGAACAAATCTCCATCAGAACCGGACACAAACTCCATCAGAACCAGTTAGGAACCCTCCATCAGAACCAGACCCAAACTCCATCAGAACTGGGAGGAATTCTGTATCAGGACCAATTAGTCACCCACTATCAGAACCAGGTCCAAACTCAATCAGAACCAGGAGGAACATTCTATCAGAACCAGGTCCAAACTCCTTCACAACCTGGAAAAAAGCTCCATCAGTACAAGGAAAGAAAAACTCCATCAGAACCAGATCCAATCTCCATCAGAACCAGTTACGAACCCTCCATCAGAACCAGACCCAAACTCCATCAGAACCAGGAGGAATTCTGTATCAGGACCAGTTAGTCACCCACTATCAGAACCAGGTCCAAACTCAATCAGAACCAGGAGGAACCTTCTATCAGAACCAGGTCCAAACTCCTTCAGAACCTGGAATAAATATCCACAAGAACTGGACCCAAACTCCATCAGAACCAGTTAGGGACCCTCCATCAGAACCAAGTCCAAACTCAATCAGAACCAGGAGGAAACTTCAATCAGAACCAGGAACAAATCTCCATCAGAACCGGATACAAACTCCATCTGAACCAGTTAGGACCCCTCCATCAGAACCAGGAGGAATTCTGTATCAGGAGCAGTTAGTCACCCACTATCAGAACCAAGTCCAAACTCAATCAGAACCAGGAGGAAACCTCTATCAGAACCAGATCCAATCTCTATTAGAACCAGTTAGGAACCCTTAATCAGAACCAGACCCAAACTCCAGAAGAACCAGGAACAAATCTCCATCAGAACCGGACACAAACTCCATCAGAACCAGTTAGGAACCCTCCATCAGAACCAGACCCAAACTCCATCAGAACCAGGAGGAATTCTGTATCAGGACCAGTTATTCACCCACTATAAGAACCAGGTCCAAACTCAATCAGAACCAGGAGGAACCTTCTATCAGAACCAGGTCCAAACTCCTTCAGAACCTGGAATAAATCTCCACAAGAACTGGACCCAAACTCCATCGGAACCAAGTCCAAACTCAATCAGAACCAGGAGGAACCTTCTATCAGAACCAGGTCCAAACTCCTTCAAAACTCCATCAGAACCAGGAGGAATTCTCCATCAGGACCAGTTAGTCACCCACTATCAGAACCAGGTCCAAACTCATTCAGAACCAGAAAGAAACCTCTATCAGAACCAGTTCCAAGAAGCATCAGAACCTGGAATAAAACTCCACCAGAACTGGACCCAAACTCCATCAGAACCAGTTAGGGACCCTCCACCAGAACCAAGTCTAAACTCAATCAGAACCAGGAGGAACCTTCTATCAGAACCAGGTCCAAACTCCTTCAAAACTCCATCAGAACCAGGAGGAATTCTGTATCAGGACCAGTTAGTCACCCACTATCAGAACCAGGTCCAAACTCATTCAGAACCAGAAAGAAACCTCTATCAGAACCAGTTCCAAGAAGCATCAGAACCTGGAATAAATCTCCACCAGAACTGGACCCAAACTCCATCAGAACCAGTTAGGGACCCTCCACCAGAACCAAGTCTAAACTCAATCAGAACCAGGAGGAAACTTCTATCAGAACCAGATCCAAACTCCTTCAGAACCTGGCAAAAAGCTCCATCAGTACAAGGAAAGAAAAACTCCATCAGAACCAGGTACAAACATGTATCACAACCAGGTACAAACCTGTATCAGAACCAGGTCCAGACTCTATCAAAGCCAAGGAGAATCATCCATTATAACCAGGTACAGACTTCCACCAGAACCAAATACAAATCTCCATCAGAGCCAGATCAAAACTCTATCAGAACCAGGAAGAATCCTCTATAAGAACCAGGTCAAAACTCCATCAGAACCTGGCAAAAAGCTACATCAGAACCAGAAAAAAAATGTTTAAGAACATTCTAAAAATTTTCATCAGAATCAGGAAAAAACCTCCATCAGAACCAGGTACAAATGTCTATCAGATCCAGGTCCATACTCTATCAGAACCAGGAAGAAACAGCCATCAGAACCAGGTCCCAAATCCACCAGAACCTGGCAAAAAGCTCCATCAGTACAAGGAAAGAAAAACTCCACAAGAACTGGACCCAAACTCCATCAGAACCAAGTCCAAACTCAATCAGAACCAGGAGGAAACTTCTATCAGAACCAGGAACAAATCTCCATCAGAACCGTACACAAACTCCATCAGAACCAGGAGGAATTCTGTATCAGGACCAATTAGTCACCCACTATCAGAACCAGGTCCAAACTCAATCAGAACCAGGAGGAACCTTCTATCAGAACCAGTTCCAAACTCCTTCAGAACCTGGCAAAAAGCTCCATCAGTACAAGGAAAGGAAAACTCCATCAGAACCAGATCCAATCTCCATCAGAACCAGTTAGGAACCCTCCATCAGAACCAGACCCAAACTCTATCAGAACCAGGAGGAATTCTGTATCAGGACCAGTTAGTCACCCACTATCAGAACCAGGTCCAAACTCAATCAGAACCAGGAGGAACCTTCTATCAGAACCAGGTCCAAACTCCTTCAGAACCTGGAATAAATCTCCACAAGAACTGGACCCAAATTCCATCAGAACCAGTTAGGGACCCTCCATCAGAACCAAGTCCAAACTCAATCAGAACCAGGAGGAACCTTCTATCAGAACCAGGTCCAAACTCCTTCAGAACCTGGCAAAAAGCTCCATCAGAACCAGACCCAAACTCCAGCAGAACCAGGAACAAATCTCCATCAGAACCGGACACAAACTCCATCAGAACCAGTTAGGACCCCTCCATCAGAACCAGGAGGAATTCTGTATCAGGACCAGTTAGTCACCCACTATCAGAACCAGGTCCAAACTCAATCAGAACCAGGAGGAACCTTCTATCAGAACCAGGTCCAAGAAGCATCAGAACCTGGAATAAATCTCCACAAGAACTGGACCCAAACTCCATCAGAACCAGTTAGGGACCCTCCATCAGAACCAAGTCCAAACTCAATCAGAACCAGGAGGAACCTTCTATCAGAACCAGGTCCAAACTCCTTCAGAACCTGGAATAAATCTCCACAAGAACTGGACCCAAACTCCATCAGAACCAGTTAGGGACCCTCCATCAGAACCAAGTCCAAACTCAATCAGAACCAGGAGGAAACTTCTATCAGAACCAGGTCCAAACTCCTTCAGAACCTGGAATAAATCTCCACAAGAACTGGACCCAAATTCCATCAGAACCAGTTAGGGACCCTCCATCAGAACCAAGTCCAAACTCAATCAGAACCAGGAGGAACCTTCTATCAGAACCAGGTCCAAACTCCTTCAGAACCTGGCAAAAAGCTCCATCAGTACAAGGAAAGAAAAACTCCACAAGAACTGGACCCAAACTCCATCAGAACCAAGTCCAAACTCAATCAGAACCAGGAGGAATCTTCTATCAGAACCAGGAACAAATCTCCATCAGAACCGGACACAAACTCCATCAGAACCAGTTAGGACCCCTCCATCAGAATCAGGAGGAATTCTGTATCAGGACCAGTTAGTCACCCACTATCAGAACCAGGTCCAAACTCAATCAGAACCAGGAGGAACCTTCTATCAGAACCAGGTCCAAACTCCTTCAAAACTCCATCAGAACCAGGAGGAATTCTGTATCAGGACCAGTTAGTCATCCACTATCAGAACCAGGTCCAAACTCAATCAGAACCAGGAGGAACCTTCTATCAGAACCAGGTCCAAAATCCTTCAGAACCTGGCAAAAAGCTCCATCAGAACCAGACCCAAACTCCAGCAGAACCAGGAACAAATCTCCATCAGAACCGGACTCAAACTCCCTCAGAACCAGTTAGGACCCCTCCATCAGAATCAGGAGGAATTCTGTATCAGGACCAGTTAGTCACCCACTATCAGAATCAGGTCCAAACTCAATCAGAACCAGGAGGAACCTTCTATCAGAACCAGGTCCAAAATCCTTCAGAACCTGGCAAAAAGCTCCATCAGAACCAGACCCAAACTCCAGCAGAACCAGGAACAAATCTCCATCAGAACCGGACACAAACTCCATCAGAACCAGTTAGGACCCTTCCATCAGAACCAGGAGGAATTCTGTATCAGGACCAGTTAGTCACCCACTATCAGAACCAGGTCCAAACTCAATCAGAACCAGGAGGAACCTTCTATCAGAACCAGGTCCAAACTCCTTTGAAACTCCATCAGAACCAGGAGGAATTCTGTATCAGGTCCAGTTAGTCATCAACAATCAGAACCAGATCCAAACTCAATCAGAACCAGAAAGAAACCTCTATCAGAACCAGTTCCAAGAAGCATCAGAACCTGGAATAAATCTCCACCAGAACTGGACCCAAACTCCATCAGAACCAGTTAGGGACCCTCCATCAGAACCGGACACAAACTCCATCAGAACCAGTTAGGAACCCTCCATCAGAACCAGACCCAAACTCCATCAGAACCAGGAGGAATTCTGTATCAGGACCAATTAGTCACCCACTATCAGAACCAGGTCCAAACTCAATCAGAACCAGGAGGAACATTCTATCAGAACCAGGTCCAAACTCCTTCACAACCTGGAAAAAAGCTCCATCAGTACAAGGAAAGAAAAACTCCATCAGAACCAGATCCAATCTCCATCAGAACCAGTTACGAACCCTCCATCAGAACCAGACCCAAACTCCATCAGAACCAGGAGGAATTCTGTATCAGGACCAGTTAGTCACCCACTATCAGAACCAGGTCCAAACTCAATCAGAACCAGGAGGAACCTTCTATCAGAACCAGGTCCAAACTCCTTCAGAACCTGGAATAAATATCCACAAGAACTGGACCCAAACTCCATCAGAACCAGTTAGGGACCCTCCATCAGAACCAAGTCCAAACTCAATCAGAACCAGGAGGAAACTTCAATCAGAACCAGGAACAAATCTCCATCAGAACCGGATACAAACTCCATCAGAACCAGTTAGGACCCCTCCATCAGAACCAGGAGGAATTCTGTATCAGGACCAGTTAGTCACCCACTATCAGAACCAAGTCCAAACTCAATCAGAACCAGGAGGAAACCTCTATCAGAACCAGATCCAATCTCCATCAGAACCAGTTAGGAACTCTTAATCAGAACCGGATCCAAACTCCAGCAGAACCAGGAACAAATCTCCATCAGAACCGGACACAAACTCCATCAGAACCAGTTAGGAACCCTCCATCAGAACCAGACCCAAACTCCATCAGAACCAGGAGGAATTCTGTATCAGGACCAGTTAGTCAACCACTATAAGAACCAGGTCCAAACTCAATCAGAACCAGGAGGAACCTTCTATAAGAACCAGGTCCAAACTCCTTCAGAACCTGAAATAAATCTCCACAAGAACTGGACCCAAACTCCATCGGAACCAAGTCCAAACTCAATCAGAACCAGGAGGAACCTTCTATCAGAACCAGGTCCAAACTCCTTCAAAACTCCATCAGAACCAGGAGGAATTCTGTATCAGGACCAGTTAGTCATCCACTATCAGAACCAGGTCCAAACTCAATCAGAACCAGGAGGAACCTTCTATCAGAACCAGTTCCAAACTCCTTCAGAACCTGGCAAAAAGCTCCATCAGTACAAGGAAAGAAAAACTCCATCAGAACCAGATCCAATCTCCATCAGAACCAGTTAGGAACCCTCCATCAGAACCAGACCCAAACTCAATCAGAACCAGGAGGAACCTTCTATCAGAACCAGGTCCAAACTGCTTCAGAACCTGGAATAAATCTCCACAAGAACTGGACCCAAACTCCATCAGAACCAGTTAGGGACCCTCCATCAGAACCAAGTCCAAACTCAATCAGAACCAGGAGGAATCTTCTATCAGAACCAGGAACAAATCTCCATCAGAACCGGACACAAACTCCATCAGAACCAGTTAGGACCCCTCCATCAGAACCAGGAGGAATTCTGTATCAGGACCAGTTAGTCACCCACTATAAGAACCAGGTCCAAACTCAATCAGAACCAGGAGGAACCTTCTATCAGAACCAGGTCCAAACTCCTTCAGAACCTGGCAAAAAGCTCACTCAGAACCAGACCCAAACTCCAGCAGAACCAGGAACAAATCTCCATCAGAACCGGACACAAACTCCATCAGAACCAGTTAGGACCCCTCCATCAGAATCAGGAGGAATTCTGTATCAGGACCAGTTAGTCACCCACTATCAGAACCAGGTCCAAACTCAATCAGAACCAGGAGGAACCTTCTATCAGAACCAGGTCCAAACTCCTTCAAAACTCCATCAGAACCAGGAGGAATTCTGTATCAGGTACAGTTAGTCATCCACAATCAGAACCAGATCCAAACTCAATCAGAACCAGGAGGAACCTTCTATCAGAACCAGGTCCAAACTCCTTCAGAACCTGGCAAAAAGCTCCATCAGTACAAGGAAAGAAAAACTCCATCAGAACCAGATCCAAACTCCATCAGAACCAGATCCAATCTCCATCAGAACCAGTTAGGAACCCTCCATCAGAACCAGAAGGAATTCTGTATCAGGACCAGTTAGTCACCCACTATCAGAACCAGGTCCAAACTCAATCATAACCAGGAGGAACCTTCTATCAGAACCAGGTCCAAACTCCTTCAAAACTCCATCAGAACCAGGAGGAATTCTGTATCAGGACCAGTTAGTCACCCTCTATCAGAACCAGGTCCAAACTCAATCAGAACCAGGAGGAACCTTCTATCAGAACCAGGTCCAAACTCCTTCAGAACCTGGAATAAATCTCCACAAGAACTGGACCCAAACTCCATCAGAACCAGTTAGGGACCCTCCATCAGAACCAAGTCCAAACTCAATCAGAACCAGGAGGAATTCTGTATCAGGACCAGTTAGTCACCCACTATCAGAACCAGGTCCAAACTCAATCAGAACCAGGAGGAACCTTCTATCAGAACCAGGTCCAAACTCCTTCAAAACTCCATCAGAACCAGGAGGAATCCTGTATCAGGACCAGTTAGTCACCCACTATCAGAACCAGGTCCAAACACAATCAGAACCAGGAGGAACCTTCTATCAGAACCAGGTCCAAACTCCTTCAGAACCTGGCAAAAAGCTCCTTCAGAACCAGACCCAAACTCCAGCAGAACCAGGAACAAATCTCCATCAGAACCGGACACAAACTCCATCAGAACCAGTTAGGACCCCTCCATCAGAACCAGGAGGAATTCTGTATCAGGACCAGTTAGTCACCCACTATCAGAACCAGGTCCAAACTCAATCAGAACCAGGAGGAACCTTCTATCAGAACCAGGTCCAAACTCCTTCAGAACCTGGAATAAATCTCCACAAGAACTGGACCCAAACTCCATCAGAACCAGTTAGGGACCCTCCATCAGAACCAAGTCCAAACTCAATCAGAACCAGGAGGAAACTTCTATCAGAACCAGGTCCAAACTCCTTCAAAACTCCATCAGAACCAGGAGGAATTCTGTATCAGGACCAGTTAGTCACCCACTATCAGAACCAGGTCCAAACTCAATCAGAACCAGGAGGAACCTTCTATCAGAACCAGGTCCAAACTCCTTCAAAACTCCATCAGAACCAGGAGGAATTCTGTATCAGGACCAGTTAGTCACCCACTATCAGAACCAGGTCCAAACTCAATCAGAACCAGGAGGAACCTTCTATCAGAACCAGGTCCAAACTCCTTCAGAACCTGGCAAAAAGCTCCATCAGAACCAGACCCAAACTCCAGCAGAACCAGGAACAAATCTCCATCAGAACCGGACACAAACTCCATCAGAACCCGTTAGGACCCCTCCATCAGAACCAGGAGGAATTCTGTATCAGGACCAGTTAGTCACCCACTATCCATTTTCTCTGAAATGGACCTTAGGTACTAGTGTTTGTGTGTGTGGTATTTCGTGCTGTGTGTCTCCTCGTTGACCTGTGATGGACTGGTGACATGTCCAGTTGTACCCCATCTCTCACCCAATGACTGTCATCATTTTTGGAATACATCTGACCCATATACAGAGAAACACTCCGAAGAACAAAATCAGTAAAAGGTTGTTTATTTAAAGGAAGATTATCAGGAACATAATAGTCGAAACTCCAACTGTATGGAAACTTGGGAAGAGAACGAGTGAGAACAGGGAATCATAAGGTTAATGAAACTAAGAACAATAAACTAATATGATCGAGAGTTCTGCCTACTAAGTAGCTGTGGTCAGATCGCCAGGGGTAGAGAGATTCAGGATCCAGGTTAGACAAAGGTGAGTCTGTAGGAGGTTCCTTAGGTGCTGTTCAGTGTGAGCTCGGAGTGGACAGGAATGAGTTCGGTGTGCAGGTGTTTAGGTTGAAGGGTGGACAGGTTACGCTTACGGTTTGGTCCAGGAGACAATTGGGGCAGGAAACTGCCAGCTTGATGTGAATCCAAACGAAGACAGGAGATAGGATATGAAATCCACAAAGCATAGATAGGCTTGATCATCCAGAGTAATTTTCAGAGACATAGTCAGTACACAGCGACATAGATCCAAAGCTTAGGTTTTCTAAATCTGCAAAAGAGCAAAGACAAAGTTACACGAGGTCAAGAAACGAAGCATAAACTTGGCTCGAGCTTGTACGACTGGTGGCAAAACACTCTGGCATCGAAGTGCTGGCAGTCTCCTGCTTAAGAACTCCTCAGAGTAATCAGTGGAATAAGTTGCACCTGTCGCCCAGCACACCTGAAAGCTCCAGAATCGTCTGCAAAAGAACGCATGTAGTAAGCACAAAAACACAAACACAACCCAGATCCTGACAATGACTGTTGCAAGTAGGCACCAGCTGTCCCTCTGTGACCCTTACTTTCAGATAAAAATGTGTGACCTTTAAGCTACTGAACCCATAAAAGTAAGTTGTCATCACTAAACCAAAAGAATAACCAAAGAACCAAAGAAATGAGATTAATGTTAATAAGTCCCGAACATGAACTATTACTATAACAGCCGATATTATTTTTTAGAGTGTACAGTGAGATTGATAACATGTTTTTAAAGACGAGAAGATTGTTTAGAAATATTTTTGTTTCTGTGGTACACGTGGTTTTTGTCCGTGTAAAAATCAATCAGCATACAATAATCCATTTAATTGGATTTTGCCTGTGTCCTGTAGCAGCATATCAGGCATACCACATGCAGAAGCTGGTTGTCTACATGTGCCAGGGCAGCTTTGTTCTACAAAAAGGATATCTGGAGATTTGGTATCATAATTACTTGAATGACTTTATTAAATCCTTGAATCCTATTACTGTACTATGTGTGGACCAAGAAAGTGCAACACGTGCAAGATAAAAAAAAACATGAAAATGTCACTGCTTAACAAATGAAAGGAAGGAATTGGAACTTGGATTATCATGTAGATTTTTTTTATTCTCCCTGAACTTCCAGTTAAAATGGTTTGAGAGCTTGGGGATAGGAAAGCATAATGTGTGTCACTATCAAGCTCAAAACAGACATGGGAAGGACAGGGCAGGACAAACTCCTGTTCTCTGAGAACACAAAGAAAGGGAAGATGAAATGACTACTAAACTATTATGGCAGCATTAACAGGTCCAGGAAAAGGTAGTTGGAGTTACAGTCACAATAAGAAAGTCACAGCAGGCCACAAAGACCACAGAGACAGTTTTGAAACTGGCAGCATGGGGTTAAAGTGCTGTGCACAGCCTTTTTACGTCAGCCTCCTGCCAACACAGCAACAAGGTGAGGTGGTGTCCATCCTTTCATGAGCACTGACTTGCATGTTAGGCAAGAGTCAAGTGTTCAGGGTTATCCCTGTTTCAATCGATTTTAGTCTCTATTAGTACTAGAGAGATGCCTAAAATGTCAATTCATGGATGGAATAAAGTCTAGCTCCTACAACTCTGTGCAGACTTGAGTGAAAAGATTAATCCTTTATTAATCCTTTATTCTTAAAGTATGGAAGGGAAGTAAAGGAAAATAAATGGAAGTACCATCAAGGGTTTAAAAATTATTGTACATTCAAAAACCTGTCTTTAAAGTGTCTGTGATACACTTTTCCCACAAATGCAGAAATTTAAAGAAAAGATCTTTATACTGAAGGAATTGACGGTAATTGACATGATATACGGATTAAAGACGCGATAAAAGACAATTGTGACACAAAAAGCATAAAAAGCATATTTTGATGTAACATTGTGCAAGTCCAAAGTGGAGTGGAAATGAAGTCAAAGGGGAAGTTTCCAGTCAGTCTTTGTGTGAACGTCAATGATAAACTATTCAGGTAGAAGCCAAGTTGCGTAAATGCACTATTTTCCTGAAGTGAAGAGGATCAGAGCTGCCTGGATCCGAGCTGAAAAACTGACGAGGGACAGATAGGATGGTCCCACCAAGAACAACCAGTTGTGATCGGAGGACTTTTCTGCAAACTGCTTTGAACACGAAACCTCTGAATTCACAAGAGAAGACAATGTCAGAGGTCAGGGTATCTGACAGATGAAGGAGAATGTTGAAGCAGGGTCTATAGCCACGCTGTTAAGAGCATCTAATGGGAAAAGATCTCCAAAGAAAATGTTGATGTTGCTGTTGCTAAACGGATCAAGGCTAAGCAGGTAAGAACACTTCCTTGTCACAAAAGTAAATTTAGATATCGGCAGTTATTGTTAATAATTAATAATTAAAAATCCAAAATTATTATTTTTATTATTAAAAATTCTAATAAATATACACCAGGTGGTGTCTTCAGATCCTGAATCATTCCTTGTGTCTGCTGCTACTGCTCCATGCTGCTCACTGTGTCTCTGGTTGTTTCACTCAGTGCCGTATAAATTGTAACCCTGGATTTAAAATGTATTGGCTTGATCCAGTCGGTCCACTGCGAAGCCCGGAGGAGCTCCAAGAAACATACACAGATCGCTCAAAAAAGCCAAGTGATAAATGTGGTAGCAAGTCCAAAACAACTCATTCTGTGGAAGTTAAACTGCTTCATTTTTCATTTTATACAGATATTTTCATATGTTTTGTTCTACCGTATTTTCCGCACTATAAGGCGCACCGGATTATAAGGCGCACCTTCAATGAATGGCCTATTTTAGAACTTTTTTCATATATAGGGCGCACCGGATTATAAGGCGCATAGAATAGAAGCTACTGCAGTCAAACCTTTGACTGGGGTTGCGTTATGCATCCACTAGATGGAGCTGTGCTAAAGAGAATGTCAACAAAACAGATAAGTCAGTCAGTCAAACTTTATTAATACACTACAAACCAGCGTTCTGATAACTCCATTCATTCTCATGGTAAGGTCTCCTCTACATAGAATTCTATTGAATAGAGCCAACCGCACGTTAGGAATGCATTGGAGACTATGAAGTTGAAGTTGAAATCAAACGTTAATTAAAACGTGAAAGGGAACTTTTCCCTGATTCACTAAACACGTAAAAGAAACAGTTTGATGCACTAAATCAAACGTTAGTACTGTTAACCTTTCCTGTTTCTGTCCCCTGACCGTAGTCTGATGACACAGGGGCGATGCTTTCTCCAGGGCCGAAGTTACTAGTTTCCTCGGAGTTAACTCCCTCACTCATACGTTGCTGAGTTGAGCATGAAGAAACAGCATCAAAACACTGAGTTGTTGACGAGATTCGGGGTTCTTTTTAATGACTTTGCAGCACGTAAAAACACAGGGCTTACAGACTCATACACCGCTGCTCCGGTCGCCGTCTCTACCCACCCCACACACACAATAATACCGACGTCACTCCTTCACTCTTGATTCTCAGCTACGGCAGCACACAGCGCCACCTCTGTCCAGAGGAGTAATGTCAACATCTTCCATACACCCCACACACTGAGCTTCTAATCACATATAGTTCAGGCAATTCCTGCAACAGTACATTCAAACGTTATACACACACAAGTGGTGTTGGACTAGGAGTAAGCATAGTACAGGTGTTTACCGTTATTACTTCGGCGACGCCCCTGACTACAGTAGCCGTAATGCTGCAAGCGGTGCGGCTTTGTAGTTTACCAGTCGTACTGAAACATTTTGACAGAGCGCCGTGTACAACCAGTATGGATCAACCAATTAACCAATTGATCCATATATAAGGCGCTCCGGATTACAAGGCGCACTGTCATTTTTTGAAAAAATTAAAGGTTTTTAAGTGCGCCTTATAGTGCGGAAAATACGGTACAATGGGTGAGTTCACTGAGTGCAGAGAAGCTATGTTTGTTGCTTAATTTAGTGTATTAATGTTTAATTGCTCGGTTTATCATACCTAAATTAACCCAGTAACCCAGTAACAAAACCACAATGAAGTAGTCTGGAAATGTCTTTTTAGTGAATTTTATGACTACATATCTCAACAACTGTCCTTCTTTCCATAAATGTAATTGGATTCATTATGAAAATTCAATGTCATAGGCACTTAAAGATATTATCAACAAAGACTTTAAAATATTAATTAAAAAGCTTGGCTAGAACTCCTGCAAAAAAAACAACAACACAGTTTTCGCACATATTCAACTCAAAAGTAAGAGCTGATTCCCAGCTGTGAATGTTACTGTGCCTTTTTTTTTTTTTTGCAATCTGTGGGATTACATTGTTTTTTTGATAAGTAGGGTTTAGGAAGCAAAACTTTTTTTTTTTTTTTTATGTGTCCTGTGTGGAGCATTACGGCTAATGATAGCTGATAACATATAACATTATTAGAAACTGCTGTAGGATTATTTCAAATGCAATAGACACGCAGACAGAAACGAAAGGGATAAAAAGAAGCTAGAAGAGGAGAGAGGTGGGGCAAAAAGGTAAAAGGGATAGATGAGGATAAGAATGGAGAAGAGAAATAAAGAGAATACATGATAACGCCCAAGAAGACTGCTTGTACACCTGCAAAAACGCATATAATTACAACATTGTTATGTAGTTCTCGGTACTAATGAATTCAAGATGTATTTAGTGGCAACCGATATCTATGCTCCAAACACCTGTGGATGTATGTACACACGTGGATAAAATTGTTGGTACCCCTCGGTTAATGAAAGAAAAACCCAAAATGGTCACAGAAATAACTTGAATCTGACAAAGGTAATAATGAATAAAAATTCTATGAAAATTAACAAATTCAATTCAATTCAATTCAGTTTATTTATACAGCGCCAATTCACAACACATGTTGTCTCAAAGCACTTCACAACAGTCAGGTACATACATTCCAATCAATCCTAACCATTGAACAGTGCAGTCAGAGTTAGTTATTTATTCAAATTGGATAAAAAGTTTTTCTGTCTAAGGAAACCCAGCAGATTGCATCCAGTCAGTGACTTGCAGCATTCACTCCTCCCGGATGAGCATGTAGAGACAGTGGACAGTCACTGGCGTTGACTTTGCAGCAATCCCTCATACTGAGCATGCATGTAGCGACAGCGGAGAGGAAAAACTCCCTTTTAACAGAAAGAAACCTCCAGCAGAACCAGGCTCAGTGTGAGCGGCCATCTGCCACGACCGACTGGGGGTTAGATTGAACAGAGCAGAGACACAAAGAGAACAAAGAAGCACTGATCCAGGAGTACTTTCTATGGGAAGGAAAAGTAAATGTTAATGGATGTAGCTCCTTTAGTCGTTTCACCTAGAAAAAAAGAGCAGATCAACTGTGAGCCAGTTTTCAAGGTTAGAGTCTGAAAGAGAGCACATACAGTTAGTTACAGTTAAGCTCAGTCAATCGCCATGTCTAGGAAAGAGAAAGAATTAAACACTAAAAGATAGGGCCATGTGGATCATTGGTAGAGGGTGAGCATTAAGTTGTTGCCAGCAGAAGCTTGGACGATGCCCCTCTCCAGAAAGGTGTCACAGGTAGACACAGAGCCAGGCCAGGTGTAGCTTCTAGGAAGAGAAAAGAGAGAGAATAAAGTTAAAAGCTGAAATAACAGCAAATAATGCAAAATTGGAGAGTAGTGTGAGAATGTAGCGAACAGGGTGAAAGTGGTCATTATGTCCTCCAGCAGCCTAAGCCTATAGCAGCATAACTACACAGAAAGTTTCAGTTCAGATTATTTAGTTAAACGGCGCTCATTTACAACAATGTCGTCTCAAGGCACCCCAGAGAGGGTCCCACTGATGGTCATTGTTACACTGAAAACCACAAGGATTGGGATACCTCCCTCTGTCAGACTGATTATAACCATTGGAAAAGAAAAGGGGTCATACAGGTAGCAGAAATGGAGGGTGTGTTTGCACCTCAACCATAACTGAGCCGGGTTTGGCTAAACCTGACTCCCCCTTACTCCAACCAACAGGGAGGGAGGAAGGCTCCCTCCCTGATAACCTAAGCCACTCTAACTATAAGCTTTATCAAAAGGTTTTAAGCCTAGCCTTAAAAGTAGACAGGGTGTCTGCCTCGCGGACCAAAGCCGGGAGCTGGTTCCACAGGAGAGGAGCCTGATAACTAAAGCATCTGCCTCCCATTCTACTTCTAGAGACTCTAGGAACCACCAGTAAACCTGCAGTCTGAGAACGAAGTGCTCTGTTAGGAACGTATGGAACAATCAGATCTCTGATGTATGATGGAGCTAGATCATTAAGGGCTTTATATGTGAGGAGGAGAATTTTAAATTCTATTCTGGATTTAATAGGGAGCCAATGAAGGGAAGCTAAAAAAGGAGAAATATGATCACTTTTTAATTTTCATCAGAACTCTTGCTGCAGCATTTTGAATCAGCTGAAGGCTTTTAACTGCATTTTGTGGACATTCTGATAGTAAAGAATTACAATAGTCCAGCCTTGAAGTAACAAATGCATGGACTACTTTGTCAGCGTCACTCCTGGATAGGATATTTCTAATTTTGGCAATGTTCCGGAGGTGAAAGAAGGAAATCCTAGAAACCTGTTTAATATGGGATTTAAATGACATGTCCTGGTCAAAAGTAACACCAAGGATTTTTACTTTATTTACGACAACTTCTGTCTTGTGTGAATTTAGAAGCAAAAAATGTAAACTCATCCAAGTTTTTATATCTTCAAGACATGCTTGTAGTCTATCTAGCTTGTTGGGTTCATCAGGATTTATGGATAAGTAAAACTGAGTATTATCAGCGTAACAGTGAACATTTATCCCATTCTGCCTGATAATTTGACCTATTGGAAGCATATATATATAGTAAAGAGAATTGGCCCAAGTACTTAACCCTGTGGTACTCCACAATTAACCCTGGAGTTTAAAGATGATTTATCATTTACATGAACAAACAGGAATCTGTCAGACAAATACGATTTAAACCAGCCTAGTGATGTTCCCCTGATCCCTACAACATGTTCCAGCCTTTCTAAGAGAATTTTGTGATTGACTGTATCAAATTCAGCACTGAGATCTAACAGGACAAGTACAGACACAAGTCCATTATCTGAGGCCATAAGAATATCATTAGTGACTTTCAGCAGAGCTGTTTCAGTGCTATGATGAGCTCAGAAGCCGGACTGAAACTCTTCAAACAGGTCATTGCTGTGTAAATGCTCACACATTTGATTAGCAACTATTTTCTCAAGAATTTTAGATAAGAATGGAAGATTGGATATAGGTCTGTAATTTTTCAAGTCATCTCGATCAAGTGAAGGTTTCTTCAGTAAAGGTTTAATTACAGCTAACTTAAAAACATGTGGTACATATCCATTTACTAAAGATAGATTAATCATATCTGAAATGGGGCTGGTAATCAGACGGAACACTTCCTTAAATAATTTGGTTGGGATTGGGTCTAACATGCAAGTTGAAGGTTTAGATGAAGCTAATATTTCTGTAAACTCAGGAAGCTTCACAGGATCAAAACAGTCCAAACACAGATCAGGTTCTACAGTTATTTCCAATGTTGTCTCACTCAAATGAACGTCAGACATTGCTTTTCAAACATGCTTCAACAGAATTATTAAACAAATTAAACTCATGAAACAGGCCTGGACAAATATGATGGTACCCCTGAAAATAATGTGACCAAAGGGACATGTTAAATCAAGGATTGTCCATTAATTAGCATCACAGGTGTCTACATTCTTGTAATCAGTCATTGGGCCTATATATAGGGCTACTGGTAGTCACTGTGCTGTTTGGTGACATGGTGTGTACCACACTCAGCATGGACCAGAGGAAGCGAAGGAAAGAGTTGTCTCAGGAGATTAGAAAGAAAATTATAGACAAGCATGTTAAAGGTAAAGGTTATAAGATCATCTCCAAGCAGCTTCATGTTCCTGTGACCACAGTTGCACATATTCGGAAATTTAAGATCCATGTGACTGTAGCCAACCTCCCTGGACGTGGCCGCAGGAGGAACATTGATGACAAAACAAAGAGACGGATAATACGAACGGTAACAAAAGAGCCCAGAAAAACTTGTAAAGAGATTAAAGGTGAACTTCAAGCTCAAGGAACATCAATGTCACATTGCACCATCTGACATTGTTTGAGGCAAAGTGGACTTCATGGGAGATGACCAAGGAGAACACCATTGTTGAAAACAAATCATAAAAAAGCCAGACTGGAATTTGCCAAACTACATGTTGACAAGCTACACAGCTTCTGGGAGAATGTCCTATGGACAGATGAGACAAAAAAATTGAAATTTTTGGCAAGGCACATCAGCTCTATGTTCACAGACGGAAAAATTAAGCATATGAAGAAAAGAAAACTGCCCCTACTGTGAAACATAGAGGAGGCTCTGTTATGTTCTGGGGCTGCTTTGTTGCATCTGGCACAGGGTGTCTTGAATCTGTGTAGGGTATAATGATATCTCAAGACTATTAAGGGATTCTTGAGAGAAATGTGCTGCCCAGTGTCAGAAAGCTTGGTCTCAGTTGCAGGTCATGGGTCTTGCAACAGGATAATGACCCAAAACACACAGCTAAAAACACCCAAGAATGGCGAGGAAAACACTGGACTATTCTGAAGTGGCCTTCTATGAGCCCTGACCTAAATCCTATTGAGCATCTTTGAAAGGAGCTGAAATATGCTGTCTGGAAAAGGCACCCTTCAAATCTGAGACAACTGGAGCAGTTTGCTCATGAGGAGTGGGCCAAAATACCTGCTGAGAGGTGCAGAAGTCTCATTGACAGTTATAGAAATAGATTGATTGCAATGATTGCCTCAAAAGGTTGTGCAACAAAATATTAAGTTAAGGGTACCATCATTTTTGTCCAGGCCTGTTTCATGAGGTTATTTTTAAAAATAATTCTGTTAGAGCATATTTGAAAAGCAATGCCGGACTTTCATTTGTTCATTTTCATAGAATATTTATTCATTATTACCTTTGTAGCATTCAAGTTATTTCTGTGACCATTGTGGTTTTTTTTTTCATTAACTGAGGGGTACCAACAATTTTGTCCACGTGTGTATATAAGGTTACTCCACAAGAATATTCAATAGCGGGCATGAGGAGTCAAAATCCTACCCCCCAGCACCCTGGACAGACATGGAGAGGATCGGAGCCACAGAGATCTGAAGGCCCCCCAGAGCACGGCGAACCCCAGGAGGATCTCCGCTGGGACTACCACAGCCCCCACGCAGAGAAAAGCAGAGGTGAGCCCCAGGAGAGGCACCCACAGTGCAGAAGTCCCAGGAAGCTGCAGCGAAGAGCTCTGCCAGCAGCCGGCTACACTGGAGCAGATCCATCCATTGACCCAGAGACCCAAGATTCAAGGGCACACCACCCCCCAGGGGTCCGACAGAGCCAAGGGGGCCCAGGCCCCACCAAGCAGCCACCAGGAGTGAGCCATTACACATATGAACAACCAGCCCCGGACACCAAGAATCACTGATGCACCAGCGGGCAGAGACAACAGTAGATCCAGGATCAGTCCAAGACCCAACAAGACACAAAAACAGGCACGCACAGTCACATTCATACTTTCCCACCCTCATGCATAAACATTAAAACACTCAAACCCACACAATCAAAGTTAAGACACACAACAATGGACGCAGTACACTCACTCGCACTCCCCATACAAACTCTATATTCCCAGGTCCAGGGAACCATAACCCAGAGGGACAACCAGCCCCCGGACCTAGAAGGTGGACCCCTCAGTGCTTTCTGAGTCCTTCCATTCCCGTGGTGGAGACAGGCAGACCACCCGAGTCCCCAGTCCAGACCATCGCCTGAACCTTAATGATCCTGGCACAGACACGTAGATTCCACCCCGACAATATCCAGAGAAGTGGCTACAAACAAAAACAAGGGGTCTGCCAACCAGAGCCGATCCAGGATGAAACAGTCCCAACCCCCACTGAATTGTGATGAAAAAAACACGTTTTAAATATATTTGGGTGGTAATAAATATGAATGAAAGAAAAAAGGGCTAGGAAAAATGAAACAGCAAAATTTCCCCTGTATTAAAAAAACAAAACAAAGAAAGAATATGTAGAGAAAAATATATAATTAAAAATTTGTGGTTTGAATAAACATAAGCATAATAGCAAAGAGGCAGTTTAAAATAGAAATATATTTTTATATCTGATCAATTCATCAATTGTTGAATAAATCTCCTTTTTATTATTTTGTTGCTTTAATGCTCCTCATAGCTACGTTTTGGCCCAGTAATTATTATATTGAGTCATTTATTTATTTATGTATTCTTAATTATCACAGGATTGGTCCTCCATATTGCAGACCCTGGGATGGAAGAGAGTTTTCCAACTTTAGAAAAAATGTTAAATGTAGTATTTTTATTCAGTTTCATTCTTTGTCAACTTTAAATCAGCTTTTGGCTTTTGAGTTTACATCTTTTTATTAGGTTGAGAAATATTTATAGTCAAATGTTTTGATATTTTTATTTAAGAAAATCTGAATTTTCTTGTAGATATAGAACATTGCAAGAATTTCCTCCACGGGTCCCATATCCAGTTTCAGTGTCTTTTGGTGGATATTCTTTGACTTCTTTTGACATGTTGTAGCTGTATTGTCAGGAGGGTTAGGGTTAAGTCTTTAATCATGTAAAGCACAACAATGTGTGAAAGTTAGCTGCCCTTAGCTGTACTGGTCTTTCTCCCCTGTTCCAAAACCTTGCTTAGTTTCATTGTGAATTTTAAAATAACTGTTTGAATCTGTTTGTTTACGGTTTTTGGCCTATGTGTTTCTCTGTTGTATCTGCATTCGAGAGTTAACCTGTCGGGCCTGCCCTGCCTCATGCTCTATAAATATCTAGAAAACCCCCAGCATTCTGTTACCCTGAGCGGGAAAAAATGCATATGGAAAAGAAAAGTTATCTGATGTGTCATGCTTACATCTAATATCTTCTATTCCTATTATAGCGGTATCATACTAAGAGTAAAATGAAAATGCCTCTCAAGCTGTGGTTCAATGATATTACATGTGTACACCTGCTGATTCAAAGCAAAGGCACTGAGCTAACTCTATTCCTCTTGTACACATTATTTGCATTTAGAGTGGATGGGATCATCCTAGGATTTGGACCAACACAAAGACACACAGGTATGAATTCGGTGGAACCTTGTTCAGTAGAACTCACACAGCTGATTCTTTGTCAAAGGGCCAAAGAGTCTCTGAGTTGCACACAAAAGCCAAAGTAGTAAAGCTGCCCCTGAAACCTCATAATAATTCTCATTTTGCAGTATGATAATGTCAGTGATCGGGGTTTTTTGATCTGTTTTTGTGTGGGATTTTTTTTTCTCTCTTTCTTGCAGCTGAAGGTGGGTGAGCCACACAGGGATACACACCTGCATTCCATTTGGCCTCCGTTTGAGAATAAGAAGAGCTGGCAACTGATCAGTCAATGCTTCAGTGTCTTTGTTTCCTTGTGTCTTTGTTTCCTAGACCAATCTTGGCCTCTTGCCCTTTTTCAAGGTTTTTGCTCAAGCTCCTACCAAGATTTCCCTGCCTCAAGAAGTTTCTGGATTTCCTGCTGACACTCTTTTGTGTAGTTCACACTGATCAGCTCTATCTGCTGGCTCTCTACAAAGTTCCACTGAATTCATACCTATCCAGCCTCCAATGACATCTGCCTTCAAGAATCAAGCGCGCACACATTCTAACCGGCCTGGACTCTGCAACCTTCTTCCCAGATCTGTAAGGCATCCTTTTAATCATTTCTCTCATTTCTGTTGAAGGACTTCTCAAGCTCACCTATTTCCCCTTTCTCTCACAGTGACTCCTGACCCCTTCCTTAAGGAACCTCCACCTTGGAATGTTTATTTACCATTTGTAAATAAACTGTTAAACCCACTCCTGTCTTGTGTTGGTTTGCCTGCATGTGGGTAAGAAAGTTTCCTGGAAATGTGATGGATAATCAATTCACAGCAACAGAAAACCATCATAAGGCTGGTTATCAAACACATTTTATTCTCATAAATACTATAAATACTATAAATACTGATGAGAAAGGGGATATGTACAATGAGTATTTATAAGCTATACTTACTCATTGTACATGGCTAGCATAGGAGCCATCCCGATTCTTCTCCTGTACCAGTTAAAAACCTGCCTACCTAGCATCGTTTGTTCTCTTTACTCTCAGGACAAGCAAAGTGAATATTTTGTCAGGTAAGCAATAAGGCTCTTAAATGGAGGCTTCATTATACCACATAGGTCAATCATCAGGCAGAGTGTGGTTGTCAACCAGTTCCTGAAATGTGCTACAACATAATCAGCAGACAAATGTCAAGTGTGAGACCTGTAGTCAGCCTGTCCACTCCCACTTGTGGAAAACCTGCAGTTCAGGAAAAAAAATCCCTTGCACACTCACACAGAAAGAAGCTCGGATTTATTTGGTTGTCGAGTGACAGAATGAAGCTGTGAGATATTTAGCCAGCAGTTTTAATGCAACCTGCCGAAGAATCTTCATCACATCGACTGGATTGGACAACATGGGCATAAAGTGTGTTTAAGCAGTGACTGATAAGCACAGGATTCAGGCTCAGTTAGGTAGTGCCTTACTGTTAGCATGGTTAATCTATGTTCAAATAACTGGTTGAAAAACACAGTTGAAACCAGATAATGTTGGAGAAAACCGCTTGCCTCTCCTGATGGATCTTATATCTTGGAAGCAAGACTGGATGTTAAGAAAATAATCACAAGACAATTTAATGTAATTGTTCAAACTGTATTGGATCAGAAAAACAGTACAGGTCCTTCTCAAAATATTAGCATATTGTGATAAAGTTCATTATTTTCCGTAATGTCATGATGGAAATTTAACATTCATATATTTTAGATTCATTGCACACTAACGGTCTTTTATTGTCTTAATACGGATGATTTTGGCATACAGCTCATGAAAACCCAAAATTCCTATCTCACAAAATTAGCATATCATTAAAAGGGTCTCTAAACGAGCTACAAACCTAATCATATGAATCAACGAGTTAACTCTAAACACCTGCAAAAGATTCCTGAGGCCTTTAAAACTCCCAGCCTGGTTCATCACTCAAAACCCCAATCATGGGTAAGACTGCCGACCTGACTGCTGTCCAGAAGGCCACTATTGACACCCTCAAGCAAGAGGGTAAGATACAGAAAGAAATTTCTGAACGAATAGGCTGTTCCCAGAGTGCTGTATCAAGGCACCTCAGTGGGAAGTCTGTGGGAAGGAAAAAGTGTGGCAGAAAACGCTGCACAACGAGAAGAGGTGACCAGACCCTGAGGAAGATTGTGGAGAAGGGCCGATTCCAGACCTTGGGGGACCGCACGGAAGCAGTGGACTGAGTCTGGAGTAGAAACATCCAGAGCCACCGTGCACAGGGGTGTGCAGGAAATGGGCTACAGGTGCCGCATTCCCCAGGTCAAGCCACTTTTGAACCAGAAACAGCAGCAGAAGCACCTGACCTGGGCTACAGAGAAGCAGCACCGAACTGTTGCTCAGTGGTCCAAAGTACTTTTTTCGGATGAAAGCAAATTCTGCATGTCATTCGGAAATCAAGGTGCCAGAGTCTGGAGGAAGACTGGGGAGAAGGAAATGCCAAAATGCCAGAAGTCCAGTGTCAAGTACCCACAGTCAGTGATGGTCTGGGGTGCCGTGTCAGCTGCTGGTGTTGGTCCACTGTGTTTTATCAAGGGCAGGGTCAATGCAGCTAGCTATCAGGAGATTGTGGAGCACTTCATGCTTCCATCTGCTGAAAAGCTTTATGGAGATGAAGATTTCATTTTCCAGCACGACCTGGTACCTGCTCACAGTGCCAAAACCACTGGTAAATGGTTTACTGACCATGGTATCAATGTGCTCAATTGGCCTGCCAACTCTCCTGACCTGAACCCCATAGAGAATCTGTGGGATATTGTGAAGAGAACGTTGAGAGACTCAAGACCCAACACTCTGGATGAGCTAAAGGCCGCTATCGAAGCATCCTGGGCCTCCATAAGACCTCAGCAGTGCCACAGGCTGATTGCCTCCATGCCACGCCGCATTGAAGCAGTCATTTCTGCAAAAGGGTTCCCGAAAAATAAACAGAAACATGATTCAAAACCTTAACTGTGAAACAGATCAACAAAACCCAAAAACACCCACAAAACATAACAGTAACCTCTACCCCCAACACTAGATCAAAGTAATTTGCATATTCTGTACAACCTTAATCATACCATTATTTAGTTATTCATTCCTGTTAAACAGTTGATCCCTATAACCAGTCATTTTTCCCCAATATATCCATTTCCATTTTTTTCCTGCCTATGATTATTATTTCTTTTTATTTTCTCTGAAGTCTAAAGGTTAGTCAGACAAACATTTGAAACAAACATTGAAACAGAAATTTAGAGAAACACTTAAGACACACAACACATGCCGGCTTCAGCCTCCCCTCTTAAGGAAGTTTGGGCGGCCAAATCTTTTACCATCAAATTATTCAACCAGAACCCTATGGCAGAATGACAGGTTCTATTTTCGAATTTGGTTCTGTTCCCATCCCAAAGAAAATTTAGATCCAATTTCACCTCAAGAAAAGTCATAAGAAATGTAAGTTTTCACCCTCTGAAACTTAATCCCAGAAAATTGTTCCAACTTGCGAGCATCTGAACACATATAGGGTACACCGACATTAGAGACAAACTAATGAAAAACAAACCTGGTGCACTCTAAAACGTTCATTAGTTGTCCGAACACAACTATGAGTCTAAACCCCAAACAAATAATGAGCTCACAAAAACTAAAACATACCATTCGATCCATCAACCTTTCACTCATGTGGCCCACATCATTCATACCTTGGGCCTTCATTCATTCCTGTCACAACTCTCAACCAGACGTTTTCAACCCTTGAAATCGAAATTTGAGTCTAATTTGATCATTCTGAACCTGACAGGAAAATGTCCAAACATCTGTTAAAATCCTTTTGTTTCATCATAAAGAACTGACCTAATATTATTATGGTACTGTTGAGGATAAGACCTTCTCTTGTAGTCTTTAATTAGTATTGTGGAAACCCTAAGGTAGCATAGAGATAATACTGTTGGGGTCATCCATTTTGGTTGCACCTTTTGACATGCGCAGCTCAACAGACATAGCAGCTAAGACGTCACCAAGAGTGTAAAACCCACACGAGGGGGAAAGTTTCGTTGCCATTTCCCGCATGTCTCATAGGACAGCGCAATGGAGGCGCATATCTGGACAGACAAAAGCTCGCAGGGGAACTTTTGGTCCACAAGGCCATTCCCGGAGGGGCTTGAAAGCTGGAAATCTGTCTGATGCAAGAAGATCACAAGATTTATTCACCGATCGAAGACCGCGCTGACACCTGGTGCGGGCGAAAACCCACAGAGGTTTTATTTCCAAGTAGATGAGTTTCCTCCTTGTTATTCATTCGACTAACGGTCTTCATCTTTTCCCCTCCTGGATGAGAAATTACCATTTTTTTTTCTTAATTTGATCACAGAGCGCCCCCCCCCTTCCTTTTTCTTCAGACCTGATCCCTACTCAACTGGTGGAGAGAAGAAATCAAAATCAAAGTAATTTTGTTCTTTTTATATTAAACCGGATAGGTTCATTTACAGGTCTGGGAAGGATGAGGCTAGTGAAGGTGATTTAGAATCACCAGTAGTTGATCCAAGGTATCAACTTGTTGCATGCAATACTGATTGAAGTGTTTTATGCTGAGCTGTGTTTTGATTTGCTCCACTGAGTTCCCACCTCAGAGTTTTATGACTCTTTGTTCGAGATTTGGGGCGATCAGCTGGTTGTGTCTAAAGGGGCGTGGTTCCACCGTTTTATCAGCTGATTGCTGGAATTGAGACATCAACACACCAGGAAAACTTCTCTTTCCATTTAACCTAAATTACACATTATGTCCATAAAACTGCTGGTTTGATCTTCATAGACACTAAATGCTTATATATTTGTCTTTTATTATTATTGTTAGGAAGTCATTTCTATTCCCTTTGTGTAGAACAGTGCTTGTTACTTAGGTGAAGGTTTTTGGACCAGAATAATGGTATATCAGGATTATTTGGCTTCAATAAATCTTCATATATATAATTAAGAGAAGCGTTTGTGTTTATTCCATGCAAGAATGATTTATCTGTCAAAACAAAGTTGAAGATCCTCCACCTTCGGTGAAGTGGTTGAATAAACACTGACAGTTTGTGGTTTTGGTTAATAATTTGTTATTAATAAAGCGCTTTGAGCCCATAATATCAACACCAAAGGACATCTCTGATTTCTATTCGTAAGTAACTTTTGGTTAAGAAATAAAAAATTTTTTTTTCAAATTATGATTTTAAATTATAAATCTTGAGAAATATTATTTAATAAATAATCATAATCCTTACAATACCTGTTAGGGTTTGAAAACTTTTGTATTGTTTATCACTCATGTCTGCTCTGAGTGCCTTTCCCTCCTTACATGTCACAGAAAGGGAGATGGGGAGAGGAGTGAGTTATGCTTTTTATCAGCAGTATCTGGGGGCTATTCGTACCAGGTCCCCACTCTCCCTCTTTGTTTATAATCAAGACACATGAACCCTAACCTTTCTGACCACACACACACACACACACACACACACACACACACACACACACACACACCCTGAATGTTTGTTGAACTGTGTGTGAACCGGCATGTATAAATAAAGAGAGAGGGGTGCCAACACTTTGTAGTCTGCACTGCAGAGGGTGAGCTACCCTTGCCGCAAGAAAAACTGACTCTGTATCGTTCCTTGCCTCTGAGTTGATTAAATAATACCTAACAATACCTTATTTAATAAATAACACTGGGCGTCAGACAGTTTAAAATGTTTTTACTCTTCAAACAGGCGGTCCATGGCCAGGACTGCAGTGTGTCTGCAGGCAAGAATCAAAGGTGGAGCTGGAAAGGAAGCAGTCATAGTTGAGGAGGGCATAAAGATGAAGGCTGAACAGATGACATAACTGATTTTAAGGATGGGGGAGACTGTGGAAGTGTGTTGTTACAAGATAATGGTGTTTATGACCTGTTTACGATGCAGCTGTTTTTCCCATCCTTAGAGAGCGACATTCATTGTAACCAGGGACCCCCAAAGATAATAAATAGAGAGGTACGGACTAGAGGCTGACATTTTTTCGGGAGTCTCACGGGTCACGGGATTCCCATGGGAATCCCGCGGGACGGGAGACAGCATCAGTAAAGATCATGTGATTGGGACGGTACAGGATAAAAAATGAACGGGAGCAGACGGGAGCGGGAGCTAACCAATAGGAGGGAAAATAAACTAGGATCAATTGTCCTTGGAAATGTAAAACTGAGACTTTGTTATAAACTTTAAGAAAAAAAAACTTGGATCGACGTCGCCATTGTGTAGTTTTTTTCCAAGAAGCCTATACTATAATGTGAGTCAAACGAACTACACGACCCACAAGCCAACAGTGCTTCTGATTGGTGTTTTCCACCTGCGTTCAGGATGGAGGGAGCAAACGCAGGTGGAGAACTGGGCGTGGTAAAATTGGATTTGCAACGTAAAGTCAGAAGTAAGGACTTATCTATTAAACTCACAGAGCTGACAGGAAAGTCGCAAATATTACTGAACTTCAGGAGAGTTGAATGCGACGGTGTTAACACGCAGTCTGCTGCTTGTAAAACGTGATTAGTCGTAATCAAGTTCACCAGTGATTAAGGGACACAGATGTGGTTTCGTGCGGTTTTATTGTCCAGAGTTCAGTAGTTTGTTTGACAGCATGTGGATAAAAACTGTCTTTTAGTCTGATTGAAGATAATTTTATTTAAGGCCGATTTCAAAATAAAACTCAATAAATCTCAATACAGGTGTAGTGTTTGTTTCATTTTTGCAGTTATCTGGTTTGGAAACTATCCCACAAAGTATTGCGAAATAACGCAAAGACTATTGCGTGGGGACACAAAAGAGAAAACAATTCCCCCATGTCCCCTCACGAAGGGAAGATATTAAGTAAATATGTTGTGAAATAGGAAAAAATTGAATGTCCCATTAAATGTACAATTTATTTAATACATCATTAAATATTAAGTGTACCACTAATTACGGCATGTCGTCATTAAAATTATACTTAATTATTCAGTGGCACATTTAATTGCATAATAGTCCTTTTCATGATATAATGGTACATTTATTGTTTCTAATGATGTATTAAATAAATAAATGGTACCTTTAATTTAATGGCACATTTAATGTTACATTTCTTTCATGTTACATTTACTTCACTTATGGTACATTCACAACATTCATTTATTTAATGATGATTTTATTGTATTAAATTTGTCCAGTTTGACCCTCCATTCTTGATGCCTGTATAGGAGGTCATGTCAGAATTTGAATCAGGTGTGCTGGAGCAGACACACATCTAAAACTTGCAGGGAAGGGGTCCCTGAGGACCAGGGCTGTGAACCATTGAGGTACAGTTTCTAAATTGTGAAGGTAATGCCTTTTTGCACTTTTGTTCACCAAGAACAGTTCTCTTACTAGGTGCATTTTTCTTTCGTTTCAGCAACTTGAAACGTAAAAGTAATGTCATTGTTCAAAGGAAACAGTCACTTAATAAATGAGTAAAATACAACTATGTACATTTTGTTTATTCAGCTAAGATAGCCATGGTGTGTTTCCTTGTTTGATATTTTATTATTTATTCATTATTATTCTTTTTACTTTAACAGGCCTTTACTACAGCTAAAAACAGGGACCTAACTGGTCCTTCAAAGAAAGAAATTGCCAAAAGACTAAATGAAGAAATCAAAAATGGGAGTGGCACAGGAGTGGGAGTCGTTCTGAATGGGAGCGGGACGGGAGTGGGAGTCAATTTACCAGGAGTGGGACGGGACAGGGTTATTTTCGTTATGCTGGCCTGGGATTGGGATGGGACAAGACATTTTTCTGTGGGAGCGGGATGGGACAGGAGAGAAAATCCACTCCCGTGTCACCCTCTAGTACGGACATGGTTTTCAGAGCGGTAGGAGATTTGTAACTGAAAAGCACATCTCTGTCCGTTCTCCTCGCAGCGAGTTGAAATAACCAATTCTTTGTCTTTCTCTTCTTTTTGTGATGTTATAAGTATTTTAGGTTGTTTGAACCTGACATTTACCTCTTCTTGGAACTGTTTCCCCAGACCTAAAAACTCAAAATTCCAATTAGTTTCATATCAGAAAACAATTTAAATTAAAGACACACAAAATGGACAGACATTGGCCACATAAAAGTTTGATTATCCTGTTTGTAAAAGAATTGTGAAAAATTGAAGACAGGTCTAAGAGCTTTCTTATGTTTATCAGTATTTCAATACAGGTAGAAAAATTCTGGAAACCGTATTGAGATAGACGTTTGGCAATGATCATCAGAACATCAGACCTTTATTAGCGCTTTTAAGGTCCCTCAAAGACACTCCACAATGAAATCAATCATTCCCATTCACACACATTCACACACTACTTACTTACTTACTTCTCTGTCAGAGCAATTTCATTTGCAAAAATATGAACATAATTTTACTTCTATTATTCTTAAAATGCATATTGTTTCCTCATAACCCTTTTTGTTTCCACTAGGTCTGTTTTGAATACTTCAATTCTTTTTTATTCACTAAGAATCAATAAGGTGGTCTTAGTGGGGTCAACCTTAAAGGTGTTGTCTGTTGGGTGTCATGTTATCATTGTCAGGTCAGTGAGGTTCATAAGTCAGTCAGAACCTTGGTCATTTGGTCTGTGCACAAAATGTTTCATAGATCCAGCCTATGATTAGTCAGCAAAACTTCCACACAGTGTGATGTTATGTCTGCGACTTACACCTATAGAAGAAAATTTGATTGTTAAGAAATGAGCTGCATTTCCTAGGAACACTGCATCCCAATGTCTTCCTTCTGGATGAGCAACACCTGTTGAAAAACTTTCATCATTGTATAAGTCAGTTTGTTTCACATATTCACTCAGATCTTTATATTATACCAGTAGGTGAAGTTATTAGTATCTCATGTAGACTGACATATACTGTTGCATTTGGAGAGGATTTTGGATTAAATAAACCTAGTTAGAGCTTCAATCCAGGTCAATTTTGTGTCTGCAGACTTTAGCCAATTTCTCTTTTTGTATATATACTGGGGTTGGACAATGAAACTGAAACACCTGGTTTTAGACCACAATAATTTATTAGTATGGTGTAGGGCTTCCTTTTGCGGCCAATACAGTGTCAATATGTCTTGGTAATGACATATACAAGTCCTGGACAGTGGTCAGAAGGATTTTAAGCCATTCTTCTTGCAGGATAGTGGCCAGATCACTACGTGATACTGGTGGAGGAAAACGTTTCCTGACTCGCTCCTCCAAAACACCCCAAAGTGGCTCAATAATATTTAGATCTGGTGACTGTGCAGGCCATGGGAGATGTTCAACTTCACTTTCATGTTCATCAAACCAATCTTTCACCAGTCTTGCTGTGTGTATTGGTGCATTGTCATCCTGATACACAGCACCGCCTTCAGGATACAATGTTTGAACCATTGGATGCACAATGGTCCTCAAGAATGGTTCGGTAGTCCTTGGCAGTGACGCGCCCATCTAGCACAAGTATTGGGCCAAGGGAATGCCATGATATGGCAGCCCAAACCATCACTGATTCACCCCCATCAATCCACGCCCATGCTTCACTCTGGGCATGCAACAGTCTGGGTGGTACGCTTCTTTGGGGCTTCTCCACACCATAACTCTCCCAGATGTGGGGAAAACAGTAAAGGTGGACTCATCAGAGAGTAATACATGTTTCACATTGTCCACAGTCCAAGATTTGTGCTCCTTGCACCATTGAAACAGACGTTTGGCATTGGCATGAATGACCAAAGGTTTGGCTATAGCAGCCCGGCTCTGTATATTGACCCTGTGGAGCTCCCGACGGACAGTTCTGACAGTTCAGACTAAATCCATATACAGTACAGACCAAAAGTTTGGACACACCTTCTCATTCAAAGAGTTGTCTTTATTTTTATGACTATGAATATTGTAGCTTCACACTGAAGGCATCAAAACTATGATGAACTGAACAAAAAAGTGTGAAACAACTGAAAATATGTCTTATATTCTAGGTTCTTCAAAGTAGCCACCTTTTGCTTTGATTACTGCTACATGCACTCTTGGCATTCTGTTGATGAGCTTCAAGAGGTAGTCACCTGAAATGGTTTTCACTTCACAGGTGTGCCCTGTCAGGTTTAATAAGTGGGATTTCAAGCCTTATAAATGGGGTTGGGACCATCAGTTGTGTTGTGCAGGAAGTGGATAAAGTACACAGCTGATAGTCCTATCAGAGGGACAGGGTAATCAAGGGAAAACTAGAAACAGGTGTGACACAGACTGCAGGGAAACAGCAAAAACACAGACTCAGAAACTAGCTGGGCAGGACAGGCGGTGCTCCGGCATCTGGCAAAAATAGACTCTGGTCAACGTCTGCAGCCTGCTGCACTTGTGCTCTTGCTATGAATCAGAAAAAGGTGGACCCAAGATTCAGCCAGACACAGTACGGAAAGTTTAAAAGGTTTATTCAGCCACAGGAAAACGTCACACAGGTAACACTCCTCACAGCTTCCAGGAATCACTGAGGCAGAAAGAGGGATTAGTGACTTGTAGTCTCTCCAGATTTTGCAGGGATCAGAAAAGCCACTAACCTGCTTTTGTCTTGAGTGGAACTTGAAACCCAGAGGGGAAACCTCAGTGGGCGGCAGGCGGTGATCTCCACAGCACAGGTAAGAAGTGACTCCAGGCTGAATAATCTGAGGGCTAGGCTGGCTCAATAATCCAAGGACAGAAACAGGGTCAACGATCGGAACATCAGGCAAGGGGCAGGCAGAGGCATAAACCAGATGCAGGAAACAAGGTCGACAACCAAAATCCAAATAGTCCGACAGGGAGCAGGCAGAGGCGTAAATCCAAAAGGCAAGGCAAGGTCAAGAACAATGATCAGACAGGAAGGAACGCTGGATACCTACTCACACGAATGGCTTTCAAAAATCTGGCACCGTCTGCTTGTCAGAGTCAGTATATATCAGGGAAGACACAGGTGCTTGGCATTCCACAGATTGCACTACACTGTAGCAGCCACCAGGTGCATCTAATCTGTTGATTGCAGCCAGGGAGACAGGGTAGAGCAGACGTGCCAGAATCATAACAGCTATTCCATACGGTTTGAGTTTAGTTGGACCATCATTTATTTTTCAACAAGGCAATAACCCCAAACACATCTCCAGGCTGTGTAAAGGCTATTTGACCAAGAAGGAGAGTGATGGGTGCTGTGCCATATGACCTGGCCTCCACAGTCACCGGACCTGAACCCAATCGAGATGGTTTGGGGTGAGCTGGACCGCAGAGTGAAGGCAAAAGGGACAAGTGCTAACCATCTCTGGGAACTCCTTCAAGACTGTTGGAAAACCATTTCAGGTGACTACCTCTTGAAGCTCATCAACAGAATGCCAAGAGTGTGTGTAGCAGTAATCAAAGCAAAAGGTGGCTACTTTGAAGAACCTAAAATATAAGATATATTTTCAGTTGTTTCACACTTTTTTGTTCAGTATATAATTCCAGATGTGTTAATTCATAGTTTTGATGCCTTCAGTGTGAAGCTACAATATTCATAGTCATGAAAATAAAGAAAACTCTTTGAATGAGAAGGTGTGTCCAAACTTTTGGTCTGTACAGTAGATCAATTCATCAATTAAATCAATCAATCAATCACCCTGAGGTCAACCGATCCCCGCTCCTCGAGCTGAATCCGCTATCTTATTCAAACCTTTCTTCATTAAATAACCGATTAGGTTTTTCTATCTCATGCATAAGTTCTCTATTTCTGACGTCTTTTTACCTCTTTATCTTTGTCACAATTTTCCACAGCAATATAGACTAAGTGAATGTCACTCCGTACTTAAATTTGGATCAGTGGAAGTCCAGAAAAAGAGACGTGAGAGCCTTGCAGTAAAAGCGCCTATCTACCAGGTATTTCTGCCTACCTGATGAGATGACCGTGGTCTGTACTGAAGGCTCGGTTCCCCCCGCCGCTGCTGTCTGGGGTCCTCCTTGCAGGATTGTTCTCGTTTGGAACCTGGACAGTCCGAGGAGCCCCCACTGTTGAAAAATGGGAGTTTTTGCTCTCTTTCCTCCCTGTGCACGTCCGGGTCCATTTCTCTCCGGTTCCAAGATCCGACCAGTAAAACCAGCAAAGTATTTACCTTGTGAACTAATGAGAAATGGTTTAGTATAAAATTAAGATTTGATCAGTGTACAGAGTAAACAAATGAACACATACAGAGTGACATTCACCTTCGGTACCAGGCCCACCTCAGACCATCTTAGGGATGAACCGAGAGGAGCAAAGAATGGAGCCTGAGTCCTGCCTTTATCTATGCCTGTTCTTAACCCTCCTAAAGGGTGTCATTCTCTTGTATCAGTTTATCCTTGACTATGTGTTGCGTCTTATGTGTTATGAACAGTTATGTTGTGTAAGCTGTAGCAGTGAGCGGTGAGCGGTGCGGCAGATAAGCAACAAGGTCAGATATATTTAATTAGGGCAGCAAAGAGATGATTAGAAAAGGCCACAGAATCATACATCCATAACAGAACCAAAACAAGAGCTGTTTAGTTGCTACTTAGTAATATTTTACTGTCAGACAAGGCTATGCCAGAAAAAAGAAAATAATTAAACAGAATCACAGAAGCCGGTTGCACACATGTAAAACAACCAAATTCGCATCAATGTTTGGTATAATGCAACACTACTCTGATAGCATTCAATCTACGCTTTTTGGACTGCAGGCGGCGATATTTGGGACCGCCTAGCAAAGTAGGTCATATATATAAACGTTAGCCAGATCATGCATTTGTACTATAATCTTATATTACTGCCGTAATACTTGTATATGTAGTGTAACGTTCTGTTAGTGTGTCTCACTTTGCTCATCAAAAAGGAAGAGAAAATAGGTCAAAACAAATTACAAAGTGTCACACAATGAACTTACAGGAGCTTGTTCCACTCAGTGTTACAATAAAGAGAGTGGCGGCACTCCCATAGACTTCTGTAGAAAGAATGGCAGTTCCATCATTGAACACATTCATTCTCGGTGTTTCTGAATTATTTTCTCAAGTAAGTTGATTAAGCATTTTTTGCCATTGTGAAGTGTTAGCTGATGGCTCCGAACAATAATAAGTCAACAGTGATGTTTCATGTAGCCAGTTTTAGTTAATTGTGTTAACTTGCTAGTTTTTGTTTAACTGCAGCTAGCTTAATAGCACAACGGGTCTTGACGGGTTTAAACAAGTTTATTTCAGACTGTCTAATTCAGCTTTTTCAAATATTCAGCACTGTTTGAAATATGAGTTTATAATTTTCAAAATCTTTTGGCGATTTCTGAGCTTGAAAAGCATTTCAAAGAGACAGAATGTTTGTGTGTGGAGTGGAGGCTCCAACTGACAGAGAGGCAAAGGACAAAAAGATTTTTCTTACTTGTTGCTTTGTCCACAATTTTTTATTAATTTTAATTCCAGTTACTAAACTATCTCAACTAGAAGACATGTTGAGCTTTTGTTCTGTGTGATGAAGATGGCAATTTCAGGTCTTGCAAAAATAATAAGAGAAGCATAAGAATTATAACCTTCACAAAGTTGGTGTTTACTGCATGACAGTTTGTATTTGTTTTATATCATTCATTTAGCATTTGTAATCATGCAGTCAAGTTGATATTAGAATCTCTATATCAAGACGGAACCAGAAAATAAGTATTATTAACAATATTATGCAAGAAACAATAAATAACTGTAGAACAGTAACTCAAAAGCTATCATTAAACTATTAGAGGTAACACTGCAACCATGTAATTGTACTTTTATGTACAATTACATAAAAGTAATTGTACTTTTATGTATTTTGAGTAAGGTGATTTTTTTTCATCTTTGTTGTAGTACTACTGCTGTTTGCCACAAAGGGTGTAAGTCATGGACATGCATTTGTTTCATTTAAATAATTTAATCTGTGTCATTGTGCCAAATATTGCTGTTAGGTTTTATTTCTTGGCTTTGGGTGGTGAGCCGAGAGGTGACCAGTCTGGGGTAATTTGCCAGTCCTGTCAGTGATGGAGTGAAGCATAAGCTGGTAAGTGAAATGGAAGAGTGCTTGCAAAGGAGAGACCATGCTCCTCCATGGCAGCGATCAACATGTTTGGTGGGGGCTTGCTTGTTGTCGCACAAGGTGCTGTTTTGCATTACCTTTTTTTCCTTTGTGTATTTTATCTGGCTTTTACTTCCAAGATGCCCAGCATCGGACAATACCTTTTTTCTTTTATCAAAGATATGTATTGCTGCTATTCTTAGTCTCAGCCTGATGAATCTGCTGGCTATTTTACTTTGCACATCATGACTTGAAGGAAGCATGCTTTGTAATAGACTTGCTTCTCTCTCTAGAGTATCCATGGCATTTGAGAGATCCATGAAAGATGCACTGGACCTTGTTAGGAAAAGCTACTCTATTTTCTGGACCAGACTGAAGGCCTCATGTGCTAGTTGACACAGTCGACACACTTCAGTGTCAGTTAGGTGCCATGCTCTCCTTCCAGACTATCATTCGGCTTAATTGAACTATAGCAACCATCACAGATGTTGGAATGTTTGATGACTTTATTTACAATGTATCCTGTAAGATGGTACAGAATACAGGTTTCGCTGTTGGTGAGATCAGGAGTACCTGTGTTTCCAATCAGCTGTTCCACACTCAGGCCAGGACTGGGAAATGTCTCCTTAATGTCCAGGAACTCTGCCAAAAGACAGCTGTCATCCTCCTGATAGCTTCCCGATTTGACTGTTGCAAGAGACTGCCCGACTGAAATTGATGTCACTGCCTGGTGAAACTCCACTAGTGTTGGAATAGGATTTCTTTGCCTTTTGTAGTTTAACAAGTTTTCAAGACAGTCCTTGGTAATGCTGCTTGTCAACACAAACATATGTCCCTGGTCAAGCATGTCTTTTTGGATTACTAAAATTGTAGATGTGGCTATCACAATTCTTGTTTGCACTGGTTTCCAGCTACCTGTTTGACCTGTTTGGATCTTAAGTCCACAGAACAGTATAATCATGTCGTGGAGGAATTGATTGTCTTTGCTGTACTCTTCCATCTTGTGCTTGCTCAGTGCCATCACAGGGTGGCGAGATGACATGAGATCAAACCAGTGGTCCATCAGCTCAAGAAACCAGGCTGTTGTCAGGTTAGAGGTAGGTCGCTGCTCCTGCTCCACCATGTATTTCAGACCTGCACTTGCTGACTTACTAAAAACATTAATTGTGCGCCCCACCTTCATTTTGTCAAAATGACTGGGCTGAAGGGTTTTTTGTGTCAGGTTTGGAACAATTTTTAATAGCATTCCTTCCTGAAAATCTATCAAATCTTTCAAGGGACCACTTGAAACTTCATTGTGTGGGAGACTCTCTTTTTCTACTCTATCTCAGGTGGAATCGGAAACGTCTGTCCACCAACAACGGCACTCTTCAAATTCTTCACCATATGTGGGACATCTGGGATGAAGTACAGCCTTTTGTCTGGTCTTCTTGGGTATTGGACATATGTTTTGTTGTTGCCCACTCCAAAATCCCACCACAGATTAGTTTTTTAGGGAAGCCATACATTCTGATCCCTTTCTCAGACCAATTGGTGCATCCAAATGCAGCACAGCCAACCATGGTAAGGCAATCAACCTACAGGTCCTTCTCAAAATATTAGCATATTAGGATAAAGTTCATTATTTCCCATAATGTCATGATGACAATTTAACATTCATATATTTTAGATTCATTGCACACTAACTGAAATATTTCAGGTCTTTTATTGTCTTAATACGGATGATTTTGGCATACAGCTCATGAAAACCCAAAATTCCTATCTCACAAAATTAGCATATCATTAAAAGGGTCTCTAAACGAGCTATGAACCTAATCATCTGAATCAACGAGTTAACTCTAAACACCTGCAAAAGATTCCTGAGGCCTTTAAAACTCCCAGCCTGGTTCATCACTCAAAATCCCAATCATGGGTAAGACTGCCGACCTGACTGCTGTCCAGAAGGCCACTATTGACACCCTCAAGCAAGAGGGTAAGACACAGAAAGAAATTTCTGAACGAATAGGCTGTTCCCAGAGTGCTGTATCAAGGCACCTCAGTGGGAAGTCTGTGGGAAGGAAAAAGTGTGGCAGAAAATGCTGCACAACGAGAAGAGGTGATCGGACCCTGAGGAAAAATGTGGAGAAGGGCCGATTCCAGACCTTGGGGGACCTGCGGAAGCAGTGGACTGAGTCTGGAGTAGAAACATCCAGAGCCACCGTGCACAGGCGTGTGCAGGAAATGGGCTACAGGTGCCGCATTCCCCTGGTCAAGCCACTTTTGAACCAGAAACAGCGGCAGAAGCGCCTGACCTGGGCTACAGAGAAGCAGCACTGGACTGTTGCTCAGTGGTCCAAAGTACTTTTTTCGGATGAAAGCAAATTCTGCATGTCATTCGGAAATCAAGGTGCCAGAGTCTGGAGGAAGACTGGGGAGAAGGAAATGCCAAAATGCCAGAAGTCCAGTGTCAAGTACCCACAGTCAGTGATGGTCTGGGGTGCCGTGTCAGCTGCTGGTGTTGGTCCACTGTGTTTTATCAAGGGCAGGGTCAATGCAGCTAGCTATCAGGAGATTTTGGAGCACTTCATGCTTCCATCTGCTGAAAAGCTTTATGGAGATGAAGATTTCATTTTCCAGCACGACCTGGCACCTGCTCACAGTGCCAAAACCACTGGTAAATGGTTTACTGACCATGGTATCAATGTGCTCAATTGGCCTGCCAACTCTCCTGACCTGAACCCCATAGAGAATCTGTGGGATATTGTGAAGAGAACGTTGAGAGACTCAAGACCCAACACTCTGGATGAGCTAAAGGCCGCTATCGAAGCATCCTGGGCCTCCATAAGACCTCAGCAGTGCCACAGGCTGATTGCCTCCATGCCACGCCGCATTGAAGCAGTCATTTCTGCAAAAGGATTCCCAACAAAGTATTGAGTGCATAACTGTACATTATTATTTGAAGGTTGACGTTTTTTGTATTAAAAACACTTTTCTTTTATTGGTCGGATGAAATATGCTAATTTTGTGAGATAGGAATTTTGGGTTTTCATGAGCTGTATGCCAAAATCATCCGTATTAAGACAATAAAAGACCTGAAATATTTCAGTTAGTGTGCAATGAATCTAAAATATATGAATGTTAAATTTTCATCATGACATTATGGAAAATAATAAACTTTATCACAATATGCTAATATTTTGAGAAGGACCTGTATAAAGGGTTTACTTAAATATACAGTTTTAAATATATAAAATTTTGTATAAAACCAAAAATATAGTGATATGTATAATTACACTGTTAACCTTTCTCTTGTTATACCCTCAACATCTTAATTAGCATTTTAAATTTTATTCCTATTTTTTCCTTCAAAGCAATACATTTTATCACTTTTTTCAGTATGACTGCAGCTGTGAAAGATTGCTTCTGAGGCATCTGAACTGTTGCTGTATTGTTGAACCCTCATTAGGACTTCAGCACATTGTCCAAATTTGATCAGGTATTGGTGCAGATGTAATGAGTAAACAGTATAAATTGTAGTAAAAGTACTTCTTTATGAAAGTGTGTTTTACATTTTACATAATATTACATAATAAAATGTTTGGTTATTTTTTGCACAATTGGCACACACTTATTTTGTCATGGTTTTCACCAGAAACAATTTTATTTAAATTAACATTTTAATCAATGAATTACTATTTTACAATAGCTGCCAGGCTAGATGCACAATCAACTGGGTTATAGATACATATTTTCCTCCAAGTCATTTGAAACTTTAAAATAATATACATCAGCTCTGTCATTCAGCTCATTTTCCATCTGACACCAGGCAGCGAGGACAGACTGAATGACATCTGCTACACATGGGGTGGTTTGGGAATATACAAGTAAATCCTGGAAACAGTATATCACATGCTTTGCTGGAGGATGTAAATAAAAAGGTAAGCTGGAGCACAGCTCTTAACCACAGGGCATATTTAAGGGTATAGGAGGACAAGGTATAGAATTCCCATGAATTTCTCAATGCATTTAATTTAGGTATATCCTAAATCACAAAACTAAAATACAGTTCAAATATACTGTTTATTTATGAACACATATGAATGTTCATGTCAAATTCTTCAACAAAATAAATCTCAGCAACAGTGGCATGACCGCCATTAATCAACACATCAAGAACCCCATTGATATAGTGTACTGAACAAGTATGACTGAATTTAATTGTCTGTTCTGTTAAACAATTTAATCTCCATTATATATATTTTCATCAAAATATATACATATAAATTTGGGTGAATGGAGATATAATCTGTTTAACCCAGATGTCACAAAATAGGGGAGGACATATCACAGGACTAAGAAGATGAGGTTTGGTTTTAACCACACAGGGTAAGGTGATATTGACAATTTCTAAACAGCATTTTTTTCTACAAATACAACCCCACTCAATCACTAATCTGCAATTGTGCTATTCAAATATTAAAATATTGGAACATTTAAACCCTTTGGATTAGTGCAGTTTTAAGTATCCAATTAAAACCTTTAGGCATTCTAACATCAACAACTATAACGTAGATAATAAATAGAATAAAATGTAAACTTTTTCTGTAGCATAAATTTGTAATAAACATTAATGACAGAAAAGACCAGATTCCTTAGTTTACACAAAATGTGATGTGCTTGCTGTGATGGCAGCATTTAAGACAGTAACTTCAACTTTAAGTTTGTACTTTTGGGGACAATTTAATCCCATCCAGCTCTAGGAAACTTTTTTGAAACACTTCAAAAGTGTAGCGCAGTTCTGGCAGATATGCAAGGTTCAACTTTAAGTTTATACTTTTGGGGACAATTTAATCCCATCCAGCTCTAGGAAACTTTTTTGAAACACCTCAAAAGTGTAGCGCAGTTCTGGCAGATATGCAAGGTTAAGGGAATACATCAGCCCCATAAGCAGTCCACAAGCTTTAGCAGTAGTACCGTATACTGGCAATATCTTCTTGCCTTCAAGAAGGATGGACACATCTACAGGATCCTCTCCATCAGCCCCATGGATGACCAGGATTTTGAGGATGTGCTGAGTGGTATCACTGCGGCTATCCACATGTATTAAATATACAAAAAACAGTTAAAAACAAAACAATGCTACAGTTAAACAAATAAAGCTAAAATTCTTTGAATCATTCAAAGTGACTTCATTATTGGGGCAAATTGCACACCTGTGTTAATAATCATTAAGCATACCACTGATCACACTAAATTAAGTTTACATAAGGCAAAATTGTCTCATCGTGGCAAGAGTCAACGACCTATATTTAGCAAGTTTACCCACATTTAAAAGAAAAAAAAAACTGTTTACATACTAATTTTGTGTAAGAGTAGTGTTGGAGTAATTGTCTAAGTTTTAAATTTTTTGTTTATGGAATAAACTGTCCATGCATGCATGTATATGCATCTTTTATGTTTGAACAGTGTTGTGGAATTTTCTTATCAAAGTGGGTAGAAGTTGACTCATAACAAGAGAAAATCCGGACTTTGTCTTTATAAGTTTTATTCAAAGGCATTCAGCGTTTGAAGACCCTGACACTGAGGTTAGTCAGTGAAACAGAGCCCCGATCAACATTTACACACAGTATTTATACCAGAACATGACAGTGTTATCTCAACTGCAAAGAGTCTGTGTTTTATGACCCAAACCCTTCTTGAGTTCAAAGGTGACAAGGTTATCTAGGAACAGACCCAACTGCCCTTCCTGACATTGTCCTAAAAGATGAGTCTGAACCATTAAACTTCTGATAATGGCTTTTACAGCTTACTCCCTAACACAGATGTTCACAGAAGTGAGGTAACCCAAAGGTCACACACTTTGGAACACTTAATAAAATAATTTCCATTACACTCCCTTCTTCTGATTACAAGATAATCACAACTAAAGGAAAATTCTTCAAAACCATCACCCCTCTCAGCTAACAAATAATCCAAAGCCATTCTATTTGCAAACTCATCGTTCTAATAGCCTGCTGCTCCGTAGTCAAAACAGTGAAACCTTCCTCAGATAAAGCAGTAAGATTAAAAGTTAACACAAAGGGATCAGGAGCCAAAGATCCTGAAATAGTATAAGGATCAGTTCTGATAGGACATGACACACATTTATGTCTGTTGATTAAAGCACATAAAACAGATATAATAGCTTCGCAACCTACTGTCTTACCAAGGAAATAAGGTGTACTTTCCTCCTGTGTAATACAAATATCTGGATCTTTAATCGGATTACTAATACCCCGAATTCTATAAAGAGTTTCTGTAGACGCACACGTTAAATTAATCTCACTAGAAAATCTACAAGCATTTCTGTTTTCCCTTACACTATAATTCCTCACAGTTTTGATGCATCAGTTGCCACCAGACATTATCAGTATGATCATAGTAGTCAGAAAAGTGATGAATCTCTCTTCGAATCCGCTGATGAGTATTATTAGTCAGATTAACCACACATTGTCTTTGCTGTACCTTTCCCAAAATGAACACAAGAGTTATAACAATACTTGCAATACCAATCATTAGCATCAGAACAGACCATCTTCCATATAGCTGCATCGTGACCTTGAAGTGGAATGTCCTTTCTTCTGGTACTGAAAGCAAACAGTTTTTTCCAAAGAAAACAAATTATAAACACAACTTAAAAAACTAAAAAAAACTAAAAATCCTGCTGTCTCTCCTGAGTGGCTTCAAGCTGCCCTGTTACCAGTCTGATACAGGTGGGCGGTCGTAGGAAGCTCCTCTAGAAATATATTTAGAAACAGGAACTCTAACCTGCTAGAAGTTAGGCTTCCATAGTCCAACTAAACAACAGTGGAAATGAACACATTAAACTTGTAATAATACCATAATGACAAATATCAAGCAATAAACATAAAAGTTAGATAAAAGCATCCGAGATATCCTCCTCAGAGTCAGTCTCGCTGTCAAAGTGGGAGGAAAGAATCTCACACTGTGGTGTGTGTGCAGTGAGGCAAATGACCTTATGATTTCTAACTTTCAGGCAATGCGATGGCCTTAAGTAGATTCTGAAATAACGTTGCACTGCCCAAGGGATTATTGTGCCCTTGTAAGAACAGTGTTCTTCAACCACCTCTTCAATCACTCGCCAGTGATCAGCTTACAGTTCTTTGTCTTGTGGTGGTCCGCTGTCCTCACACCTTTCAGCCGTGGATGATCCAGTTAGAAGATGACTTGTGTCCTGGAAGCCAGATGAAGCTGGAGGAGCTGGAGCTTTCCTGCAGTTTCCTGCAGCTTTCCTGGGTGTCTAGTAGGATCTGATATGGGCCATTCCAGCGCCTGGACTTCCTGTGTTTTCTCCTAGATTCTCTGACCAGAATCCAGTCCCCAGGAATAAAGGACTGGAGGGTGGAAGTGGCTGTTTCTGGTAATGCAGCCTTCACCATCTGTGAAACTTAAGAAAACACAGTGGACAGGTTTTGACAGTAAAACAACATCCTATCTTCACACAAAGATGTGGAAGAAAATGATCTTGGCAATATCCCCATGTCCAAATTAGGAGACCTGCCACACAGCACTTCAAAAGGACTGAGATTTGCCTGTGTCCTTTGTCTCAATCTCATATAGAGAGAACAATAGGTAGAGCCTTCACAACACTTGGCTAATTTTCAATTCAAAGTCCCATTCTCAAACCTAAGTGCTTAACTACATGAACTTCATCAAAACATCCAATAAAATCCAAAGAATTGATCTTCTGACTTCACCTGATATACTAGCAGTGACCATCAGCTAAATATTCTGAATATCAAAAATGTGACATGATGTTTGAGGAAGGTCTGATTACAGGTCAACATTTCATAGTTTCAGAATACCCAAAAAGAATTTCAAAAATGGTCTAATCTGTGAAGATGTAAAATTTCACAAAAAATCAACACCATAATTTCAGAGAGGTTTTCATAATGTGGTCCTAGGGAGCTATGCACCATTTATATAAACAAAGTACAACGTCTCTCTCGCATTGTCACTAAGTCCTCACTGGAGGTATGAGCTACCCTTTTTCCCATGAGTGATACAACGTTTGGAACCCCATGTTACTTTATTGTGACATAACTATGTGTCACTATGAATTTAACGAAAGCAACATAAAGAAAATCCAGATGTTTTTAACTGCAATTCAGTTCCATCAACAACCAAACACAAACTTTAGTTATTCACGTCATCAATGTCTCACTTAGAAATTAGTCACATATCCTAATTTGTCTTGTATAAAGATGAGTATTAGATTAATGGACATCCAATGTAATTTGGATGAATAAACCCTTCAAATTGAATCTAATAAATAATTCCCACTAAGTATGAAGTCATGACTCAGATTCTTTATCAAAAATATATTCCTTACTTTTGGCATATCTTGAATTGTCAGCTAGTTTAATGGTACCAGGGAAACTTTCAGTCTAATAAATCACCAATGATTCTGCATGCAAATCTAATTCTTCAAACTAGTTTAAACTATTTCATTAACCTTTTAATAATAAAACACATAAATCTAAAAGTCATGCTACATCCTTAATCATTATACAAAAAAAACCCAAAAAAAACAAAAACATGTTTTTAAGGCAACAATCACTACAAGCATTTTGATTCTATTGTCTCTTAAACAGTGTTAAAACTCAGGAAGGGAGGTGCTGAGCGTCACCATGACAACAAAGGCATGAACCAACCTGGTAGGTGGGCGGAGTCAGGCAGAACTAACCTTTGATTGACAGCCTATGGGCGGACCCACAGTTTCTTCATCCCATCCCACATTAGTATAACTTAAACTGCAAAGCTATTAACATGCACCTACCTGAGAAACAAGCTGCTTCTTAACTCTCCTGAAAACTCAAAGTTTTAATCAATCTGGGATTTAGAAACATTATTCTAAACATGAATTATTGTTTCATGCAACATATAATCAAACATTCATTCCAACAAAACAAAGACAAAACATCAAAGACAGACAAATGGCCAAATTTGAAGCTTCAAGAATTCAAAGACATTTTTAACAATCTCTTTTCAGAATATGTTTTCTCAGCCATATCTTTTAATGCTATAATTGATCAATTTTGTTATGACAATCGTCAGGATCCTTTTTAAAAATGAGTGCACATAGTCCAAAGATATCTCAAAGTATTTAGAAGCACAGCAACAGTTTTCTCTTATATGAATCCAAATTTACTGATGCTGAAACCTTTTGCTAATTCTTTGTACTGTAACTCTGTAATAATAATAACTACAATCCTGAGAGTCATTGTTATAGTTCTCTTTTTGTTTGACTCAATTTGATCACAGTTGTATTCAAGAATTTCAAGTTAAATGCAAAGAAGTATTTTTAATTTAATTCAATTCAAATTCAAAGATACTTTATTGATCCCCGAGGGGAAATTAGAAAAGTCAGCGTTGACATTTTCATGTTATACCCAAACTAAACAAAACTGCAGTGTTTGACTTAATCATAAATTAAGATAAGGATCTTGTCTCCAAACTGGACTTTTTCTAATTTTCTTTAATTTGGGCTATTTAAATTTTGAGAGTTGGGGAAAACTTATTACTAGAACCCCTCTTTTACAATCCAAATGCTGATAAATGTTCCAATATTTTATCTCTTAGTAATCTGAAATCACCTTGTGTATCTTTGTACTCATATGTATTCCTTTAATCTTTAAACCCTAAGAAATCAAACAAGGAGACTTGAGTTTGAGTCGACCATCCTCTTACTGTTAAGAGGGCCTTTATTTCTTTTCTTTTCCTAAAATGAAGGATTTTACTTGTCTTGATTCTGTTATAAAAATCCTAACCTTGGTTCCAAAACTAAACTCTTCAACCCCAATCTGTGTTCCCCAAAGTAGAAATTTTGAGCATTATTGCATTTCAAAGCCACTGGAACTCATCATTGGCTTAGATCTGTTTTAATAAGTAATCGGTCTACCTTTAATTAAATATTATAATTTCATGGACCCAAAATCTATGGCTTACGGGCTTCAGGAGTCCAGGAACCACAAGTTCAGTACTACTGCATTGAACAATGGTGTTAACTTTCTGCAGAGATTGAAGGATTGGCTAAATATGTTATTTCTGCTTGGACAACAATCAGATTTAAAATCACTAGTTCACAGCTCCTAATTTACCTCAGATCATATTTGCTCCTAACCCAGTTCATAAGAAGCTTCAGACAAACATTATGCTAAAAAGACAAAAACAAAACAAAAACCAGATCTGTTTTAAAATAAAGAAAAAGCATGCTTAAAAAACTTGGTACTGTGGTGGAAAATAACTCCACGGTTCTGAAGGCCTTTTCATGCAGAGTCTTTTAGGAAACATGAGATTAGTTTAATTTTTGTGTGGTACCACTGTCCAATCAGATTCTTTCTAAATAACCCCATTTTTCATACTCATTTTAAAGGTTTGTTTTACCAAGGGAAATGTGTTTAACAAAACCAATTACTCTCAAAAGTTTTAAAAGTTTTTAGCTGGTGATATCTTAGAAAACAACTAGTGTTTTAATATTTCTATGCAACACAGAACTGATCAGGTGTCCTTTCCTTCTCCAAAGGGAGAAAAAAGAACCTGCAGAACCAAACCTTTCATAGTTTTTGTCCGGACCTGATATAAGGTACAGTGTAAATCAACACGCTGCATGAATCAGAAGAGGGAAGAAAAAAACCTAATATAACCTCTTCCCAGCAGCTGCTGTGAAAAACAATGAATTTGTACTTTCCATAAGCGTCAGTTAGCACTTGCGGACAAAAACTGCACCAAACTGTAAGTACTGTGTCAGAGACTGTATGAAGACCATCTGCAGTAAAACTAAGCCTGTTTTAATGAGGTCTCTACCCATTAGATTTATGGAATACAACATCTGACAACAGGAAATTATACCTGAAGGAGAAACCCATCAGGTTTTACGCATGCGCTGGGTTTTAAAAATGCTCCTTCATGAGATCTGTCCTGAGAATAACATAGAAACACATGGTTACTGCTGAGTTTTGGAGATGTTGTAACTTCCTCTGCTTTTAATAACTTTTAATAACTAGAATAATTGACCCTGAATATTCCACGACAAAAGAGAACTTGCTTCTCTGAAAGAATTAACCGGAAAGTATCAAATGAGTTAAGTTATCACCCTTTTAAAGATACTTTTCTAACCCTAAAATAATATTTTAACCCGCTATATCTGTCCACGTCAAGCAAGCGTGTCACATGAGCAGCGGTTAATAAGCGTTCTTCATTGCAGAAAATAGGAAAGGATTTATGCAAATGTGTGTGTGTTTGTACGTTACCCCAATCAGTTTCTAAATCGCTCCAGAGTCAGACTGTCATGGCACACAGCCCTCTATCAGTCCAAAAAACAACCAGGCCCTTCCCCGGTCTGTTGGTGAGACATTCACTCATTCTTTGTCCACTTTAACTTCTCCAGGAGGGAGAATGAAGAAACTTTGCTCCGGTTTCTCTTCTGCCCGCATAAGATGCTTTCAATATAAATCCAGTGTATCACTCTTCTGGCTCTTGCAAACAGCATGGATCTTTGCCCATCTCAGTGGGTCCAGACTTCTTCTGAGCTTTGTTTTTTTTTTCTTGTAGAAAGTCACACTGCGATTTTCAACATGCAGGAAGGCAGATCTCTCTCTTTCAGGCCGTGCTGGAGAAGCGTCTCTGGCGGAGTAGCCATGGAGAAGGGCAGGTTTCTAAAATCCAGACTCAAAAACGCAGATGTTGAACTCAAATCCCATATATGTGTGTATTTGTGTGTGAGAGAGGCAGAAGAAAAGTTTAGTATAGGTTCAGATTTTGCACAAAGAAATATTATCAGTCAGTCAATCATCCCCACTTTTTCCTTTCATTATTTTATAAATCAGAGTATGAAGAAGGAGACACCCCTGATGCCTCAAGGTTCCGGAACCATTATTTTACCTGTTCAGCGGCACGTCTGCCCACTGGCTTTTCTCCTTTATGAGGTGTAGAAAATTGCTAAAAACCACCCGCAAAACCCTGTGTTTTGCTTTATCCCATTGTTACCAATGAGAACCTCCCTGCCATTCCTTTTGCAGGGTAACTTGGCCCTCAGCTGATGTCCTCCCTCTCGCAACTCTGGAACCTAATTAATTAGTTAGGAGATGATGGTTAATGTGTAATAAAAATAATAATATACATTATATCATACAGAGCAACTTCTCACCCAGATATATTTGAAGACAAATAGTTCGGATCTAATCGTCCAGAAGCCGCTGGCGGACATGAGGACTCCCCTCCGTAATATAATATGGAGGTGGACTGAGAACAACGTCTCCAGGCTGGCCAGGCGTCCGTGTCCCATCCTGCGGTCTCCTCTGGCACGTTAGATCCTGTTCGTGACGCTAAAATTGTTGTGGAATTTTCTTATCAAAGTGGGTAGAAGTTGACTCATAACAAGAGAAAATCCGGACTTTGTCTTTATAAGTTTTATTCAAAGGCATTCAGCGTTTGAAGACCCCGACACTGAGGTTAGTCAGTGAAACAGAGCCCCGATCAACATTTACACACAGTATTTATACCAGAACATGACAGTGTTATCTCAACTGCAAAGAGTCTGTGTTTTATGACCCAAACCCTTCTTGAGTTCAAAGGTGACAAGGTTATCTAGGAACAGACCCAACTGCCCTTCCTGACATTGTCCTAAAAGATGAGTCTGAACCATTAAACTTCTGATAATGGCTTTTACAGCTTACTCCCTAACACAGATGTTCACAGAAGTGAGGTAACCCAAAGGTCACACACTTTGGAACACTTAATAAAATAATTTCCATTACAACAGCAGGTGGGGTTTTGGTCAAAAACAGATAAGTAAAGCTCCAGGTAATGAGCCCAGGTGTGTGTAACAGTTGAGTTAACAATTTTCTGACTGTCAGCAATGATGAAGTTTGGTAAAGTTTTCTATAATTAAGTGGGAATTGTGCTAACCCGAAAATGAATTGAACCGAAATAAATAGTCAAATCCAAAGACAGAAAGAGCGTTGAAGGCTAGGTTGAACACCCGTCCAAATAATTACCCATTTATGTAAAGTCACTGAAATAAGTGGTATTACCTTAATGCTTAATTGCATTTTAAATAATAACACTGACATTTTAAACAGGTTATTGAAGAACAAAAAATTGTGCTTTACCAGACAGTCTTCAAAAAGTTCCTCTTATTTCTCGCCACGGTACAATACACGGTACACGGTACAGTATGACGCTGCAGATAACGGCTTCATGTCTCATCTCAATGGTAAGGCTCTGTGAACAGATTAATTCTGTATCAATACTGAACCATAAATCATATAAAACAAACTACCAGGCAAGAACACAGGAGCATGCATGCCCAATGAGCTCTGATTTGAGCACCAAAGCAAGAGCCATGCATGGAAAGATAGGCTACCCTAAAGATAGAAGCTACCAGGTCTGACGATTTGTGCTAAATACATTATGTACACACCTGTGGGGCAATTTACATGTAAAGGTAATGATAAACTTAAGTGTTTCATTGTTCACACATGTACGCAACAGCATGGAAGGCTATAAACTTTACAAAGAAAATTAATAAAAACAACAAAACTGTAACGAGAGCAGAAAGTGCACATCGGAGTGTGCAGGCAGTGGCCAACAGTGCTTTCAGCAGCCTGGCAGAAGTGATACCTCGCAATGTCCTTAAGTACCTCGACTATGAACTGGCAATGTGATTTGACTGACAAAATTCTGAGCTAGGTACTGCCCTACACACCTGACTTAATTTGTCCAGGAATGGCCTCAGTTTGGTCCCCACAACACCTGCCTTGCCCTTCATCAGGGTAGTAGGTTTTAGTGTGTAGTGGTCGAGTGTTTGCATGAAGGTCTGCTCCAAAGAAATCGTATTAATTCTCCTGAATTCCTCCTGGATCTGAAATGACAAAAGATCATAACATCAGAAACTGGGCTAAGTAGTGTGTTGCCGAATGAAGGGAGGGTGGATTCTGTGCAGGTCATTTTAAAACCTTTAAATATATATGGTGGTTTAATCAAGCAGGTACTACAATTTTGGAGTTTACATATTTACCTACCTCGGCTTCACAAAACAAAGCAGGCCATCTCTCTGTGAAGTCAGCAGCAGCGGGACGTAACCTCAAGCCTTCGACAGGAGGATGTTTTGGCCATTTTTCCTTGAACCACTTTAGTGTTGTTCTTCTTCTTAACCTCACAAAGAAGCTCCTGTCTCTCTGTCTCCAGACTGTCACTTGTTTCTCCAGTTGGATGTGGAGGAAGGTAATTCACCTCTGCTCTCTTCAGTCTCCTGCAGTTTTTTGCAGGATTTTTCTCCCCATGAGGTTTCCTTTTCAATGAGTTGATGTCAAACTCAGGACAAGGTACTTTATTCCTTCTCATTTTAGAATGGTAATTAGCCATCTTGTATTTGAGACGTTGCTGCTATCCGTACATACCCGAACATGAGGTTGCCGGCTCCCTTAGGCATGGATTCTTCTGTCAGAGATTCTACAACTGCCATTATTTGAAGACCAGTGGGATAGGCAGTATAGTGGAATATTGCTTCAGCAAGTCTCTGACGTATGTCAGAGTTCGTGCTTGGATTCTGAAGGAGTGAGCCATCACTTTCATAAGCCCTATTTCCTGCATGAAGGAGCATCTTGACATCAATGAAAAGGTGGGTATTACAAAATTAGTTGGCCAAGATTCTGATTGTTGCTCTGGTGGCTGTGATAAAATGATGGTGTCTGATGAACTAAGTGAGGAACTGTCATCCTGGAAAGACTGGTCCAGGCCACCGATGGGGAGGAAGAAGTGGCTTCATCAATAGGAGTCAATGTGAGAATAACAGAAGGTTCTGTTTTAACTAGTTTGATTGTGTCTTTCTCCTTAACCACATCCGTTGACTTTAGAGAGAAGAAGTGGTTATTAAACTCTTTGTCCATGTACACAACTGCAAAACTCCCTCTGATCTGAAAATGATCTTGCACAGCTGCCAAAAGTTCGTCTACAGTGCTAGGAATTCTATCTGGTAGGGTTAACTTGTGAACTTGAGTCTCTTCAATAATAACCCGTAGTTGAATGGGAGCAGACATCATCACAACCTACGTGGAGGAGAACTGCAAGAGAAAAGAAAGAACAAGGGCATGATTTGATAAGAGTGCACAATAATGTTTCTTGAAAGTGGGATTGTATGAGGTCATAGTCACTGTATTAACCAAGATGCTGGTTATCAGCCCCCCCACTTTGGAGAAGTGAAAGTATCAGCATGGAAGATAGGCAGTAAAACCAAAATACAGGAGTTGTTGGTCTACCACCTCTTCAATAGTTTAGTTTGTGTTAGGTGACTTTTGTAAATCTGAAAAATGCCCTTAAAAACACCATAGTCACACCATAACACAAACTAACTGATTGAGGCAGTATTGGACGAGCAACTCCGGTATACTGTAAGGTAAAAATACTGTTACTGCCAGAGGAGTCTGGATGAATTGAAAAGATATATATTTTGCTAAAATACCAGCGGTTTCCCATCAGAAGTTTCACTCAGGGCGTGTTGACCACCCTCTGCTGTAGGTAAAACACAAACTATGAAAACTACTCATTTATACAAGCATGCTGAACACAGATTCAAAAAAGTCTTTAATTTTTTCAGTATACTTCACACAGAAAAGTTGGTACACTTTTCTAATAAAAGCTTAAAAATTGGAAAAGAAGGTATAAACTTTCCATCCACCTCAAGCTGTAAATGCCTTTACAGCTTGAGCACTTGGTGTGGAACTTAGTACACACACCGAATGTTATCAGTGGACTGTGTGTGTCTACTGATCAAACATATACACATATATATATATACATATATATATATATATATATATATATATATATATTTGTTGTTGTGGTTTTGTTTTTAATCTTGAATAAATACAACAAGTTCAGCTTATGTAATACATAAAAAACACAAACTGGTTTGGAACAATTCAGTTATACTTTACTTAGTTCGACAGGTAGATGTGGTGTTTAAGACTGACCATTCGATCGCCTTCCATTGCATATGTAGCCAGTGGGTATATGTCTTTGAGTTGTGACTACTCAACTACTTTGACTGTGCTTGTGGACTCCAACTTAAAACATCTAAAATGCTCAGAGTACCATGCACTTTGCAGTTTTACTACAAACACCAAGCTGTCCTGAACAATGATCATTTGTAGTATTTCAGCAAAGTCAGGCAACCCACAGGCCGAGCCATGAACCAACATCATGCCAATACTGTAACTGGTGCCCTTAAATTCTGCCTGGTTTATGATATGAATAACTTCCTCTCTGGGAATTTTCTGTAATAGAAATTCTTGAATGTTCTCATTTACAACTTCTAATGGAACTCTTGACATCTTTGATACAGAAACAGCAGGTTTTCAGACTTGTTTTGGAAGCAGCTAGTCTGCTGCATAGCATCTTAAAGAAGCTATGCTTGGCTTCAAACCTCATTGTCCATGAGGTAACAAGTGGGCCAAACGATTTAATGAGGTGTGGATAATGGTCTATAAAATGGGGTTTTGGAATCAATTTCTTGTTTTCTTGTGGAAAAACACTGCTAAATCTATGTCTATGTTCAGCAATCAGTCTGTGAAGGTGACCAACGCTTTCATCTGTGTGTGAAGGTGACATAACCAATTCAACAACTTTTAGTGTCATCAACAACTGCCATGCCTGTTCCTCTTCCTTAACTTTGGAGCTTATCATAAGTGGAAGCAGCATCAGTAAGCGCCAATTGTCATATGCGTTACCACCAATAGTTTTACGAGAGGCAAAGGTTTGCAGTATACCTTGTGGACGGTGTGTCTCTACTTATATGGAAACTGTTCAATGATTCTGTTGAGCTCTACAAGGGAAAAATATGTTTTCTTTATCAAAATATCCAAACACAAAGCCAACTCAATAGGTACACACCCTGAAGTAAATCATGCAGTACATCAGGTGTGTAAACAGTTGTCATGAATATGATAAAATTTTTGAGTAATTGCACAATGTCTTTTAACTCCATGGCTATGGGTCTTACTAGACAATGCTGCTTCAACATCTGACTTTTGCTGCCATTTTGTTCTACCAGGGAATGCTCCTCTCCTGCCCTTAAGTTTTTGAAACTGGGACCGGTCTCCAACACAGAATCTGCAAACGTATGTACCACTTAAACTTTCAACAAAGCCTCCAACTGAGTGGGCGCCAAGGTTATCTGCAATCACTGAAAATACAGTGCCTTTTACAATTTTTCCCAAACAGGGCTCAAAAAGTCCATTGTCTTCAAAGCTTTTCAAATCATTTAACAATGGCTCTAGCACTTGTGGATAGCCAAATTGCTAAACATCATCTCACTTGCAAAAAACAGCTAAGTAAATTGACAATAATGTAGACCTTAATACTGTCAAAATAAGGTGAGATCTTTCCATGTAATCCATGCAACATTTAGTAACTGCTCACAGTTAACTCCATAAAAGTTACAATAAATATCCTTATGTGTAATCCATGCAATAATTATTGAAACACACAGTTGAAGCAGTAGGGAGTGAAACAAGCATGTTCTCATATTCTGGAGCTGAGAGACTGGAGAGGCATGTGCGGAGCCACATATTATCTGCCACATATTATCTGTCTTATCTTTTGCAGAAGTATAAACAACAAGTATCCAATGATGTATGATGATTTTACATTCTTTCACATGTATTAAATGAAATTAGTAACCTTTGATTAACAAGTTAAAAGATGTATGATTGAAATGTGGGTAAGAACTGAGAATTAGAGTAAAAAAACATTAAGGATTGAAATTCTCAATCAGCTATATATGAAAGAGATATACAATAATCATTTGTGAGTGTTATGGTTTGTGAGATATAGGACCCCAGAATGCAGACCAGAATGCAGACGGTAAGTGCAAAAGATTTAATAACAAAAAACTCACTCACTACAGGAGGCAGGAACAAAACAAACGGGCAGGCAAGACAGGCATGGCATGATGAAAAAAACAAGACTTGGTTTGAGAATGTTTCCGCGAAGAACAACTGAACAGGAGTGTATATATGGAAAGTAAACCAGGTGGATCTAGGAGACAGATTAGTTTGGGCAGGTGAACCAAATAAACTTAATTGACAGACAGAACAAAACGTGGCTGCGGCAAAAACAGAGACTCTTGAACACAAACTAACAGAAACTAGAAAAAACATGAAGCAAAAGCATAACCAGATCCGAAAACCAAACTTGACAAAACATGAACAAGACGACAAAACTAAAGCATGACCAGGAAAATAACAGAAGCATGATTCAAAATCTAAGAAGAATAATAACAAAAGAACGAGTCAAAACCTTAACTGTGAAAAACATAAGAAAAAACCAGAAACCAAAAACCAAATCATAACTGTGAGGCATGAATAAAAAGAATGAAGTGATGGTTTTGCAACTGTGTTTTAAAGTAAATGCTGAAAGCTGAAGAATGGAATGTGTAATACTGTGTAAAGTTTAAAACTGAGCAGATTAGGGAAAGAACTGTAGGATGACTAGGAGTGACGAGAGCAAGCTGCATGCTGACAGCGACGGGAGGAAGGGAGGATGCAACTACAGACCAACTGTGTGGCTATTATCGGCATCTCCAAGGCTGAAAAACAGAATCAGTAGGTCACAGCGACCATGACTAAAGTATTGAGCAATAATCAAGAAGCTGAGCTGAATTGGTTGTGCAATAACTGAGAAGCCTAATAAGGGGCTGACTGGTGAAAGCATACACCACCATAAAAGCAATGCTGAAGGAGGGAACGGGGTTGTTTCCTCGCAGAAGACCAGCGAACAAGATCGGACGGAGAAAAGAAGCTTAGATGGAAAAGGAACAGAGACACAGTCCCACTGATCAACAGCATTAAAAAAGAGGATCAACCCATGGGCCCAGAAAGGACTGTGCCTCAAGATTAAGAATCTGATTTCATCTAAAGCCTTTTTATCCAGACAACAGAGATTAACTTGATCGGTGAACACCTGATTGCTCTAAGTATTGGGCTTCTGGAAGTCCGGAATCAACCTCATTTATGTCTCCGGGTTTCCTTCAACTCTTCAGCCTCTGGAAACCACTATCTTTGGAGACATATAACAACAAAGATCCTATTCAACCATCAAATCCTGGAGCATTAGTGCCTGCCACTTAAAGGAAGAAAACTGAAGATTAAGTCGTATTCAAGAAACCACTCGTTGTTACCAGAAGAATTTTCTCCATCAGGTGCATGGATGAGCCTCCGTCTTCAAAGCCTCTCCAAACTCACTAGTTTCAGCATCAGGGAAAGACAAGTTGAGTTGATTGATTCATTTCTATTGTTGAAATTATTTTGTGTTGCCGAATTTAAGCTGTTACTGACCCCTGCAAAAGCATTACTAATTAAAGAAAGCATATAAAATTCTAGTTAAATCGTGGATATTCAATTATTTGAGTCACCTTATTTTTTGGTTTTTCATTGGTGGTAAAAAGTTTTGTTGCCTGGTTCCAAGATATTTTAGGAGGTTTTTATAGGTTGCCTTAGCTGAGTTTGTTAAAACAGCGCCCTTGGGGCTCGTGCTGAGCCACTAAAATCAACCTAGCCCATATACCAAGAGCCAGTTGTAAAATTAGGGAATGAGCAGCCGTGAACAAAAGTGACTGTTGAAAGTGTGGATGACTGCGATAGGCTACTCAGTCGTCCAGACCACCCGTTGAAGAAGGGCGATACTTTTGTATGAAGGCTGTCAGAGGCTAGGCGAGTCATTTCCCGACACCAGCTTAAACAGAACTTCCATTAAACCTGCTTAGTAAGACTTGTCAGGTTTGGGGAAGTCCGGACACGTTGGATGGAGAGCTGGTTTGAGCAATCCCTTTAGACATAGGGAAGTAGGAGGGAGGGGTTAGCTCATCGGACAACGAAAATACACACAGAATATCAGCCAACACCCTTTTACAAAAGGTTCCTAGTGGATTACATATTTCAAAATCATCACAATAGAGTAGAAGTGAAAGTTTTAACTCCTCTCCAGATAGAAATGTGTTTTTCTTGAAGTGGGAACCACCACAAAAACCATTGTACTGACATGAAGCACTATAATGTCTTGCACTCCTAAACACCTTCTCTTGAATGTCCCTGTTTTTCAGAATTTGTGACAAGCATTGCAGAATTGGTACATATTGGAATGTCTTTCCCTCATTTGCATCAAGTACATACTCTAATGGTTCAACAATAGAGAAATGTTCCTTGAAGTACTTATTTCTCTGAAATGCTGTGCCAAGGGGACCTTTTTCACTTAAAGCTGAACTAAGAGGGTTTAATTGGCAAATGTTATTTACCAAATCTTTGATTACCAAATCTTCTATGGTGCAGTTATGTTTTTCTAATGTGTCATGGACAATGTTTTTGATAAGAGTTGCAGATGCTGTACAAGTAATAAATTGAAGCTCCTCTACAATCTCATCTATACATCTACTCGGCACATTGAAGATGCAGTCTAATTTAAGTAATAATTAACCAAGATGATCAACCATGACTTTACTTAAATCTGCACCTTCTTTAACAAGTGTTTCATCAGAAGTGACAACATTTCATCTTCAGAACTACTATCCTCTGTTATCTGACTTGAATATGTAAAAAATCTTGAAGGCAGCGAGGATTGTGCTTCCTACTTTTATGTGAAGCAAAAGTTGAATATATATTAGTAGTATAGTCACAGTCTTTAAAAACAAAGTGAACAGTTGTGTGCTTTTTCAGATGAACTCTGAGGTGTTCAAAAATATGGCTTCTCTGTGTTAAAATTAGGTGAATTACATACAAGACATGGAGTTTAAACAAAAATTCAACATGGAAGACTTACCATCCCCTCCAGCTTCGTCTAACTACTCCTCCATGCAGCTCTGCCCCACCAATCAGCGTCAACTCCGCATTTCTCCCCAGCCAATCATCCTTCAAGGCTCCGCTTTAAAAGATCTTCATCCATAGAACCCTCCGTTCTTCAGCTGAACTTTGACAATCAGCATCATGTCCGACTTCAAGTCCGTTGATATTAATGGTTCCCGCAAGACCTCTTGTCGGGCCCTTGCCCTCCTCCACCTGTTCCTCCACGAAGGAGCACTCGCCTGGGTTCTTCTCGTGTCTATCCTTCCACTTCATCCCAGTTCAGGGCGAGCGGAATTTCCCCCGGTTCCAACCTGGACACTTCTCAGCTCGTTGAGCTCCTACCTCGTGTTTCTCCTTCTCAACCACCTCCACCATTTACTTCCTCCGGGAAATGCCTCAGGAAAACTGTCAACCCCTTGGCAAAGCGCTGCCGAGGTCGCCTGGTGTCCTCTCCGGCTCCCGCCGCCTCTCGACCTGGCCCGTTTTCAGTGTCAGTCGCTCCTCTCCCAGAGCCCCCAGAACCCCAGCACCTCAAGCTTCCTCATCAACGCTGAGCATCTCCTTTTCATTCATGGCATCCATGGACTCACTTCCAGGACTTCTCTGCTATCCCTGCCACGTAGGCTCTCCCTCTTCCCCCTGCTCAGCCTGATGCCCAGTCTAATACTCGGGCCCTCCCACCGGCATTCACCCTCGCAAATGCCAAGGTGAGAAGTATTTTTCCCATTTTTCTTTTTTCTTTTTCTTTCTCTCCCCCCATGTTGCTCACTCACACTCCTTTCTTTAATTTATCGTTTTTCCACCCCTCCTTGTGTATTTAGGCAGGCCTTATGTCCCCATATTTGCTAATGTATCGCCCATGCTCCGCTCAAAAATCCCCCTGTGTCAATACATAAATTTGGTTTTCCTCATTCTTCCGTCCCCTGAAGTTGACCACCATGTCGCCTCCTCAGAAGATTTTATGGCTTTTATGGTTTTTAAATCTTCTGACCCCCGCCTGTCCAAAGACCTCTCCTTTGCCGAGTTTGTGGCCACATTTGGCATATATAAGGATATCATTTGTTCTTTATATCCAGAGCGCAGAATTGAGCTGGATACCTATCTGGCCCTTATCACCGATATCTACCTTTAAATATGGCCTTTCTCTGTTCTATCAGTACCATAAATCTTTTTCAGCCAAAGCGGCATCTATCCTCGCTCAGTCCGGAGTTCGCCTGGATTGGTCCATTCTTGACACGGAAATTTTAATCATGCTTATCCAAGCTTCTGCATGTTTTTCCTGTGGCTCAGTTGGCCATCAGAACTCTCTCTGCCCTACTCTCCCCTTCCCCTTCGGCTCATCCACCCATCCTCATCCTTCTTCGGCTCTCCATTCTCTCGACCGGTGAGGGAGACAAATTCAAGTCTTTAATAACGTTCCTATATGTAACAATTTTAACGAAGCAGTTTGTTCATTTATTGCATGTCCTTTTCTTCACATCTGCCCTCCCCCGTTCGTCTCTCAACAGGACCCATCGCGGATCCAGGTGCTGATTTCTAGCTACCTTTCACCCCAGTCATTATCCCAGAATTAGCTGCCCTCCTTCAATCTCACTTGGATAGTTCCTTTGTTGACTTTCTCATTACCGGTCTTTCTCAGGGTTTTTTTATAGGCATCCCTCTTTCCCCTACGTTCTCGTTCATCTGCGCTAATCTGCAGTCAGCTTTCTGCGAACCTAGCTCAACTCCTTAAAAAAGAAGACAGTATCACGGACCGTGAAGGGTGGCGATTCCGTCTCCTTGAAACCTCCTCGTTTTTTTTTTGGTTACGTGTTAAATCCGCGTCGTTGATTGGTAAAGTTGAAAACTTACAAGCCTTCTTATTCCTGTAAGCTTAATTCGCTTAGTTTTTTCGTTGGCAAACGGGGAGAATGAATGAAAGTCCACGTGGCATTTCCTTCTCCAGAATGATGCACTTCAGATGCCGGTAACCGCAAGCTGAAAAGCAATGGTGGGCCGTCTCCTACTCTGTTATATAGTTGACTGTGGCATCAGAGCTGCGGCGCCCCCGTCCTATCAGCCGTGGTGCCCGCTGGGATTTGTAGTAGTGGACTGTCCTGGGATATAAAATGGCCGATGATGCCATAAGGCTACATGATAGGCCCGTTTAATTCACCCCCCTTTTCTCCTTTCCATATTAGTCCCTAGGGAATCGCCACCAGGAAGTATTCCGGCAAGAAACGCCTCATTAGCGATCTTTCTGCCCCTCACTCCGGTCCCAAACCAGCATTAATTCTATTATTTCCAAGTTCCCCTTTTCTCTGTATTATGCAACAGTTGATCATGCCATCTCGCTTATAAAAACTGCGGGGCGTGGCGGCTGGCTCGCTAAGTCTGACATTATGGATGCTTTCAAAATCATGCCAGTGCACCCCTCCCAGTGGCACCTCCTCGGCGTCAAATGGGACCGTTGTTTCTATTTTGCTGTCAGACTTCTTTCGGCTGCAGGAGTAGCCCCTGTCTGTTCAAGGAGTGGTCTAAGGCTCTGTGCTGGATTCTTCTTAACTTTTATAAGCTTCCTTCTGTTCTCCACCTCCTTGATGACTTCCTCCTCATCGACCCCCTCACCCCCTCCCTACCAAAACTTCAACAGCTGTTTCAGAAAGTCTTTCAAAAAGACCGCGGGCCCAGCCAAAAAGCTTGAGTTTCTGATTCTTTGGTTGCCTCTCTGCCTGAAGATAAGCTGTCCCACATTAGAGATGTCTCTCAGTCCTTCCTTTATTCCTTTGTCGTCTCTAAACGTTTACTGTTGTCCCTTTTAGGTCACCTTAATTTTGCCATGCGTAATATTCCCTAAGGTCTTTCTTTCATCTCGTGTCTGCTGGACTAGTTCCATCCCCTCTCTGCTCGATCTGGTTTCTTTAGATGAAGGCTGTCGTTCCGATCTGGCTTTCTGGTCCTCACTTCTTCAACACTGGAACGGCCAATCTTTCTTTTATAACGATGTTGTCCTTTCAGCTGATTCAATTACATTTTTCACGGATGCGGTGTCGTGATTATGAATATGAATATGTTATTTCATATTTAATATTAATACTTTAATAAGGCTGGTATTAGGACAAAATTGAAAGGAATGAGCCAAGCTCTGACATTATTGAACAGCAAAACTCTGTACACACAGAATGAATTCACACAATTTCTTAAAATGCAAGAATTTATTAATGAAAACAAGTCAACTCAAAGTCAAACATATTTCAATCAACAAACTCTTTACTATGCTAAAACAATCCAACTAAACTACCACACAAAATGAAAGAATAAGGAAGACTAATGGGCTATGTACAGTATAAACAAGTTGATCAAAGATGGTTAAAAACCATGACCGAAAGAGTGATGCAACATTACCATGCAATGTTATTTATGTTTGAGAACCAAGGATTATCTTGAAGAATCTGGAATTGAGGTTAAGTTAGTCTTGGAACTAACTTAGGCAATAATTGGCACACCTTTAGACAACCATTCACAATGCAAGATCAGATAAAATATTATTTTAATAAAATAATATTTTAAAGAATTTGCTGAATAAAACCATCCTTCTGGATGACCAATTCTCAACGGTGTTTAATTAGCTGCCTTTATTTATTAAAATAATATTTAAAGAAATATTATTTTGAATAAGAACCAAATCTTTGAGAAATGGGCTTAATTGTGTTACTTAGTTATCAAGTTCAGTAAAATAATATTTAGGGAAATATTATTTTACTAGATTGAAAACTAACAACCTTTTTGGGTAATTGATCTTTAGCAGGCAAGCACGTGTTCTTAAGCTAACAAAAGAAGCTTATAGCTTATCATCAGAATCAAACACATACCTTTAAAATACCATTAAAAAAAGGGTTAAAATGCAGAAGCGTGGACAGTGTGTTATGGGCGATCTTCTGTGTTTAAAATCATCCTTTAAATAAAATTTGTCTTAACTTAAAAAACAAAAACAAACACAGAACACACAAACTGAGCACATGTGCTGAGCAGATAATCTGCTAGCACTAAGATGGCTGAGTTTTCAACATAAACAAAACCAAACGTCATAAAATGAAAAATGTTTAGATTATTTCATTCTAAACTACTTCTCTTTGCCCAAAACACAACCTCTTACGTGAACCGTGCTGAGGAAAAGTTGTCCTGGCGACAAAGTTGAAGGAAGCATCCACAGTGAACAAAGGGTTAACTGCAGCTAACCTCCGTAGCTGTGGGGTGGGTCAGCTCGTTCTGTCGGCTGGCCAAACTGCTCGTTACAGCGGTAACCATGTGGACCTGTTGTCCTTACTTAAGTCCGGGAAAACTGCTCCACTTGGCGTCGTAGAGACAGGGTCTCTGCCGGGAACTCTCTGAAACACAGTTTGCTTCTGTAGACCTCAGAGAGAAAGTCAAGCCATGCTTGTACCTTAATTACCCCTGTTCCTACACAAACAGCAATTCATTCCTACTTAACTTAGTGCATATAATAGCGTGATCGTATGACACTCTTGGATCCAGTTTGAAGAGTTATGTCTGTTTGCCAGCAAAGAGTCATTAGCGCGCTGTGTCCCTCTGTCCAGTTCCGCTGGGGACCTGCGTGGAAGAGGTCAGTTTGTTGCAAAAGCTGTTTTTTTTTGGAAACTGACATCACAGGAAGTCTGCTGTTACCCCTGTTTCTACCTGTGCTAGAAGTAGGTTAATGCGATTTATTTTGAAAGTTCCAGAAAGGTTCTTATCATGTACCCATGGCTGTGGTCCCAATAGCGGCGCCGTCCGTGGGTTTTGGGAGATTTTTTCAGGGTGGATGGTTTGCAGGTGTATGGCCGCCCTCTTTTCCCCAAGCTGATTATTCAGCTTTCTATGAAATTATCACCATCGCTTGCTGCATTTGGGGCCATCTTTGGAAAATAGAAACGCATCGCTGCTCTCTGTGATAATGCAGCAGTGGTCAAAGCAATGAATAAAGGTCGCTCCTCCTCAAAATCCATCATGCCTTACCTCCACCAGCCGCATCACCAGGCAAGCTGTTTCTCATAATTTTATAATTTCTGCCAGTCATGTTCCAGGCCATTCTAACACACTTGCCAATGCTCTCTCCGATGCCTCTTCCGGTGCCTCTGCCCTTCAACCAATGTTTCTCCAACTCTGATTCCACCCTTCAAAGATCTGAAGCTCTATTAAGCCCCTCTCTTCTCCGTCTACTTCAATCAGCCAATTATTATCGCAAATCAGGTTTAGCTCCCTCCATCTTTAGGCCTGATTCCTTTGCATGGCAAACATTTTCAAAAATCTGCCTTGCCCATAACACTCCTCTATTCCCTGTCCGCATTCCTACTGTTTTAGCTTTCATTTTTCATTTTTCATGTTTATTGCTTTGACTATCGCCACTTTAAACTCCCCTACATTAGGAGTTTATTGGCTGGTGTTAATTTCTTCTCTAAAAACTCCTTCGCCGAAGCCACTCCAAGTCTTTTTGTAAACCATTCTATTAAACTTCTTCTTAAAGGCATTGGTAAACACAGTCTTACTCAGCTTGATTCCCAAAGACCCATCACTCTACCTATTTTAAAAACTCTTCTCACAGCCCTTTGCTCCGGCCCTTATTCTCCCTACCTTAAAACTCTCCTTTCCAGCGGCTGGCTTCTTGCTTTTTATGATTTTCTCAGATTAGGTGAATTTACTACCCCTTCAAATTCATTCGACCCTGCTAACGACCTAGCAATCTCTGATCTTAAGTTTTATACTGACCACTTTAAAATTCATCTGAAACATTCTAAAGGGAAAGGTCTCTGCAACATTTTCATTGCACGCCTAGATGGCCCATTCTGCCTGTTCCAAGCCATGTTTAAATTTGCCCTTTAACGCGACAAACTCAACGCATCCAGCTTGTCTCTCTTCCTCACACCTGAAGGAGTTCCTATGTACGCCTCCTGGTTCCTTAGGTATCTGAGACAAATTCTAGTTCAATGCAATTGTTGGGATTATGATTACTGATTAATTAATATTTATCAAGAATTATAATTAAAAATCATAATTTGAGAAAATTAATTTCTTAACCACAAATCCTCATTTATGCATCGAAACCATAGGTGTCCTCTGGTGTTGTAATTGTGGCTTAAAGCCCTTGATAACTACAATGATTACATTCTCAGTAATAGTTGATAACTATTATTAGATGTCACTGTTTAATCAACCGTTTCTGCCGAAACGTGGGGAACTTTAACCTTATTTTGACTGACAAATCACTCTTGCACAAAATAAACACAAACGCCTTTATCTACGTGAACATTTATTAAATCAACAGCCCTGATGCAACTTGCTCTTCCGATTCAATACTCTTTACCTAATCAAACATGCAAAGTTCTACACAGAAGGGTAAAATATCTAACTAAACAAAATAAAACATTGAGTGTGTATGAGATCAAACCAGCAGTTATGGCAGTTATGGCAACATACAAAATGAATATGGTTGAACGAAGCTCGGGGAGGCCACTCCCAAAGTGTAGCTTAGTTACTGTAAGTCATAAAACATCCCTCACCGCTGAGGATGTCCGAGCACACAAAGGGTTGTAAAACTTTTGGCGGCAACTAATAAAACATGAAGTTGAAGACAAAGAAAATGGTTGATTTTCTCCATAAGGTTATTATAGCAGTTCAGTTCCGCAGCGAACCTGCGCTCAGGTGTTCGCACAGTAAAAACACAACTTGCGAGACTTGGCAGCCTCAGAAATCAACAGCAATCAAAGTTTCAATAAAATGTTGCATGCACATACAATTTAGAACACATTAAACTATAAGTGGCGATTCTAAATCGCACTAACATCGTACTCTATCCTGCCCAGGCTCTTCCTAATAAAGGAATAAAAGGAACGAACGGACTTTACTTGTTGAAGTCTTCCTTGGGCCAGAGGAGGGAAGAGAAAGGGTGGGGGAGTTTCCACGCGTCCATGGATAACTCAGAGTAGAATGGTCCGTTTCTGCTGGCTTCCTTGGCAGAAAAGCAGTATCACGGACCGTGAAGGGTGGCGATTCCGTCTCCTTGAAACCTCCTCGTTTTTGTTTTTGGTTACGTGTTAAATCCGCGTCGTTGATTGGTAAAGTTGAAAACTTACAAGCCTTCTTATTCCTGTAAGCTTAATTCGCTTAGTTTTTTCGTTGGCAAACGGGGAGAATGAATGAAAGTCCACGTGGCATTTCCTTCTCCAGAATGATGCACTTCAGATGCCGGTAACCGCAAGCTGAAAAGCAATGGTGGGCCGTCTCATACTCTGTTATATAGTTGACTGTGGCATCAGAGCTGCGGCGCCCCCGTCCTATCAGCCGTGGTGCCCGCTGGGATTTGTAGTAGTGGACTGTCCTGGGATATAAAATGGCCGATGATGCCATAAGGCCTGGTGGCGTCCAGCAACATGCAAATGGTCCAACATTCAGCAAAAAAAATGGTCTAACACAATCCACCCCCTAGCCAGTTTTCAGGCCATTCATTCAGAATCGGGCCAGCCACATCAGCTGCAACTCATGGTGTCTCATCCGCCTCTCTCCAACAACTGGTCAACTAATGCTTTCTCTTCGTATGTCCGACCAGACTTCCATTCTGTCTTAGCTGCTCAACGGTCTATCAGCTCTAAGGTAAGAGCCCCTGCATTAACTGGTGGTGGTTGGCCTTTCAAACCTATATTTTCCTTCTATTCAGTTTGCTGATTTGACCTCGCTTATCATCCTAGGTCCCCATGCCCCAACATCCATCAGCTGCGATCCGTTCCATCTCCACACCTATTTTTATCATTCTCCGCTTCATTCTTCTGTCCTACAAGTATCATCGTTAATTATTTACTTCCTTTCTTTTAGATTTTCAACCCCATCTACGCCTTGTCAGGCAGAGCCCCATCTATGCCTTGTCAGGCAGAGCCCCATCTACGCCTTGTGAGGCAGAGCCCCATCTATGCCTTATCAGGCAGAGCCCCATCTATGCCTTGTCAGGCAGAGCCCCATCTATGCCTTGTCAGACACACTAACCTATTCCTTCTCTCTAGCCTCAGGGCGTTAATTAATGCTTTCCTTTCTTCTTAGATCTTCAGCCCCATCGAAGCCTTGTCAGACACACTAACCTATTCCTTCTTCACGACCGTTATTCGAATCTTTATCAACCTCACTACTTCCCTTCCTTTCTTATATTTTTTGGGGGAGGACATCTTTAATTCTTACCCTAAAATGTTCATTCAAGGGTATGTCATTCTTAGCATTCACATCTTCCATTGGGGTCCGAGTGCCAAAGAAATAAACATTCACCAATAAACTTTTCTAATTGCATTCCTGTCTTCTCTTTGTGAGTCTTTCCAGGTTGAAATGGAAATGAAAAAATTTGCTCCAACTATTCTGTTTGTGTGTGATCTCTAGACAAATGTGTGCAAAGTGCGCCCCTACCTTTAAATGAACAAGGCCAATCTGAGTAAAAACAGGGGAGTGCCCAACCGATGTGTCAGTGTTTCAATCCATAATGTTTAAGAGGTCTAAAGGTTTGATGTCCAAAACTTGCAAGTTTTGCATGACCATCTCATAACATAGGAGGCCTATTCTTTTTCCCTGATGACACAAGCGTGGAAACCCGTCAATGTCCTCCTCCCTAGACCTCAACTGTTTACAGTATTGGCTCGTCGTAAGAATAACGTCACCCTGTAAAAGGACAGACACAATTTGTGATGTTATAACAATGATCAAAACATTAAGCTACATTTTTTAAATTACATAACACAATGGAGAATAGTGGAAAAAACAACAACAGGAATGTTAAATCATGCATACATAGATTTCCACATACCTGAATGAGACCAATTTTGCAGCCTGGGACATATCACTCCTCCTGGCAAGCTCTTAATTTCTACTCAACTGGCTCCTGGTCCTAACACAACACACTGTAATACCCTTCTGCTTCCTGTTGATAAAAAACAAAACAAATGTATGAGAATTTGTGTTAAACTAACAAATTACAGATGAACTTGCACTCTGAGTAACAAAAATTATACAACTGAATTTGCTGGACTCACATGAGAGCCTTTACTTGGTTAAATGGTCAATCAAGTTACGTAATTAATTGATTTAAGGCAATCTCTTAGCATCAATTAGTATCTGGTGCATTTAAATAACTTAACTTACTGAAATAAAGCTAATCATTACCAGCTACATTAAGTTACTCAAAATAACTTGTTTCCACGGGAGCGTTCTGCGTTAAACAAACATTAATCTCCATCTCCTTGATAACTTTAATGCCATTAGTTGTATGTGGCGTGAAATTAACATTAACTGAGTCACTGCTCCACTACATTAAATGAAATATTATTTAGCTCTGCGTTGTATTACCTTCACTAATTAACCAAGCACAAGTTAAAAGCAAACGTCCCTAAATAGAGTAAAACAACTAACTTTAGCAGAGCTGTCCTGCACCAGTAGCAGTGCTGAAATATTAGCTTCACTTACTCGACTGACTTACCAAGCATAACTTTAGCTTCACTAAATAAAGTGGAACAGCTATCTCAATGATCAATATGTTATCACAAACTTTAAACAAAAAGGCAGTTACTTACTGGGTAGTATTACTCCTACTTGGTTTTCTTTACATGCATAATATTATTATAAAGACATGCTTATAGTGATCAGAATATTGTATAAACTCTTATTTTTATCAGTAAATATCTGTTGCCTAAATGTATTCTATGATCTGTGTGCAATCTTGTTTCCCTCTAAAAGTGATAAATGTCACTGCCACTCTTAATAAAATGATTTGATTAAAAATGCATAGTCAGTAAGATGATCAGTGTAAATTGTTGATCATTAATTACTGAAAATCACAGGGCACCGAATAGAGATGGCACTGGTTTATGACATCTATAACTCAAGAAACATCTGTGTAAAGTCTAGAGAGAGCCTTAGTTAATTTCAAATTACTATTTACTAGTTCACTCTCTAAATACAAATCAGATTTACTGGAAGGAAGAGTTTAAAAAAATATGCTAAATTCTATTTTTACCCACCTGCATCTGATCTCAGTTGTTACCTGATAACTGAGTTAATTGGTGTATAAGATAACTACCAAACACTTCTAAACACAAATCTAATTGTTCTAAAAATGCTGTAAAGAAAAAATGCTTTCAGAAATATAGATGATAATTGCTTATTTTTATCAGTTTACAATATGCTAAGTGAACAAACCCCAATATACAGCCAAAGTCATGAAGAACTATCTTTACCATAAAGAAGATCAAGACTTACTGCAAGTGATGCCCCCCACTGAGCCCTGATCTCAACATCAAGGACACAAAGACTGAGACAGACAGAGTAGGGGTTCAAACCAGCAACCCACCGGTTATAAGACAAACTCCTACTATCTGAAGCACAGGTGTTTATGTGCTTTTGCTGTATTTTATTTTACTTTACAACGACCTCATTTGGGAACCGGCCTCTTGAACTATCCATTTAAATAATACAGCTGTTAGTAAAGGCTGGTGGTTTTATTCCAGTAATTCTAATGGCAGTAAAATATTACAAGAACAGACACAAATTTTCTCACTTGCCTTTCAGGCCTTCCATACTATGCTTCGTACTAAGCACTTTCAATTGTCTTGTTGCTGAACTGTGCCTTACAAATAAACTTGCCTTCCTTCACTCTCATTGCCCGGCTAGTCAGACAACGGCTCTTTTGAAGAAACCTGTATACTATGAGCTACAACAACGTTTAATTTCACTTTGGAATGAATAAAGTATTTTTGAATTGAATTAAATTAAGTGGATAGCCCTGTCCTGGTTGGTTTGTAGTAGTGCTACACCCTTTCCATGCTCATATAATGGACTGAACAGAGCTCTGAGAAATGTTCAAAGCTAATGATATTGATTTATAATGTAACCCTGCTTTAAACTTCACAGCTTTCTTCCTGACCTGTCTGCTATGTCTCAAAGCTCAGAGGCCTTTACAAAACAACTGCATTTATACTAATATTAAATTACATATTTACATATGGATTCTGTTTAGAGGAGCTCTGAGGCTCTTACTTGAAATTTGCTTTAGTGTATCAGACTAAACAGGGCTAAATACAAATGTACAGTACACTTTAGTTTTTTTTATTTATAAAAAAAGAAAAAGGGAAAATCATGTATCATTTTCTTCCCCTTACGAGTTATGCACTGGTTTTTGTTGGTCTGTAACATAAAAGTCCAGTAAAATAGACCCGACTGTGATTGCAATGTAAACGTTTAAGAGTTATGCATACTTTTGTGACGCCCTATATTTGTCATTTATCTATTCACACATATGCTAACAATGAGCTTATGCGGTGAAATGTGGCGGCTCAGTGTCCTGCACCATCAAACACTTCATCACAAAGAAGGGCTGAAGATCGAACCATTGATCTTCCATTGGAAGCCAACTTCCTCTTCAAATAAGCTTTCAAAGAGATTCAATAATCAGGTTCAGCAATAACAAAGCTATTGCTTTTGCGAAGGCAAAAAGATTTGGGTAAATGATAATTTGATGATATTAGGAAGCTACACATCCCACTAAAGCATCTTTGCAGATAAATGATGTGATCAAAAGGAGAAAAGAAAATACTCTGTTATAGGGAGTCCAGGGACAAACTGGAGAATGTTATCTGAATGAGAAAATGTAATCAAGGTAAATCTAATAAAAGTCCTAATAACCCATTGCAGTGTTTATGTATTGTTTATTTGTACATAAAACACATAAATAATCATTATGACAGTAAGAGCAGTTTCATGTAGCCTAATTTACTTTTCAATTTGTTTTCTATTTGTGGTGAGACATGCTGCCTGTTTACTGTGTGGTTCTATATAGCTGGCAGGCTTAGTGATTTTTACAGATGCATCCAGAAAAATTGAACCTAGCTGTCGTGGTCAGTGATAAGACTTCTAGAAATATAAACCAATGACAATATATTTCTCCACACTTTGTGGATTCAAAAACTAGAAGAACATGTTCACAAACAGATGGTGTTCAGTGTTCCATTTGTGCCACTGATTTAAAGCAGTTAGAAGGTTATTGTTTTAGCCATCATTCCTTATATTAACATAATTTATGCCAGGATCTGTCTGTGTTAGGTTTTTGTGTTTGTTAACTTTCTTTTCTCAGCCGGGTTCTTCGTTCAGTTCAGGTTTATTAGATTCCCTCTGATTAGTTTTGTTACTTGGTGTGTTAGATGTGTTTAGTTGACTTGCTTCAGTTCATTTAGATGTGTTTCTGTTCACTCCCTGCTCGTTTGTGTTAATTAGTCACTCCCTCAGTTGTCCTGCATCCCTGTTCACCTGCTGTTTCATATCTCTTCTGATTAGTTCTTCTCTCAGTTCATTGGTTCATACTCCACTTCCCTCAATATTTAAGCTTTCTGGTTTTCATTGTTTGCCACTGGTTCCTTCTGTTTATTAACCTGAATACTACCCTGCTATCTACCTGGGATTTTCCCTGCAAATAATTTTTTCTGTTTTTGTCATTATAATAAGCTCTTTAACTCACCATGCTGCTCCCGAGCATTTATTTGCACTTTGGTCCTCCAGAATCTCTGTGCATTATGACAATTTGAGGTAGAGCATTATCATAGATACACTACTGATCATAAGATCAGGGAAGAAGTTGCTATTATTATTATGTCATACAGCTGGATAATTCAGAAAATGTTATTAATCCCAATGGGTAATTTTTTTGTAGCCTGCAGGTCCTTACATTCACTATGCATCCACTAACAAAAATCATGTACCACATAAGATAAACACACACAAGAAACAAAAATAACAGCAAGAAAGGCTTTAGGCAATGTCTATATTCAACAGCCTAATAGTGGAAGCAATAAAGGACTTTCAGCAGTGATTATTTCTGGACTTGGGCACAATATATCAGCCTGAATGCCATAGTAGAAATTCTGCTAAAAGGATGTGGTCAGGCTGACTGATATATTTCTTTGGTTTTACAGACACCAGTGTCTTCCATAGATTGCTCAAGTCTTTGAAAGTCCAAAAATCTTGGAGCAAACATTCATACTATTATTGTGGCTGATACTTCCAAAATTTCAACCTTCTCATTGTGAATGCTGCTCACTTCCTGTACTCTCAGAGCTTGTCTAAATTCAAAACTTTGTTTTTGACACATTAAGATCCTGAACCTCATTGCCACACCATTTAAGAAAAAAATACAATATAGCTACTATCCTGAGACATTCTGCAGCTATCTGTGTGCATTATAAAAAGCACAGGGGTTGGGGCACAACCTTGTGGTGAGCCTGAACTCGAAAGTCTGGAACTAGACATGTGTCCATTTGCACAAACCTGCTAAACTCTGAGAGAATCTAAAAGCAAAAGTGAAAGCTGGTATGCTAATTTAAAATAAGATAAAAGATGATCAATGAAAATATGTGGCTGCATTTTATGAAAAGTAGAGGAAAAATCAGCAAATACAATCCTTGCATGTTATTTTGTTTTTTTTAAGTGCTTGTACAATTTATCTAAAATAAAAAGCTTTGCATCTTCAGCACCTTTACCAAACTGGTAAGCAAACTGAATGGTGTCCAGTTTGCTATCATGTCCTTGATCGATTTATAAAACAAAAAACAAACAAACAAACATCAGAACCAGAAATGTGAGTGCAACTGGTCTAACTGTCACGGTGTGACATTTTGGACTTTCTTTGTGGTTTTTGGTTTGTGTCTTTTTATTAATTAATCCCTTCACCCATGTTTAGTCTATGCATTAGTTTCACCTGTTCCTTCTGTCTCCCTGCCTCCTTGTCTCACTTGTTCCCTCTTCCTTTGATTAACTGCCCTTTGTATTCCCTTAGTATATTAGTTAGTCTGTTTCATGTGTTGATTGCTGGTTCCTCGTCTCTCAACTCGGGTCTCTATCCTTGACTGCCATGTGTTTCATGTTCCTGCAGTGATTTATGTTACGTTTGTATACTTCTGAATAAAGCTGAAGATCACTCAACATGCGGCTGCCCAGCTCTTACCTGCACTTTGGTCCGACAACAAATATTAATGTGACACTAACGTGCCCGAGCTACCACACCCTGCTGGCAGTTAGACGCCTCGGAGCTCCAGATCTGCCCCAGAAGCGTCACCACTGTTTACAATCACTTTTTTTTTTAAAGGAATGACTCTCAAACTGTACTATACTTTCAACATTTTTATTCTACAATAAGAGAGAGGAATGGTTACAGAGATCAGTGCTGAGGTTCCCATCCTGGATCTGCTCGGTGATCAAAGTGACGAAGCAGCCCAAAAAGAAGGTCACACATAGATAAATAAAAACAATTTTTATCTGGCACTCCCACGAACGCGCAGAAGACCCCGTTACAGGGATACTTCAACACCTGTTTGAAGAGTTTCAGTCAGGCTTCAGAGCTCATCATAGCACTGAAACAGCTCTGCTGAAAGTCACTAATGATATTCTTATGGCCTCAGATAATGGACTTGTGTCTGTACTTGTGCTGTTAGATCTCAGTGCTGCATTTGATACAGTCGATCACAATATTCTCTTAAAAAGGCTGGAATATGCTGGACGGATCAGGGGAACAGCGCTAGGCTGGTTTAAATCTTATTTGTCTGACAGATTCCAGTTTGTTTAACTCCAGGGTTAATTGTGGAGTAACACAGGGTTCAGTGCTTGGGCCAATTTTCTTCACTATATACAGGTCCTTCTCAAAATATTAGCATATTGTGATAAAGTTCATTATTTTCCGTAATGTCATGATGAAAACTTAACATTCATATATTTTAGATTCATTGCACACTAACTGAAATATTTCAGGTCTTTTATTGTCTTAATACGGATGATTGTGGCATACAGCTCATGAAAACTCAAAATTCCTATCTCACAAAATTAGCATATTTAATCCGACCAATAAAAGAAAAGTGTTTTTAATACAAAAAACGTCAACCTTCAAATAATCATGTACAGTTATGCACTCAATACTTGGTCGGGAATCCTTTTGCAGAAATGACTGCTTCAATGCGGCGTGGCATGGAGGCAATCAGCCTGTGGCACTGCTGAGGTCTTATGGAGGCCCAGGATGCTTCGATAGCGGCCTTTAGCTCATCCAGAATGTTGGGTCTTGAGTCTCTCAACGTTCTCTTCACAATATCCCACAGATTCTCTATGGGGTTCAGGTCAGAAGAGTTGGCAGGCCAATTAAGCACAGTGATACCATGGTCAGTAAACCATTTACCAGTGGTTTTGGCACTGTAAGCAGGTGCCAGGTCGTGCTGAAAAATGAAATCTTCATCTCCATAAAGCTTTTCAGCAGATGGAAGCATGAAGTGCTCCAAAATCTCCTGATAGCTAGCTGCATTGACCCTGCCCTTGATAAAACACAGTGGACCAACACCAGCAGCTGACACGGCACCCCAGACCATCACTGACTGTGGGTACTTGACACCGGACGTCTGGCATTTTGGCATTTCCTTCTCCCCAGTCTTCCTCCAGACTCTGGCACCTTGATTTCCGAATGACATGCAGAATTTGCTTTCATCCGAAAAAAGTACTTTGGACCACTGAGCAACAGTCCAGTGCTGCTTCTCTGTAGCCCAGGTCAGGCGCTTCTGCCGCTGTTTCTGGTTAAAAAGTGGCTTGACCTGGGGAATGCGGCACCTGTAGCCCATTTCCTGCACACGCCTGTGCACGGTGGCTCTGGATGTTTCTACTCCAGACTCAGTCCACTGCTTCCGCAGGTCCCCCAAGGTCTGGAATCGGCGCTTCTCCACAAACTTCCTCAGGGTCCGGTCACCTCTTCTCGTTGTGCAGCGTTTTCTGCCACACTTTTTCCTTCCCACAGACTTCCCACTGAGGTGCCTTGATACAGCATTCTGGGAACAGCCTATTCGTTCAGAAATTTCTTTCTGTGTCTTACCCTCTTGCTTGAGGGTGTCAATAGTGGCCTTCTGGACAGCAGTCAGGTCGGCAGTCTTACCAATGATTGGGGTTTTGAGTGATGAACCAGGCTGGGAGTTTTAAAGGCCTCAGGAATCTTTTGCAGGTGCATAGAGTTAACTCGTTGATTCAGATGATTAGGTTCATAGCTCGTTTAGAGACCCTGTTAATGATATGCTAATTTTGTGAGATAGGAATTTTGGGTTTTCATGAGCTGTATGCCAAAATCATCCGTATTAAGACAATAAAAACCTGAAATATTTCAGTTAGTGTGCAATGAATCTAAAATATATGAATGTTACATTTTTATCATTACATTATGGAAAATAATGAACTTTATCACAATATGCTAATATTTTGAGAAGGACCTGTATATGCTTCCAATAGGTAAAATTATCAGGCAGCATGAGATAAATTTTTGCTGTCACACTGATAATACTCAGCTTTACTTATCCATAAATCCTGATGAGCCCAACCAGTTAGATAGACTACAAGCATGTAGACATAAAAACTTTGATGACTTTAAATTTTCTGCTTCTAAATTCAGACAAGACAGAAGTTGTCGTCTTTGGACCGGAGTCTTTAAAAAGGAAACTGCTTGCCTATAACCAGCAATATGCAGCTCCACCTGTTGATTATGCCAGCCACTACTCTGCTGCAAATTATGCACCAGCACCCACATGCTCCACAGCAGAAGCTACCCAGCCAAACCTGATGAAGATGATTGTGGCATCATCATATGGCATTCCGAGGCCTAAGCTGGTATAAATCAGGCAGAGAGAGTGAATTTGCGTTATTGAAGAAAGGGTTAGACAGCCTACTTTGACCCCATGCACACCTCACAGAGGAACATACAGTGCCTTGCGAAAGTACTCGGCCCCCTTGAACTAGTCAACCTCTTGCCACATTGTAGCTTTCAAACATAAAGATATAAAATTCAAATTTTTTGTGAAGAATCAACAACAAGTGGGACACAATCGTGAAGTGGAATGAAATTTATTGGATATGTCAAACTTTTTTAACAAATAAAAAACTGAAAAGTGGGACGTGCAATATTATTCGGCCCCCTTGCATTAATACTTTGTAGCGCCACCCTTTGCTGCAATTACAGCTGCAAGTCGCTTGGGGAATGTGTCTATCAGTTTTGCACATCGAGAGACTGAAATTCTTGCCCACAGCTCGAGCTCAGTGAGGTTGGATGGAGAGCGTTCGTGAACAGCAGTCTTCAGCTCTTTCCACAGATTCTTGATTGGATTCAGGTCTGGACTTTGACTTGGCCATTCCAACATCTGGATACGTTTATTTGTGAACCATTCCATTGTAGATTTGGCTTTATGTTTTTGGATCATTGTCTTGTTGGAAGATAAATCTCCATCCCAGTCTCAGGTCTCTTGCTGACTCCAACAGGTTTTCTTACAGAATGGTCCTGTATTTGGCCCCATCCATCTTCCCATTAATTTTGACCATCTTCCCTGTCCCTGCTGACGAAAAGCAGGCCCAAACCATGATGCTGCCACCACCATTTTTGACAGTGAGGATGGTGTGTTCAGGGTGATGAGCTGTGTTGCTTTTACACCAAAGGCCAGATTTGTGCAGTGTACGACTGATTGTTGTCCTATGGACAGACTCTCCCACCTCAGCTGTAGATCTCTGTAGTTCATCCAGAGTGATCATGGGCCTCTTGGCTGCATCTCTGATCAGTCTTCTCCTTGTTCGAGATTAAAGTTTAGAGGGACGGCCGGGTCTTGGTAGATTTGCAGTGGTCTGATACTCCTTCCATTTCAATATGATTGCTTGCACAGTGCTCCTTGGGATGTTTAAAGCTTGGGAAATCATTTTGTATCCAAATCCAGCTTTAAACTTCTCCACAACAGTATCTCGGACCTGCCTGGTGTGTTCCTTGGTCTTCATGATGCTCTCTGCGCTTTGAACAGAACCCTGAGACTATCACAGAGCAGGTGCTTCTATATGGAGACTTGATTACACACTCACTCAATGAACTTCTGGAGTGAGTTTGCTGCCCTGAAAGTAAAGGGGCTGAATACTATTGCACACCCCACTTTTCAGTTTTTTATTTGTTAAAAGACTTTGACACATCCAATAAATTTCATCACACTTCATGATTGTGTCCCACTTGTTGTTGATTCTTCACAAAAATTTGAATTTTATATCTTTATGTTTGAATCCTGAAATGTGGCAAGAGGTTGACCAGTTCAAGGGGGCCGAATACTTTCGCAAGGCACTGTAAATATCACATCCTGCTGGATCATTTGGAACATCCATGTGTTTTACAAGTGGCCAGATGCTATATTCATGACCGCACTCCTTACACTAGTGCAATCCGAGCGTTGGAGCAGAGATATGGGCAGCCTAGACAGTTAGTCCAGAGTGAACATAGTGCTATACTTAACTGCTCTCTCATCAAGGTAGGTGATTCTCAAGCCTTTGAAGATTTCTCCCTGGCAGTATCCAGCATCATGGGTCTCCTCAGTACTATGGATGATTTAGCAGCTAATGAGCTCCAGTGTGGTTCACATGTAGACAGACTACTCACTAAACTCCCTGCTAGCTACAGAGACAGTTTCATTGAGAACTGTATCACACGTGGCATCATACGCTCCGGCAGTAGCAGCACATACAACATGTATGACCTCTCTGAATGGCTCGAGCGCAAGTCCCAAGTTCTTCAACTATCAAGGCAAGTCATTCAGCCACAGTCATTAGACAGACCACACCAAGAGAGAAATAACCCCAGAGCCTCTACAGGGTTCCGAACACAGAACAAGTCTACATCCATATATTACGGCTCGGATCCAGCTCAACCACCGCCAAAGAAGGACACTAAGGCACAGGCTACTAATCTTTCTTCTCCTTCAAAGAAGAAACAGAAATGTAAACCCTATTGCCCATACTGTGAAGAAACAGAGCACTACCTCAGTGGCTGTGTAAACTTTAAGAAGCTGGACCTCACAGCTGAAGCCACCAGGCTGAGGGAGAAATCTACATGCTGGCGCTGTGGCCATAAACACTCCTGAGCAGTGCACTCTGAAGAAACTCTGAAGTACCTGTGAAGAATATCACTTATTAGTGCTTCATGACCTGGCTGAAGCTAGGAAGCAGGACCACAACATCTTAACAGCGAGTACCAGCAAAGTGTTTCTAGATCCTGTCAGTCACTCTGGTCGAGTAATGTTCAAGGTTGTGCCTATCCGGAAACACCACCAGAGGAAATCTCTGGACACATATGCTTTCCTTGATGACGGCTCAGAGAAAACCATCATACTCCCAGCTGCAGTTAGGTTATTAGGCTTGACACAGGAAGAGGAAACACTATCTTTGCGCACTATCCGGCAAGATGTGATTCAGATAAAGGGAGGCTATGTCTCATTCCAGGTGTCTCCGAAAACCAAAAATACATCATAGGATAACACGTGTCTTTACTGCCTAACAGCTCAGCCTATCTGAACAGTCATGTTCAGTGGAGTTTTTAAAGGAGAAGTATCACCATTTACAGCAAGTGCAGCTTAAGGGATTTAACCAAATACAGCCACTAGTCCTAATTGGTTCCGACAATGTTGACCTCATAACTCCAGTCTGTCCAGTCCTGCGCGGTCCCACCCATGGGCCAGTCGCTGTTTGCACCAAGCTAGGGTGGACCATCCAAGGTCCAAGCAGTAGTATGCCTACACAGCAGGGGGATGTGCACTGCCTGAATACAGGTCCTTCTCAAAATATTAGCATATTGAGATAAAGTTCATTATTTTCCATAATGTAATGATGAAAATTTAACATTCCTATATTTTAGATTCATTGCACACTAACTGAAATATTTCAGGTATTTTATTGTCTTAATACGGATGATTTTGGCATACAGCTCATGAAAACCCAAAATTCCTATCTCACAAAATTAGCATATCATTAAAAGGGTCTCTAAACGAGCTATGAACCTAATCATCTGAATCAACGAGTTAACTCTAAACACCTGCAAAAGATTCCTGAGGCCTTTAAAACTCCCAGCCTGGTTCATCACTCAAAACCCCAATCATGGATAAGACTGCCAACCTGACTGCTGTCCAGAAGGCCACTATTGACACCCTCAAGCAAGAGGGTAAGACACAGAAAGAAATTTCTGAACGAATAGGCTGTTCCCAGAATGCTGTATCAAGGCACCTCAATGGGAAGTCTGTGGGAAGGAAAAAGTGCGGCAGAAAACGCTGCACAACGAGAAGAGGTGACCGGACCCTGAGGAAGGTTGTGCAGCTAGCTATCAGGAGATTTTGGAGCACTTCATGCTTCCATCTGCTGAAAAGCTTTATGGAGATGAAGATTTCATTTTTCAGCACGACCTGGCACCTGCTCACAGTGCCAAAACCACTGGTAAATGGTTTACTGACCATGGTATCACTGTGCTCAATTGGCCTGCCAACTCTCCTGACCTGAACCCCATAGAGAATCTGTGGGATATTGTGAAGAGAACGTTGAGAGACTCAAGACCCAACACTCTGGATGAGCTAAAGGCCGCTATCGAAGCATCCTGGGCCTCCATAAGACCTCAGCAGTGCCACAGGCTGATTGCCTCCATGCCACGCCGCATTGAAGCAGTCATTTCTGCAAAAGGATTCCCGACCAAGTATTGAGTGCATAACTGTACATGATTATTTGAAGGTTGACGTTTTTTGTATTAAAAACACTTTTCTTTTATTGGTCGGATGAAATATGCTAATTTTGTGAGATAGGAATTTTGGGTTTTCATGAGCTGTATGCCAAAATCATCCGTATTAAGACAATAAAAGACCTGAAATATTTCAGTTAGTGTGCAATGAATCTAAAATATATGAATGTTAAATTTTCATCATGACATTATGGAAAATAATGAACTTCATCACAATATGCTAATATTTTGAGAAGGACCTGTATATCATGCCTTTCTCCTGCTGATGCCCTGCACCAAGATGTACAGCGTCTTTGGCAACTAGATGCTCCTCTACATCGACCCAGGAAGGAAGTCACACGCTCGAAGGAGGACAAAGAGGCCATAGCCATGTTAGAAGCCAAGACTATCAGAGTATCTGTGGATGGCACGGAGAGATATGCCACCCCTCTATTGAGGAAGAAGTACTTACCTCTGATGCATGTCCCTCCAGAAGTAGTCAAGGGATTGCTGTGGTCTTCTGAGCGTTAGCTGCTCAAGCATCCTGATCAGGCCTTCACATATAATCAGGAAATCAAAAGGTTGGTGAATTCTGATTATGTGATGAAGCTGACTCCAGAAGAGATTTACAGCTCTACTGAATCTTGGTATGTGCCACACCACATTGTACATTATAATAACAACGGTAGGGTGGTCTTTAATTGCTCTTTTGAGTTCCAGGAAGCTGTCCTCAACCACCACCTCCTACCAGGCCCTTCACTGGGGCCTGCACTGTTGGGTGTGCTCCTCCGTTTCCGCAAGTATCCCGTGGCTGTGAGTGGAGACATAAAGGCCATGTCTCACCAGATCCGCCTGCTCCCTGAATACCGTCCACTACTGCGGTTCCTATTGTGAGATGTCGAAACAGAGAGGCTATGAGTAGAGGTATATGAGTAGAGAGTCCTGCCCTTTGGGACAACATGTAGCCCCTGTTGTGCTACATTTGCCCTTTAGCACTATGTGAAGGAGCACAGAAACACCCACAAAGACATCTACGACTCTGTTCACACAGCCTTCTATGTGGACAACTACCTGCAATCCCTTTCTAACTCACAAGATGCCAAGTTACTCGTCGACAGGATGAGAGTTACTCCTCCAAGGTGGATTTGAAATACGCCGGTGGGCTAGCAACCTCCCTGAAGTGGTTGCTCATCTGCCCAGCACAGCCAGATCAGATAGCTGTGAACTCTGGTTAAACTTTAAAGCCTTGACCCACAAGAGTCAACATTGGGTCTGGCATTGCCCAACCGACATCCTGGGATACAAGCACCATCCAGTGCCTTACAAAACTGTCACTGCACAATATCTACAAGGTACTAGCCAGTCAATATGAACCATTGGGTTATATTTGCCCCTACACCACACGAGCAAAGCTCATTGTGCAGGGTCTGTGGAGCACAGAGAGAGGATGGGATGAGCCTATAGAAGAAAACCTGCTCCAGTCCTGGATCGAATGGGAGGTAGAACTGTCTAAGCTCCAGCATCTCACCATCCCTCGCTGCTATGTTCCCTCCCACAACATCAGTGGTGCTACATATGACATTCACATTTTCTGTGATGCCTCGGAGAGGTCATATGGAGCCGTGGCCTATCTCAGAGCCATAGAGTAGCAGGTGCACATCTCCACCTCCTTCTTCATGGCACGCTTGAGAGTTGCGCCCCACAAACAGGTGTCGATTACCCGACTGGAGCTGTGTGTTGCGCTGATTGGAGCTCAACTAGCCAAAGTACTGCAAACTGAACTCTCACTACCCATTCACTCTGTTTATCTGTGGGCTGATTCCACTGCAGTACTACAGTGGGTCTGATCAAGCTCCTGCAGATACAAAGTGTTTGTGGGGAATCGGATTTGTGAAATTCAGGAGTTGACCTCTCCAGAACAGTGGGGGTATGTGATCTCTGATGAAAACCCAGCAGATGACATCACACGAGGGAAACCACTGTCACAGCTCACTATCTCCAGTCGCTCCAGTCGCAGGGTCCACACTTCCTCACACAGACTCCTGACACCTGGCCGAAACCCCCAGCAGAGTTCCCTAACTGTGGTAGTGAAGAACTCAGAAAGACCACCTTCTGTAGTTTCACATCCGTATTTCAGAGTCTGCCTGATATTGCACAGAGCACATCTTTAGAGGATTTGATTCTGGCCACTCACCAATCCCTGCATGGGGTGGCTGCCACCTCTTTCACCGCTATTGAGTGTCTGGAAGCAGAGGCCCAGATGATTCACTCTGCACAGAATGACAGCTTCCCAGAGGAGGTCCAAGCTCACCAAGAAGGCAACTCTGTACGCCTAAGCAGTCGTCTCAGTGCTCTTCCGCCAGAGTTTGACAGCCTCACTGGACTGATCAGAGTGGAAGGCCGCCTGCGCCAAGCCATGGACATTGAACCAGACACCATTCATCTAGTTGTGCTAGCACCTGATCACCCTCAGACTCGCCTCATTATAAAGCATTACGATACTCTTACTGCTACACCCAGGTACAGAGAGACTCTATGCAGAGATACGCCACACCTACTGGATCCTCAGAGGTCGCCAGGCCATTAAGAAACATTTGTGCCAGTGCGTGGACTGCAGAAGATGGCGCGACTCACCTTCCACACAGAAGATGTCTGACCTTCCTTCAGCTCAGTTGAGACTGTACAATCCACCATTTTGGTCTACAGGCATAGACTGTTTTGGACCATATATAATTAAAACTGGATGTAGGAGAGAGAAACGCTGGGGGATCATCTACAAATGCTTAACCACTCGAGAGTTGTCCATGCACAGCTTGAAAACCATCCCGGGTGAAAATAGACATTGAACATTATAATGTACGTAATTTCCAGAAGTAAATATTGACTCTAAACCTGACGCAATTTGGTCTGCCAATTTATATTCAATTTGGACACCCCGAGGTATGCCTATCGAATCCATCTATATGGGGGAATCTGTGAATGGTCCACTGGAGCTCTTGCATTCCTGATTCCTAAAGGCACCCTCTGTAGAAGTGGACCAATCTGCCTCAGGAATCACCTGGATGGGGGACAGCAGTGAAATCCGAGCACATCTTCCTTTCCAATCCTCATAGTTAACATGTAGTAAACCCCAAAGAAGTGTCTCCCCCAGCATTCTCTGAGGTTTCTATCAGAGGATGGCTCTCACTTAGTTTGTCCCTCATCCAGGAAATACAAAGAAACAATACAGTTACATCATCACAGTTTTAGTCATCAGCATTGGTAACCATGAGTTAGTTAAAGTTAAAACAATAACAAATAATATGCAATATAAAAAAAAAAATCATGGTTAATAGCTTAGTTGTCCAATTTCCACTGGAACCTGCCTGTGTCGTTGGCATAGGTGGTGCAATGAATCGTGGGGAAATGAATGTGAGGTAATCAATCCAATCAATCTTGACCTGCAACTGCTTGACCTGCCTGTATGCAGTGTGGGCCATTACTGCCGTCACGAATTACAGTAACGATCATTGTGGGTTTCTGTCCACTCTGTTCTCTTGGGGAATTGAGGGAGAGGTGCTAAGCTCAACTCTGCAGGAGTAAGGCTAAAGCTAATTAATTTTGTGCCTTCCATTAAAAGTTGTTCTTCAATCCTAGCATCAATGCCGAAATTATATCCCCTGCAGGCATTCATAATTTCAATCTCTGTATCATATCTGTTGAGATTAAGGTGATGAAGGATTATGTGTCCGAGGTGGAGTAGTGCACCTTGGGGTACGGAGACGAACATCGTTTGGTTGGGTAACTTTATCCGGGTAACTGTGTCATGCTGACCGTAAGATAGCAAAGCCTCTGTCACTGGGGTGCTTACAAGCCATCATTTACCCGCACGTTTCACCTTGGTTTCTATTCCTACGTCACTTTAGCCTGACGATTCTGTTTGCCACACAGGTAATCGGTGATGTCTCTAATAAAAGGATAACTTGGGCACACCCAGTGAAGGTCTTTGGTTTTAGTGTACAGGTCTAAATTGGGAATTATATAAAGTTTGGATCAACATCGTGGTAGACTAATAGTGATGGGGTTTCAGGTGTACGTGTGTGTTGTCCTTCCAAAACCCAACATTTAACACTGTTTTAACTCTGTACACTTTGATGATGGAGAGATTGAGCATGAATCCTATCATTAGGTTATCTGGATTGACAAAAAATGGAATTGGGCTGCCTAAGCTAAAAACTAGGTGTGTTTGTGGAGGTTGCAAGGTGTCTGTTGTGATTGACTTTAGGACTTTCTCTACTAAATTCAGCGGAACTAGGTAAGTAGGTATCTGTCCTTTGGCGAGGCTGTCTACAGATGAACCAACCTGTCTTATCAAGTCTTGCATCAAGTCTCTTACAACCTGTATGTACCTCAAATCATTCTTAACCACTTCTGTGAGGATTTTCAGTGCATGCAGGGTATTATTAATAGGAGTGGAGTGTAAATTTACAGTGGCCACTGTGCCCTGGAGGGTCTTAGTTTGTACTTCCAATAGTCTCTGCTGGTGGAGGACTCTCTGTTGGATTTCTGGCATTTCTTTGTCTAATTTCTGTACAGGCCTCTGAATAGTTTTAAGGCTAACTGAATTTGCTGCTGATAAGCCAATGGAAAACAAAGATCCCAGTGCCGCTGCTGAGGCTATCAGTCCACCTAGGATTATCTTTGGGCTTTTACTGCCACTGAGGTCCTCTTCGGTGACCATGAATTTCTGCAGTTGTTTGACAATGTAGATTGTAGTTTGTGTTTGTTTGCCATGGTCAATGGTGTCATGGGTTTGAGTCCCTTGTGGTCTTCCTTCAGCCATCAGTGGTGGAAGTCGGATGTGTTTGCGGTACAAGTCCCACAGGTCTAGATGTACGAAAACCATCTGTGTATGAAGTGTACAGTGGGTAATAACAAGCCCGGGTTGTCTTGCAGGACTGTACTGTTAATAACAAGCCCGGGTTGTCTTGCAGGACTGTACTGTTGGGTCCTATCTCTATTACACCAGTTGGCAGTAATGAGCCAACAAGGATGCCAATCATCCAGATGACCTTGATCCTGCAACAGAGAAATTCATGATTATAAAAGGGAGTTTTATGGGTGAAGTTGTTAGTGATTAGTGCATGTTAGTGTGAGTGTTGAAACATGCACCTCTCTGAACTGGTCCCATGCGCTGGTTTCTCCTTTCCATGGTGTGGAGACAAGCTCTATTCGTGGGAGGAAAGTTCGATATACAGTGCCTTGCGAAAGTATTCGGCCCCCTTGAACTTTTCAACCTTTTGCCACATTTCAGGCTTCAAACATAAAGATATAAAATTAAACTTTTTTGTGAAGAATCAACAAGAGGGACACAATCGTAAAGTGGAATTAAATTTATTGGATGTGTCAAACTTTTTTAACAAATAAAAAACTGAAACGTGGGGCGTTAATCAAGTCTCCGTATAAATGCACCTGCTCTGTGATAGTCTCAGGGTTCTGTTCAAAGCCCAGAGAGCATCATGAAGACCAAGGAACACACCAGGCAGGTCCGAGATACTGTTGTGGAGATGTTTAAAGCTGGATTTGGATACAAAAAGATTTCCCAAGATTTAAACATCCCAAGGAGCACTGTGCAAGCAATCATATTGAAATGGAAGGAGTATCAGACCACTGCAAATCTACCAAGACCCGGCCGTCCCTCTAAACTCTCATCTTGAACAAGGAGAAGACTGATCAGAGATGCAGCCAAGAGGCCCATGATAACTCTGGATGAACTGCAGAGATCTACAGCTGAGGTGGGAGTGTCTGTCCATAGGACAACAATCAGTCGTACACTGCACAAATCTGGCCTTTCTGGAAGAGTGGCAAGAAGAAAGCCATTTCTCAAAGATATCTATAAAAAGTCTCGATTAAAGTTAGCCACAAGTCCCCTGGGAGTCACACCAAACATGTGGAAGAAGGTGCTCTGGTCAGATGAAGCCAAAATCGAACTGTTTGGCCACAATGCCAAACAATATGTTTGGTGTAAAAGCAACACAGCTCATCACCCTGAACACACCATCCTCACTGTCAAACATGGTGGTGGCAGCATCATGATTTGGGCCTGCTTTTCGTCAGCAGGGACAGGGAAGATGGTCAAAATTGATGGGAAGATGGATGGGGCCAAATACAGCACCATTCTGGAAGAAACCTGTTGGAGTCTGCAAAAGACCTGAGCATGGGACGGAGATTTATCTTCCAACAAGACAGTGATCCAAAACATAAAGCCAAATCTACAATGGAATGGTTCACAAATAAATGTATCCAGGTGTTGGAATTGCCAAGTCAAAGTCCAGACCTGAATCCAATCGAGAATCTGTGGAAAGAGCTGAAGACTGCTGTTCACGAACATTTTCCATCCAACCTCACTGAGCTCGAACTGTTTTGCAAGGAAGAATGGGCAAGAATTTCAGTCTCTTGATGTGCAAAACTGATAGAGACATACCCCAAGCGACTTGCAGCTGTAATTGCTGCAAAGGGTGGCGGTACAAAGTATTAACCCAAGGGCGCCGAATAATATTGCACGTCCCACTTTTCAGTTTTTTTTATTTGTTAAACAAGTTTGACTGTGGAGGTTCCTCCAGCTATTTCACAGTGTTAGTATTTTAATGTTTCTTCTACACATATTTGTTTGATGGCACTTTCTTGTATTATTTTGGACGTTTGCTAAGCTGGGTGCACACAGTTAGTAAACACCCTATGTTTGTGCAGATTATTAATTGTTTGTTTCTTTTGCTGAGGTGGAAGGAACTAGCTGGGGGGAGAAAATGTGATGTGACACCAGGAAGTGGAGGAAGCCATCAGGCTGGTGAAAAAGGGGGACTTAACTCTGGAGACGTTGTCAAACTCTGAAAGCTTCATTGTTTAAAAACTGTTTGGTGTTAGAATGTCTTAGTTTTTATATTTGTGTTGTAGTTATGATTTGTAAGAATTAATTAGTTGTTTAGGTTTATTTATTGTTTGGCTTAGTTGTCTTGTCCCTCCCTTTCTTGTTTCATGTAGGCTAGCCTGTATGTTTAAATTCCCTTATGTTTTGTGTAAGAAGTGAGTCCTGGTTTGTCAGTTTAGGTTAGGTATTGGTTGATTCTTTCCTATGGGCCCATTTTTCTAGATTTTGTTTGTGTGCTTTTGATGGATTTTTGTCAACTTTCATGGAAGAATAAATGGAGGATATTTCTTGTATACTTTTGTCCTTTGTCTAACGGTTTGGTCCCTGACAATTGGTGTCAGGAGAGGGATCCATCCAGTTAAGGACATTAGTATTCATTCATTTTTTGGTTAAAATGAAGGGAGCCAAAGGAGGTAAAGGCAAGTTAGCCCCTGTAAATAGGGAAGAACAAACCGACCATGAGTATTGTGAAGTGGCTGATGGTGAAGATGATGGAGAGAGCCGACTATATCTGATCTAGCGAATATCTTTCAAGCCCATATTGGTCAACAGAAAACTCGAGAGGAACGATGGGAGAAGGAGATGGAACGTCAGGACCACAGGTTTGAGGCTGCCCAGCATCAGTTCAGTTTATTTCAAATGGAGGTGCAGACACACCCTTCTATAGGCCTGAGGCCTGTAGTACAAGACCATGCCCACTCCTCTGCAGGCTTGAGGCCTGTATCTCAGAAGAGGCCGGATGAAGAGGATTTGGACCATTTGCCACTGGAATCAGTGCCCTCTTTGGTTAAACCAGGTAACTCTATACCTATCCCTTTCTCCAAAGAACCAAAATTGCAGAAGTTAAGTGATGATGATGACGTTGAACACTTCCTCATAACTTTCGAAAGGATAGCATGTGTTTGCAGATGGCCTAAACATGACTGGGCATTTCACTTGATTCCACTCTTAACTGGGAAAGCCGGGAGTGCGTATGTACATATGGATGTGGATGAGTCAATGAACTATGAGTGTGTTAAGGCTGCCATTTTACAGAAATACGAAATTAATGGTGAGATTTGTTGTCAGAGGTTCCGCTCTCGCCAGGTGGAACCAAATGAGTCTCCCAGGGAGCTCTATGTGAGACTCAAGGAGCTTTATGGGAAGTGGGTCCAGCCCCAAGGTAAGACTGTTGAAGAAATTAATGAAATTATAATTTTTGAGCAGTATTTCCGGATGTTGTCTCCAGAACTTCAAGTGTGGATTAAGGAACGAAATCCAAAAGATGCAGCAGAGGCGGTTTCGTTGGCAGATGCATTTGTATCAGCACCTAGGAAGAGCCAACCATGGGCCTTTAAAGCCGCAAAACAGGATTTTGCACCGACCCCGGGTAACACCGGTTCGACTGAAACTGTGGGTAAGCAGTCGGGAAAGGGGAAATGGGGATTCTCAAGTCAAATAAAACCCCTGAAAAACCCCATATGCTATTTGTGTGGTCAAGAAGGCCACACAAAACCAATGTGTCCTCAAAATCCTGCAAAATTTTCGCAGATGTGCTTTGTACCCAGAGAGAACCATGTATTAACTAAACAAAAGCAGCCGTGGGTGGAGACTACTGTGGAGATAGACGGGTAAAGGCTCAAGGCCCTGATTGACACCGGAAGCTCCCAGTACCTTGTACTTCGCAGGTATGTTCCGTCATATAAGATTTGCACCTCGGAAACGTTACCCATCTGCTGTGTTTATGGAGATGAAAAACATTATCCCACAGCAGACATTTATATGAAGGTGCAAGGACATGTGTACCTGCTGAATGTTGGGGTCATGGATAAATTACCGTTTCCTGTAGTTTTGGGAAATGATCTCCCAGTCCTCACTGAACTGATAAATGCTCCAAAAATGTGCAATGTTGTCATGACACGATCTCAGTCTAAGGCTTCCAAGGAAGATGAGCCCAGCCTAAGAGCATTACCATTTTTTGAGGCTGAGATTGAAGTGGGTCCAACTAAAGAACGAAAGTCCCGTATGCAGCACAAACGAGACAAATTTAGACGTATAACAACCTCTTCTGTTACCTGAACCTGATGTCCAGCTAGGGAAACATAAAACAATAGCCCGTATTCAGCAGTGTTTCTACTGGCCAGGATTGCATAAAGATATTGCCAGATTTTGCAGGGGTTGTCTTCAATGTCAAAAAACATCAACCAGAGTTGCAGCAAAAGCTTCCCTTCAGCCTCTTCCTATAATAAATACAACATTTGAACGTTTGAGCATGGATGTTGTGGGCCCGGTGGACAAGAGCAAATCAGAGCTGCTGTACTTACGGATATGACTAGCCTTAAAGGATCTAAGCAGCTTCGGTGGTCCGAAGAAGCAAAGGAGGCTTTTAAGGACATTCAAGGTGCCTTGAGTGGACATCCCGTGTTGCACTGTCCTGACTTTGACTAGCTATTTATTCTACAAACTGATGCATCGGATCATGGCCTTGGTGCAGTGCTGCTGCAAGGTTCTCCTGAGGGACGGCATCCTATTGCTTTTATAAGCAGGAAGCTCCATTGAAGGGAAGTTCACTACTGTACTGTCCAAAAGGAATGCCTAGCTGTCAAGTGGGCCTTGGATTCATTCAAATATTACCTTTTGGGTAGAAGGTTTATTTTAGAGATGGATCATAAGGCTCTGAGATGGCTGGAGAGAATGAAGGACTCAAACAGCCGAATCACCCGCTGGGACTGGGGCTGGCCCATCTGAGTCATCATCTGAGTGTTCACTCCTGCTATGTCCACTTGCTCAATTCTACAAAGCACTTAATAAGTACATTTAGTTAATTATCATTAATAATTGATAATTATTAATCAAAATCGTGCTAAATGTGACTGTTTAGGGCTTTAGCTGCAGCTTCAGGGCTTCTGAGAACCTCTTAATAGTCCAACAAGTTCACCTGAGTCTGCATTTAGGGGTTCAAGGCACAGTGAAACTCACACAGCTTCAAAGCAGAGTCCAACAGCAGTCAAAGCTTCAATACGACATTGAATGCACATACAACTAAGAACACATTGGACTACAATAAGTGGCAATTCTAAATCACCCTAAAATCCTACTCTATCCTGACCAAGCTATTTCTATCGTACTAACAGAAATAAAACAAGAATGAAATTACTTGGTGTTAGGTATTATTTAATCAACTCAGAGGCAAGGAACGACACAGAGTCAGATTTACTTGCAGCAAGGGTAGTTCACACTCTACAGTGCAGACCACAAAATGTTGGCACTCCTCTCTCTTTATTTATACATGGTGGTTCACACACAGTTCAACAAACATTCAGGGTGTGTGTGTGGGTGGGGTCAGAAAGGTTAGGGTTCATGTGTCTTGATCTTAAACAGAGAGAGAGTGAGGACTCGGTACCAGTCCCTAGATGTTGCTGATAAAAGCATAACTCACTCTTCTCCCCATCTCCCTTCCTGTGGCATGTAAGAGGGAGAGGCACTTAGAGCAGACATGAGTGATAAACAATACAAAAGTTTTCAAACCCTAACAGCCCCCCCTTTTTTATCACGAATAAAGTCATGATTAAATCCATGTAATAGAAAAACACTCTGTGTGAGCACAAATCCATGGACGGAAAGCAGATTATATTGTGGGAAACACTCACACGGTCCCTCTGCCCTAGGCAACCACCAATCATGGCAGAGTGAAACAATATAATACGACAAAAAAACCAAAATGTAATAAAAGTAAAATAATTAAAACAAGCCTTGTTCATATCATCATTGCACTTTTTCTCATTTCACTTAAACAGCAACTTCTTTCGATTTTCTGCTATAAGGTCATTTTATGAAGTACAATTATGAATACACTCAGGCATTGAAGATATATTCACTTACAACATGTCATCATAGTCATCTGCTTTTGGGTCCAGTGTTGTGTCGACTTGAATCAATGCTGAATATGCGACTGTGACTGATTGAGTTACTATCCTTTTTACCATGCATTTGCAACCTGGGATAATACATATTGACAAGGTGCACAGGATGATCAGGAATGCTGCTATGGCAAATAAGGAAATCTTAACCCAATCCATCCACCCCCCTCGGAGCATTCAGTCTAGCCAAGAGGAGCTGGGACTCGGGTGGTCGTGTGTCATGACGTTTTGCAGGTTACGCAGGTTATTCAGCGCCCCTGTTATATTAAATGTATATTATCTGCGATATATGTGCAACAGGTGTTGTTCAACAAAACGCAAACGCCCCCTGTTGATGCTGTTAGAATATCCAAAGCCATACGGTTCTGAATTATCATGTCTCGCATAGCACTCATTTCTGTGTTTTGGCCTTCTTCTACTATTATGGAGTTATTCAAAAACAGCCCTAATCGGTAGCTTAAAGTTTCCACATGCAGCATTAGTTTCCCCACACCTAGCCAAGAAAGGAGAAATAGTGTCACTTTCTCATCTTTTGGCCAAAGCTTAAATTCATCCAGGACATTAGTTCCCCAGATAGGGTCATGTGGTTTCATTTCTATATCTCTTAGGCCTTTTGGGGAAGGTGGGTATCATCTTTACCTTACTGAGTATTATAGTGTGATCAGATGTGAAAACTGGAGCACAGACCAGATACCAATTCGGGGGTAATGTGAAATAAGCAGTTCTGAAACATCTCTACCAGACGGGTCACAAAGCCTCTAGGGATAAACTGCAGTTTTGAAAGGAGAGAGTGGTTTATTTGGGACATATGTTATCACAGCATGGCCGTTCCCTCCTAAGCAGCAGAAAAACAGTCATACAGGAAGCCCCAAAACCACGAACTAAACAACAAATGATGTCCTTTCTGAGACTGTGTAACTTTTGCAGAGAATGGCTACCAGACTATGCAGCCATTGTACAACCCTTGCAATCTATGATCTATGGTAAAGACATGACATTAAAAGACAAAATCACATGGACTAAGGAAGAAGAAGCAGCATTCACAGAGCTAAAAAATCTGCTTCAAACAACAGTCACCTTAACCCTGCCGGATTATAGCCAGCCTTTCACACTTTGTGTAGATGCATGTAAGGGATATATGAAAGCTGTATTAACCCTGCCATTTGGCATCAAAAACAGACCTTTAGCATTTTATTCTAAAAAATTGGATTCCGTGGCATCTGGATTTCCAATTTGATTGCAGAGCTGCACAGCAGCGGCAGAAGCTGTGAAGCAGACAGCTGGAATTGTGCTGTGCCACCCGCTCACACTGAAAGTTCCTCATTCAGTGTCACTTGTATTGCTACAAAGCTGGGGGAAACCTGACTCAGGTCAAAAGTGGTTGAAGTGCTTCTTTTCATAATATGTCTTCTCCTGCGAGTGAGTGCCAGCGCCTTATGATATGTTGATATGTCACAGAGGTAATATTAGGGCCAATTAAAATCAACGGGGCCTGCAATCTGACCATTGCACATACTCCTATGGTGTTATCTGGTATATTAGTGAGAAGTCTATATCCTCCGCAGTAATAATATAATCCTGATCGTGCCCAGAGTCCAATCACTTTCCCAGACATGGTGGTATTACACCAATCTGAGGGAATTTGTCCTACATTCACCTTTGGGATGTTTGAGGTGAACTCGTAACAAAAATATGTCCCATTCAGCCTCTGAGGAGTGAATGGTCCTGTCTTAGCATTGTTAGAATGGGTGGAAAGATGCTAGCTAGCGTGGTACAGTTGGCTGGGGTGGCTTCTTTAGTTAGTTGTAACATGCAACTGTACCCCCAAGCATCTTCCGGATATAAAGGGGCTGGGTCAGTGGTTAAGTGTGGCCTCGCAGATGCACATGCAATGCAGTCAGACCTACTTTGTTCCTTTGCGGTTTGTGTCATCCATTGCAGCCAAAGATTATCATCTGCATAACCTGTGGCCATCTTGATTATTTCTAGAGGCTGCAGGGTGGAGTAATCTATTTTCATCACCCCTTCTAGTTGGTCTTCTGGTTCTGGAACTGTAGGAGTGCTGGTGGCCTGCACCTGGGGAGTTGGTTTATTTAAATTGACTTTGATTAGTACCTGGGGGTCGGTCCCTGTTACCTCTACCCCTAGAGTGAAATACATCACCTCGTCCCACTTGTGAGAGGTGCGATGCAAACCTTCTTGTAACGATTTTATGGACAAAAATAGTGTATTGACACCCCCAAGTGTGCTATGCGTCATTGCCCGGCTTATACCAGGCTTATTTGTTTGGCTTTGTCTCTATTCCGTAAATTTATATATGTCAGGGTGGTTGTCCACATACCCATATACCCCACTGCGTGACCCCAATTTCCGCAAAGCTCGTTTTCCCCATATAAACTCATGGTCCTGCCTGCAGCGCATTGTGTGGACACGTCGACATTGGCACACAAATACACATTTTACCCCAACCAGGCAATCGGATTCTTCCCACACGTTATAACATCACACAGGTCAAACCGAAAAGTGGTAGTTGCTCCTAACGTGTAATTTAATTCTAATCCCCCATAATGCTTAAGGCATACGTCCTCGGATGGAGTTACCCTAGACCTTTTGGACACCTTCCCGGAGTGGTTTTCACAACATATCTGGAATGGAAGTTCACAAAAATACCATAAGATAAACGTAACAATGAATACTGAGATTAACACTCCACCTATTATAAAACTCCTAGAGAGTCTAATTTCTTTGGGTACTCATCATTTTTTTTTTTTTACTTATAAAACTTAAAACATAAACATAGAAAGTTAAATCATAACCTGAAAAAAGATACAAAAAATCAAAATGTAATATAAAATATAGAATGTTCGCCAAACGGTGTCTTCTGGGGTGGGAGGGAAGCTCCACCACTCCCAGTGAGAGAGAAACTCAATCCGTCCCGCCTCTCCTTCTGCTGTTCTTTCTCCTCTTCAGCTCCCAGGTGTAGACTGACCTGGAGCCTTGCGTTCTCACACCTGGGGATTATTCTGCCCCTTCAGTGGTGTGAGAAATCTGATCTTCATCTCTCAGGTGTACACTGACCTAGAGCTAAGTTCTCTCACCAGGGGATTATTCTGCCCCTTCTTGGGTGAGAGAAGTGAGATTGTCTTCTCCTGTGTTTTTGCTCAGATCCTCCTGGACCTGAGAAAGGGATTGTTGAGGTGGTTCTGCTCCTGCACACTGGCTCCAGTGATACCAAGTAGTGCCTTTGCCCTTCAGCCTGACTGCATGGGTTGTCCTCTCTGTGACCTGGAATGGACCGGTCCACCTTGGCTCTGACCACTTTCTTTTGATGACTTTCAGGAGGACCCACTCGGCTTCTGATGTGTTAGTTCCAACCCTGGTCTCTGGTTCTGCTAGGATCTGTTTGGAGAAAGCTGTAACAAGACTGTGGAGAGATCTGTAATAATCACGATGAGACATAGATTGTTCACACTCAGTGAGAAATGGTAACCTTGTTTGTGGACCTGGAAATGGCCTCCCTGTTTGCAGCTCATGTGGGGTCAAACCATGTTTCTGATTTACAGAACTCCGTACAGACATCAGAGCTAATGGCAAGGCCGTAACCCAATTCATTTTGGACTGTGCACAGATCTTAGCCAATTTGGTTTTAAGGGTTCGATTCATTCTTTCAACCTTGCCCTGTGACTGTGGATGATACACAGTGCCAAATGAGTGTTTTAGTCCCAGAAATCTTTCCACTTCCTTGAGTTCCTCATTTTTGAAATGTGTTCCGTTGTCAGACCTTATTTTAGCTGGAAAACCGTGTCTAGGGATATAATGATTTATCAAACACTTTACCACAGATTTGCTGTCTTCCTTTTTTGTAGGCCACGCCTCCGGCCATCCAGTAAATGCATCCACGCACACCAACAGATATCTGAAACCATTCACTCTCTCAGTCATGTCTGTATAATTAATGATAACCTCTTTTCCTGCTATTGGGTCTACTGGGAACTTTCCAGGTGCTGGCTTCACGGTTGGTCTGGTATTGAACTGCCTGCACATCTCACATGAATTAATCCAATGCACTGCCATTGGTTTCAAAAAAGGATGCCACCAGTGTTCAAGATTTTTCAACATTTGCATTGTTCCCACATGTCCTACTCCATGTGCTTCTTCTAGGGCTACTTTGGTAAGACCTGGTGGCACGATGGGACGTCCATCTGGGCTTCTCCAGAGACCATTCTGATCTTGTGAGCCCACTCGTGCCTTCCAAACTGATTTTTCTTCAAGAGAGGCCCCCTTTTGTAGTTTCATTACTTCTTCCAGGGTGGGTTCTGGTGTCCACCCTGCTTCTGAACACAGCATTATGTGCCTGGGCTGATATCCTTCACACTGTTTAGATGCCCAGTCAGCGGCCTGATTACCTTGTGCTACTCTGGTGTTACTACTGTCATGTCCTCTGCATTTAATGACGGCTACTTCTTGAGGGAGCAACAAAGCTTCAGCCAGCCTTTTCATTTCCTGTTCATGTTTAATGGGTTTCTGTCCTGCTGTCCTGAACCCTGTTCTCAACCATTACCTTAGTTCAACATGCACTGCACTTGTGGCATATGCTGAGTCTGTGTAAATGTTTACTTTCTGTCCTTCTCCTAATTCTAAAGCAGCTATTACAGCCAAAACTTCTGCTCTCTGCGCTGATTGTGTGTCTGTCAGTTCTTCTGCCTGTACTGTGACAAAATCTGTCCCTGTGTCTTCCACAACCGCGTATGCTGCCTTAAGTCCTTCTGTGTCATGTCTGAAGCAACACCCGTCTGTGTACAGGTTTCGGGCGTCTGTTAGGGATGTACTTTGTAGATCTGGTCTGATTTTTTCATTAAACTCCACTTTTTCTGTGCAGACATGTGGTTCTCCTGATGTCATTCTGTCTGCCATGTTTATTCCCTCATGTGTGTATGTGATGTGTGGGGCCTCCAGCACCTTACTCAGCCTCTGTTGTCTCAGTGGTGAGAGTGTGAAAGCCTGAGAGTTCACAAAGGCCACCACGCCATGTGATGTTAATATGTTAAGAGGATGTCCCATCACTACATGAGCTGTTTTTTGGATTATTTTAGCCATCCCTGCTGCATGTCAGGTGCACTCATGATGTCTTTGTTCCATGTTGTCCAACATTACACTTATATACATGAGGACTGTCCTAACCCCCCCTTTTTTCTGGAACAGCACACCATTGGCTGTGTGTGCCGTGACAGAAACATCCAAGTGGAAGGGCAACGTGTAATCTGGATGTGCCAAATGTGTAGCTTGCGAGAGGCTGGTTTTTAAGTTAATGCTTCTCTGGTCCACTCAAGCGGGGCAGTGAGATTTCTCATGCCCTGTTTTTTGACAAGCTCTCTAAGGGGTGCAGCGAGGTCGGTGTAGCCGGGCACAAAAGATCTGCTATACCCTGTGAGTCCTAGGAAAGACAACATGTCTTTAACCAGGAGCGGTTTTGGGTGGGACAAAACTGCAGATTGGTGAGCTGGGAACATCCCCGTGCCAGGTTGGGAAACAACTCTGCCCAAAAAGTCAACCTGGCGTCTGCAGATCTGGAGTTTGGCTTTGTTAACCTTGTAGCCTTTTTTAGCCAAATGTGACAGGACAATTGCTGATGCCTCAAGGAATTCAACCACAGTGGGCGTTGCAAGGAGAATGTCATCCACGCACTGAATCCGAGTGGTGTTTGGTGGTAATAGGCAATCTTGGAGAGAGTCTTTTAGAACCTGATTGAAAATCCCTGGAGAAAGCGCGAATCCCTGTGGCAAACGAGTGTATCTATACCTATGAGATTTATAGGTAAATGCAAAAATGTCCCTGCATTCCTCAGCTAATGGAAGGCAGAAAAATGCGTTGGCCAGATCAATGCAGGTAAACCAGCAATGGTCAGGGTTCAGATTTGTCGGGGTGGCCAAAGCTGCATTTATGGCCCGTAAATCATGTGCCATGCGCCATTTACCTGTCCCTTTTTTCTCCACCGGCAGAATGGGTGTGTTCCATGAAGAGGAATGTGCAGACTCTAAAACACTTGAGTTCCAGAGGCCTTCCATTGTATCTTTAATGCCTAGTTCTGCTGCTGGCTTATGAGGGTATTGGAGCTTCCATATTGGTTGGTCGGTGATCAACTGAAAAGTAATGGGGGAACATTTAATCAGACCTACATCCGTGGGCCCCTCTGCCCAGAGAGTGGAAGGCATTTTTTCCACAACAGCAGCTACCAGCGGATGGTCTGTTTTTTCCCTCCCATGGTGTCTGTCTAACCGAACATGCTCCAGTGTGCCCACATCCATGGAGTGGTTGAATATGCGATAATTGTTACCTGAGGGAGAATAAAAAAGGTTAGGGGTTGCCAAAGGCTGCCAATCCTGTAGATTCAGGGAGCGTTTTAACACACCTCCAAGTTCACGTGCTTCATGACCTGGGTGCAGAGCCAAAGAAACATGAGGCACGCCATCAGACCACATCCTAAACCACACTTCCTGCTCTCTAGTCAAATGAACCTCGGCCACCACTCCTTCTGGTGCTACATAAATGTCTGTGGTGGCATTGTCCCAGTGTGTACCCTCTAACTCGTCAGCAAAGCTTTCCTGGTAGCATTCACAATTATTTCTATCATAAAACAAGGTGACATGTGGGGGGTCAGGAGGAGGTATATAGGGCACCAGAGTGGAGACCCAGGATTTCCACCGATGGAAAGCCGAGAGAATGCCTCTGTGCGCGGTGGTTTCAGGTTGCAGCAAAACCCAGTATATATCAGCCATTGAGTCCTGCAGTGGCTGAAGGAGGTACTGTCCATGTGAAAAAGAAGTGTTATTGTCACAAAATAACTGGATGTCATTGGGCAGGTGAACCTACAGTCCATCAGTCCCACATAAAATGGTTGCTCCCAGTTTTATTAACATGTCTCTACCCAGTAAATTTACTGGTGTGTCAGTGGAGACTAGATAACTGTGATTCAGTATTTGTCCACCAATTTCAGTCTTTAAAGGCTTGGTATATGGCAGGACCTGCTTTGCCCCCGAGAACCCCATGACAGTTGTACTCCTGGTGGAGAGTGTGTTTGGAGGAGCCTGTTTGATGGTTGAACATGTGGCCCCAGAGTCCACCAGAAAAGGACTCTGGGGCCACAGACAGCAGGGGGTCCGCAATCCCGCTGTCTTCTGGGGTTGGTGAGGACCTTCAGTGGTGCTCAGACCAGCGAATAGGCTCGTCCCAGGCCGGTAATTGGAGTTGTGGTCCGTATGCACCGCATGCTGGGCCACCTCTGCCTCTGTATGGTCGGACCATTCTTGTGGGGGCAATCTCGGGACCAGTGTCCAGGCTCATTGCAGTAATAACACACATCAGCATTACCCAGCCTCCTCTGTGGTCCTCTCTGAAATCCCCTTGCTCTTGGCCCTCCCCATCCCCAAAAACGACCAACATGTCCCTGATGCCACTGTCCTGCTGTTTCTTGATTTCCAGGAAATGGAGGAGCCTGAGGGGACTGAGACACTGCACCTTCATACATAAGTTTAGATGTTTTACCCTCCTTTTTTTTTTCCCTGACCTTCAGTTTAGCTTCTGCTAATTGCATTTTCAGGAGCTGAGTTTATAGCGTTTTTAATTCACTCTCCTCATCTTGTTTTGCCTCTTTGAGTTTAGATAAATGATGTATCAGGTGGCGATCCCATACTGCAATTTCTGATCCAGGCAGATCTGGATTATCCTCAATGTTAGTTTTAACCTGCAACGGTAACCCTCGTAGGACAGCATCCCGGAACCAGTCCCTTTGGGGACCAGCTCTGTCTGGATTAGTTCCTGTCTGTGTTTGCCACACGGATTTGCACTGATCTAAATATTCTCTAGGATTCGTGTTTGCATTCCACTCAAATTTTGGAATGGTACGTCCTCTGGATACTGGATATATTTGTCTAAGAGCTGTGCCTATATGAGTGGAATATACAGTAAGTAGGACCTCATCTGGTACTGTTGTTGTACCTGCAGCAAGCTCTATGTCCCTACAGCTGTGTGGCTTCATGCATCGTCCAGCAATGGCCCGATAGTCACCTAGAGCTAACGTGGTACATGCTGTCAGGGAGTCTAGAGTCTGTAACCATATAGACGCTCCTTCTGAGATGGGAGGCAATTTGTCACACAAAGTGGTAAGATCTCCCAGTGCAAAAGGTTTGTATCTATTTGCTCCAAAGTGTTGTTGGAACAGTGGACCCATATAAGAAGATTTGGACTGAGTTCGCGGTCTCATGTTATAGCCATGTCCAGCAGGGGGAGGCATAGCCTCAGGTACTAGTGGCATTGAGCAATAATCAAGAAGCTGAGCTGAATAGGTTGCGCAATAACTAAGAAGCCTAATAAGGGCCCGACCGGTGAAGGCATCAAGCGCTATAAAAACAATGCTGAGAGCAGAAACGGGGTTGTTTCCTCGCAGAAGACCAGCGAACAAGTTCGGACGGAGAAAATAAGCTTGGATGGAAAAGGAACAGAGTAGATTAGAATCTGATTTCATCTACAGCCTTTTTATCCAGACAACAGAAGTGAACTTGATCAGTGAACAGCTGATTGCTCTAAGTTTCAGGCTTCTGGAAGTCCTGAATCAACTTCATTTATGTCCCCGGGTTTCCTTCAACTCTTCAGCCTCTGGAAACTACTGTCTTCGGAGACAAATAACAACAAAGATCCTGTTTAACCATCAAAGTCTGGAGCATCATTGCCTGCCACTTAAAGGAAGAAAACTGAAGATTAAGTTGTATTCCCTTCAAGAAACCAGTCGTTGTTACCAGAAGAATTTTTCTCCATTAGGTGCATGGATGAGCCTCCGTCTTTAAAGCCTCTTCAAACCCACTAGTTTCAGCATCAGGGAAAGACAGGTTGAGTTGATTGATTCATTTCTATTATTGAAATTATTATGTGTTGCCGAATTAAAGCTGTTACTGACCCCTGCAAAAGCATTACTAATTAAAGAAAGCATATAAAATTCTAATTAAATTGTGGACATTCAATTATTTGAGTCACAGTATTGTTGGTTTTTCATTGGTGGTAAAAAGTCTTGTTGCCTGGTTCTAAGATATTTTAGGAGGTTTTTATAGGTTGCCTTAGTTAAGTTTGTTAAAACAGCGCCCTTGGGGCTCGTGCTGAGCTACTAAAATTAACCTATCCCATATACCAAGAGCCAGTTGTAAATTAGGGAATGAGCAGCCGTGAACAAAAGGGACTGTAGAAGGTGTGGATGACTGCGATAGCCTACTCGGTCGCCCGGACCTCCAGTTGAAGAAGGGCAAGACTTTTGGATGAAGGCTGTCAGAGGCTAGGCGAGTCATTTCCCGACACTAGATTAAACAAAATTTTCAGTAAACCTGCTTAGTAAGATCTTTCAGGTTTAGGGAAGTCTGGACCCGTTGGATGGAGAGCTGGATTGAGCAATCCCTCTGGACATAGGGAAGTAGGATGGAGGGGTTAGCTCATCGGACAACGAAAGTATGTAACTTCCATAGGGCTCATTTTAATACTGGAGTGGTAGCTGTGGTTGTAGCTCCTGGCTAGGTTTTGCAGGACATCAATGTATCACCGGGTGTTGTTAGCTGTAAAATATCTCCGCATCCTTGTTTTTCACATGCAGTTAAACCTCCCAACCACTGAAGCTGTTGCTTCACTTGCTGTGGCAAATTGTTCAATACCTTGTTTCTCCATTAAAACCTCAAATGTATTGTTAAAAATTTCTTTACCTTTGTTAGTCTGAAGTTTTGGGGATCTGACTTTCCTTAAATACTGATTCAAAAGCCTTTACCACCTCAACAAATGTTTTTTTCTTGAAAAAGACAGTATTTTTGAAAAGATGTCAATGATGGTTAATAAATAATTATAACAGTTAATTTCCTTTGCCAGAGCTTGCATGTCACAGAGATCGACATGGAACTGTTTCAATGGTCTGGTAACAAAAACTCTGTTTCTCCGGAACTTTATTCTTGCAGGTTTATGTAGAGTATAGGTATCTTTTCCTCATTAAAAATCTTTTACTTTTTCAACCGCAACCTTGTTTCTCGTTTCATCATGCATAGCCCTCCTCAACCTATCTATACCCCCAAAACTACTGGGGTGGGAGGGGTTGTAATATACTTTCAACCTTCTTCCTGCCATCCCAGTCTTATGGTCACTCTGATGATTGCTTGCTAAATAATGAGAAAAACCACACCGGAGGCTAGCTATATTTTATTTTATTTATTTTATTTCTTTTTTACTTGTATTTAATAGTGAAAGCAACAAGAACAACAAAAATACATTCAGCTAATAATGTTCAATTCAAGTACAGTTATCTTCAAACAACACTTTCAGGAAAATATATTATTTTCCCCCTTTAACAGTATTTAATAGTAAAAAGAAATAACACACTAAGATAAGAAAGACCATTTCAAGTACAACAATCGTTAAACAAAAGTTATCTTTATCACTAGCATACAAAGAGAGAATACAATAAGATAATACAAGTCAAAGTGAGATCACTTTATCAGGCTGTAGCACTCTGAAACAGTTAAGTTGCGAGATATTGATTACCGCCCATCACATCATACATGTTCATGATTGCAGTGTGGATGCCATGTACCGATTTCAGTTCATATAAAATTGTCTCTGCAATCGTTTTCACTCTGAAGCCATCTGCTTGTATACTGCGACGTGTCAGAAGATTCTGAATAGCAGGTAGGAGTTTGGGGATTATGAGTGGTGTCACGATGTGTTGAAAGTGTACTTGGTAATTATCTTCCTTTAATACCTCCATGCATTGGTGCTGGCGCTGGCTCGGGTGACTCGTTATGCATCCGTTAGCAGGTGTCTCTGAGATACTTCAAACAGGTTATGTGGAATAAATGAAATGTTGTTTTTACTGTATTGATGAGGGTGGTTGAGATCCAACTGTCAATTTCATCCCCCTGATTACTCTCATCAGAAGAGGTTGGGGTTTAGAGGTAAACACATTAACAAATGACAAAATCACAGGGTAAAGGAAAATATACCAACACAGAGGCTGACCCGGAAGTGATAACGGGAGCCCTCATGGCGATCCATGATGGACAGCAATCGAGTGGCGTTTGCCCTGTTTTTGCAACTACCCCTTCAGTAGGAGTGGCAGTTTCAGATAGTCATCCTTAAAACATACTTCAAGATCTCAAATGATTGCTCAATAGAACATGATATCATGAATATATTTGGCAACTTAGTAAAAGATAGGTGAAAAATGTCTAACAATGACTGGGTTTAATTTTGAAATTCCACATCAGATCTTGATGAAATTCAATGAGTGGAATCTGGAAGTTTCCTCCAGACATCCCAACGTGAGAGTAATTGATTTCAAATTCCAAAATACTTTATTAATCCCAAAGAGAAATTAAATATTGTTGTAGCTCATATTATGCAGGTTTTTTCAGAGCTGTTGTAGATGCTGATGGCTGTGGGCAGGCAGGATCTCCTGTAGCAGTCTGTCTTACAGCAGATCTGAAAAAGCCTCTCACTGAAGACACTCTGTTGTTGTAGGACAGTCTCATGAAGAGGATGCTCAGGGTTCTCCATAATGTTCTTCATTTTATGAAGAATCATAGAGCCAGCCTTCTTTATTAGCTTGTTGAGCTTTTTTAGGTGCTGATGCTGCTACCTCACCAGATGATGGCAGAAGAGATCACACTCTCAACAAAAAACTTATAGAAAATATGCAGCATCTTGCTGCAAACACTGAAGGTCCTAAGCTTCCACAAGAAGGACAGTCTGCTCTGTCTCTTCTTGTAGACAGCTTCACAGTTGCATCTCCACTCCAGTCTGTTGTCCAGGTGAACACCGAGGTATTTATATTCCTCCACCTCCTCCACTTCTTCTCCCATGATAGAAATAGTGTTTGACCTATTCCTGTTTCTCTTAAAACATACTGTTGTGGAATTTTCTTATCAAAGTGGGTAGAAGTTGACTCATAACAAGAGAAAATCCGGACTTTGTCTTATAAGTTTTATTCAAAGGCATTCAGCGTTTGAAGACCCTGACACTGAGGTTAGTCAGTGAAACAGAGCCCCGATCAACATTTACACACAGTATTTATACCAGAACATGACAGTGTTATCTCAACTGCAAAGAGTCTGTGTTTTATGACCCTAGACCCTTCTCGGGTTCAAAGGTGACAAGGTTACCTAGGAACAACCATCTACTCTCCCAAAGGCATCACCCTAAAAAATGGCCTTAACCATTAAACTTCTGATAATGACTTTTACAGCTTTCTCCAATAACACAGAGGTTCAGGGGAGTGAGGTAACCCAAAGGTCATACATTGTGGAATGCCTACTGAAAGAATTTCCATCACACTCCTTTCTTCTGATTACAAGATAATCACCACTAAAGGAAAATTAACAAATTATAAACACAACTTAAAAAAACAAAAAAAAAAAAAAATCCTGCTGACTCTTCTGAGTGTCTTCAAGCTGCCCTGTTACCAGTCTGGTACAGGTGGGCGGTTGTAGGAAGCTCCTCTAGAAATATATTTAGAAACAGGAACTCTAACCTGCTGGAAGTTAGGCTTCCATAGTCCAACTGAACAACGGTGGAAATGAACACATTCAAATTTGTAATAATACCAAAACGATAAATATCAAGCAATAAACATAAAAGTTAGATAAAAGCATCCGAGATTTCCTCCTCAGAGTCAGTTTCGCTGTCAAAGTGGGAGGAAAGAATCTCTCACTGTGGTGTGTGTGCAGTGAGGCAAATGACCTTATGATTTCTAACTTTCAGGCAATGCGATGGCCTTAAGTAGATTCTGAAATAACGTTGCACTGCCCAAGGGATTATTGTGCCCTTGTAAGAACAGTGTTCTTCAACCACCTCTTCAATCACTCGCCAGTGATCAGCTTACAGTTCTTTGTCTTGTGGTGGTCCGCTGTCCTCACACCTTTCAGGCCGTGGATGATCCAGTTGGAAGATGACTCGTGTCCTGGAAGCCAGATGAAGCTGGAGGAGCTGGAGCTTTCCTGCAGCTTTCCTGGGTATCTAGTAGGATCTGATATGGGCCATTCCAGCCCTGGACTTCCTGTGTTTTCTCCTAGATTCTCTGACCAGAATCCAGTCGCCAGGAATAACGGACTGGAGGGTGGAAGTGGCTGTTTCTGGTAATGCAGCCTTCACCGTCTGTGAAACTTGAGAAAACACAGTGGACAGGTTTTGACAGTAAAACAACATCCTATCTTCACACAAAGATGTGGAAGAAAATTATCTTGGCAATATCCCCATGTCCAAAATAGGAGACCTGCCACACAGCACTTCAAAAGGACTGAGATTTGCCTCTGTCCTTTGTCTCAATCTCATATAAGTGAGAACAGGGCCTTCACAACGCTTGGCTAATTTTCAATTCAAAGTCCCATTCTCAAACCTAAGTGCTTAACTACATGAACTTCATCAAAACATCCAACAAAATCAAAAGAATTGATCTTCTGACTTCACCTGATATACTAGCAGTGACCATCAGCTAAATATTCTGAATATCAAAAATGTGACATGATGTTTGAGGAAGGTCTGATTACAGGTCAACATTTCATAGTTTCAGAAAACCCAAAAGAATTTCAAAAATGGTCTAATCTGTGGAGATATAAAATTTCACAAAAAATCAACACCATAATTTCAGAGAGGTTATCATAATGTGGTCTTAGGGAGCTATGCACCATTTATATAACAACGTACAACGTCTCTCTCGCATTGTCACTAAGTCCTCACTGGAGGTCTGAGCTACCCTTTTTCCCATGAGTGCTAAAACTTTTGGAACCCCATGTTGCTTTATTCTGACATTCCCCTCTTCTGGCGCAGGGTCCAACCCATGCGACAATCCAGCAAAAAGTTTGTACAAAAATGTTCTAGTAACCAAGATCACATTACATAGAACCAAAGAAATGAATTCTGACATAACTATGTGTCACTATGAATTTAAGAAAAGCAACATAAAGAAAATCCAGATGTTTTTAACTGCAATTCAGTTCCATCAACAACTAAACACAAACTTTAGTTATTCACGTCATCAATGTCTCACTTAGAAATTAGTCACACATCATCCTAATTTGTCTTGTACAAAGATGAGTATTAGATTAATGGACATCTAATGAAATTCAGATGCATAAACCCTACAAATTGAATCAAATAAATAATTCCCAAGTATAAAGGCATGACTCTGATTCTTTATCAAAAATATATTCCTTACTTTTGCATATCTTGAACTGTCAGCCAGCTTAATGGCACCAGGGAAACTTTCAATCTAATAAATCACCAATGATTCTGCATGCAAAACTAATTCTTCAAACTAGTTTAAACTATTTTATTAACCTTTTAGTAATAAAACACATAAATCTAAATGTCATGCTACATCCTTAATTATTATACAAAAAAAACATGTTTTTAAGGCAACAATCACTACAAGCATTTTGATTCTATTGTCTCTTAAACTGTGTTAAAACTCAAGAAGGGAGGTGCTGAGCGTTACCATGACAACAAAGGCATGAACCAACCTAGTAGGTGGGCGGAGTCAGGCAGAACTAACCTCTGATTGACAGCCTATGGGCGGACCCACAGTTTCTTCATCCCATCCCACATTAGTGTAACTTAAACTGCTTAGCTATTAACATGCACCTACCTGAGAAACAAGCTGCTTCTTAACTCTCCTGAAAACTCAAAGTTTTAATCAATCTGGGATTTAGAAACATTATTCTAAACATGAATTATTGTCATGCAACATATAAACAAACATTAATTCCAACAAAACAAAGACAAAACATCAAAGACAGACAAATGGCCAAATTTGAAGCTTCAAGAATTCAAAGAAATTTTTAACAATCTCTTTTCAGAATATGTTTTCTCAGCCATATCTTTTAATGCTATAATTGATCAATTTTGTTATGACAATCGTCAGGATCCTTTTTAAAAATGAGTGCACTTAGTCCAAAGAGATCTCAAAGTATTTAGAAGCACAGCAACAGTTTTCTCTTATATGAATCCAAATTTACTGATGCTGAAACCTTTTGCTAATTCTTTGTACTGTAACTCTGTAATAATAACTACAATCCTGAGAGTTATTGTTATAGTTCTCTTTTTGTTTGGCTCAATTTGATCGCAGCTGCATTGCAGAATTTCAAGTTAAATGCAAAGAAGTATTTTTTATTTAATTCAATTCAAATTCAAAGATACTTTATTGATCCCCGAGGGGAAATTAGAAAAGTCGGCATTGACATTTTTATGGTATACCCAAACTAAACAAAACTGCAGTGTTTGACTTAATCAGAAATTAAGATAAGAAGCTTGTCTCCAAACTGGACTTTTTCCCACATAGTGTTTAAAAAAGAACAAACATCATTTTCTTTAATTTGGCTATTTAAATTTTGAGAGTTGGGGAAAACTTATTACTAGAACCCCTCTTTAATAATCCAAATGCTGATAAATGTTTCAATATTTTATCTCTTAGTAATCTGAAATTACCTTGTGTATCTTTGTACTCATATGTATTCTTTTAATCTTTAAACCTTAAGAAATCAAACAAGGGGACTTGAGTTTGAGCCGACCATCCTCTTACTGTTAAGAGAGCATTTATTTCTTTTATTTTCCTAAAATGAAGGATTTTACTTGTCTTGATTCTGTTATAAAAATCCTAACCTTGGTTCCAAAACTAAACTCTTCAACCCCAATCTGTGTCCCCAGAGTAGAATTTTTGAGTATTATTACATTTCAAAGTCACCAAAATGACTGGAACTCATCATTGACTTAGATCTATTCTAATAGGTAATCGGTCTACCTTTAATTAAGTATTATAATTTCATGGACCCAAAATCTATGGCTTACAGGCTTCAGGAGTCCAGGAACCACAAGTTGAGTTCTACTGCATTGAACAATGGTGTTAACTTTCTGCAGAGATTGAAGGATTGGCTAAATATATTATTTCTGCTTGGACAATAATCAGATTTAAAATTATTAGTTCACAGCTCCTAATTTACCTCAGATCATATTTGCTTCGAACCCAGTTCATAAGAAGCTTCAGACAAACATTATGCTAAAAAACCAAAAACAAAACAAAACCCAGATCTGTTTTAAAATAAAGAAAAAGCATCCTTAAAAACTTGATACTGTGGTGGAAAATAACTCCACGGTTCTGAAGGCCTTTTCATGCAGAGTCTTTTAGGAAGCATGAGATTAGTTTAATTTTTGTGTGGTACCACTGTCCAATCAGATTCTTTCTAAATAACCCAATTTTTTCATACTCATTTTAAAGGTTTGTTTTACCAAGGAAAATGTGTTTAACAAAACCAATTACTCTCAAAAGTTTTAAAAGTTTTTAGCTGGTGATATCTTAGAAAACAACAAGTGTTTTAATATTTATATGCAACACAGAACTGATCAGGTGTCCTTTCCTTCTCCAAAGGGAGAAAAAAGAACCTGCAGAACCAAACCTTTCATAGTTTTTTGTCAGGACCTGATATAAGGTACAGTGTAAATCAACACGCTGCATGAATCAGAAGAGGGAAGAAAAAAACACTAATATAACCTCTTCCCAGCTGCTGCTGTGAAAAACAATGAATTTGTACTTTCCATAAGCGTCAGTTAACACTTGAGGACAAAAACTGCACCAAACTTTAAGTACTGTGTCAGAGACTGTATGAAGACCATCTGCAGTAGAACTAACCCTGTTTTAATGAGGTCTCTACCCATTAGATTTATGGAATACAAACTCTGACAACAGAAAATAATATCTGAAGGAGAAACCCATCAGGTTTTACGCATGCGCTGGGTTTTAAAAATGCTCCTTCATGAGATCTGTCCTGAGAATAACATAGAAACACTTGGTTACTGCTGAGTTTTGGAAATATTGTAACTTTCTCTGCATTTTCATAACTTTTAATAACTATAATAATTGACCCTGAATATTCCACGACGAAAGATAACTTGTTTCTCTAAAAGAATTAACTGGAAAGTATCAAATGAGTTAAGTTATCACCCTTTTAAAGATACTTTCTAACCCTAAAATAATATTTTAACCCGCTATATCTGTCCACGTCAAGCCAGCGTCACATGAGCAGCGGTTAATAAGCGTTCTTCATTGCAGAAAATAGGAAAAGATTTATGCAAATGTGTGTTTGTACGTTACCCCCATCAGTTTCTAAATCGCTCCAGAGTCAGACTGTCATGGCACACAGTCCTCTATCAGTCCAAAAACAACCAGGCCCTTCCCAGGTCTGTTGGTGAGACATTCAATCATTCTTTGTCCACTTTAACTTCTCCAGGAGGGAGAAAGAAGAAACTTTGCTCCGGTTTCTCTTCTGCCCGCACAAGATGCTTTCAATATAAATCCAGTGTATCACTCTTCTGGCTCTTGCAAACAGCATGGATCTTTGTCCATCTCAGTGGGTCCAGACTTCTTCTGAGTTTCGTTTTTTTGTAGAAAGTCACACTGCGATTTTCAACATGCAGGAAGGCAGATCTCTCTCTTTCAGGCCGTGCTGGAGAAGCGTCTCTGGCGGAGTAGCCATGGAGAAGGGCAGGTTTCTAAGGTCCAGACTCAAAAACGCAGATGTTGAACTCAAATCCCATATATGTGTGTATTTGTGTGTGAGAGAGGCAAAAGAAAAGTTTAGTATAGGTTCAGATTTTGTACAAAGAAATATTATCAGTCAGTCAGTCAGTTGTCCCCCTGCCTGTCACTTCCTTCCACAACATGAACTATACTCCTTTCTAAAACAACTTTCTTTTCGACTCTCTAATGTCCCTTTTCAATTTTACCTTCTTTTCCGACTGATCGCAATATTTAAGACAAACAAAACTTCCTTCAGGAAAGTTTTAACTCTTTAACCCCTTAATTGATGCACTCTGTGCTTTTTAATATTCTTCTTATGTTTTTTTTATTTATTTTTCCATCAACTGTTTTACTTGAAACTTTTTAAACTATTTAACTTATTCACACTCAAACTTCCACGCTGTGAAAAACCAAACTTATCTTCCAAATTAAAGCACATTTAACACAAGCATCCCCACTTTTTCCTTTCATTATTTTATAAATCAGAGTCTGAAGAAGGAGACACCCCTGATGCCTCAAGGTTCCGGAACCATTTTTTTTTACCCGTTCAGCGGCACGTCTGCCCACTGGCTTTTCTCCTTTATGAGGTGTAGAAAATTGCTAAAAACCACCCGCAAAACCCTGTGTTTTGCTTTATCTTATTGTTACCAATAAGAACCTCCCTGCAATTCCTTTTGCAGGGGAACCGGGCCCTCAGCTGATGTCCTCCCTCTCGCAACTCTGGAACCTAATTAATTAGTTAGGAGATGATGGTTAATGTGTAATAAAAATAATAATATACATTATATCATACAGAGCAACTTCTCACCCAGATATATTTGAAGACAAATTGTTCGGATCTAATCAGCCAGAAGCCGCAGGCGGACATGAGGACTCCCCTCCGTAAAATGGAAGTGGACTGAGGACAACGTCTCCAGGCTGGCCAGGCGTCTGTGTCCCATCCTGCGGTCTCCTCTGGCACGTTAGATCCTGTTCGTGACGCTAAAATTGTTGTGGAATTTTCTTATCAAAGTGGGTAGAAGTTGACTCATAACAAGAGAAAATCCGGACTTTGTCTTATAAGTTTTATTCAAAGGCATTCAGCGTTTGAAGACCCTGACACTGAGGTTAGTCAGTGAAACAGAGCCCCGATCAACATTTACACACAGTATTTATACCAGAACATGACAGTGTTATCTCAACTGCAAAGAGTCTGTGTTTTACGACCCTAGACCCTTCTCGGGTTCAAAGGTGACAAGGTTACCTAGGAACAACCATCTACTCTCCCAAAGGCATCACCCTAAAAAATGGCCTTAACCATTAAACTTCTGATAATGACTTTTACAGCTTTCTCCAATAACACAGAGGTTCAGGGGAGTGAGGTAACCCAAAGGTCATACATTGTGGAATGCCTACTGAAAGAATTTCCATCACAATACAATCATCTCCTTTGTTTTTTTCACATTCAAGATGAGATTGTTGTTTCCACACCATGCCACAAAGCAATCCACCAGCTCCCTGTACACAGCCTCTGGTCCATGTTTGATAGACCCCATGAGTGCAGAATCGTCCGAGTATTTATGCAGATGTCAGGAGTCAGTCTTGTACTGGAAACCTGAGGAATGGTGAGAGTATAGACCCTTGTGCTGCTGACTACCTGGTTAGACAAACAACCCTTAAGTCTCACAAACTGTGGCCTGTTTGTCAGGTAGTCTTGACAAACAGGTAGTCTTTGATCCTGGAGATTGTTGAGGCCTCCACCTAAGTCTTCGGGAGTTTCTGACAAAGCAAATCTGGTTGAATTGTATTGAATGCACTGGAGAAATCAAAGAACATGATCCTCACCATGCTGCTGGCTTTGTCCAGATGAGAGTGGGTTTGTTGAAGCAGGTGTATGATGGCATCTTCAACTCCGACTCCACAGCGATAAGCAAACTGAAGGGGGTCCTGATAGTTTATTGTTTGCTTACTCAGGTGGGTCAACAGGAGTCTCCCTAGGATCTTCATGATGTGGATTGTTAGGGCAACAGGTCTATAGTCACTGAGGACTGATGAGTGAGTTTTCTTTGGTATCGCAACAAGACAAGAGGTCTTCCACAACACTGGAACCTTCTTTTGGGCCAGGCTAAGGTTGAAGAGGTGCTGTAGAATCCCACAGAGCTGCTCTGCACAGGCCTTTAGGACTTTATGGCTGACACAATCTGGACATGCAGCCTTATTCTGGTTCAGTCTCTCCAGTTGCCTCTACACCTGACTTCTTAAAACACACAGGTGAAAGGGGAAGGCAAAGGGAGCATCAGCATCTTCTGATATGGTTGAGGACAAACTTGCAGAAGCAGAAGGGCCCATGGCTGAGGTAAAAGATAAAACATTTGAGGCATGACAGGAAAACTGTGGGTCAAAGGAGGGTTTGGTGTCTGTGAGCAGGAGATTAGGATGGTGACCTTGTTTCTGAACTGAACCTATTGAAGAATGTGTTTAGTTCATTGGCTTTGTCCAGACATCCATTGGTCCAATCTGCTTGAATCACTGGAAACAACCCGTTTTCTTGCAATAAACACAGCACCTTTGGGAAAATAAACATAAATGTCTTATTTTTAAGGGTTTTATTTTGAAATCCCGCAGCAGATGTTGGTGAAATTTGAGGAGTGACATCTGGAGGCGTTCTTCTGTCAGCCTGAAGTGATAGGGGTCACTGGAAACAATTTGTTTTAAAAAGTGTGGAAGCTTAGAGAATATAAATGGACATTCTCCAATAATGAACAAACAAATGACCACATAAAACAGTGAGAAAAGCAAAAATGTCATATCTACATTTTCGTGGGTGGACTTTTAAATATCTAATATAAATAACAGCAAGAATGACATCAACAACCTCAAGACAGTTCATATAAAAAACATTACTTTTACTAAGATCTCAGCAAGTGCCACTACTGTAATTCATACAAAACTGCCTGAGGGCTGATTTGACTGTCATTTTCGAACAGGAGGCAGGGTTGACCGCAGTAAAACAGCAGCCGCCATGGGAGCATCTTAGAGGCTTTTACAGCCAGTCTGGCCTGTGGCCAGGGACTTTAGCCCCAACATTAAATGTTGGCAATGTTAGCCTCAACCACTAACAACCAAATGGCAGGTTTGTTAGCTGGTTGACCTTCCTTGACTGTCTCTAGAGGCTTCAAACTTTGTCTTGTACGAGATATCAACTTTAGATGAGATTTTCAAAGCACTACATGAAGTCTCTGTTAATCCATCGCCACCAAACTGGCGAAGGATTAACAGTCAGGAAAGTCAGATTTTTGCCATTTTGAACTGTTCTTGCCAGAGCAAAACTTAATGTGACTGAAAATCATATGAAAGCTTGCTGATGGTACCGACTAGTGCGGAATAGAGTGGTAGACTCGTCTGCCGGCTCATCGGTGGCTTGGAGAGGCAATGCAAGTGGTCGCGATACAGGCTGAGCAACACTATGCTGCGAGGGCCGTCCAATGCTGCTTGCAGCTGTAACCATTATCATTACTTGGCTTTGGACTTCTATCTTTCTTATACGGTCACTCTGCACTGCCAACTGTCCATGATGACAGCCAGTAGCACACACAAAATTATCATTATCCAATTATCCAAACCCCTTTTGGACTTTGTTATGCATTGCATATGTAATCCATGTAGATCACCAGCAACACGCCCACTTAATGTATGTACAATTTTTTGGCACAAGCAATTTGACACTCCTTATTTGGAATCTTTAAAGATCAGGATGATTTTAGCCTGCTCTCAAAGAGCAACAATGCCCATTTTGAATCGACTGACCAACTGCCAGCAGGGGTGCTGAATAAATGAGGCTCTTTCACCTGCCACTCTATGTTCACTTACATGGCCTCAATTCCTGGCAGCTTTGGTCACTTGCTGCCCAGTTAGCGGTGTTTGAACAAGTCGGCTGATACAGTATGTACATTCTGTCCATTGCACAGAAGCTGAGTCCAACTTGTTTGTCCCCTATTGTTTGGCTCAGCCGCACTCAGCATTGTTCTATGCATCACAATGAACACTCCCAGTACCCCTTCCCTGTATGGTTGAATATGTCAATTTTCAAAATTCTTTTAAAAAGTTATTAAAAGAATAATAAATTGAAACTTTTGAATTGAGCACTGTTACCTTGCAGCAAGAAGGTCCTGGGTTTGATTCCCAGCCGGGGGTCTTTCTGCATGGAGTTTGCATGTTCTCCCCGTGCATGCGTGGGTTCTCACCGGGTACTCCGGCTTCCTCCCACAGTCCAAAGACATGCCTGTTAGGTTAATTGGTCACTCTAAATTGCCCTTAGGTGTATGAATGAGTGTGTCCTTGGTTGTTTGTGTGTTGCCCTGCGATGGACTGGCAACCTGTCCAGGGTGTACCCCGCATCTTGCCCATAGACTGTTGGAGATAGGCACCAGCTCCCCCGCAACCCACTATGGAATAAGCAGTAGAAAATGACTGACTGAATGACTTTTGAATTGTGGAATCACATCTCTTGCCTCATCTTTAGTGGAATGAACCTGTGCACCTTACTGATGCCGTTAATAATTTCCTTGGGGGAAATTCCCAAGGTGGCGTTGTTGACAACTTTTTGCTACCCTACCTATGGTGGAAACAGTGCATTTAGGGCGCAAATAAATAAATAAACTATTTCATACCCTTGTGGTGCCAAATTTTCATAAAATAACTAAAATGGCTGTTAGTTGAAGATGTTGCGCCAGACCAAAGACGAGGCTTACAACAGTGGCGACCGCGACAAGCTAAAACCCAATGGGAGTCTGGAGGAGCTTGAACACCATTACTAGTTAGATTAGCCTGTCCCCTCGCACTGTGATGTCTCCCTGAGTGGCTGATGACCTTATAAGCTTCTTCTGGGGCAATTGTGGCTCATGTGGTAAGGGTCAATCCTGTAACCAGTAGGTGTCCGGTTCAAATCCCCGCTCTGTCTGTCTCAATCATTATATCCTTGGGCAAGACACTTCACCCACCTTGCCATCTGATGATGGTCAGAGGGCCAGTGGCACTGATGTATGGTAGCCTCGCTTTTGTTAGTCTGGCCCAGAACATTTTTGGCTACATTGTAGGTCCCCACTGTCAGTGTGTGAATGAATGGGTGAATGACTGATTGTAGTGTAAAGGGCTTTGGGGTCTCTGGGGACTTAATAAAGTGCTAAACAAGTGCAGAGCATTTACCATTTACAATTTCTGCAAGTATGAAAACCATCCATTCACACCTCCCTACGACACACAAGGACTATCTGCACCCCCCATCAACAGCTCTACAATCCTCTCCTTGGTCAGCACTAAAAATCACTGAGGAAGATGTAACTATGCTCTTTCAGCATCAGAGGTACAGGAAAGCTCCAGGATTTGATAGTATTTCCCCTTGACCATGCAGGGATATACGCCTTTTTGTGTACTTCATCTAGGCCTTCTGCACCATCTACCCAGACATCCTCCACCAGAAGCTCACCCTGCTCACAGTGCTGGCCTCTACCTGTCAGTGGATCACCAGCTTTATGACTGACCAGCAGCAGTGGGTGAGGCTGGGAAACATATTTTCCATCAGCAAGAACCATCTGCACTGTTCAGAAGAAGGCCCAGCAGAGACGGAACTTCCTGCGGCTACTCAAGAAGTACACATTACATCCACAAAACAGGACAGGTCCAGACGGCAACAAACAATTAGGTCTGTAGAGAGGATTATTGGGGCTGACCTTCCCTCCATTTTACCTTGTACAGGTTTAGGGTCAGGATAAGGGCAGCTAACATCTCTGCAGACCCCACACATCCTGGACACAAACTCTCTGACTTTTACCTGCTGCTCAGTGTTATTCACAAAAAACAGCTTCCATAGAAAAATTGGCTGTACATACTCATGCACGTGTTTGTGCAAACAATCTTGGCCAATACAGTTGATTCTGACTCTGATTGGATGTGAAACCTTTTTCTGGAAACCAAGTCTTGTTGCTAGGAATGACTTATATTTAAGCTCATTACTATTAATTAGACTTAGAATACATTATCTGAATTGAATAGTATGTATTAGAGAGTCATTTTGTTAAGTTAAATGTTTAAAATGTTAAATTTGTTCAGTTTAATGTCAATTAATAGAATTTGCATATTGTTGTGAAATGTAATATGACAGGATTAAGAAACACAATTCTTCCAGAATAAGTGCTGGCTGTTGAAAAGACACCTAAATAGTTTAATCACATCTTGCATTGTACTGGCAAAGTATGACTGTGAGTGGTGTTTAATGGCCGAACACCATGCTCTGAGAAATTGGACATAGCAGAATGTCAAACTCTATGTTTACAACCACATAACATCCAACAAAAAGAAACTGCAACACCATTAATGGAGACATCAGGAACCAAATTCTTTCCTTTATTTTTTTAAAGATGTTTAGCCATAAGTTGTCAGACTTGAGCTTTTTGGTATGCTTCTGACATTTACGTTGTAGTACAGGTTCAGCTGACAGTTTAACACCTAGATAGATACATTTGAAAGAAACTTGGAAAAGTGTTTTTGTGTTTTTGAAATATCTTCTCTCTTTAAGAGTCATTGGTCTTCATGCTGTCCAATAAAATGTTTTCTCCAATGGTTTGTTTTCAGAAAGTTAAGAGTCTTCATTAAGTATGGTCCTGACAACTTGATGATTGTACCTTTACATTTCAGTAATTTGAAGTTGTGTAAAGACTGTTGTACAGCTGTTGTACCAGATTTGTATGTCTGTATAACCCCAAGAAGGGGTGGTTCCCACAGTTGATGACCCTAAAGTTGGTCCCCATTCCCTTTGAAAACTAGTTTATATGTGTTGCTGCTGCAGTCACTGGCTGACAGGTGCAGCTTACTAGCTGTGACTCTACAGAACCAATGGTCCTGTTGTCTTTCAGGCTTTAGTTAATGACATACTACGAGACGTCCATAATGTTTTCGTATTTGTCTACTTAGATGACATCCAGATCTTTTGTTGCTTGACTGTTTCCCACACTTAGGATATTCTAAACATTGTTAAGAAAGCTCTGCTAGATGAATCCGGCACAGGAAATGGCCTTCCAATCAGGCTTTTGTATTTCCACTACTGTTTGGTCCCAGGTTTACCAATGTAGACATACTTCCAGGTTCTCTTCTCAAATGGCATCAGTTGAACTGCTGTGACCTTTCATCGATGCAATTTCTGGTGGTCATCCTTGACTAAAAATTGCAAACAGTTTTTCCTGTCTAAAGTCTATTTATTCTAACTATTATCAACCGTTTTTCTAAGGTGTGTAGCACTTAACAAGCTTCCATCTGCAAAAGGCCTGCAAAAGGCCTAGGTTTAATCTGTTTCCTCCCCTGTCCGCCACTCTGGGAGAGTCACATGGGTAGAAAACAAGGTGGAGTGATTTTGTCAGTGGCTGCATCACTATACGACTATTCCAGCTGTGACTTCTTCTTATCGGGTTGAACTAGAAGTAATTTAATGCATTTATTCAAAGGTGCAAAGGTTCCTAAGAATGTCTTCATTGTTTACAGTTCAGAGTCCATGTTTTATACATGGCTGGGGCACAATAATTGGTGTGTGCCGCCGGAAAGTGAGAGTGATGCCATCTGTTGGTCATGCAGATTTGACTAGAAAACCCCTGTCGGTCATCGTCAGTCTGTTGTACCTGTGGTAAGCTGGATCTAGCATGTTCTGCAAATATTTGACTAAATGTTTTAGATTTAATTATAAATGTATCTTTTTTTGTATTATAGAATGAAACGCAGAACTGAACTGAACTGTGGGCATCACGTTTTTTATGTTCAAGTCTATTGTGCCATAACAGAAGAAGTGTGAATATCTTCATTAAACACAACACAGAAGACAGAACACAACCACTACATTAGCAGCCCTTTTACCAGAGCAGTGGGCTATCTGGCAATATAGCACTAACCATGCTAATGCTAGCAGCATCAAACTTCTTGCCAGCGACTCTAATAAGTGGAGCACAAAGTTAGAAACATGTAGTGAATGTAGGCAGTAGTTCCAATGTTTAGTCCCCCATTGCCAAGCAGTAGAAAAAAGAAAACATATGAACATCATTTGCACAAAAGTGATTAATATAAATCAGACATTGTAGACATTAGGACAATAGAGAAAAGGGTGAGTCAAGCTCTGGCATTACTTAACAGCAAAACTCTGCACACACACAGAAAAAAATCAAACAATTTCTTAAAATACAATACTTTCTTAACAGGTCTCCATTATTCTGCTGGGGAACTTCAACGCCCACGTGGGAAACGACAGTGACACCTGGAGAGGCGTGATCGGGAGGAATGGCCTCCCCAATCTGAATCCGAGCGGTGTTTTGTTATTGAACTTCTGTGCTAGTCACGGATTGTCCATAATGAACACCATGTTCAAACATAAGGGTGTCCATCAGTGCACTTGGCACCAGCACACCCTAGGCAGGAGGTCAATGATCGACTTTGTTGTCGTATCATCAGAACTTCGGCCGCATGTTTTGGACACTTGGGTGAAGAAAGGGGCTGAGCTGTCCACTGATCACCACCTGGTGGTGAGTTGGATCTGCTGGTGGAGGAGAAAGCCGGACAGACTTGGCAGGCCCAAGTGCGTAGTGAGGGTCTGCTGGGAACGTCTGGCGGACCCCTTGGCCAGGAATGTATTCAACTCTCACCTCCAGGAGAGCTTTGACCAGATTCCGAGGGATGTTGGACACATAGAGTCCGAGTGGACTATGTTCTCCGCATCTATTGTCGATGCTGTTGCCCGTAGCTGCGTCCGTAAGGTCTGCGGCAATCCCTGAACCTGGTGTTGGACACCGGCAGTAAGGGACGCTGTCAAGCTGAAGAAGGAGTCCTATCGGCTGTGGTTGGCTTGTGGGACTCCTGAGGCGGCTGACGGGTACCGTGGGGCCAAGCGTGCCACTGCCCGGGCGGTGGCAGAGGCAAAAACTCGGACCTGGGAGGAGTTCGGTGAGGCCATGGAGAAGGACTACTGGTTGGCCCCGAAGCGATTCTGGCAAACTGTCCGGCGCCTCAGGAGGGGGAAGCAGTGCTTCGCGAACCATGTTTACAGTGGGGGTGGGAAGCTGCTGACCTCGACTGAGGACATTATCGGGCGGTGGAAGGAGTACTTCGAGGTTGGATGAGATCCGCCCTGAGTACCTCAAGTCTTTGGATGTTGTGGGGCTGTCATGGTTGACACTGTTGGATGGGTGTGAAAACTTGTTATCACTCATGTAAAAACTTTGTGCTGCAGTGCAGCTGCACTCCGCTTTGTATCATGTTCAGGTATGCAGCCCTCCCTGTGTGTGTGTGATATCATCGTTATCTATTTGTACACACACACACACACACACACACTAGGCTGAATCGCATCCCGTGGGAACCAGCCTCTTTTCAGCCTCACACACACACACACACACACACACACACCCTGTCTGAACTGTGTGTTGAACAGTGCATATAAATAAAGAGATAGGGTGTCAAAACTTTGTAGTCTGCACTGCAAAGTGAGCTACCCTTGCTGCAAGTAAAACTGAGTGTATTGTTCTTGCCTCTGAGTTGACTTAATAATACCTAACAATTAACTTGGTCCTTCGTAGCCGGATAGATTCAATAACCTTTCTTTGCTTTAACAGTGACTCTGGGATCCGTGGGGGAAGCCTGACGTCGAGCGAAGCACTGCTGCACAGCCTCCATTAGCCGGAGTGGCTGAAAGCCCAGGCATGTGAATTCACGTTTGGCCAGTGGGCTATCGACTTCCTTGGCGTGGGGTGACTCTCACAGGATCCAGAGAGTCACCAAGAAGTCAACTCCGAGGTGAGACAGTTTTGAAATACAGTACATAAGATAAGGAAATGTCGTTGGTAGTGTGTCGCCATTAAGGACCCTGCATTGGGAAAGTTTTATTCCGCCGGAAGGGAATAGCAACAAATTAAGTAGGGCCCCGCCGGGAAGAGGGCCAAATAAAACAACTAAGGGTTATTCCCTTGCGAGGGAATAGAATAAGCGCTATAAAAGTAAAAAGAACGGAATAAATTGAGCTCATAAAATACACCAAGTTAACGTAGAAAAAAATTACAAGGTACCTGAAACTAACTGTGTGACTGTGTTGTGTGTGTATGGAGGACTAATCATTTTAATAGAATCATAGTAGGATTCTGCTAGTCCTGTGTTTTCATTTGCCCAGATTAAAACTACATACTGGTGACTTTGGAGATTAAGGTCGGATTTCATTCCAGAAAATTAACACTGCTGCGAATGAGTCGCAGTAGAAGGGCGTGTTAATGTCCTCTCCATAAGTCTCATGCCAGTGACCTTTTATCTGGGACATTCATAGTTTGAAGAAAAATAACAAAGAACAATGGGGAAGAGACAGAGCAAAAGCTCTGACTTAAAAGGAGATGTAAAGTTTATGGAAAATTATGTGAAGGTGGCCAAAGAAATATGTACACGATAGCATAAAAAATACGGATTTTCAGGTAACTTAATTATCACTGAAGTCCTAAAACTACACGGGGATCTTAAACTGGAGATTATGCATTCAAAAGATTCAAGAGACAATAAAAAAACCTGGCCAGATTATAATTTCAAAGGGGACCTTTCAGTCCCTGAGTGCACACAGTTGATAAACAGATTAAAACAAAAAGATGAATTAAAAAAACAACAAGAGCAGCCTTTAACTGACATAGCCATGATACTGAGGCCTTAAGAAAAGCACAGGGAAAAAATTTTCAGCTTAACTGAAAACAAATAAGGGGGGCGGACCACCACCCATCCCAGTTTAGAATACCAAGGTAGCCCCAAATTATAATGGTGTTATACTACCAACGACACCATGATAAAATGCAAAAGATTCATTTTACAGGGAAATAATTCCATATTTGGCTCAGATTGTGTGCATTCTTGATTCTCTCCTCTTTGAGAGAAGTTAAATTTCAGCTCTGTGAAACAACCTTGACAAAGAGATGCAGCTGCCTGAAAACAAAGATAAAACTTCTGCAAACAGCAGAAGCCTGTCTCTGCTGAAAGATCTGATAAAGATTGTAACTCTACCCTGCATGTGTCAAACTCAAGGTCCGCGGGCCAAAACCAGCCCCCAGAGGTTTAGTGATTCTCTAGAAGTAGAGCCTTTGATATGGTGATTGTGTGCTTGAATGTTATTTTGTCAATCAATAAGCAGTTTTGTCTACATTCTGCCACAATCTGCCTTTTGAAAATGTTTTGAATCTTGCTCTTTAAAGAAAAAAAAAAAAAATTGGCTAAAGTCTGCAGACATAAAATTAACCTGGATTGAAGCTCTAACTATGTTTATTTAATCTGAGATCCTCTCCAAATGCAACAGTATATGTCAGTCTACATGAGATTCTAACAACTTCATCTACTGGTATAATATAAAGATCTGAGTAAATATGTGAAACAAACAATGATGAAGGTTTTTCAACAGGTGATGCTCATCCAGGAGGAAGACAGTGTTCCTAGAAAATGCAGCTCATTCATTAACAATTAATTTTTCTCCGATAGGTGGAAGTTTTGCTGACTAATCATAGGCTGGATCTATGAAACATTATGTGCACAGACCAAATGACCAAGGTTCTGACTGACTTATGAACCTCACTGACCTGACAATGATAACATGACACCCAACAGACAACACCTTTAAGGTGGACCCCACTAAGACCACCTTATTGATTCTTGGTGAATAAAAAAAATAATTGAAGCGTTCAAAACAGACCTAGTGGAAACAAAAGGGGTTATGAGGAAACAATGTGCATTTTAAGAATAATAGAAGTCAAATTATGTTCAAATTTTTGCAAATAAAATTACTCTGACAGAAAAATAAGTAAGTAGTGTGTGAATGTGTGTGAATGGGAATGACTGATTTCATTGTAATGCAACTTTGAGGGACCTTAAAAGCGTTAATAAAGGTTTGATGTTCTGATGATCATTGCCAAACTTATATCTTAATAAGGTTTCCAGAATCTTTTCCAAAAAATCATATAAAGATAGCAAAGGTTCTACCTGTATTGAAAATACTGATAACCATAAGAAAGTTCATAGACACGTCTTCAATTTTTCACAATTCTTTTACAAACAGGGTATTTAAACTTTCATGTGGCCAAATGTATGTTTGACTTTCTGTTTTTGTGAAATAAATGTCTGTTTCATGTTATGTAAAAATTAGAGTCCTCAACAGTACCATAATAATATTAGGTCAGTTCTCTATGGTAAAACAAAAAGATTTTAACAGATGTTTAGACTTTTTCTAGTCAGGTTCAAAATGATCGAATTAGACTCAAACTTAACACAAGATGAAAAGAACCTTAACAGAATTACTGGAGTGGACTGAAATAGAGAAAACTTGAGTTAATTGAAACAAACTTTAGTTACTTGAACTAAATACAAAGCTGACTAAAACTGTATGGTGTATCTATAAAACTGGGTAAGACAAACTAAGATTATAAGATATAATATGCCCTTCATTTTGTTTGTGTTCATCAGTGAGTGAGGTTTTATTTTTAATAAGAACTAAACCAAGCATTATTTTAAATAATGGCAACTACCAAAAATAGTGATCTCATTTTTAAATGTAATAAGGACTTACTTTATAAAAAAAAAAAAAAGATAAAATAAAGTCCCCAATAAAATAAAATATGATAAAAAATAATAATAAGAATTTGGAAAAACAGAGGCTTTAAACCTCTGCAGGAACAGCACTGACACTGTCGAAAGTGGATTCTAATACAGAAATCTGGAAGCTCACTCTAGGGTGGACAGTCAAAGTCCATCCAAGGACACATTTAGATGAGGCAGAGGGACAAATACAGGGCTTAGCTGAGAGCAAAGAGAGCAACATGCACCCTGCCCTAGCTGCTGTCCCATCTGAACTGTGGTCACAATCATCAACTGATGTAGGGCTAATAAAGGGGTTCCCACCATACAAGGTTAAACTAATATCTGAAAAAAGGACATTAGTCCGCCAATGCCCCTTAAAGCCAGAAGCTGAAGACGGTATTAAGCCGGTAATACAGGACATGCTAAAATCAAGAATATTAAGAGAAGCCCCTGAAGCTACGTGTAGAGCATGCAGCTCCTGATGTTTCAAATCCACACACATTGCTGCATTCACTGACCCCAGATAAAAAGTATTTCTCAGTAGTAGATCTTAGCAATGCTTTCTTCACAATACCACTGCATGAAGAGTCACAGCATTTGTTTGGTTTTCAGTTTAAAGGAAAAAATACACCTATACCAGTCATGGAGTGACATTTTGGACTTGTTGGTTTATTTTGTAATTTTGATTCTCCTTATGGCTCTTTGTTTATTTCTTAAGTTATTGTTTCTATGTTCCCCTCTAGTTTCTCTGTTTACTTTAGTTCATAGTTATTCTAGTTCTTTATTTCCTCCTCTGATTTATTCTCTTGCTTAGTTTGTGTTTTCTGTTTCAGTCCTTTCACCCATCCTCAGCCTTTGTATTTGTTTCACCTGTTCCTTGTCACACCTGTTCCCTGTTTCTTTGGTTACCTGCCTTTTGTTCCCCTCTCTGTGCTCTGTGTATATTAGTTGTTCTGTTTGTTTAGTTCCTCGCTGGTTCCTTGTTTCTATGTCGGTGATGTCTATGCTTCGTTTATGCTACGCTACGTTTCTATGTCTATGCTTTGTCTATGCTTCGTTTATGCTACGTGTACCATGACTATGTTTTGTTCATGCTTCGTTTTGCCATACAACCTGGAGTGTGGAATAAATTATGATGCGGCTACCGAGCTCTGTTCTGCGTTTTGGTCCGACCCACAGTCCTCCCCCGACATTAGGAACCAGCCAAAAAGAGGACCTAGCAGAACCAGAGATGATTACCTTGTTTGAGTATTTCCGACGTGCCGCGGAGAAGAGCGCACGTCAGGATCAGGAGGAGAGAGAGCAGCGGTCACCGTTTTGGGGCACAAGACTGGCTAGGCTTCTTCCGGGTACTGGTCCGCTGCGTCACAGACCCTCTCCTCATCCCCGGAGTAAGTCACTGGCTCCAGTCTACTTTTCCTCCTCGTTTTCGGAGCCAGAGTTGTCTGCAGCACACTCTCCCAGTTCGGAGCCTGCCCCACCTCGTCGGAGATGTCGCCGGCGCCGCAAGCACTTGTCACGTCCGCAGCAGCAGCAACAGCAGCGCCTGAGCTTGCCACGTCCGCAGCAGTAGCAGCAGCAGTAGCAGCACCTGAGCTTGTCATGCCCTCTGCTGGTCTCCGGTCGTCGGTGCGACCTCCTGCTCCGCCATGGGTTCAGGCCGGGTTGCAGGAGATCAAAAAGGAACTTATGAAGTCACGTTGCCTAGAGTGTGTTCCTCACTTGATTAGCAATCCTCAGGATCTGGTTGACGTGCACACTATCTTACTAGATGAGTTTCTTGCAGAGGGATGGCTAGACGCTCCAGCTCCATTCTCCGCTGGAGGTCCCTTCGATCCTCTTCTCGTGGCCGTTAAGGCAGTCATGCCTCTGGACTCACAGCATGCAGCTAAGCCTACAGAGCCTCAGTCGGCCGCCGCCGGATCTACAGAGCCTCAGCCGGCCACCGCTGGATCTACGGAGCCTCAGCCGGCCGCAGTTCCTCCAAGTGCAATGAGGCCATCAGCATACTGCGGTTCATACGGAAAAGTATGAACATGAAAAGTAAGAGCATCCAGCACTCAATACTTAGCTAGAGATCCTTTTGCCTGGATTACTGCAGCAATGTGGCGTGGCATGGAGTCGATCAGTCTGTGGCACTGCTCAGGTGTTATGAGAGCCCAGGTTGCTCTGATAGTGGCCTTCAGCTCTTATGAATTGTTGCGTCTGGCGTATTGCATCTTCCTCTTCTTTGTGGTTATTGGCTAAGGTTATTCTTAGCCACAGAGGCACATTTACAGAAGCACAGTGTTTGTGAAGTTGTGTAGACACTAAAAGTGAATGCAATACGAGCCACAGACAGATCCCAGGGTCAGTCAGTGGGGTTCAGTCTCTCTGTTCTGCTAGATGGTTACCCTTCAATCATCCTCTCTTCTGTAGAAACTAAGCACTCCAAAAGTTAATAAGAAATACAGAGTATGACAATATAAGCTTTGTATAAGTAGACTTATCAGGGGAGAGTAAAGGAGACATTAGGAAAGACTGTGGGTCTCAGAGCAAGTAATTATTTGTACTTTGTTTATTTGGTTATTGTTATTTTGTTTTATTAAAAATAGGTATGTCAAAGATTGGGGGCTGCACAGTGGCACAGCTGGTACCCTGTTGTCTTGCAGCAAGAAGGTCCTTGGTTTGACTCCTAGCCAGGGGTCTTTCTGCATGGAGTGTGCATGTTCTTCCCGTGCATGCGTGGGTTCCCTGTGGGTACTCCGGCTTCCTCCAACCGTCCAAAAACATGACTGTTAGGTTAATTGGTCTCTCTAAATTGGCTTTAGGAGTGAAAGGTGTGTTCATGGTTGTTTGTCCTGTGTGTTGCCCTGTGATGGACTGGTGACCTGTCCAGGGTGTACCCCACCTCTTGCTCATAGACAACTAGAGATAGGCACCAGCTCCCCCGCGACCCTGTACGCAAGAAGCACGTATAGATGTCAAAAATGTTTGGTTGTCTCCTGAACAATCAGTGGAAAAATCTGCATTACTACAAGAAAAGTCTTCTAGTAATTGCTGACAAGCCTCTTGCCACTAGTATTTTGATGAGTTATCTTTGGTGATAAGCTACAGGTTTTTGAGGTTGAAAGGCAGGCACACTAATCTTTAATTCCCTTTACAAATTCCCCATCAGATTCAAGTCAGGACTTTGGCTGGTCCACACTAAAACGTTAATATTACTTCCAGTAATAAAAAACATTGCGAAAATTACAAGCTTTTTTTAAACTCAAATCTGCTGGGTGTCTGAATAATTTTGGTCTTAACTAAAAAGGCCAAAAAAAAAATAAATTTTATTTAATAATAATTGAGTGGGAATACGACTGAATTTGACTGTATGTCAGCATCAGCTATCGAATAATTGATTATACCTGACACAGGATGCCTACGCAGTCTTGAAAAGTCTGGAAAACTCTGAAATTTGCTTTTCACTTTGCCCAGGTCTGATTCAGTATGGAAAAAAAGAAGACAAAGTTTTCTGTTTCTGTAACTCAATAGAATTGTCATAGTTTTTTCCATTATTTTGACCCACATGCAGAAACTTGAGACAGGTGATCGTTTTACAGGTTTTATTTTTTTGTGCAGTAATGATATTTGGTATGGCAGGAACTCTCAGGGACTGGTTCAGCCTCACCTTTGTGGAAATATAAATGCCTTATTATTGGTAGTGTGGAAATATAAATGCCTTATTATTAGTAGCTAAGACTAAGATATATTTGGGACCTTGCTGCTTATAGATTGATTTTTATTAGGAGTTTTTAGTTATGCTTTTGATAGAAAAAAAACCTTAACAGTAGCCTCTAGTATTATAACACAATGAGTGTTTATTTTTCAAGGTTAAAGCTAGCAGGTGTTTTCTGTCTGTATCGTGAGAAGCCGGCAGTGTATTGGGGAGGCATGGTACTCCTCTCCCTGAAGATTCCTGAAGACGTGTGGGAAATAATTCTTTAATTAAATGATGAAATGTATCTCTGTTTCTTTGATACTGTTGCTGGGGAGACATCCATAGATAGAATGATTATGTATTGTTGTGTCTATGAATCTGAATATATTATTTAATATTAATACTTTAATGTTTTGGTCTGTTAAGGGTTGTCCTGTAAATACCAGCCCAGTAAATGGACTGAATTTATATAGCACCTTTCCAGTCATACAGACTGCTCAAAGCACTTTACACTAAAGCCACATGCACCCAATTGCACTCACTAACGCTCACATATTCATACACCAATACGCAGATCGGTAGGCAACTTGAGGTTAAGTGCCTTGCCCAGGCACACATAGACATACAGGAGGAGGAAGCTGGAATCGAACCCACAACCTTCCGATTGCAAGACGACTACTCTTCCTACTGAGCCACAGTAAGACGATGGTATCAGGACAAGATCAAAAAGAGTGAGCCAAGCTCTGACATTATTGAACAGCAAAACTGTACACGCATGGAATGAATTCACACACAATTTCTTAAAATACAAGAATTTATTAACAAAAATAAGTCAACTCAAAGTCAAACATGTTTCAATCAACAAACTCTTTACTATGCTAAAACAATCTGACTACACTACCAAGCAGAATTAAAGAATAAGGAAGATTAATGTGCTATGTACAATATAAACAAGTTGATTAAAGATGATTGAAAATCATGACCGAAAAAGTGATGCAACATTACCATGCAATGTTTATGTTTGAGACCCAAGGATTATCTTGAAGAATCTGGAAGTGAAATTAAGTTAGTCTTGGAACTAACTTAGGCAATAATCAGCATACCTTTAGACAACCATTCACAATGCAAGATCAGATAAAATATTATTTTAATAAAATAATGTTTTAAAGAATGATCTGCTGAATAAAACCAACCTTCTGGATGACCAATTCTCAACGGTGTCTCATTAGCTGCCTTTATTTATTGAAATAATATTTTGTCATATTGTAGTTTGCGGGCGGACCAACGTGCAGACAAGAGCTGGGCAGCAACATGTTGTAAAAGGTTTTCAGCTTTATTTCCAGAGATTATCAAAGAAACCAAACAAGGCACTGCAGTTACAAACAAAGTCCAGATCCAAAAACTTACAAGATCGGTTCGGCAGGAACATGGAAAAACTCAGCACAAATATGTGGGTAAAGAACGGGGTATGACAAACACAAGGAACCAGCAACAAACAATGACAAAAAACCAACTAATATATTGAGAGATAACAAAAGGCAGGTAATCAGAGAAAACAGGGAACAGGTGTGACAAGGAGGCAGGGAGGCAGAAGGAATAGGCGAAACAAATACAAAGACTGAGCATGGGCAAAGTAACTAATAAACAGAAACACAGACCAAGCAAACCTATAGACAAAGATAAATAATCAAATGGGGAATAAGAAAACTAGAATAATCATGACTAAAGTAAACAGAGAAACTAGATGGAACATAGGAACAACAATAACAACTTAAGAACAAACAAAGAACCCCTAAAGAAAACCTGAATACAAAAATAAACAAACCTAACCACACTGACTGAATTAACTGGAAAGGAAACAGAAAAATAAACTAGTAAACAAGAAGAGTGCAAAGGAACAAACACAATTAAACACAAATATACTAAAGAGAAATAAAACTAGAGAATCCAGGGAAGATCAAGACCTATAATAATTACAATAATAATAAACCCTACAAAGTAATAAGAAAACAATCATAAAAGAACTTAAGAAGTAAACACTAGGAGGCGGGAGATGGAGAAAAGAAAACATGATACAAAAACCAAAATAGAAACATCTAAGCAAAAGGTAAACAAACACAAAGCCACAAACAAAGTCCAAAAATGTCGCTCCGTGACATATTTAAAGAAATATTATTAAGGAAATAGTAAAATATTTAGGGAGGTATTTTGGAAAAGAACCAAATCTTTCTGGAGAAATGGGCTTAAGAATGCAAGCACGTGTTCTTAGCTGTTAGCAGTGAAAGCTAACAAAAGAAGCTGATATCTTAGCACCAGAATCAAACACATACCTTTAAAAATATCGTTAATAAAAGGTTTTTAATGCATAAGCGCGGACGGGGCGTTATGATCAATCTTCTGTGTTTAAAATCACCCTTCAAGTAAAGTTTGTCTTAACTTTAAAAAGACACAAACACAGAACACAAAACTGAGGACGTGTGCTGCAGATACCTTGCTAGCACCAAGATAGCTGAGTTCAACACAAACAAAACAAAACTTCATAAAATGAAAAACGTTCAGATCATTTCATCGTAAATCTCTCTGCTCAAACCCTAACCTCATGAACCGTGCTGAGGAAGAGTTGTCCGGGCGACGACAAAGTTTGACGAAACATCCACTTTGAACAAAGGTTAGCTTCAGCTAACCTCCGAAGCTGTTGAGGGGGGGTTTATACGGCCAATGGCATCATGGGAAGCCCGCTGTTACCCCCTTTTCTCAGTTGCTGGAAGTCGGTTAAATGCAATTTATTTTGAAAGTTCCAGAAACGTTTGTACCACATCTTTCATGTTGTGTCCATGGCTGTGGGTCCCAACAGTATGTAACTGAAAAAAAGGTGCTGGACAGCAACTTGGGGTATATGACGGAGTGGAGAGCAGCCCCAGTCAGACAGCACACAGACGTTTTCAGGTACCCGTGTTAGTGTGGTGTCTCCCTCTCTGAATTCAGATTGGTTTTAATAAACTTGTGGAAACGTACAACTGATCTCTGACTGAGGATTGTCCTTTGGGGTGCCAAATAAAAAGAGTCGATGAGAAGTGAGGAGTAATGTAAGAGTTAACGGACGGCCAGTGAAGTTTTCTTACCTCAACACCTTCTAGGGAGAGAAGTAGCGGTGAGATAGTTGACCAGAAGCACAGAGGAATTGTGAGAGTGAATAGCTGCTTACGGTGAGAATGGAGTTTTTGGTCCAGGAGGGTGTCAGGTCGAGGAGGCGGCTTGTTTTGCTTATCGGTGGTGGTTTGGTTCGTTGGAGGGCGGACAGGGTTTTCAGCTTGGGTTCGGAAGCTCAGAGTGTGACTCAGATCCGGAGACGTGGAATCCGGGGAGGTTTTAACCTGAACTTGACTGTGAAAGAAGACGGTCCAGGAACAGCATTCAGGTAACCGAGGCACCTTAAAAAAACAGAATACAAGTTAGAGATCTCTTCACAAGAAGTCAGGGAACAGCAAGGCACAGAGGACTGGAGGTACCACTAAGATGGACACTCAGCTGTCGACTGATCTGCAGCCTCCTCCTTTTAAGCTTCCAGATGAGTCTGATTGCACACCAAGTGTGAGATAGCGAAGCTGCACAGTCCACCCTCCAAATGAACCTGCTAGGAAACAGAGCAGAAAAACAAGACTGCACAGCCTGCAACCTGACAATAATAAGATATCTACAAGATAAACTAAATATTTAAACTTATTACAAAGTTCATTACAAAGATTGTAATTTATTTTACATCTGTAAAATTGCCATGTCTTAACTACAGTTTTTGCCAAACTTATTGTTTTTTAATAAAAACATATGAAACTCTTTTATAAGATATAGTTTTTTCCCTGAATTTAGTTTTAAAACTAATGAAACTGGAAAAAAAAAATACTTGGGTACCAAAACAGACAGAAAAAAAGAATAAAATATGTTTTATAAGCTTCTACTTTAGAAGTAACTCAGTGAGAAACCCACAAACATCTCAACTAATTACAAGTGTTTTAAATGAGACCTGTGTTTGATCTGATTTCTGAATTAAATAAAGTATTGAATCTCCTAATCTTTCAATGTTTATAACACAGTATAAATCTATAGAAAATGCTAAGTGTAGCGTTATTCAGTTCTGATTTGACTTGATTCTATGAGTGACAGAGTGTAAAGCAGAGTCAATGTAACTTGCCAAATAAATAAATAAAAGTAAACTAGGTAATTAATATCAAACAGGGGTATTGGAAGCAAACCTTTGCATGACTTATACAGGTCCTTCTCAAAAAATTAGCATATTGTGATAAAGTTCATTATTTTCCATAATGTCATGATGAAAATTTAACATTCATATATTTTAGATTCATTGCACACTAACTGAAATATTTCAGGTCTTTCATTGTCTTAATACGGATGATTTTGGCATACAGCTCATGAAAACCCAAAATTCCTATCTCACAAAATTAGCATATCATTAAAAGGGTCTCTAAACGAGCTATGAACCTAATCATCTGAATCAACGAGTTAACTCTAAACACCTGCAAAAGATTCCTGAGGCCTTTAAAACTCCCAGCCTGGTTCATCACTCAAAACCCCAATCATGGGTAAGACTGCCGACCTGACTGCTGTCCAGAAGGCCATTATTGACACCCTCAAGCAAGAGGGTAAGACACAGAAAGAAATTTCTGAACGAATAGGCTGTTCCCAGAGTGCTGTATCAAGGCACCTCAGTGGGAAGTCTGTGGGAAGGAAAAAGTGTGGCAGAAAACGCTGCACAATGAGAAGAGGTGACCGGACCCTGAGGAAGATTGTGGAGAAGGGCCGATTCCAGACCTTGGGGGACCTGCGGAAGCAGTGGACTGAGTCTGGAGTAGAAACATCCAGAGCCACCGTGCACAGGCGTGTGCAGGAAATGGGCTACAGGTGCCGCATTCCCCAGTCCTGGGCTACAGAGAAGCAGCACTGGACTGTTGCTCAGTGGTCCAAAGTACTTTTTTCGGATGAAAGCAAATTCTGCATGTCATTCGGAAATCAAGGTGCCAGAGTCTGGAGGAAGACTGGGGAGAAGGAAATGCCAAAATGCCAGAAGTCCAGTGTCAAGTACCCACAGTCAGTGATGGTCTGGGGTGCCGTGTCAGCTGCTGGTGTTGGTCCACTGTGTTTTATCAAGGGCAGGGTCAATGCAGCTAGCTATCAGGAGATTTTGGAGCACTTCATGCTTCCATCTGCTGAAAAGCTTTATGGAGATGAAGATTTCATTTTTCAGCACGACCTGGCACCTGCTCACAGTGCCAAAACCACTGGTAAATGGTTTACTGACCATGGTATCACTGTGCTCAATTGGCCTGCCAACTCTCCTGACCTGAACCCCATAGAGAATCTGTGGGATATTGTGAAGAGAACGTTGAGAGACTCAAGACCCAACACTCTGGATGAGCTAAAGGCCGCTATCGAAGCATCCTGGGCCTCCATAAGACCTCAGCAGTGCCACAGGCTGATTGCCTCCATGCCACGCCGCATTGAAGCAGTCATTTATGCAAAAGGATTCCCGACCAAGTATTGAGTGCATAACTGTACATAATTATTTGAAGGTTGACGTTCTTTTGTATTAAAAACACTTTTCTTTTATTGGTCGGATGAAATATGCTAATTTTGTGAGATAGGAATTTTGGGTTTTCATGAGCTTTATGCCAAAATCATCCATATTAAGACAATAAAAGACCTGAAATATTTCAGTTAGTGTGCAATGAATCTAAAATATGTGAATGTTAAATTTTCATCATTACATTATAGAAAATAATGAACTTTATCACAATATGCTAATTTTTTGAGAAGGACCTGTACAACATAAATATAAAACCAAACCAACCAAAGGTATTTTTCTTTTTTTACTCAAAAGCCGCCTAAGAACACCATGTCTTGGCACCAGGTGAAAAAGCAGTGAATTCAACAGCATTCCTGTTGAGACATCAGGACAAAGGGAAATAAATATCAATATGGAACACTGTTGCTTGATTATTTCTCAAAAAATTGAAATTTGCCGTTGAGATTTTATTCTGTCCCAACACTAACAATTAATAGGTCATTTATGCTGACATCTGTCCCTGTTTCTTAATCAGAGAGGGACACAATTCTAATCAAGAAGTCTTCATTATTAAATAGTAAAATTACACAGATTTTCATCCTTTCACAGTGAACACATAATAAACATAACTTTATTGTTGTTGTTGACATTATTATTTTACACTCCATGATTTAATATGTGCCTGGGTCACTGAAAGCAGATGAATGTGTTTGGATCACATAGTTGATTAACTTAAAACACTGGTGGGGTTCTAAAGACCCCTTCCTAATAAAACAGGAGAATTTGCGGTTATATAAAAACAGCGGGAGATAGTTTCAGAACTAAATGCTCCACAAAAGCAGCTTCACAACAGCTGAGACAAATAAGAAAGTATACACCCTAGAGATGAAAGCATACATAACCATATAGCCTACAAAACCCAAAATTTTGTTTGTGATCATTGACAAGAATATACTTTATTGGCCAATAGGTCCCTCGGAGATGGACGGAATTTAACAAATGAACTCCGAATCATATTACGAGGGAAAAATCTAAGACATACGTATTTTCTCGCAAAATTGAATCTCAGGTCTCCGAGGGCGACAAGGAAAAATCTCACGATAGCAATGTGAGACAGGCCTACTATTGAATTATCTGACGCGTTGTGTTCGTGACCTCCTGTGTGCAGGAGCAGGAGGGGCTGCTGACGGCAGCAGGCGATAGAAGGGTCGGGCTGCGGTGGCAATAAAAGGTGGCCTGAATTCTCAGTTCATCCCAAGCAGAGATCAGAGGCTCAGCAGCAACATCAGCAGCGCCACCAGCGGGAAAGATCGATCAAAGGTAGGCGCTCTGTCTACTAACACTGTTTCTGATAAAAACAGGACTCATCGCGTACGTTTTATTCAGCCTTTACTCTGTTTCTGTCTCAGATGCAGAGGTGCTTCGGCGTTTTTTGCGTGTCGCTCATCTTATGCGCAACGCTCTCTGAGACCATCGGGCTGGTTATTGCGGTAAGTTGATGCACAACCAACGCAACTTCGTCAATGGGTCAGATGATGCTGAAGTTTCACGAAACCAGCTTCGTTTAGTTTTAGATAAAAGATTCCAATGAGTCTAGCTCGAAATATATGATTACACACTGACACAGTTTGATATTTGTGAAAACACAACTATCTGTTTAAACAAAAATTTATGATTTCGGTTTGTGGGCTTTTTATTACTTTGATCAGAAGCTGGAAGTTAATTAATCCGCTCAGTTACTCTTGCATTCATTTCGCACTGAATAAGACATCATACAATATTTATAAATACAAGCTCAGGGTGTTGTCTGAATTTTTAGTAATTAACTAAATTAAATAACCTTCTATGACATTTTATGACATCCAGACCCATAGCGGGTCGCGCCTGTAGTTATTAGTGGAGCGTTAGGGGATAAAAATAATTCAAAGTAGCCTATACATTTTTATTTTTAAAAGAGACATAAATAAATTTAGAAATGTATTTGAGTATTTAAAACCCAAAAGTGAGTCACAAATATTATTTGTATTAGCTGTGAAATAAAGTGAAGTTGACAAATTGAGTGATTTAATAATTTACACATTTTTAACAAGTACCGATTTTAAACTGAGATTTTATATTTCTCGACTGTTTTTAGAACTCATTTACATGTTTGACAACCAACCAGGACCAGTGAACAACCAATCCTAGCTTAGCTTTTAACAATCTGGTTAACACAGTGAAAAACTGATTTAAATCTTAGTTATTACCTTTTTAATAAGGCTAAATTTTGACCAAAATTTTATTCAATTCAATTCACTTTATTTATAAGGCGCCAATTCACAACACGTCGTCTCAAGGCACTTCACAAAAGTCAGGTACAGACATTCCAATTAATCCTAATCATTGAACAGTGCACTCAGAGTCAGTTATTTATTCAAATTGGATAAAAAGTTTTTCTGTCTAAGGAAACCCAGCAGATTGCATCCAGTCAGTGACTTGAAGTATTCACTCCTCCCAAATGAGCATGTAGAGACAGTGGACAGTCACTGGCTTTGACTTTGCAGCAATTCCTCATACTGAGCATGCATGTAGCGACAGTGGAGCGGAAAAACTCCCTTTTAACAGGAAGAAACCTCCAGCAGAACCAGGCTCAGTGAGAGCGGTCATCTGCCACGACCGACTGGGGGTGTGAGAGAACAGAGCAGAGACATAAAAAGGACACAGAAGCACTGATCCAGGAGTACTTTCTATGGGAAGGTAAAGTAAATGTTAATGGATGTAGCTCCTTTAGTCATTTCACCTAGAAAGAAAGAATAGATAAAGTGAGCCAGTTTTCAAGGTTAGAGTCTGAAAGAGAGCACATATAATTAGTTACAGTAAAGCTCAGTCAATTGCTATATCTAGGAGAGAGAAAGGGTTAAACTCTAAAAGACAGGGCCATGTGGACATCTTATTGGCCATATGTGTCAACTAAGATTTTTGTTTAAATAGGTTGCAAAAGACTCTATCTGGGCAAAAACAGATGAGCAGAAATTTAATTTGTGTTGGTTTTCTTTTCATGTTTAAAATAATTAAAATATAAAGTAACCACAAAAAGAAAAAAGAAAAAGGCCAATGTTTTATATTCTGTAACCATCATGTAAGGTGACTGGTTAAATGTATGTGCTGCTTATTGCGCCTAAGAAGTGTTGACATTTTTTAACTATATATATATATATATATGTGTGTGTACTGTGTATTTATTATACATATATGTGTATATATGCATAAACACATAAAATAAACATATATGTAAAATTGTCATGAGTCTGGGTGAAGAGACATATTTAAAAATAATAAATTGTTGATCTTTCTTTTAATCACATTGTCAAACCAATTTAAAAAACACTACCGTATATGCGCAGTGACATCACAGTTTCCATAAGTTAAAAATGTTGGAAAATTTAATTTTATGTTTTAATTATCAAATCAAATTTAAATTCATCCTTATTTTAACACAAAAAAGAAAAATAGCTTGTATTTCAATTTAATATTTTATACCTTTTTATTATTGATTTATTGTAAGAAAATATGTGTTTAATAATAATAATAGAAGAAAAAGAAGAACAAGAAGAATGGTAAGGAAAATGGAACCTAACACATTATTCCAGTACACCCCCATTTGGGGAAATCATAAATTTAGCACAGGAAGAGTGGATTCTGTGTTTAAGAAATAACCATCCAAATGTTTTAAAAAGATTCAAGACTTGTAACCAACCAAATCAAATGTTATTACGACATTTGAAGAACTCAAAAAATGACTCAAGTAAAAGAGTAATATCAGAACTTTACAATTTATTAACATTAAATTCATCAGGAAATTCTGATACAGTACAGATAACGTAGAGTGAGGAACTGGGTGTGGAAATTCTCCCAGAGAGGTGGGTCAGAGAAGACTTAGATGGCTACAGTATAAATGGACTGTGAGAACATACATCACACAAAGATAAACTGAATACATTTTATTTTAATATTCCAGATCTGTGCACAAAATGTATGAAGGAGAATGCAACAAAATTAAGGCTTTCTGGAAGGAAGTCAGAAAAGTAATTGTACAAATTATTTAAAAAAATATTTAAATGGATCCTGTCCTATTTATCTTTAGGACTATATCCCGGAGGTCACAAATACAGCCAGAAAGATTGAATTTTGATAGATATGTGCCTTCTACACGCTGTAGAAACAATCACACTCAATAGGAAAAATACAAATAGTCCAAATGTTAAATTTTGGACTAAACAAATGTTAGCAACTTTTCCTTTGGAAAGAATAACATATTTACATAAAGGGAAGCAAGAGTAGTTTCAAGAGGTTTGGACTCAATTTTAGTTGTTTGTGAAAGATACAAATCTTGTAGGTGAAGAAAATGAAGTATGAGATCAGTGTGTTCTGTTAAAAAATGGAACCTACACAAACTTGGTCTAATGAACTATAAATTGTATGCATATGCATGTAAGGCAAACTTTATTGTGCTGGGAGCACAGCAGGGCATGAGTGGTTCCTATGTAAATTCACAATAATATAAAAAACATGTTCTTCTGCTGGGTAAATATACATCTCTCTCTCTCTCTCTATATGTATATATATAAATATATATATATATACATATACATATCCCTTATCGTTTAGGAGGTATTACAGCTATTATTATCCATGTTGCTGTTTGTTCTAGGGGGGCAACATATTCCATTCTTTCTGATATCTGGGGTCTAGAGTTCAGATTAGTGTCATGTAGTAATATCTTTTAAGAGACTAATAAAATGAAGAAAGAAGTATGAAATAGTATGTCCTGCTGTGTCTTTACAACCTGCAGGCAAAAGAAAGGCGTGGCTGGACTCTGAACAGTGCTGGCTACTTGTTAGGTCCTCGTAAGTATAAGTGCACACACTCAGTGAGACACACACACCGTCACACATCTGCTGTTCTTTGTTCTCCCTGAAAATATTGCCCATTTAACATGGTGCACAAAAGAGCTGATGGAGCTCATTGTTGTGTTGATATGCTTCTTTGCCCATATCCACTGTCTCCTCTGTGTATCAGCTAATATAGTGTAATTTGAAGATGACTTCATCAGCTTCAGAGGACACGTGAAGTGAACAATGGGTGTCTAGATGTGTGTGTGTTCTTAGAAAGGTCCAGTTAGTTGAGGACACAAAGCCTGGACCCTGAGCAGAGCGTGTGTGTGCGTGCGTGTGTGTGTGTGTGTGTGTGTTCCTGTCTTGGCATCACAGTGAGAACCATTTTCCCGATTTCACCATCAAATTGAGGACCGTTTGTACCAAAGTGAGGACATTTTGCTGGTCCTCACGACCTATTTTGCTAACGGTTAGGTTTAGGACTAAGGTGTGAATTGAGTTTAGGTTAAGGTTAGGGTTAGGCATGCACTGGTAATAGTTAGGTTTAGGGTTATTGTCAGGGTTAGGGCATAGAAAGGGTTGAAAATGACTGAAAATCAATGGAAGTCAATGGGAGTCAACAGATGGTCCTCAATACATATAGCAAAACAAGAGTGAGTGTGTGTGTGTGTGTGTGTGGAGCCCAGGTAAAGGTTGCTCCTGCCTCATCCTGTGTTTCAGGTCGTATTGATCACCTAATTCAGATAAAGGATTCTCCCAGTGCCAGAGGCAGAGACGAGCTGGTCACACAATGTAAGATAGAAACATACGGCTGCTGCAGGGCCTTGGGGTCAGACCAGGAATTGCTCTTAGTTAACATTTGTTCTTTTAAACTGCTTCTGTTTTCCATCAGAGGACACATCCTCCTGCTATTCTCTCTGCTTCTCCATCTTAATCTTGCATTTTTGTCTGCACTTTAAACAAAGGAAATCCAGTTCATCGTAAATTAAAAAAAAGAAAGTAAATCTCAAAAATAGTCTTACTGCATATTTTTCCTGCATATTGCTTGTAGGTTGTTGCAACAAGTGTAATACAATCTGAATACAATTCTAGCAACGATTAACTAATTACTATTTACATTGAATGGAGAGGACACAGCAATTAAAATTTTAATGGCAGTCATTATTTTACATACCAGTCACACTTCAGATCATTTGTCCAAAGGTGGTGTTTATTTCATGCAATACAGTAAAATGAGGACCCAGATCATTGTAATGTTGGGAACTCCAGAAAAATACAGAAGAAAATGGAAATTAAAGTATCTTGAAAAAAAAGATGTGGATTAAAAAAATACACATCATGTTTAAATGCTTTACAAACTGGAAGGATATAAGTGCAATGTCACCATTAACAGGGAAAAAAAGAAATTATAATAATAATAATTAATAAGTCATTATCTGACTCCAATACGCCAGATAATTATCTATCTGAAGCAACACAAAAAACCATGATACCACTTTCTTCTGACTGTCCTCTATATTTAGGCCAAAGTAAAAATTCTGGAAATATTTTACACTCTGACATAAAATCTCTGTACTCATAAATATATAACATACATTATGTTTGCACTTTACATCTGCTCATATGTATGACAGTGTTGTTTTTTTGTGATTGTCATTTTGAGATGCTGATTAACAGCAATTTGCCTGACAAGGCCTAATTTTTCACTTTGTTGCTCCTCGCATATTTTCAATAACCAAATAAGCAACAAATAAGTTATTTTAGTATTCTTTAAAAAAAACTAAATACATACCTCCACTGATAAAGCCAATTTGAACACAAATCAAAGCATCAAGAAAGAATGGCCCGATTTGGATGTAACCTGGCACACATGCTGACCAGATTTAGGCTTGCTGCATTGTCAAAAGTATTCATCCATCTGACTTTACACACATATGAACTGGAGTGACATTGTTATGATGCTGGCCTAACCTTTGCAGTTATAACATCTTTAACTTTCCCAGGATGGTTTCCACAAGGTTTAGAAGAGTGTCTATGGTAGTTTTTGTGAGGTCAGACACTGTTTTTGGGCTGATCTGGATCGGAGCCTCCACTAACATGTATCCCAAGGTTGGTTGAAGTCCGGATTCAGAACAGGGCAGTCAAGTTCTTTTACACCAAACATACTCATCCATGTATGTTTAATGTTGGGCCAGGAAGGTGATCCCCACATTTTTCTCACACAGGTGGGGTTATGTGATTCTCTCGGTATGCTGAAGCATTAGGAGTTGCTTTCATCGGAAATAAGGGGCTGAGACCATGTCCTGCAAAACAGTCCAACACCATAATCTCATTACACCAAATGTTATACTTGACTCAATTTGGTCAATATAATTGCTATTTTCCTGGCAACTGCCAAAACCAAATTCGTCGATGGGATTGCTGGACAGAGGTATGATTTTTCACTGCAGAGAACATATCTCCACTACTCTAGTGTCCAGATATGCTTTACACCACTGCATCACCTTATAAGGCTTGAAAGCAGCTGCCCAGCCATGGACACCCATTCCATTGAAGCTCTCAATGTGCTGCATTTTAGTTAAATAATTTCTCTAATTAATAATATATTTTCTTGAACTATTGAGAAACACGGACAGTTAGCTAAACTGGAATTATTAAGAAGTAATGTGCTCATAAGGCTCATAGTTTTCTAAGTGTTATTCTCTGGTAGATATATATATAATTTGCTGAAGACAAGTAGCATCATTAACTAAACTCTAACACATGAAAATAAATCCAAACAGTTTATAGGAAAAGGTATGATAATCTGTTTTCTTTTACCTAAAGAAACATGTTTCCAAAGTTAGTCAGGTTTAATGATCACTGCTACAGCCATGAAAATCGCTTTGCTTTTCTGGTTTTATTTTTTCATTGTTACAGGACATTTGGTGTGTGTGTTTGTGTTATTGTTCTTTTGGTTTTACAGCTTCATTGCAATTCCATGAGCCAAGCCCTGCAGGTGGTCTGTACAACTTCTGAACCTGAAGAAAGCATTAACAAACCAGATGCAATGCTGAGTTATCCAACTGTGAATATTGTCCTTGAACTCTCCTTTAGAAAGCATGTATGTATGCGTGTCTGCATGATGCCTCTGAAACTGTGGGGTGTTTAGAAAATACTGTTTACATTTAAGATGGTTAAACTGTTTTAACTGTCAAGAAACATTTTTAGCTTTAGAAACAAACCTTTCTTTACAGCAGTAATAAGGAAAATCTGAGCTAGCTTGGGCATCATTCTTCTATTAGGTTGTAGGAAATGGATGAATCTCAACTAATCAGAGTTAACACTACATTCAGTGGGTTAAAATACTCATTTGACCACTTCACTGCCTGAATGATTATCTTTGACTCTGGTCACTCCTCATTGTCCAGATGGAATTGATGGACACAGGACACTAGGAGACAAGGTGGGACTGGCTGGCAAGAGAGACATGGGTCAGGAGGAAGACATCAGAGCAGGTCTGTCCATCTCTTACACACAGATTTTGCACTATGTGCTGGTGGAAATGAGTTTACAGTTGTGGTCTTCTTTATTTACTTTCTGATCCAATGTACAGCCAACGTTTTGCGACAATAGCATAAACTTTGATGCTGTCCCTCTGTAGGTCCTCTGCAAATACAAGATGAAGACATCATCCACACTGTCATCGATTTCCTGTCGTACCTCAAGCTTAAAGGTATGTTTAATTTAATTCTTGTGAACCTCTCTAATAACCCTGTCACATTGTTTTGTATCTGCCTTTCATTTCAGTGGTGTAGGAAGTGCTACAAGTAAAATAATACTCTGGCATCACCTTACTATACATTTCATATGGTAGCATCCCCAATTCGATCAGTTTATAAGTCATACTTCCACAGATTCTTTTGACCTGTTAAAATATTCTTACAGGACAGCTCTCACACACTATGTATACTGCAGATGTGCATAACTGCTACAGAACAGATGCATTTGTAAATCGAGTATAGCAGCACAGATCCAATAATAACTTAACACTGTACTGTATAGAAGTTTTGCTCACCACAGCATATCAGATTCCTAAAGCTGAAAGTGAAAATTATGGCATGACCTGTTTTCTGATTAATTCAAGCAAACACTTATCAGATCGCTTGGAGGCACTTGCGTTCCAAGACAATCTGTTGATCCTTCAATAACAGAAGTTTGATAACCAGAGAGGGTCATTTGTTACGTGACACATCCAGAAGCAGCAGAAAACTGTGAATTCCACAACCTTGATCCCAGTCAACATGTGCTAATCGGAATGGGAGCACGTCGAAAACCCTTTTTATTCCTTATATTTAGATCTACACCAGACATTATTTGCAGTATTCCAACATACATGACAAGAAAATGTTCTACTGTAGATTAAATAATGAAATACAAAATATCCTGCAAGATTAATAGGTGTACTCTTCAGGAAGTGAAAATGCTTTTTCTGAATGGCATTGTTTTGTTGTTGTTGTGTGTTTACAGAGATGGGAGCCTTAGACAGTCTGCCATCTCCTGCCACATCGGATGAACTGGCCAGTCCCTGACATCTCTCCTCCACCTGTGTCCTCCTACAATCTTTCAAATGTTTGGCCACTTAGTGCCCTAAATGTCCAATTACCTTGGCTCCACGGGCAAACATATTATCTTCAATTATAAATCTTGGATGTTTCTGTTCCTGTGTAAATAAAACTTTTATCTACTGAAGGTTATTCAGTGTTTGCTGGCTGTAGATGGGTACAAGTATTGATAGTACTGATGGACTAAGCATTGCAAGGTCCTGTTTACACGGCAACGATCCATTGAAAACGTTTTTTTTTACCCTTTCTGTCAACACATCTAAACGTTTTAATTACATTTCCAACATTTACACATCTTTAGATTTTTAAGTACAAGTACACAAATTGTATTATGTGAGTCTCATCTGAAACCTCTTACATTCACAGTTTTCCTCCGATTGCAAATGGTACAAAAGAATTCACACATCTGTATTAACATCTTCCCACAAACAATTTATCATGTTTTTTCCTTAACACAAACACAAATCAGTGAATACAACTGCATGAATCTGCTGCTATGAGTCATAAATGCTGCTTTACAAGTCACACATTCCTTTTGGCACACTTTTACTTTTGCCAAAATTGTACCCTAGACAGTGGAGCAACACAATCTGTGACTTCAAGGTAAATGGTAAATGGACTGAACTTATATAGCGCCTTTCCAGTCATGCAGACCACTCAAAGCGCTTTACACTAGAGCCACATTCACCCAATCGCGCTCACACATTCATACACCAGTGTTTCATACACCAATACGCAGCTCGGTAGGCAACTTGAGGTTAAGTGCCTTGCCCAGGGGCACATCAACATATGGCAGGAGGAAGCTGGAATCCAACCCACAACCTTCTGATTGCAAGACAACTTCTCTTCCTCAGTCGCCTCAAGGTAATTTGAAAGGTAATTTGTACAACCGTACAGGACAGGGCATTGACTAATTCAGACTTATTAAGTATGCACCAACCTTAAATACAAATACAGCCATGTTGAGCACTCTGGGGATTCAGTTCAATTCAGTCCAGTTTTTATTTATATAGCACCAATTAACAGCATATGCTGTCTCAAGGCACTTTACAAAATCAATTCAAACAAATCATACAGATTTCCAGTTGGGTACATACATTCTAATTAATTCTAACTATCAACAGTGCAGTTGGATTCAGTTTATTATTTAAATTGGTTAAAGGTTTTTCTATCTAAGGAAACCCAGCAGATTGCATCGAGTCAGTGAGTTGCAGCATTCCTGGATGAGCATGTAGCAACAGTGGACAGTCACTGGCGTTGAATTGGCAGCAATCCCTCATACTTAGCATGCATGTAGCGACAGTGGAGAGGAAAACTCTCTTTTAACAGGAAGAAACCTCCAGCAGAACCAGGCTCAGTGTGAGTGGCCATCCGGCACGACCGACTGGGGTTTTTAAAGAACAGAGCAGAGACACAAAAAGAACACAGAAGCATTAATCAAGAGTTGTGTTGGGAGTCTGCCTACTCCACACTTAAAATTGTTAGAGGAAGCGCTGTTTTTCCAAACCAATTTCTCAAAAATGATTTGAATTCACATAGAGATGGGTGTTGGGGACATAGAGAGGTGAAGCTGATTTTTTTATTTTTGATGCAAACTGCTGCTACTGTTGACGTTTACGATGCTAAAGCGCTAACATTGAGGTCACGACCCCCGCTGTCCTCCAGATGAGTGTTGGCCTATTTTAAGATGAATACATATTAGTAACATTTTTAATGGAGGTAGTGGTTAAAATAACACTGCCACATATAAAATAATGTTTATTGGGAAAAAGTAAACAGCATTGAACATAGTGCTGAACATGTGTTTTCACCAGCTGCCCTTACTATCGCTGGGCTTCAGATTGTTTTGTGTGTTGCTCTGCTTCAACTGAAAAATAAAATGCCCAATGAAATCTTGGCAGTTTAGACGAATTTTTTTTTATTGATCTTTACTCAGGCGTGTGATGGGTGATAACTGTAATTTTGTTTTTTACCAACTCCAGTTGGCACAGGTGGTTAGAGGAACCATGTGAACTGGCTAGGTTTCTGTCAGGTTGCTGCACTTTTAACTAGATGGATGTTTTTCTGCCCAGTGAACACGTCAGACATGTGGAAATTCTCATATAGGTGTTGTGAGAAAGCCTCACACCTGTTGGAGAAAGTTTAATACTGTCTGAACTAGTCAGGACACGCCCAGCCACAATGACAAGCAGCAGACTAGAGAGCAAGCAGATTGTGTGAAGCTGCATAGACTTTTGGCGTGTTTCCCAAATTATGTGTGCGTTCTTGAGGAAATGTGTTTTCCACTTCTTAGGTATGGATAATTTGATCATTATTCCAGTTTGTGTTGTTATATGGAAATATATGTGAGTTTAAGTTAGCCAAGTGGCCTGTGATTCAGTAGTGGTTTGCTCTGCATTTACTTTGCTATTACTGCCTCTAAATTTGAATGTTTGTGATGGCTTAGTTGTATTTTGGTTGAAATGCCAACATTGCAACTCAGTTTACTGTTATTGTGACCATGTGTGGTTAACATGAGAGGTGTTGAATTATTTACTGTGGTTCATGTTCGATGCAATGCTGTTAAACATGTTAGATTCAACAGATGTTAATGTTGAAAATTATACTGCTCGAAAAAAATAAAGGGAACACTCAAATAACACATCCTAGATCTGAATGAATGAAATATTCTCATTGAATACTTTGTTCTGTACAAATTTGAATATGCTGACAGCAAAATCACACAAAAATCATCAATGGAAATCAAATTTATTACCCAATCTAGGCCTGGATTTGGAGTCACACACAAAATTAAAGTGGAAAACACACTACAGGCTGATCCAACTTTGATGTAATGTCCTTAAAACAAGTCAAAATTAGGCTCAGTATTGTGTGTGGCCTCCACGTGCCTGTATGACCTCCCTACAACGCCTGGGCATGCTCCTCATGAGACGGCGGATGGTCTCCTGAGGGATCTCCTCCCAGACCTGGACTAAAGCATCCGCCAACTCCTGGAAAGTCTGTGATGCAACGTGACGTTGGTGGATGGAGCGAGACATGATGTCCCAGATGTGCTCAATCGGATTCAGGTCTGGGGAATGGTCCGGCCAGTCCATAGCTTCAATGTCTTCATCTTGCAGGAACTGATGACACACTCCAGCCACATGAGGTCTAGCATTGTCCTGCATTAGGAGGAACCCAGGGCCAACCGCACCAGCATATGGTCTCACAAGGGGTCCTCCTTGCACAAAGGCGAAAGTAGCGGTGCTGCTGCTGGGTTGTTGCCCTCCTACGGCCTCCTCCACGTCTCCTGGTGTACTGGCCTGTCTCCTGGTAGCGCCTTTAGGCTCTGGACATCTTACTAACAGACACAGCAAACCTTCTTGCCACAGCTCGCATTGATGTGCCTTCCTGGATGAGCTGCACTACCTGAGCCACTTGTGTCAGTTGTAGAGTCCGTCTCATGCTACCACGAGTGTGAAAGCACCACCAGCATTCAAAAGTGACCAAAACATCAACCAAAAAGCATAGGTACTGAGAAGTGGTCTGTGGTTCCCACCTGCAGAACCACTCCTTTATTGAGTGTGTCTTGCTAATCGCCAAAGATTTCCCCCTGTTGTCTATTCCATTTGCACAACAGCATGTGAAATTGATTGTCAATCAGTGTTGCTTCCTAAGTGGACAGTTTGATTTCACAGAAGTTTGATTTATTTGAAGTTATATTGTGTTGTTTAAGTGTTCCCTTTCTTTTTTTGAGCAGTGTATATTGTTTCACCACTAATATTGCATCTGTGCTGTTGTACTATGTTAAGGAGTAGTTTGCACATACACAGACCTTTGGGGGAGGCTGTGTGAGAAAGCCTTACAGATCAAGGCCCAACAGCACCACCTCTTGGAGAAAGATTAATACTGTGAACTAGTCAGGACATGCCAATCCACACTGACAAGCAGCAGACTAGAAAGCAAGCAGACTGTGTGAAGCTACATAGACTTTTGCTGTTTCCCAAATTATGTGTGCATTCTTGAGGATATGTGTTTTCCACTTCTTAGTTATGGATAATTTGATCATTTTTCCAGGTTGTATTGTTATATGGAAATATATATGAGTTTGTGTTAGCCAAGTGGCCTGATGGCTTAGTTGTATTTTGGTTGAAATGCCAGCATTGCAACTCAGTTTACTGTTATTGTGACCATGTGTTGTTAACATGAGAAGTGTTGAAATATTTACTGTTTCATATTTGATGCAATGCTGTTAAACATGTTTGATTCAACAGATGTTACTGTTGAAAATTATATTGTTTCACCACTAATATTGCATCTGTGCTGTTGTACTATGTTTAAGGAGCAGTTTACACATAAGATAGGGAAATTACTGGTGAATTTAAGAATCGTATGCTCATATGGCTGCTTATTTTTTAAATATTTATTGATTTGATTTTTGAATAACATGCTGAGCATTTCATAATATATGTTTTATTGCCTTTCTTTCAGACCACACACATGCATATGTTGTACCCTGATGTAAAGTCCAGCAATCTTTATTAAAGAAGAGAAACAGATCTCTCAGTCCCAGTGCCTTGATTCTCTGACCGGAATCATAGTCCATAATCTGCCGCCTCAACCAGAAATCCTGTTTTCTGATACTCGACCCTCAAACAGGTGTCAAAATGTGTAAGTGTTATTATAACAAAACACGTAAGACTTTTGTTCTTTTAATGGTGGGGCCTCTTGTAAATTAACCTAAAATGATTTGCTTATTTCCTGTGTTGCTGTGTATGCTGACTTCCATTACAGGCACCATGATAAACCCACTGAAAAAAAAATATAATGTAAAATTACAAGTCCTCGTCAAGCACAGCCAGCAACATACAAATGAACCTCTGTCACACAGACTGTATATGACAGAAAAAAGTGGACCACCTTCTTTTGAAGTAGCACTGTTAAGTTTTCTCACTAGCCAAGGTTAAAGATCTGTTATCAAAATAATTTCCTGGAAAGTGTGTAGAGTTGCATGACCATTGAAGTAAACCAGTTGGCAAAGTTGTTTAATGACCAGTCTGTTTTTTTTTTAAACACATGCACAAATCTTTCATATTTTAACATGTCCTTGCATGTGGTCAATTCTACACATTTTCTTTTGGGCTGAATAAATGTTTAAGCGACTCTGCAGTGAGTTTATCTTTGGGCCAATGTGGAGGAAATAGTGGGGATTTGTTAGTACTTCTGCCTCAGCTTTGCATCCCTTCCTATTCACTGTGTTATTGGACTTTTAGAAGTCAGTATGTGGATCTATTGCATTTCAGGAAGTCGGGAGCATGTCATCAGGAATAACTGTACGTCTGTTATGTAAAGATCAGATGGTTTACTAAGGTTAGCCCAACTCTTATTCTAAGTCTTTTTCAAAAGTCTGTTTCAGAATCAGTTCAACAATACAACCCCTAACAGTTTTTGTGTGTGGTAGGGTTGATACTGATTACTGTGTGATGAAAACAGAGGTTTGAATTGCCGCTCTCATTTTTCCAGAAAACAGCTCCCAGTATGTGAGTGTTTCTTCATTTTATCAATTAGCTTTGCTTTTTCTAGAATTATGTGTCGTCTTTGTGGCCTCTTCAACATAGAGGAATATAAAAGTATTTTAGTCAGGGCTTATTCTTCTCAGAGGTCATCAACCAACCATATCCTGGTGGCTTTTACTGACCTCTGGATGAAAACCAATTTTCACACAAATTAACACAGGTTTGCTATACAATCATACTCATGGTCCTTCAGTCCATCCTTTAAATTTTTTTATACAGTGGGGAGAACAAGTATTTGATACACTGCCAATTTTGCAGGTTTTCCCATTTGCAAAGCATGTAGAAGTCTTTAATTTCATCATATGTACTCTTCATCTGTGAGTGAAGGAATCTAAAACAAAAATCCAGAACATCACATTGTGTGATTTTTAAGTAATTAATTTGCACTTTATTGCATGGCATTTGATTCCCAACAACCAATAAGAATCCCAGCTCTAACAGGCCTGTTAGTTCTTCTTTAAGAGGCACTGGGTCCCAGCGACGCCTCGACTCCAGTCTTCGGGTGTCCAGCCGACGACTCAGCCCTTGCTCAAGCCACTGAGGGTCTGGTTGACACCTCAACCCCTGCTCACCCCACCGAGGGTCTCGGCGATGCCTAAGCCCCTGCCCAAGCCACTGAAGGTCTCGGCGACGCCTCAGCTCCAGCCACGCCACTGAGGGTCTCGGCGACGCCTCAGCTCCTGCCCACGCCACTGAGGGTCTCGGCGACCCCTCTGCTTCTGCTCCTGGTCTGAAGGCCTTCCAGGGGTTCAGCGGGAGATTAGTCCTCATCCTGGCCTCTGAAACCGGAGACGAGGGTTTTGAGGATGAACTGCCACCTGAGCGGTTTGAGAAGGAACTCATCCTTGTCTTAGCCTCTGAACCCAGAGACAAGGGGTTCGAGGAGGAAGCGCCGCCGGATTCTGTTTCTGAGGGGTTCAAGGAGCAGCTTGTCCTTATTCCGGCCTCCGAGGGTCCCCCAGACTCTGCATCTGCCTCCGAGGGTCCCGTCAGCTCCAAACTCCAAGCCTGACTCCAAGCCACCGGAGTTCCACCAAGTTCCTGGAGGGTCCTCAATGCTCCATGGACGACCTCCTGATCTGCCGTCCCAAGAGTCCTCTACTCTGCTTGGCCAACCTCCAGACCGAGGGTCCTCTACTCTCCTCGGCTGACCTCCAGACCCAGTTCCTTCGTCGCCAGCCTCCTACACTCCTGTTTGGCCACGCAGGTTTCCTGACCAACCTGCAGGTTCCCGCCGACACCGGCCTCTGCACTTTCTATGTCTCTGCTGGCCTCTTTGTCTTTGCCTCTGTCCGCCAAAGTCTCTACATCTCTGTCGGCCTCCATGTCTCTGCCGCCGGCCGCCAAGGTCTCTACGTCTCTGTCAGTCGGCCTCCACGTCTCTGCCGCTGGTCGCCAAGGTCTCTACGTCTCTGTCGGCCTCCACGTCTCTGCTCCAGCCCGCCAAAGTCTCCACGTCTATGCCGGTCTCCAGGTTCTTGTCCTTGCCTTTTATCGACACTGCTGGTCTCCACATTTTCGCCGACATTGCCGGACGCCCTGGTTCTTGAACACTGGGTTCTTGATCCCGCCTGAACTTTGTGCCTGCACAAGGCGATGTCCGGGTAGCCCGCCTGAACTTTGTGCTTGCGCGGGGTGACGTCCTGGTTGCCCACCTGAACTTTGTGCCTGCTCGGGACGACCTCCTGGTCGCCCGCCTGAACTTTGTTTTTGGTTCGTTTCTTGCCCTCCTTCCTAGGTCCCTGAGGCTCACCCTGCTTGGGTTGTTTTTTGGACTCTTGGGGTGTCTGGTATCCACCCTTGAGGTGTGATGGGTCTGTTATGATTTGGGGCTGTTGGGTTTTTGGTTGCGGGTTTTTCCTCTTATGTTTTTCACAGTTGAAATTTTGAATCATGCTTCTGTTCTTCATTTACCTGGTCATGCTTTAGTTTTTGTCTTCTAGTTCATGTTTTGTCAAGTTAGGTTTTTGGATCTGGTTTTGCTTTAGTTTCATGTTTTTCTAGTTATGTTTCTATTAGTTTGTATCCTTGATTTTCTGTTTTGCTCCAGTCACATTTTGTTCTCTCCTGTATGTCAATCAACTTTATTTGGTTCACCCGCACTAAGCAAATCAGTCTCCTTGTTTCACCTTGTTCTTGTTCTTTATATACACACATCTGTTCTGTTCATTCCTGGCGGAAACATATTTGATCACCATCTCTATCCATGTACTTTCCTTCACCCATGCCAAGCCTGTCTTGCCAGCCTGTCCATGTTTGTTTTTTGCCACCTTCTTCGATAAGTTTTTGTTCATTAAATCATTTCACTTACCTATGCTGCCTGCTCATATGCATTCTAGTGTCCCCTGTTACGCAAATCCTGACACTAATGTAAAGCACAGCTCAGCATGATGTTTACATTTTTTTTCTGTCACACACAAACATGCACACTCACACACATACAAATATTTCTTACATAACTTTATATCTCTCACCCTCTCTTACCCCCACCACCTATTTAATTTTCTGTCTTTTTCTCTGCTATATCTCTGCTTCTGGACTTCATATCAAGCAACCCCAAGCACTAACTATGACCTCACTTGGGTCTATCTGTTTCTGTGGTGACATGGGCTGTCCAACTTTAGTGACACATGCATAACTAAGGTTTGTCACATAGAATGTGCATGGAGCTGGCACAAGAGAGAAAAAGTAAAAAAAAAGTCTGGTAGTGTAGTACAATGTGATTTATTTTCCTCTTTTCAAAAAAACGGACCCCAAGAGGATTGAACAACCGGTTGGGGGGAAAGGGGCGGTTAGGTTTTGCCAAATCAAAGAAATAAATAAAACAAAACAGCGCCGAACTGTAACCTAAACTAAGCCAGAAGAAATAAAGGAAAAGAAAGCTGCTATTCTAGACTAACAAAACAAGCCAAAAACATTACATGGGTGGCACCAACCTACTTACCTAGTGTGTATAACAGAGAAAAACTACATGATGGAAATGTACAGGGTACCCCAAACTTACCTAGCCCACAAACTCCCACCACAAACCTTGAAACAATGCTGGAGAACAAAGCCTGTGCCAAAAAGCCAGCCAGGTGAAGCCACACCCCTAGCCCTACAGGTGAGCAGTTTATGTAGAGCTGCCTGATTGGGTCCCTCAAGGCAAATTGGCATCACCCTGCACTCTGAACCTGTGAGAGACAGGAGACAGAAGGAGAGGGGGGAGAAACACACAGTCCATCAGACATGTAACACCCCACCCTTACAAGTCCAAACAAAATGTTTGGTATGCCTAAAACTAAAAACGCAAGGTCAAAACATACATGACAAAGCATCTGCCAAAACATTTTCCAACCCTTTTTTATGGCAGATCTTGAGGTTGTACTCCTGAATGATCAAAGCCCACCGCATAAGTCGCTGATTTTGATTGTACATCCTACAAAGGAAGACAAGTGGGTTATGGTCTGTGAAGACTGTTATGGGCTCCACACTCAAGCCAAGATAAACCTAATAATGCTGCAATGCCAAAAGCAATGCAAGCGTTTCTTTTTCAATAGTAGAATACCTACTTTGATGAAGGTTGAACTTCCTTGAGAAGTAACCTACAGGATGATCTATGCCATCTTTATCTTCCTGCAGCAGGACAGCTCCTACCCCAACTGCACTGGCATCTACCTCCAGTTTAAATGGCAGGTTGACATTTGGGGCGGAAAGAACAGGAGAACAAGAAAGCAATCCTTTCAGATTCTGAAACGCACGCTGGCACTCCTCAGACCACGTAAAAGGTCTAGAAGGACTGGTCAAAGCAGTTAAAGGGGCCGCTACCGTCGAAAAATTCTTACAAAAGCGACGATAGAACTCAGCCACCCCCAGGAATCAACGGAGCTCCCTTCTGTTAGAAGGAACTGGAAAGTCCGAGACTTTGACTTTAGCATCTACAGGACGCACCTGACCTCCACCAACTTGTTGACCAAGGTAGAGAATGCTACCTTTACCAAACTCACATTTTGAGAGATAGAGTGTCAGTGAGGCGGCTGCGAGGCATTTGTTGTGGCCATTTATGTTCAATTTTGTAAATCATAAGTTCTATTTACTTATAAGTTGTTAGAATATATTTCAGTTTGTTTGGAATGATGATATAAAATTAATTGTTTAGAATTATTATGATTTCTTTGGTAACTTTTAAACCCCTCCCAGTAATTTAAGAGATTAAGAACACACTGTGCGGCGCTTGTGGGATCAGAATGTCCGGCGTGATGACGTGAGGTTTTTTACAATTATTTTTTGACCACTTTTCGACCACTTTTTGTCCTTGTAAGATGCGTTTAAGCCAATTTACGTTTACATTTAAGTTGTAAGAATTTTCTGGTTATCATTTTGCCTATAATTTTGCAAGAAATAAAAGGATATTTTTCAAACAATATACTCGGAAGTGCGTTCAAGAAACCAGACCACCTGTTGCCACCAACGGCCTTTTTTCTTTGGAACTATTTTGGCTTGGAAACAGAAAGGCCGTGACAGCGTCTGTAAACCTCACGCAAGGTAGCAAGATGGTCAGTCCAATCACTGGAGTATATAACAAAGTCATCTAGGTACACTCGGCAGTTCGGCACACCTCCCAGTACTTTATTTACAAGCCTTTGAAACGTAGCTGGAGCATTACATAACCCAAAAGGCATCAGTGTGTACTGAAAAAAACTGTCCGGTGTTACAAAAGCAGAAATATTCGAGGCCCTTTTCGTTAATGGTACTTGCCAGTACTCCTTTAGCATGTCAAGTTTAGTGACATATGTAGCTGGCCCCACATCATCGATACAGTCATCGATGAGGGGTAAGGGATATGCATCAAGGACTGTTACAGCATTCACTTTTCGAAATTCAGTACAGAACCTTGGGGTTCCATCAGCCCTCATGTCCAATAAACATGGGCTACAACTTGGAATAGCAAGTCCAGTTTTAACAAGGTACCTCACTTCTTGTTTCATAACTTCCCTTTTTATAGTATTGACATGGTATGCTCGCTGTTTTATAGGTACTGGATTGGTAAGAACTATGTCATGAGACAGCACATTTGTTTGGGTAGGAACATCACTGAATAGACATCAGAATCAGAATCAGAAAAGCTTTATTGCCAAGTACGTTTTTGGACATACAAGGAATTTGTTTTGGCGTAGTCATTGCAATACAGTACAAATTAAACAGTATAAACATATCTACAATATAATATAAATACATGTGCACAGTTTTAAGTGAGTGAGAGTAAATATAGAGCAGTATAAGATGCAAGAGCAATACAACAGTGCAGGTGATCATTGTGCAAGTATGGCAGTGCAAGTAAAGCAGGAGTCCATGCTGAGCGTTAATGTAACGCATAGAGTTACAGGTTACAGGTGTCCTGTCAGCAAAAAAGGGGGGGGTGTGGGGGAAAGGGAGAGTGTCAGGGTGGTTTCCGGGCTTTGTTAACCAGGCTGGTGGCAAATGGGAAAAAACTGTTCTTGTGGCGTGAGGTTTTGGTCCGGATGGACCGCAGCCTCCTGCCAGAGGGGAGAGTCTCAAAGAGTCTGTGACCGGGGTGGGAGGGATCAGCCAGAATCTTCCCTGCCCGCTTCAGGGTCCTGGAGGTGTACAGTTCCTGGAGCGACAGTAGACTGCAGCCAATCACCTTCTCAGCAGACCGAATGACACGCTGCAGTATGCCCTTATCCTTGGCTGTAGCAGCGGCGTACCAGATGGTGATGGAGGAGGTGAGGATGGACTCAATGATGGCTGTGTAGAAGTGCACCATCATAGTCTTTGGCAGGTTGAAATTCTTCAGCTGCCGCAGGAAGAACATCCTCTGCTGGGCTTTCTTGATGAGGGAGCTGATGTTTGGCTCCCACTTGAGATCCTGGGAGATGATGGTTCCCAGGAAGCGGAAAGATTCTACAGTGTCAATTGTGGAGTCACAGAGGGTGATGGAGGCAGGTGGGGCTGGGCTCTGCCTGAAGTCCACAACCATCTCTACTGTCTTTAGAGCGTTGAGCTCAAGGTTGTTCTGGCTGCACCAGTCCAACAGATGGTCCACCTCCCATCTGTACGCAGACTCGTCACCATCAGAGATGAGTCCGATCAGGGTGTTGTCGTCCGCAAACTTCAGAAGCTTGACAGACTGGTGACTGGAGGTGCAGCTGTTGGTGTACAGGGAGAAGAGCAGAGGAGAGAGAACACAGCCTTGGGGGGAACCGGTGCTGATGGTCAAGGAGTCAGAGACGTGCTTCCCCAGCCTCACGCGCTGCTTCCTGTCAGACAGGAAGTCAGTGATCCACCTGCAGGTGGAGTCGGGCACACTCAGCTGGGAGAGCTTCTCCTGTAGCAGAACTGGGACGATGGTGTTGAAGGCAGAGCTGAAATCCACAAACAGGATCCTGGCATAGGTTCCTGTGGAGTCCAGGTGCCGGAGGATGAAGTGAAGGGCTAGGTTGACTGCATCATCTACAGACCTGTTGGCTCTGTAGGCAAACTGCCTAGAGGGTCTTTTAGGTGTGAAGTCTAGCATGAGTTTCTCAACGTCTTGAGCCTGGTCAGCTGGTAAATGTGACAAATAGTGGGGTAGGTTAGACAAAACCTTACTATTATTAAGCCTTGCAAGCTGGGAAGCACCTTTTTGCATGACCCACTTCTCATTGGTAGGATTTGAAGCCATACAGGCTATAGGTGAAACTGAATCAACCTGACTATCAGAAACTTGATCATTTTCTCTTGAGTGATACAGTTTCATCATGTTGATATGACAGAGTCTAGTTTCACAACACATGTTGTCTCAAGGCACTTCACAACAGTCAGGTACATACATTCCAATTAATCCTAACCATTGAACAGTGCAGTCGGAGTTAGCTTTTTATTCAAATTGGATAAAAAGTTTTTCTATCTAAGGAAACCCAGCAGATTGCATCCAGTCAGTGACTTGCAGCATTCCCTCCTCCCGGATGAGCATGTAGAGACAGTGGACAGTGGCTGGCGTTGACTTTGCAGCAATCCCTCATACTGAGCATGCATGTAGCGACAGCAGAGAGGAAAAACTCCCTTTTAACAGGAAGAAACCTCCAGCAGAACCAGGCCCAGTGTGAGCGGCCATCTGCTACGACCGACTGGGGGTTTGAGAGAAAAGAGCAGAGACACAAAAAGAACACAGAAGCACTGATCCTGGAGTACTTTCTATGGGAAGGAAAAGTAAATGTTGATGGATGTAGCTCCTTTAGTCGTTTCACCTAGAAAGAAAGAACAGATAAACTCTGAGCCAGTTTTCAAGGTTAGAGTCTGAAAGAGAGCACATAGAGTTTGTTACAGTTAAGCTCAGTCAATCGCCATGTCTAGGAGAGAGAAAGGGTTAAACACTAAAAGACAGGGCTATGTGGATCATTGGTAGAGGGTGAGCATTAAGTTGTTGCCAGCAGAAGCTGGGACGATTCCCCTCTCCAGAAAGGTGTCACAGGTAGAAACAGAGCCAGGCCATGTGTAGCTTCTAGGAAGAGAATAAAGAGAACAAGGTTAAAAGATGAAATAACAGCAAATAATGCAAAATTGGAGAGTAGTGTGAGAATGTAGCGAAGAGGGTGAAAGTGGTCGTTATGTCCTCCAGCAGCCTAAGCCTATAGCAGCATAACTACACAGATAGTTTCAGTTCAGATTATTTAGTTAAACGGCGCTTATTTACAACAATGTCGTCTCAAGGAACTCCACAAAGGGTCCCACTGATGGTCATTGTTATACTAAAAACTACAAGTATTGGGATAACTCTCTCTGTCAGACTGATTATAACATTGGAAAAGAGAAGGGGTCATACAGGTAGTAGAAATGGAGTGTGTGTTTGCACCTCAACCATAACTGAGCCGGTTTAGGCTAAACTTGACTCCCCCTTACTCCAACCAACAGGGAGGGAGGAAGGCTCCCTCCCTGATTAACTAAGCCACTCAAGCTATAAGCTTTATCAAAAAGGAAAGTGTTAAGCCTAGCCTTAAAAGTAGACAGGGTGTCTGCCTCACGGACTAAAACTGGGAGCTGGTTCCACAGGAGAGGAGCCTGATAACTAAAGGATCTGCCTCCCATTCTACTTCTAGAGACTCTAGGAACCACCAGTAAACTTGCAGTCTGAGAACAAAGTGCCCTGTCAGGAACATATGGAACACTCAGATCTCTGATGTATGATGGAGCTAGATCATTAAGGGCTTTATATGTGAGGAGGAGAATTTTAAATTCTATTCTAAATTTGACAGGGAGCCAATGAAGGGAAGCTAAAATAGGAGAAATATGATCTCTTTTTAATTTTCATCTGAACTCTTGCTGCAGTATTCTGAATCAGCTGTAGGCTTTTAACTACATTTTGTGGACATCCTGATAGTAAAGAATTACAATAGTCCAACCTTGAAGTAACAAATGCATGGACTAGTGTTAGGGTTTGAAAACCTTTGTATTGTTTATCACTCATGTCTGCTCTAAGTGCTTTTCCCTCCTACATGCCACAGAAAGGGATATGGGGGAGACGAGTGAGTTATGCTTTTCTGTTCATACCAAGTCCTCACTCCCTCTCTGTTTATAATCAAGACACATGAACCCTAACCTTTCTGACCCCACGCACACACACACACACACCCTGAATGTTTGTTGAACTGTGTGTGAACCAGCATGTATAAATAAAGAGAGAGGGGTGCCAACACTTGGTAGTTTGCACTGTAAAAGTGAGCTACCCTTGCTGCAAGTAAATCTGACTCTGTATCGTTCTTGCCTCTGAGTTGACTAATTAATACCTAACATTAACTTGGTCCTTCGAGCCGGAGAGATTTCAATAACCTTATTTTATTTGCTTTAACAGTGACTCTCAGAGGATCCAGAGAGTCACCAAGACGTCAACTTCGAGGTGAGACAGTTTTAAAATAGAATAAGCGCTAAGATAAGAAAAAGTCGTTGGTAGTGTCTCGCCATAAGGAGACAGCAATTGCATAGGTTTTATTTCGCCGGAAGGAAATAGCGATAAATTTAGGTAGGATCTCGCCGCAAGGAGATCACAAACGACTAGGTAGTTCCGCCGTAAGGGAACTGGATAATTTGGTTGGTAGCATTTCGCCGGAAGGAAATGAAATTAAATGTTGAATAATAAGGGAGCTAGGTCGACCATACATATTGCTGAAGGGACATAAATATGTTAAAATACTAACTGTGTGAGTGATGTTGTGTGTGTTTGGAAGACTAAGCATTTTTGGAAGAATCATAGCAAGATTCTGCTGGTCCTGTGTTTTCTTTTGCCCAGATTAAAACTACGTAGTGGGGACTTTGGGGATTAAGGTCGGATTTCATTCCAGAAAATTAACAGCGCTGCGAACTAGTCGCAGTAGAAGGGCGTGTTAATGTCCTCCCCATAAGTCTCATGCCAGTGACCTTTTATCTGGGACATTCATACTATAATTGATGTAACGTGCCAGAGGAAACTGCAGGAGGGGACACGGACGCCTGGCCAGCCTGGAGACGTTGTCCTCAGTCCACCTCCATTTTACGGAGGGGAGTCCTTATGCCCGCCTGCGGCTTCTGGCCGATTGGATGCGAACTATTTGTCTACAAATATATTTGGGTGAGAAGTTGCTCTGTATGATATAATGTATATTATTATTATTTTTTATTTTATTACACAGTAACCATCATCTCCTAAAAAATGAAAAGAAAAGGTGGGGATGATTGTGTTAAATTTGCTTTAACTTGGGAAGATAAGTTTGGTTTTTCACAGAGTGTGAGTTTGAGCGTAAATAAGTTAAATAGTTGAAATAGTTTCAAGTAAAACAGTTGATGGATGGAGATGAGAAAAGTAAAAAACATAAGAAAAAGATTAAAAATCACAGAGTGCATCAATTAAGGTGTTAAAGAGTTAAAACTTTCCTGCAGGAAGTTTCGTTTGTCTTAAATATTGTGATCAGTCGGAAAAGAAAGGAGTATAGTGCATGTTATGAAAGGAAGTGACAGGCAGGTGGACAACTGACTGACTGACTGATAATACTTCTGTGTGCAAAATCTGAAACTATTCTAAACTTTTTCTTCTGCCTCTCTCTCTCACACGCACACACACATATATGGGATTTGAGTGCAACATCTGCGTTTTTCAGTCTGGACTTTGGAAACCTCCCCTTCCCATGGCTACTCCGCCAGAGAGGCTTCTTCATCATGGCCTGTAAGAGAGAGAGGGTCTGCCTGCCTGCCTGCTTGCTGCAAATCACAGTTTGAGTTTCCACCTGAACGAAACTCAGAAGAAGTCTGGCCCAAACCCACTAAGATGGACAACGATCCATGCTGCTGCAGAGCCAGAAGAGCGATACACTGGATTTATATTGAAAGCACATTTTATGCGGGCAGAAGAGAAACAGGCCGGAGCAAAGTTCTTTCTCCCTTCTGGAGAAGTTAAAGTGGACAAAGAAGGAGTGAATGTCTCACCAACAGACCTGGGAAGGGCCTGGGTTGTTTTTGGACTGATAGAGGACTGTGTGCCATGACAGTCTGACTTTGGAGCAATTTAGAATCTGATGGGGGTAACGTACAAACACACACACATTTGCATAAATCTTTTCCTATTTTCGGCAACGAAGAACGCTTATTAACTGCTGCTCATGTGACATGCTTGCTTGACGTGGACAGATATAGCAGGTTAAAATATTATTTTAGGGTTGGAAAAGTATCGTCAAAAGGGTGATAACTCATTTGATACTTTCCAGTTAATTATTTCAGAGATGCAAGTTCTCTTTCGTCGTGGAATATTCAGGTTCAATTATTATAGTTATTAAAAGTTATTAAAATGCAGAGAAAGTTACATTTCCAAAACTCAGCAGTAACCATGTGTTTCTATGTCATTCTCAGGACAGATCTCATGAAGGAACATTTTCTAAACCCATTGCATGCGTAACACCTGATGGGCTTCTCCTTCAGGTATTATTTTCTGTTGTCAGAGTTTGTATCCCGTAAATCTAATGGGTAGAGACCTCATGAAAACAGGCTTAATTTTACTGCAGATGGACTTCATTCAGTCTCTGACACAGTACTTACAGCGGGGTGCAGTTTTTGTCCGCAAGTGCTAATTTACACTTATGGAAGGTACAAATTCATTGTTTTTCACAGCAGCTGCTGGGAAGAGGTTATATTAGTTTTTCTTCCTTCCTTCTTCTGGTTCATGCAGCGTGTTGATTTACACTGTACCTTATATCAGGTCCTGACAAAAACTATGAAAGGCTTGGTTCTGCAGGTTCTTTTTTTTCTCCCTTTGGTGAAGGAAAGGAAACCTAATTAGTTCTGTGCTGCATAGGAATATTAAAACACTTGTTTTCTAAGATATCACTGGCTAAAACATTTTAAACTTTTGAGAGTAATTGGTTTTGTTAAACACATTATCCTTGGTAAAATAAACCTTTAAAATGAGAATGGGAAAAATTGGGTAATTTTTGAAGGTAAGAAAGAACCTGATCGGACAGTGGTACCACACAAAAAGTAAAACAGATCTAAGCCAATGATGGGTTCCAGTCATTTGGTGGCTTTGAAATGCAATAATACTCAAAATTTCTACTCTGGGGGACACAGATTGGGGTTGAAGAATTTTGTTCTGGAACCAAGGTTAGGATTTTTATATCAAAATAAAGACAAGTAAAATCCTTCATTTTAGGAAAAGAAAAAAATAATAATAAAGGCTCTCTCAAGACTAAAGAGAATGGTCGGCTCAAACTCCAGTCTCCTTGTTTGATTTCTTAGGGTTTAAAGATTAAAAGAATACATAGGAGTAGAAACGTACACAGGGTAATTTCAGATTACTAAATCATAAAATATTGGAACATTTATCAGCATTTGGATTATTAAAGAGGGGTTCTAGTAAAAATGTTCTCCCCAACTCTCAAAATTTAAATAGCCAAATTAAGAAAAATTATATGTGTCCTCCATTTTAAACGCTATGTGGAACAAAGTCCAGTTTGGAGTCAAGCTTCTTATCTTAATTTCTGATTAAGTCAAACACTGCAGTTTTTGTTTTGTTTGGGTATACCATAAAAATGTCAACGCCGGCTTAAAATACTTGTTTGCATTTAACCTGAGCAGAGAAATTCTGGAATACAGCTGGGATCAAATTGAGCCAAACAAAAAGAAAACTATAACAATAACTTTCAGGGTTGTAGTTATTATTATTACAGAGTTACAGTACAAAGAATTGGCAAAGGGTTTGAGCATCAGTAAATTTGGATTCATTTAAGAGAAAACTGTTGCTGTGCTTCTAAATAGTTTGAGATCTCTTTGGACTATGTGCACTCATCTTAAAAAGGATCCTGAAGATTGTCATAACAAAACTGATCAATTACAGCATTAAAAGATATGACTGAGAAAGCATATTATGAAAAGAGATTGTTAAAAATTACTTTGAATTCTTGAAGCTTCAAATTTGGCCATTTGTCTGTCTTTGATGTTTTGTCTTTGTTTTGTTGGAATGAATCTTTGTTGCATGACACAATAATCCATGTTTAGAATAATGTTTCTAAATCCCAGATTGATTGAAACTTTGAGTTTTCAGGAGAGTTAAGAAGCAGCTTGTTTCTGAGGTAGGTATGTTAACAGTTTTGCAGTTTAAGGTACACTTTGATGGGTTGGAATGAAGAAACTGTGGGTCCCGCCCATACGCTGCCCACCAGAGGTTAGTTCTGCCTGACTCTGCCCACCTACCAGGTTGGTTCATGCTTTCACTTTCATGGAAATGCTCAGCACCTTCCTTCCTGAGTTTTCACACTGTTTAAGAGACAAAAGAATCAAAATGCTTGTAGTGATTGTTGCCTTAAAAACATGTTTTTTGTATAATGATAAAGGATGTAGCATGACATTTAGATTTATGTGTTTTACTATAAAAAGGTTAATGAAATAGTTAAAACTTTAAAAACAATTAGTTTTGCATACAGAATCATTGGTGATTTATTAGATTGAAAGTTTTCCCTGGTGCCATTAAGCTAACTGACAGTTCAAGATATGCCAAAAGTAAGCAATATATTTTGATAAAGAATCAGTTATGATTTCATACTTGACAGGAATTATTTATTAGATTAAATTTGTAGAGTGTATGCATCAGAATTACATTAGATTTCCATTAATCTAATACTTATCTTCATACAAGAGAAATCAGGATGATATGGGACTTATTCCTAAGTGAAATATTGATAAACTGTACAACGCATGAAGTTTGTGTTTTGTTGTTAATGGAACTGTGTTGCAGTTAAAAACATCTGGATTTTATTTATGTTGGTTTCGTTAAATTCATAGAGACACATAGTTATGTCAGAATTAATTTATTTGGTTCTATGTAATGTGATCTTGGTTACTAGAACATTTTTGTTTAAACCTTTTGCTGCATTGTCGCATGGGTTGGACCCTGCGCCAGAAGAGGGGAATGTCAGAATAAAGTAACATGGGGATAATGCCAAGATCATTTTTTCCCACATCTTTGTGTAAAGATAGGATGTTGTTTTACTGTCAAAATCTGTCCACTGTGTTTTCTCAGGTTTCACAGACGGTGAAGGCTGCATTACCAGGAACAGCCACTTCCACCCTCCAGTCCTTTATTCCTGGCGACTGGATTCTGGTCAGAGAATCTAGGAGAAAACACTGGAAGTCCAGGCACTGGAATGGCCCATATCAGATCTTACTAGTCACCCAGGAAAGCTGCAGGAAAGCTCCAGCTCCTCCAGCTTCATCTGGCTTCCAGGATACAACTCATCTTCCTTTTCTGTTCGTACCAAGTCCTCACTCCCTCTCTGTTTATAATCAAGACACATGAACCCTAACCTTTCTGACCCCACACACACACACACACACACACACACACCCTGAATGTTTGTTGAACTGTGTGTGAACCAGCATGTATAAATAAAGAGAGAGGGGTGCCAACACTTTGTAGTTTGCACTGCAAAGTGAGCTACCCTTGCTGCAAGTAAATCTGACTCTGTATCGTTCTTGCCTCTGAGTTGACTAATCAATACCTAACACCTAACTAGTTTATCAGCGTCACTCCTGGATAGGATATTTCTAATTTTAGGAATGTTCCAGAGGTGAAAGAAGGAAATCCTAGAAACCTGTTTAAAATAAGATTTAAATGACTGGTCAAAAATAACACCAAGGTACTCGTACTCATCGTCTTCTGCTTATCCGGGACCGAGTCGCGGGGGCAGCAGACTCAGCAGAGACACCCAGATGTCCCTCTCCCCAGACACCTACTCCAGCTCCTCCGGGTGAGCCCAAGGCATTCCCAGGCCAGCCGAGAGAAATAGTCCCTTCAGCGTGTCCTGGGCTATCCCCTGGGCCTCCTCCCAGAAGGACGTGCCTGGAACACCTCCCAAGGAATGCGTCCAGGAGGCATCCGGTATAGATGCCCGAGCCACCTCAACTGGCTCCTCTCGATGTGGAGGAGCAGCGGCCGAGCTCCTCACCCTATCTCTAAGGGAGTGCCCGGCCACCCTACGGAGGAAGCTCATTTCAGCCGCTTGTAACCGGGATCTCGTTCTTTCGGTAAAGACCCAAAGTTCATGGCCATAGGTGAGGGTAGGAACGTAGACTGACCGCTAAATTGAGAGCTTTGCTTTTCGGCTCAGCTCTCTCTTCAAAACAACGGACCGGCACAGTGCCCCCATTACTGCGGCAGCCGCACCGATCCGTCTGTTGATCTCCCGCTCCATTTTTCCCCCACTCGTGAACAAGACCCCGAGATACTTAAACTCCTCCACTTGAGGCAGGAACTCCCCTCCAACCTGAAGAGGACAAGCCACCCTTTTCCGGTCGAGAACAATGGCCTCGGACTTGGAGGAGCTGATCTTCATCCCAGCCGCTTCACACTCGGCTGCGAACCACCACAGCGCATGCTATAGGTCTTGGCTAGAGGGGGCCAGCAGGACCACATCATCTGCAAAAAGAAGAGACGAAATCCACTGGTCCCCAAACCGCACCCCCTGGGTCCTTGGCCCTTGGCTGCGTCTAGAAATCCTGTCCATAAAAGTTATGAACAGGACCGGTGACAAAGAGCAGCCCTGCCGGAGTCCAACATGCACCGGGAACAGGTCCAACTTAGTGCCGGCAATGCGAACCAAACTTCTGCTCCGCTCGTACAGGGACCGGATGACCCCTAATAAAGGGCACCCGATTTCATACTCCTGGAGCACCCCCACAGGGCATCACGAGGGACACAGCCAGGTCCACAAAACACATGTGAACGAGTTGGGCAAACTCCCATGAACCCTCGAGCACCCTGTAGAGCGTATAGAGCTGGTCCAGTGTTCCACGGCCGGGACGAAAACCACACTGCTCCTCCTGAAACTGAGGTTCGACTATTGGCCAGACTCTCCTCTCCAATACCCTGGCGTAGGACTTACCAGGGAGGCTGAGGAGTGTGATACCCCTGTAGTTGGAACACACCCTCCGGTCCCCCTTCTTATGAAGGGGGACCACCACCCCAGTCTGCCAGTCCAGAGGCATTGTCCCCGACCGCCACGCAATGTTGAAGAGGTGTGTCAACCATGACAGCCCAACAACATCCAGAGATTTGAGGGCGGATCTCATCCACCCCCGAAGCCTTGCCACCGCAGAGCTTTTTAACCACCTCGGTGACTCCAGCCTGGGTGATGAAAGAGTCCAACCCTGAGTGCCCAGCCTCTGTTTCCACCACGGAGTGCGTGATGGCAGGATTGAGGAGATCCTCGAAGTACTCCTTCCACCGCTCGATAATGTCCTCAGTCGAGGTCAGCAGCCTCCCAGCCCCACTATAAACAGTGTTGGCGACGCACTGCTTTCCCCTCCTGAGGCGCCGGACTGTTTGCCAGAATCGCTTCAAGGCCAAACGGTAGTCCTTCTCCATGACCTTACCGAACTCCTCCCAGGCCCGAGTTTTTGCCTCTGCCACAGCCTGGGCCGCAGCACGCTTCGCCTCACGGTACCCGTCAGCCGCCTCAGGAATCCCACAAGCCAACCACAGCCGATAGGACTCCTTCTTCAGCTTGACAGCATCCCTTACTGCCGGTTTCCACCACCGGGTTCTGGGATTGCCGCCACGACAGGCACCGCAGACCTTACGGCCACAGCTATGGGCAGCAGCATCGACAATAGATGCAGAGAACATGGTCTACTCGGACTCTATGTCTCCAACACCCCCGGAATCTGGTCAAAGCTCTCCCGGAGGTGGGAGTTTAATATATCCCTGGCCGAGGGCTCCGCCAGGTGTTCCCAGCAGACCCTCACTATGCGCTTGGGCCTGCCAAGTCTGTCCGGCTTTCTCCACTTCCAGCGGATCCAACTCACCACCAGGTGGTGATCAGTGGACAGCTCAGCCGCTCTCTTCACTCGAGTGTCCAAAACATGCGGCTGAAGGTCTGATGATATGACAACAAAGTCAATCATCAACCTCCTGCCTTTGGTGTCCTGGTGCCAAGTGCACTGATGGACACCCTTATGTTTGAACATGGTGTTCATTATGGACAATCTGTGACTAGCACAGAAGTCCAATAACAAAACACCACTCGGATTCAGATCAGGGAGGCCATTCCTCCCGATCACACCTCTCCAGGTGTCACTGTCATTTCCCACATGGACATTGAAGTCCCCCAGCAGAATAATGGATTCCCCGGGAGGGGCACTATCCAGCAACCCGACAGGGACACCAAGAATGCCGGGTACTCCGCACTACCGCTCGGCCCGTAGGCCGAGACGACAGTCAGAGACCTATCCCCAACCCGGAGGCGCAGGGATATGACCCTCTCATCCACTGGGGTAAACCCCAACACGAGTTGGCTGAGCTGGGGGGCAACAAGCAAACCCACACCAGCCCGCCGCCTCTCCCCGTGGGCCACTCCAGAGTAGAAGAGAGTCCAACCCCTCTCAAAGAGATGGGTTCCAGAGCCCACGCTGTGCGTGGAGGCGAGCCCGACTATTTCTAGTCGATATCTCTCGACCTCCCGCACAAGCTCAGGCTCCTTCCCCCCCAGCGAGGTGACATTCCACGTCCTAGAGCCAGCCTAAGCATCCGGGGATCGGGACGCTGAGGTCTCCACCTTCGTCCGCCACCCAATCCTCTTTGCACCGGTCCCTCATGGTTCCCCCTGCAGGTGGTGGGCCCACTGAGAGATGGCCTTGCGTCTCTCGTTCGGGCTTGGCCCGGCCGGGTCCCACAAGGAGCAACCCAGCCACCAGGCGCTCTCCGGCGAGTCCCGACCACAGGCCTGGCTCCAGGGTGGGACCCTGGCTCCGCGGTGGGACCCTGGCTCCGCCGTACTGGGCGACGTCACGTGCCTCGATATTTTTGTCCTCATGAGGGATTCTTGAAATGCACCAAGGTTTTTTACTTTATTACTGGAGGTCAATTTAATGCCATCCAGGTTAAGTGATTGACTAAGCAGTTTATTTTTTAAAGACTCCGGTCCAAAGATGACAACGTCTGTCTTGTCTGAATTTAGAAGCAAAAAATTTAAAGTCTTCCAAGTTTTTATATCTTGAAGACATGCTTGTAGTCTATCTAACTGGTTGGGCTCATCAGGATTTATGGATAAGTAAAGCTGAGTATCATCAGCGTAACAGTGAAAAGTTAGCCCATGCTGCCTGATAATTTGACCTATTGGAAGCATATATGTAGTAAAGAGAATTGGCCCAAGTACTGAACCCTGTGGTACTCCACAATTAACCCTGGAGTTTAAAGATGATTTATCATTTACATGAACAAACTGGAATCTGTCAGACAGATATAAACCAGCCTAGCGCTGTTCCCCTGAACCCTACAGCATATTCCAGCCTTTTTAAGAGAATATTATGGTTGACTGTATCAAATGCAGCACTAGATCTAACAGGACAAGTACAGACACAAGTCCATTATCTGAGGCCATAAGAATATCATTAGTGATTTTCAGCAGAGCTGTTTCTGTGCTATGATGAGCTTTGAAGCCTGACTGAAACTCTTCAAACAGGCCATTGCTGTGTAAATGCTCACACATTTGATTAGCAACTATTTTCTCAAGAATTTTAGATAAGAATGGAAGATTGGATATAGGTCTGTAATTTTTCAAGTCATCTCGATCAAGCGAAGGTTTCTTAAGTAAAGGTTTAATTACAACTAACTTAAAAGCCTGTGGTACATATCCATTGACTAAAGATAGATTAATCATATCTAAAATGGGGCTGGTAATCAGAGGGAACACTTCCTTAAATAATTTGGTTGGGATTGGGTCTAACATACAAGTTTGACGGTTTAGATGAAGCTAATATTTCTGATAACTCAGGAAGCTTCACAGGATCAAAACAGTCCAAACACAAATCAGGTTCTGCAGTTATTTCTAATGTTGTCTCACTTGCTGAGAATGAAGTAATCATCTTCGGGAGTATGTCAAAGAATTTCTTTTTAATAGAATCAATTTTATTTAAGAAGAATCCCATAAAGTCATGGCTGCTAAGAGCTAAGGGAATGGATGGCTCAACAGAGCTATCAACAGATAGTGGGTGACTAACTGGTCCTGATACAGAATTCCTCCTGGTTCTGATGGAGGGGTCCTAACTGGTTCTGATGGAGTTTGTGTCCGGTTCTGATGGAGATTTGTTCCTGGTTCTGATAGAAGTTTCCGCCTGGTTCTGATTGAGTTTGGACTTGGTTCTGATGGAGGGTCCCTAACTGCTTCTGATGGAGTTTGGGTCCAGTTCTTGTGGAGATTTATTCCAGGTTCTGATGGAGATTGGACCTGGTTCTGATAGAGGTTTCCTCCTGGTTCTGATTGAGTTTGGACCTGGTTCTGATAGTGGATGACTAACTGGTCCTGATACAGAATTCCTCCTGGTTCTGATGGAGTTTGGGTCTGGTTCTGATGGAGGGGTCCTAACTGGTTCTGATGGAGTTTGTGTCCGGTTCTGATGGAGATTTGTTCCTGGTTCTGCTGGAGTTTGGGTCTGGTTCTGATGGAGGGTTCCTAACTGGTTCTGATGAAGAATTCCTCCTGGTTCTGATTGAGTTTGGGTCTGGTTCTGAGGAATGTTGGACCTGGTTCTGATAGAAAGTTCCTCCTGGTTCTGATTGAGTTTGGACCTGGTTCTGATAGTGGATGACTAACTGGTCCTGAATGAGAATTCCTCCTGGTTTTGATGGAGTTTGGATCTGGTTCTGATGGAGGGGTCCTAAGTGGTTCTGATGGAGTTTGTGTCTGGTTCTGGTGGAGGGTCCCTAACTGGTTCTGATGGAGTTTGGGTCCAGTTCTTGTGGAGATTTATTCCAGGTTCTGATGCTTCTTGGAACTGGTTCTGATAGAGGTTTCTTTCTGGTTCTGAATGAGTTTGGACCTGGTTCTGATATTGGGTGCCTAACTGGTCCTGATGGAGAATTCCTCCTGGTTCTGATGGAGTTTGGGTCTGGTTTTGATGGAGATTTGTTCCTGGTTCTGATGGAGTTTGGGTCTTGTTCTGATGGATGCTTGTACATGGTTCAGGTATAGAATTGTTCAAGGTTCTTATGGAGTTTTTTGCCAGGTTCTGGTGGAGTTGGGACCTGGTTCTGATGGCTGTTTGTTCCTGGTTCTGATAGACGTTTCCTCCTGGTTCTGATGGAGTTTGGGTCCAGTACTTGTGGAGATTTATTCCAGGTTCTGATGCTTCTTGGAACTGGTTCTGATAGAGGTATCCTTCTGGTTCTGACTGAGTTTGGACCTGGTTCTGATAGTGGGTGACTAACTGGTCCAGATGGAGAATTGCTCCTGGTTTTAATGGAGTTTGGATCTGGTTCTGATGGAGGGTTCCTAACTGGTTCTGATGGAGTTTGTGTCCGGTTCTGATGGAGGGTTCCTAACTGGTTCTGATGGAGATTTGATCTGGTTCTGATGGAGTTTTTCTTTCCTTGTACCGATGGAGCTTTTTGCCAGGTTCTGAAGGGGTTTGGACCTGGTTCTGATAGAAGGTTCCTCCTGGTTCTGATTGAGTTTGGACCTGGTTCTGATAGTGGGTGACTAACTGGTCCTGATACAGAATTCCTCCTGGTTCTGATAGAGTTTGGGTCTGGTTCTGATGGAGGGTTCCTAACTGGTTCTGATGGAGATTTGATCTGGTTCTGATGGAGTTTTTCTTTCCTTGTACCGATGGAGCTTTTTGCCAGGTTCTGAAGGGGTTTGGACCTGGTTCTGATAGAAGGTTCCTCCTGGTTCTGATTGAGTTTGGACCTGGTTCTGATAGTGGGTGACTAACTGGTCCTGATACAGAATTCCTCCTGGTTCTGATGGAGTTTGGGTCTGGTTCTGATGGAGGGTTCCTAACTGGTTCTGATGGAGTTTGTGTCCGGTTCTGATGGAGGGTTCCTAACTGGTTCTGATGGAGATTGGATCTGGTTCTGATGGAGTTTTTCTTTCCTTGTACTGATGGAGCTTTTTGCCAGGTTCTGAAGGAGTTTGGACCTGGTTCTGATAGAAGGTTCCTCCTGGTTCTGATTGAGTTTCGGTCTGGTTCTGATGGAGGGTTCCTAACTGGTTCTGATGGAGATTGGATCTGGTTCTGATGGAGTTTTTCTTTCCTTGTACTGATGGAGCTTTTTGCCAGGTTCTGAAGGAGTTTGGACCTGGTTCTGATAGAAGGTTCCTCCTGGTTCTGATTGAGTTTGGACTTGGTTCTGATAGTGGGTGACTAACTGGTCCTGATACAGAATTCCTCCTGGTTCTGATGGAGTTTGGGTCTGGTTCTGATGGAGATTTGTTCCAGGTTCTGATGCGCCAACAGCCTATATACAAAAGTCTATGAAATTGCCTTTTAAATTTAATCACTGTTGTCTAGCTGTTGAACAGCAGTACATGCTGTTTAAGTACTCAACACAAAATGGCCGCCAGTAGTTGCCTCCTATGAAGATGATCAAAGGGTTAGGGGGTCGGGTCAGGTTTAAGCCATAGAAACAAATGAAGATGAATGGAAGTCAATGAAAAGTCCTCACAAAGATAGTAATCCATGAATGTGTGTGTGGGTGTGTGTGAGCATGTGTGTGTGTCCGAGTGTGAGACACGGAGAGAATAGAGGCAGAAACAAAGACAGAATCATAAACAGACATAGACAGTAGGAGATACACAGAGCTATAAATAGAACAGTGAGGAATGAATCAGCCAATCAGCAAAGAGTGTCAGTGTAACTTGACACCTGCAGCATTTCTAATGCAGCACCTCACTATTGTCTCCCCCTGGCCTGGGCTTTTAACATGGAGGCGCATGCTCCCGAACTACCGCCCATAACTCGGAAACCGTAAGGGCTATCGACGTCATTCTTGGACCGTTTTTCTCAGAACGGACAGGGAAACGAGAATATTAACACGTTTTTGCTGAAAATATAATATTAAAGGCACAACACCAGGTGAAAAAAAGGGAAAAATGGAGAAAAACAGAAAAATGCCTGAACATGCTCTCGAACAACGTCTAATAACTCGGAAACTATAAGGGCTATCGATTTGATTCATGCACCGTATGAATCAGCAGGCCTTGCTGAACAATCATGGAGCTTCTTAAGTTTCTACAAAAATCTGTCTGAGAGTTGTGACCCTGTGAAAAAGTGGATCATTTTGAGCATTTTTAACCCGAGTGAAGGTGAATTTTTCACTCTCAAACAAACCTACTTCACGCGAAAACGATAAATGGTATTCAAATAATCTTTGGACCGTAGGTATCAGCAGGGATCGGTGAACAATCCTGGAGATTTTCGTGTGTCTACATGAATCCATGTAGGAGATATGACAGTGTAGAAATATGGATAATTTTGAAATTTTGAAATTTTAAGCGATTTTGGGAAGGATAGATTTGGTACTCCTAAACAAACCTTTTTTATGACAAAACGATAAAACTTATCAAAAAAATTCCTTCACTGTGAGTGCCAGCAAGGTCTGAAGATAAATCTGCACAAGGCTCATATCTCTACCTCGAACGGTTTACGAGAGGCGGCGATTTGAAAACATGTGACTTTAAGGATTTTTGCTCGGATTTTTTCTGAAATCCCTATAGATTTCCTATAGAGGGTATGTTGACTTTGTGTTGCTTCGGGGCGTGTTGCCGGAAAACTATGTGTCCCACATCAATGAGGGTGACATTTTCTTAATCGCGAAAGAGATTCCTACGTTTTGATGTATAATTTGTATAGGTAGATTGAAAATTGAGCGAGTGAAGAGAGTTTGTTCGTTCTTTTTCAAGTTATTCAAAAACCTAGAGCATACACTCTAGCGACACGAACATTCCGTCATAGGATTACATTATAAAACTGAAAATCTGAAAAAATTGTAATAAAGTTTGAAACCAAATTGTAGAAAAATTGTAAAAGATATCACAAAGTTGAATTAAACAGTAATAGCAGAAGGTTGTGAAAGCATTTTAAAAGTGGAATGGTGTTTCTAGCTAAAAGTATGCGGAAGTAGTTAAATGGCAAAAACAGTGAAGTTTTAGCAGAATTTTTCCCATTTTCCATTCATTCCTACGGGAGCAAAAAATTCATAAAAAGCTGAATATTTTAACAAGTATAAAGATATAAATACCAAAAGATATAGCCGGAATGTCCTGAAAGGGCTGAATATTGTGAAATTTGAATGGTTAAAATAGCACAAAGTATGCAGAAGGAGAAGCGGTTCAAAAAGTGTACGGAAGCAACCAGAATAAGAATAATAACTAGAAAAATTTGCATTTCCTACGAAAATGCAGTGTGAATGCTGTAAGCTGAATTTTTTAGCTGAAAGCTGGCAGAAAAAAGCTGAAATTGACTGCAGAAAATCTGCTGAAATCTGATAAATTAGTAGAAATAGCAGAAACAGCAAAGAAAAACTCATCTGATCTGTTTAAGCAGGAAGACTATTACCTATAAAACAGCTTAACAATTTAAAGTTACCTCAAAACTACTTGTTGAAAGAGTTGTTGAAATGCAAGAACTGACAAAAACTTTAAAAAAGCAGGAAAGAGCTGCCATAGATGAGCTGAAAAAGCATAGACTGAAGCAAAAATATAGACTAAGAAGTTCAAGTCAGTGCTAAAACACATAAGAAAATAGGAGAAATTTCAGAAAAAAGGAAATAACAACAAATACGCTGAAGAAACACAAAAACAAACAGGAAATTGCCTAAAAAACGCAAAAGTGTTCTTTAGCTAAGAGAGGAGAAAGAGAAGCTACAATCCTAACGTTAGCATATTCTTCCTGGTTCTGATTGAGTTTGGACCTGGTTCTGATATTGGGTGCCTAACTGGTCCTGATGGAGAATTCCTCCTGGTTCTGATGGAGTTTGGGTCTGGTTTTGATGGAGATTTATTCCTGGTTCTGATGGAGTTTGGGTCTTGTTCTGATGGATGCTTGTACATGGTTCAGGTATAGAATTGTTCAAGGTTCTTATGGAGTTTTTTGCCAGGTTCTGGTGGAGTTGGGACCTGGTTCTGATGGCTGTTTCTTCCTGGTTCTGATAGACGTTTGTACCTGGATCTGATGAAAAATTGTACAAGGTTCCGATGGAAATTTGTTCCTGGTTCTGATAGAAGTTTCCTCCTGGTTCTGATGGAGTTTGGGTCCAGTTCTTGTGGAGATTTATTACAGGTTCTGATTCTTCTTGGAACTGGTTCTGATAGAGGTATCTTTCTGGTTCTGACTGAGTTTGGACCTGGTTCTGATAGTGGGTGACTAACTGGTTCTGATGGAGTTTGTTTCCGGTTCTGATGGAGGGTTCCTAACTGGTTCTGATGGAGATTGGATCTGGTTCTGATGGAGTTTTTCTTTCCTTGTACTGATGGAGCTTTTTGCCAGGTTCTGAAGGGGTTTGGACTTGGTTCTGATAGAAGGTTCCTCCTGGTTCTGATTGAGTCTGGACCTGGTTCTGATAGTGGGTGACTAGCTGGTCCTGATACAGAATTCCTCCTGATTCTGATGGAGTTTGGGTCTGGTTCTGATGGAGGGTTCCTAACTGGTTCTGATGGAGTTTGTTTCCGGTTCTGATGGAGGGTTCCTAACTGGTTCTGATGGAGATTGGATCTGGTTCTGATGGAGTTTGTGTCCGGTTCTGATGGAAGGTTCCTAACTGGTTCTGATGGAGATTGGATCTGGTTCTGATGGAGTTTTTCTTTCCTTGTACTGATGGAGCTTTTTGCCAGGTTCTGAAGGAGTTTGGACCTGGTTCTGATAAAAGGTTCCTCCTGGTTCTGATTGAGTTTGGAGTTGGTTCTGATAGTGGGTGACTAACTGGTCCTGATACAGAATTCCTCCTGGTTCTGATGGAGTTTGGGTATGGTTCTGATGGAGGGTTCCTAACTAGCTCTGATGGAGTTTGTGTCCGGTTCTGATGGAGATTTGTTCTTGGTTCTGCTGGAGTTTGGACCTGGTTCTGATGAATGTTTCTCCTTGGCTCTTATAGAATTTGGACCTATTTCAGATGGAAGTTTGTGCATGGTTCTGATGAAGATTTGTACCCTGTTCTGATAGAGTTTCCATCTGATTCTGATGGATTTTGGATAAGGTTCTGATGGAGTTTGGGTCTGGTTCTGATGGAGATTTGTTCCTGGTTCTGCTGGAGGGTTCCTAACTGGTTCTGATGGAGATTTGTTCCAGGTTCTGATGCGCTAACAGCCTATATACAAAAGTCTATGAAATTGCCTTTTAAATTTAATCACTGTTGTCCAGCAGTTAGAACAGCAGTACATGCTGTTTAAGTACTCAACACAAAATGGCCGCCAGTAGTTGCCTCCTATTAAGATGGTCAAAGGGTTAGGGGGTCGGGTCAGGATTAGGCCATAGAAACGAATGAAAATGAATGGAAGTCAATGAAAAGTCCTCACAAAGATAGTAATCCATGAATGTGTGTGTGGGTGTGTGTGAGCGTATGTGTGTGTGTGTCCGAGTATCAGACACGGAGTGAATGGAGGCAGAAACAAAGACAGAATCATACACAGACATAGACAGTAGGAGATACACAGAGCTATAAATAGAAAACTGAAGAATGAATCAGCCAATCAGGAAAGAGCGTCAGTGTAACTTGACACCTGCACCATTTCTAATGCAGCACCTCATTATTGTCTCCCCCTGGCTTGGGCTTTTAACATGGAGGCGCATGCTCCCGAACTACCGCTCATAACTCGGAAACCGTAAGGGCTATCGACGTCATTCTTGGACCGTTTTTCTCAGAACGGGCAGGGGAACAAGAATATTAACAAGATTTTGCTGAAAATATAATATTAAAGGCCAAACACAAGGTGAAAAGAAAGGGAAAAATGGAGAAAAACAGAAAAATGCCTGAACATGATCTCAAACAACGTCTAATAACTCGGAAACTATAAGGGCTATCGATTTGATTCATGCACCGTATGAATCAACAGGCCTTGCTGAACAATCATGGAGCTTCTCAAGTTTCTACAAAAATCTGTCTGGGAGATGTGACCCTGTGAAAAAGTGGATCATTTTGACCATTTTTAAACTGGGTGAAGATGAATTTTTCTCTCTCAAACAAAATTACGTCACGAGGAAACGATAAAAGGTATCCAAATACTTTTTGGACCGTAGGTATCAGCAGGGATCGGTGAACAATCCTGGAGATTTTCATGTGTCTACATGAATCCATGTAGGAGATATGACAGGGTAGAAATATGGATAATTTTGAAATTTTTCAATTTTAAGCGATTTTGGGAAGGATAGATTTGGTACTCCTAAACAAACCCTTTTTATGACAAAACGATAAAACTTATCAAAAAAATTCCTTCACTGTGAGTGCCAGCAAGGTCTGAAGATAAATCTGCACAAGGCTCATGTCTCTACCTCGAACGGTTTACGAGAGGCGGCGATTCGAAAACATGTGACTTTAAGGATTTTTGCTCTGATTTTTTCTGAAATCCCTATAGATTTCCTATAGAGGGTGTGTTGACTTTGTGTTGCTTCGGGGCATGTTGCCGGAAAACTATGTGTCCCACATCAATGAGGGTGACATTTTCTTAATCGCGAAAGAGATTCCTACGTTTTGATGTATAATTTGTATAGGTAGATTGAAAATTGAGCGAGTGAAGAGAGTTTGTTCGTTCTTTTTCAAGTTATTCAAAAACCTAGAGCATACACTCTAGCGACACGAACATTCCGTCATAGGATTACATTATAAAACTGAAAATCTGAAAAAATGTTTAAAAAGTTTGAAACCAAATTGTAGAAAAACTGTAAAAGATATCAAAAAGTTGACTTAAACAGTAATAGCAGAAGGTTGTGAAAGCATTTTAAAAGTTGAATGGTGTTTCTAGCTGAAAGTATGCGGAAGTAGTTAAATGGCAAAAACAGTGAAGTTTTAGCAGAATTTTTGCCATTTTCCATTCATTCCTATGGGAGCAAAAAATTCATAAAAAGCTGAATATTTTAAAAAGTATAAAAGATATAAATACCAAAAGACATAGCCGGAAAGAGCAGAATGAGCAGAATATTGTAAAAGTTGAACGGCAGAAATAGCACAAAGTATGCAGAAGTAGTAGCGAATCAAAAAGTGTACGGAAGCAACCAGAATAAGAACTAGAAAAATTTGCATTTCCTACGAAAATGCAGTGTGAATGCTGTAAGCTGAATTTTTTAGCTGAAAGCTGGCAGAAAAAAGCTGAAATTGACTGCAGAAAATCTGCTGAAATCTGATAAATTAGTAGAAATAGCAGAAACAGCAAAGAAAAACTCATCTGATCTGTTTAAGCAGGAAGACTATTACCTATAAAACAGCTTAACAATTTAAAGTTACCTCAAAACTACTTGTTGAAAGAGTTGTTGAAATGCAAGAACTGACAAAAACTTTAAAAAAGCAGGAAAGAGCTGCCATAGATGAGCTGAAAAAGCATAGACTGAAGCAAAAATATAGACTAAGAAGTTCAAGTCAGTGCTAAAACACATAAGAAAATAGGAGAAATTTCAGAAAAAAGGAAATAACAACAAATACGCTGAAGAAACACAAAAACAAACAGGAAATTGCCTAAAAAACGCAAAAGTGTTCTTTAGCTAAGAGAGGAGAAAGAGAAGCTACAATCCTAACATTAGCATATTCTTCCTGGTTCTGATTGAGTTTGGACCTGGTTCTGATATTGGGTGCCTAACTGGTCCTGATGGAGAATTCCTCCTGGTTCTGATGGAGTTTGGGTCTGGTTTTGATGGAGATTTATTCCTGGTTCTGATGGAGTTTGGGTCTTGTTCTGATGGATGCTTGTACATGGTTCAGGTATAGAATTGTTCAAGGTTCTTATGGAGTTTTTTGCCAGGTTCTGGTGGAGTTGGGACCTGGTTCTGATGGCTGTTTCTTCCTGGTTCTGATAGACGTTTGTACCTGGATCTGATGAAAAATTGTACAAGGTTCCGATGGAAATTTGTTCCTGGTTCTGATAGAAGTTTCCTCCTGGTTCTGATGGAGTTTGGGTCCAGTTCTTGTGGAGATTTATTACAGGTTCTGATTCTTCTTGGAACTGGTTCTGATAGAGGTATCTTTCTGGTTCTGACTGAGTTTGGACCTGGTTCTGATAGTGGGTGACTAACTGGTTCTGATGGAGTTTGTTTCCGGTTCTGATGGAGGGTTCCTAACTGGTTCTGATGGAGATTGGATCTGGTTCTGATGGAGTTTTTCTTTCCTTGTACTGATGGAGCTTTTTGCCAGGTTCTGAAGGGGTTTGGACTTGGTTCTGATAGAAGGTTCCTCCTGGTTCTGATTGAGTCTGGACCTGGTTCTGATAGTGGGTGACTAGCTGGTCCTGATACAGAATTCCTCCTAGTTCTGATGGAGTTTGGATCTGGTTCTAATGGAGGGTTCCTAACTGGTTCTGATGGAGTTTGTGTCCGGTTCTGATGGAGGGTTCCTAACTGGTTCTGATGGAGATTGGATCTGGTTCTGATGGAGTTTTTCTTTCCTTGTACTGATGGAGCTTTTTGCCAGGTTCTGAAGGGTTTGGACCTGCTTCTGATAGAAAGTTCCTCCTGGTTCTGATTGAGTTTGGACTTGGTTTTGATAGTGGGTGACCAACTGGTCATGATACAGAATTCCTCCTGATTCTGATGGAGTTTGGGTCTGGTTCTGATGGAGGGTTCCTAACTGGTTCTGATGGAGTTTGTGTCCGGTTCTGATGGAGGGTTCCTAACTGGTTCTGATGGAGATTGGATCTGGTTCTGATGGAGTTTGTGTCCGGTTCTGATGGAAGGTTCCTAACTGGTTCTGATGGAGATTGGATCTGGTTCTGATGGAGTTTTTCTTTCCTTGTAGTGATGGAGCTTTTTGCCAGGTTCTGAAGGAGTTTGGACCTGGTTCTGATAAAAGGTTCCTCCTGGTTCTGATTGAGTTTGGACTTGGTTCTGATAGTGGGTGACTAACTGGTCCTGATACAGAATTCCTCCTGGTTCTGATGGAGTTCGGGTATGGTTCTGATGGAGGGTTCCTAACTAGCTCTGATGGAGTTTGTGTCCGGTTCTGATGGAGATCTGTTCCTGGTTCTGCTGGAGTTTGGACCTGGTTCTGATGAATGTTTCTCCTTGGCTCTTATAGAATTTGGACCTATTTCAGATGGAGGTTTGTACATGGTTCTGATGAAGATTTGTACCCTGTTCTGATAGAGTTTCCATCTGATTCTGATGGATTTTGGATAAGGTTCTGATGGAGTTTGGGTCTGGTTCTGATGGCGATTTGTTCCAGGTTCTGATGCGCTAACAGCCTATATGCCAAAGTCTATGAAATTGCCTTTTAAATTTAATCACTGTTGTCCAGCTGTTAGAACAGCCGACATGCTGTTTAAGTACTCAACACAAAATGGCCGCCAGTAGTTGCCTCCTATGAAGATGATCAAAGGGTTAGGGGGTCGGGTCAGGTTTAGGCCATAGAAACGAATGAAAATGAATGGAAGTCAATGAAAAGTCCTCACAAAGATGGTAATCCATGAATGTGTGTGTGGGTGTGTGTGAGCGTGTGTGTGTGTGTCCGAGTATCAGACACGGAGTGAATGGAGGCAGAAACAAAGACAGAATCATATACAGACATAGACAGTAGGAGATACACAGAGCTATAAATAGAACAGTGAGGAATGAATCAGCCAATCAGCAAAGAGCGTCAGTGTAACTTGACACCTGCTGTTTCTCACTCACGCAGCACCTCACTCTCTGTCTCCCCTGGTCTAGGCATTATAACATGGAGGCGCATGCTCCCGAACAACTGGCCATAACTCTGAAACCGTAGGGGCGATCGATGTCATTCTTGGACTGTTTTTATCAGAACGGACAGGAGATCGAGAATATTAACACGTTTTTGCTGAAAATATAATATTAAAGGCAAAACACTAGGTGAAAAAAAGGGAAAAATGGAGAAAAACAGAAAAATGCCTGAACATGCTCTCGAACAACGTCTAATAACTCGGAAACTATAAGGGCTATCGATTTGATTCATGCACCGTATGAATCAGCAGGCCTTGCTGAACAATCATGGAGCTTCTCACGTTTCTACAAAAATCTGTCTGAGAGTTGTGACCCTGTGAAAAAGTAGATCATTTTGACCATTTTTAACCCGAGTGAAGGTGAATTTTTCACTCTCAAACAAACCTACTTCACGCAAAAACGATAAATGGTATCCAAATAATGCTTGGACCGTAGGTATCAGCAGGGATCGGTGAACAATCCTGGAGATTTTCGTGTGTCTACATGAATCCATGTAGGAGATATGACAGTGTAGAAATATGGATAATTTTGAAATTTTTCAATTTTAAGCGATTTTGGGAAGGATAGATTTGGTACTCCTAAACAAACCTTTTTTATGACAAAACGATAAAACTTATCAAAAAAATTCCTTCACTGTGAGTGCCAGCAAGGTCTGAAGATAAATCTGCACAAGGCTCATGTCTCTACCTCGAACGGTTTACGAGAGGCGGCGATTCGAAAACATGTGACTTTAAGGATTTTTGCTCTGATTTTTTCTGAAATCCCTATAGATTTCCTATAGAGGGTGTGTTGACTTTGTGTTGCTTCGGGGCGTGTTGCCGGAAAACTATGTGTCCCACATCAATGAGGGTGACATTTTCTTGATTGCGAAAGAGATTCCTACGTTTTGATGTATAATTTGTATAGGTAGATTGAAAATTGAGCGAGTGAAGAGAGTTTGTTCGTTCTTTTTCAAGTTATTCAAAAACCTAGAGCATACACTCTAGCGACACGAACATTCCGTCATAGGATTACATTATAAAACTGAAAATCTGAAAAAATTGTAATAAAGTTTGAAACCAAATTGTAGAAAAACTGTAAAAGATATCACAAAGTTGAATTAAACAGTAATAGCAGAAGGTTGTGAAAGCATTTTAAAAGTTGAATGGTGTTTCTAGCTGAAAGTATGCGGAAGTAGTTAAATGGCAAAAACAGTGAAGTTTTAGCAGAATTTTTGCCATTTTCCATTCATTCCTATGGGAGCAAAAAATTCATAAAAATCTGAATATTTTAAAAAGTATAAAAGATATAAATACCAAAAGATATAGCCGGAATGTCCTGAAAGGGCTGAATATTGTGAAATTTGAATGGTTAAAATAGCACAAAGTATGCAGAAGGAGAAGCGGTTCAAAAAGTGTACGGAAGCAACCAGAATAAGAATAATAATAACTAGAAAAATTTGCATTTCCTACGAAAATGCAGTGTGAATGCTGTAAGCTGAATTTTTTAGCTGAAAGCTGGCAGAAAAAAGCTGAAATTGACTGCAGAAAATCTGCTGAATTCTGATAAATTAGTAGAAATAGCAGAAACAGCAAAGAAAAACTCATCTGATCTGTTTAAGCAGGAAGACTATTACCTATAAAACAGCTTAACAATTTTAAGTTACCTCAAAACTACTTGTTGAAAGAGTTGTTGAAATGCAAGAACTGACAAAAACTTTAAAAAAGCAGGAAAGAGCTGCCATAGATGAGCTGAAAAAGCATAGACTGAAGCAAAAATATAGACTAAGAAGTTCAAGTCAGTGCTAAAACACATAAGAAAATAGGAGAAATTTCAGAAAAAAGGAAATAACAACAAATACGCTGAAGAAACACAAAAACAAACAGGAAATTGCCTAAAAAACGCAAAAGTGTTCTTTAGCTAAGAGAGGAGAAAGAGAAGCTACAATCCTAACGTTAGCATATTCTTCCTGGTTCTGATTGAGTTTGGACCTGGTTCTGATATGGGTGCCTAACTGGTCCTGATGGAGAATTCCTCCTGGTTCTGATGGAGTTTGGGTCTGGTTTTGATGGAGATTTATTCCTGGTTCTGATGGAGTTTGGGTCTTGTTCTGATGGATGCTTGTACATGGTTCAGGTATAGAATTGTTCAAGGTTCTTATGGAATTTTTTGCCAGGTTCTGGGGGAGTTGGGACCTGGTTCTGATGGCTGTTTCTTCCTGGTTCTGATAGACGTTTGTACCTGGATCTGATGAAGAATTGTACAAGGTTCCGATGGAAATTTTTTCCTGGTTCTGATAGAGGTTTCCTCCTGGTTCTGATGGAGTTTGGGTCCAGTTCTTGTGGAGATTTATTACAGGTTCTGATTCTTCTTGGAACTGGTTCTGATAGAGGTATCTTTCTGGTTCTGACTGAGTTTGGACCTGGTTCTGATAGTGGGTGACTAACTGGTCCTGATACAGAATTCCTCCTGGTTCTGATGGAGTTTGGGTCTGGTTCTGATGGAGATTTGTTCCTGGTTCTGATAGTAGTTTCCTCCTGGTTCTGATTGAGTTTGGACTTGGTTCTGATGGAGGGTACCTAACTGGTTCTGATGGAGTTTGGGTCCAGTTCTTGTGGAGATTTATTCCAGGTTCTGAAGGAGTTTGGACCTGGTTCTGATAGAAGGTTCCTCCTGGTTCTGATTGAGTTTGGGTCTGGTTCTGATGGAGGGTTCCTAACTGGTTCTGATGGAGATTGGATCTGGTTCTGATGGGGGGTTCCTAACTGGTTCTGATGTAAATTGGATCTGGTTCTGATGGAGTTTTTCTTTCCTTGTACTGATGGAGCTTTTTGCCAGGTTCTGAAGGAGTTCGGACCTGGTTCTGATAGAAGGTTCCTCCTGGTTCTGATTGAGTTTGGACTTGGTTCTGATAGTGGGTGACTAACTGGTCCTGATACAGAATTCCTCCTGGTTCTGATGGAGTTTGGGTCTGGTTCTGATGGAGGGTTCTTAACTGCTTCTGATGGAGTTTGTGTCCGGTTATTATGGAGATTTGTTCCTGGTTCTGCTGGAGTTCGGGTCTGGTTCTGATGGAGGGTTCCTAACTGGTTCTGATGGAGATTGGATCTGGTTCTGATAGGGGTTTCCTCCTGGTTCTGATTGAGTTTGGACTTGGTTCTGATGGAGGGTCCCTAACTGGTTCTGATGGAGTTTGGGTCCAGTTCTTGTGGAGATTTATTCCAGGTTCTGAAGGAGTTTGGACCTGGTTCTGATAGAAGGTTCCTCCTGGTTCTGATTGAATTTGGACCTGGTTCTGATGGAGATTTGTTCCTGGTTCTGATGGAGTTTGGGTCTGGTTTTGATGGAGATTTGTTCCTGGTTCTGATGGAGTTTGGGTCTTGTTCTGATGGACGCTTGTACATGGTTCAGGTATAGAATTGTTCAAGGTTCTTATGGAGTTTTTTGCCAGGTTCTGGTGGAGTTGGGACCTGGTTCTGATATAAGGTTCCTCCTGGTTCTGATTGAGTTTGGACCTGGTTCTGATAGTGGGTGACTAACTGGTCCTGATACAGAATTCCTCCTGGTTCTGATGGAGTTTGGATCTGGTTCTAATGGAGGGTTCCTAACTGGTTCTGATGGAGTTTGTGTCCGGTTCTGATGGAGGGTTCCTAACTGGTTCTGATGGAGTTTGGACCTGGTTCTGATGAATGTTTCTCCTTGGCTCTTATAGAATTTGGACCTATTTCAGATGGAGGTTTGTACATGGTTCTGATGAAGATTTGTACCCTGTTCTGATAGAGTTTCCATCTGATTCTGATGGATTTTGGATAAGGTTCTGATGGAGTTTGGGTCTGGTTCTGATGGAGATTTGTTCCAGGTTCTGATGCGCTAACAGCCTATATGCCAAAGTCTATGAAATTGCCTTTTAAATTTAATCACTGTTGTCCAGCTGTTAGAACAGCAGTACATGCTGTTTAAGTACTCAACACAAAATGGCCGCCAGTAGTTGCCTCCTATGAAGATGATCAAAGGGTTAGGGGGTCGGGTCAGGTTTAGGCCATAGAAACGAATGAAAATGAATGGAAGTCAATGAAAAGTCCTCACAAAGATGGTAATCCATGAATGTGTGTGTGGGTGTGTGTGAGCATGTGTGTGTGTCCGAGTATCAGACACGGAGTGAATGGAGGCAGAAACAAAGACAGAATCATATACAGACATAGACAGTAGGAGATACACAGAGCTATAAATAGAACAGTGAGGAATGAATCAGCCAATCAGCAAAGAGCGTCAGTGTAACTTGACACCTGCTGTTTCTCACTCACGCAGCACCTCACTCTCTGTCTCCCCTGGTCTAGGCATTATAACATGGAGGCGCATGCTCCCGAACAACTGGCCATAACTCTGAAACCGTGGGGGCGATCGATGTCATTCTTGGACTGTTTTTATCAGAACGGACAGGAGATCGAGAATATTAACACGTTTTTGCTGAAAATATAATATTAAAGGCAAAACACTAGGTGAAAAGAAAGGGGAAAATGGAGAAAAACAGAAAAATGCCTGAACATGATCTCAAACAACGTCTAATAACTCGGAAACTATAAGGGCTATCGATTTGATTCATACACCGTATGAATCAGCAGGCCTTGCTGAACAATCATGGGGCTTCTCAAGTTTCTACAAAAATCTGTCTGGGAGATGTGACCCTGTGAAAAAGTGTATAATTTTGACCATTTGTAAACTGGGTGAAGGTGCATTTTTCTCTCTCAAACAAAATTACGTCACGAGGAAACGATAAAAGGTATCCAAATAATTTTTGGACCTAGGTATCAGCAGGGATCGGTGAACAATCCTGGAGATTTTCATGTGTCTACATGAATCCATGTAGGAGATATGACAGTGTAGAAATATGGATAATTTTGAAATATTTCAATTTTATGCGATTTTGGGAAGGATAGATTTGGTACTCCTAAACAAACCTTTTTTATGACAAAACGATAAAACTTATCAAAAAAATTCCTTCGCTGTGAGTGCCAGCAAGGTCTGAAGATAAATCTGCACAAGGCTCATATCTCTACCTCGAACGGTTTACAAGAGGTGGCGATTCGAAAACATGTGACTTTAAGGATTTTTGCTCTGATTTTTTCTGAAATCCCTATAGATTTCCTATAGAGGGTGTGTTGACTTTGTGTTGTTTCGGGGCGTGTTGCCGGAAAACTATGTGTCCCACATCAATGAGGGTGACATTTTCTTAATCGCGAAAGAGATTCCTACGTTTTGATGTATAATTTGTATAGGTAGATTGAAAATTGAGCGAGTGAAGAGAGTTTGTTCGTTCTTTTTCAAGTTATTAAAAAACCTAGAGCATACACTCTAGCGACACGAACATTCCGTCATAGGATTACATTATAAAACTGAAAATCTGAAAAAATGTTTAAAAAGTTTGAAACCAAATTGTAGAAAAACTGTAAAAGATATCACAAAGTTGAATTAAACAGTAATAGCAGAAGGTTGTGAAAGCATTTTAAAAGTTGAATGGTGTTTCTAGCTGAAAGTATGCGGAAGTAGTTAAATGGCAAAAACAGTGAAGTTTTAGCAGAATTTTTGCCATTTTCCATTCATTCCTATGGGAGCAAAAAATTCATAAAAAGCTGAATATTTAAAAAGTATAAAAGATATAAATACCAAAAGACATAGCCGGAAAGAGCAGAATGAGCAGAATATTGTAAAAGTTGAACGGCAGAAATAGCACAAAGTATGCAGAAGTAGTAGCGAATCAAAAAGTGTACGGAAGCAACCAGAATAAGAATAATAATAACTAGAAAAATTTGCATTTCCTACGAAAATGCAGTGTGAATGCTGTAAGCTGAATTTTTTAGCTGAAAGCTGGCAGAAAAAAGCTGAAATTGACTGCAGAAAATCTGCTGAAATCTGATAAATTAGTAGAAATAGCAGAAACAGCAAAGAAAAACTCATCTGATCTGTTTAAGCAGGAAGACTATTACCTATAAAACAGCTTAACAATTTAAAGTTACCTCAAAACTACTTGTTGAAAGAGTTGTTGAAATGCGAGAACTGACAAAAACTTTAAAAAAGCAGGAAAGAGCTGCCATAGATGAGCTGAAAAAGCATAGACTGAAGCAAAAATATAGACTAAGAAGTTCAAGTCAGTGCTAAAACACATAAGAAAATAGGAGAAATTTCAGAAAAAAGGAAATAACAACAAATACGCTGAAGAAACACAAAAACAAACAGGAAATTGCCTAAAAAACGCAAAAGTGTTCTTTAGCTAAGAGAGGAGAAAGAGAAGCTACAATCCTAACGTTAGCATATTCTTCCTGGTTCTGATTGAGTTTGGACCTGGTTCTGATAGTGGGTGACTAACTGGTTCTGATGGAGTTTGTTTCCGGTTCTGATGGAGGGTTCCTAACTGGTTCTGATGGAGATTGGATCTGGTTCTGATGGAGTTTTTCTTTCCTTGTACTGATGGAGCTTTTTGCCAGGTTCTGAAGGGGTTTGGACTTGGTTCTGATAGAAGGTTCCTCCTGGTTCTGATTGAGTCTGGACCTGGTTCTGATAGTGGGTGACTAGCTGGTCCTGATACAGAATTCCTCCTAGTTCTGATGGAGTTTGGATCTGGTTCTAATGGAGGGTTCCTAACTGGTTCTGATGGAGTTTGTGTCCGGTTCTGATGGAGGGTTCCTAACTGGTTCTGATGGAGATTGGATCTGGTTCTGATGGAGTTTTTCTTTCCTTGTACTGATGGAGCTTTTTGCCAGGTTCTGAAGGGTTTGGACCTGCTTCTGATAGAAAATTCCTCCTGGTTCTGATTGAGTTTGGACTTGGTTTTGATAGTGGGTGACCAACTGGTCATGATACAGAATTCCTCCTGATTCTGATGGAGTTTGGGTCTGGTTCTGATGGAGGGTTCCTAACTGGTTCTGATGGAGTTTGTGTCCGGTTCTGATGGAGGGTTCCTAACTGGTTCTGATGGAGATTGGATCTGGTTCTGATGGAGTTTGTGTCCGGTTCTGATGGAAGGTTCCTAACTGGTTCTGATGGAGATTGGATCTGGTTCTGATGGAGTTTTTCTTTCCTTGTAGTGATGGAGCTTTTTGCCAGGTTCTGAAGGAGTTTGGACCTGGTTCTGATAAAAGGTTCCTCCTGGTTCTGATTGAGTTTGGACTTGGTTCTGATAGTGGGTGACTAACTGGTCCTGATACAGAATTCCTCCTGGTTCTGATGGAGTTTGGGTATGGTTCTGATGGAGGGTTCCTAACTAGCTCTGATGGAGTTTGTGTCCGGTTCTGATGGAGATCTGTTCCTGGTTCTGCTGGAGTTTGGACCAGGTTCTGATGAATGTTTCTCCTTGGCTCTTATAGAATTTGGACCTATTTCAGATGGAGGTTTGTACATGGTTCTGATGAAGATTTGTACCCTGTTCTGATAGAACTTCCATCTGATTCTGATGGATTTTGGATAAGGTTCTGATGGAGTTTGGGTCTGGTTCTGATGGAGATTTGTTCCAGGTTCTGATGCGCTAACAGCCTATATGCCAAAGTCTATGAAATTGCCTTTTAAATTTAATCACTGTTGTCCAGCTGTTAGAACAGCAGTACATGCTGTTTAAGTACTCAACACAAAATGGCCGCCAGTAGTTGCCTCCTATGAAGATGATCAAAGGGTTAGGGGGTCGGGTCAGGTTTAGGCCATAGAAACGAATGAAAATGAATGGAAGTCAATGAAAAGTCCTCACAAAGATGGTAATCCATGAATGTGTGTGTGGGTGTGTGTGAGCGTGTGTGTGTGTGTCCGAGTATCAGACACGGAGTGAATGGAGGCAGAAACAAAGACAGAATCATATACAGACATAGACAGTAGGAGATACACAGAGCTATAAATAGAACAGTGAGGAATGAATCAGCCAATCAGCAAAGAGCGTCAGTGTAACTTGACACCTGCTGTTTCTCACTCACGCAGCACCTCACTCTCTGTCTCCCCTGGTCTAGGCATTATAACATGGAGGCGCATGCTCCCGAACAACTGGCCATAACTCTGAAACCGTAGGGGCGATCGATGTCATTCTTGGACCGTTTTTATCAGAACGGACAGGAGATCGAGAATATTAACACGTTTTTGCTGAAAATATAATATTAAAGGCAAAACACTAGGTGAAAAGAAAGGGGAAAATGGAGAAAAACAGAAAAATGCCTGAACATGATCTCAAACAACGTCTAATAACTTGGAAACTATAAGGGCTATCGATTTGATTCATGCACCGTATGAATCAGCAGGCCTTGCTGAACAATCATGGAGCTTCTTAAGTTTCTACAAAAATCTGTCTGGGAGATGTGACCCTGTGAAAAAGTGTATAATTTTGACCATTTGTAAACTGGGTGAAGGTGCATTTTTCTCTCTCAAACAAAATTATGTCACGAGGAAACGATAAAAGGTATCCAAATACTTTTTGACCGTAGGTATCAGCAGGGATCGGTGAACAATCCTGGAGATTTTCATGTGTCTACATTAATCCATGTAGGAGATATGACAGTGTAGAAATATGGATAATTTTGAAATTTTTCAATTTTAAGCGATTTTGGGAAGGATAGATTTGGTACTCCTAAACAAACCTTTTTTATGACAAAACGATAAAACTTATCAAAAAAATTCCTTCGCTGTGAGTGCCAGCAAGGTCTGAAGATAAATCTGCACAAGGCTCATATCTCTACCTCGAACGGTTTACAAGAGGTGGCGATTCGAAAACATGTGACTTTAAGGATTTTTGCTCTGATTTTTTCTGAAATCCCTATAGATTTCCTATAGAGGGTGTGTTGACTTTGTGTTGTTTCGGGGCGTGTTGCCGGAAAACTATGTGTCCCACATCAATGAGGGTGACATTTTCTTAATCGCGAAAGAGATTCCTACGTTTTGATGTATAATTTGTATAGGTAGATTGAAAATTGAGCGAGTGAAGAGAGTTTGTTCGTTCTTTTTCAAGTTATTAAAAAACCTAGAGCATACACTCTAGCGACACGAACATTCCGTCATAGGATTACATTATAAAACTGAAAATCTGAAAAAATGTTTAAAAAGTTTGAAACCAAATTGTAGAAAAACTGTAAAAGATATCACAAAGTTGAATTAAACAGTAATAGCAGAAGGTTGTGAAAGCATTTTAAAAGTTGAATGGTGTTTCTAGCTGAAAGTATGCGGAAGTAGTTAAATGGCAAAAACAGTGAAGTTTTAGCAGAATTTTTGCCATTTTCCATTCATTCCTATGGGAGCAAAAAATTCATAAAAAGCTGAATATTTAAAAAAGTATAAAAGATATAAATACCAAAAGACATAGCCGGAAAGAGCAGAATGAGCAGAATATTGTAAAAGTTGAACGGCAGAAATAGCACAAAGTATGCAGAAGTAGTAGCGAATCAAAAAGTGTACGGAAGCAACCAGAATAAGAATAATAATAACTAGAAAAATTTGCATTTCCTACGAAAATGCAGTGTGAATGCTGTAAGCTGAATTTTTTAGCTGAAAGCTGGCAGAAAAAAGCTGAAATTGACTGCAGAAAATCTGCTGAAATCTGATAAATTAGTAGAAATAGCAGAAACAGCAAAGAAAAACTCATCTGATCTGTTTAAGCAGGAAGACTATTACCTATAAAACAGCTTAACAATTTAAAGTTACCTCAAAACTACTTGTTGAAAGAGTTGTTGAAATGCGAGAACTGACAAAAACTTTAAAAAAGCAGGAAAGAGCTGCCATAGATGAGCTGAAAAAGCATAGACTGAAGCAAAAATATAGACTAAGAAGTTCAAGTCAGTGCTAAAACACATAAGAAAATAGGAGAAATTTCAGAAAAAAGGAAATAACAACAAATACGCTGAAGAAACACAAAAACAAACAGGAAATTGCCTAAAAAACGCAAAAGTGTTCTTTAGCTAAGAGAGGAGAAAGAGAAGCTACAATCCTAACGTTAGCATATTCTTCCTGGTTCTGATTGAGTTTGGACCTGGTTCTGATATTGGGTGCCTAACTGGTCCTGATGGAGAATTCCTCCTGGTTCTGATGGAGTTTGGGTCTGGTTTTGATGGAGATTTGTTCCTGGTTCTGATGGAGTTTGGGTCTTGTTCTGATGGATGCTTGTACATGGTTCAGGTATAGAATTGTTCAAGGTTCTTATGGAGTTTTTTGCCAGGTTCTGGTGGAGTTGGGACCTGGTTCTGATGGCTGTTTCTTCCTGGTTCTGATAGACGTTTTTACCTGGTTCTGATGAAAAATTGTACAAGGTTCCGATGGAAATTTGTTCCTGGTTCTGATAGAAGTTTCCTCCTGGTTCTGATGGAGTTTGGGTCCAGTTCTTGTGGAGATTTATTACAGGTTCTGATTCTTCTTGGAACTGGTTCTGATAGAGGTATCTTTCTGGTTCTGACTGAGTTTGGACCTGGTTCTGATAGTGGGTGACTAACTGGTTCTGATGGAGTTTGTTTCCGGTTCTGATGGAGGGTTCCTAACTGGTTCTGATGGAGATTGGATCTGGTTCTGATGGAGTTTTTCTTTCCTTGTACTGATGGAGCTTTTTGCCAGGTTCTGAAGGGGTTTGGACTTGGTTCTGATAGAAGGTTCCTCCTGGTTCTGATTGAGTCTGGACCTGGTTCTGATAGTGGGTGACTAGCTGGTCCTGATACAGAATTCCTCCTAGTTCTGATGGAGTTTGGATCTGGTTCTAATGGAGGGTTCCTAACTGGTTCTGATGGAGTTTGTGTCCGGTTCTGATGGAGGGTTCCTAACTGGTTCTGATGGAGATTGGATCTGGTTCTGATGGAGTTTTTCTTTCCTTGTACTGATGGAGCTTTTTGCCAGGTTCTGAAGGGTTTGGACCTGCTTCTGATAGAAAATTCCTCCTGGTTCTGATTGAGTTTGGACTTGGTTTTGATAGTGGGTGACCAACTGGTCATGATACAGAATTCCTCCTGATTCTGATGGAGTTTGGGTCTGGTTCTGATGGAGGGTTCCTAACTGGTTCTGATGGAGTTTGTGTCCGGTTCTGATGGAGGGTTCCTAACTGGTTCTGATGGAGATTGGATCTGGTTCTGATGGAGTTTGTGTCCGGTTCTGATGGAGGGTTCCTAACTGGTTCTGATGGAGATTGGATCTGGTTCTGATGGAGTTTTTCTTTCCTTGTAGTGATGGAGCTTTTTGCCAGGTTCTGAAGGAGTTTGGACCTGGTTCTGATAAAAGGTTCCTCCTGGTTCTGATTGAGTTTGGACTTGGTTCTGATAGTGGGTGACTAACTGGTCCTGATACAGAATTCCTCCTGGTTCTGATGGAGTTTGGGTATGGTTCTGATGGAGGGTTCCTAACTAGCTCTGATGGAGTTTGTGTCCGGTTCTGATGGAGATCTGTTCCTGGTTCTGCTGGAGTTTGGACCTGGTTCTGATGAATGTTTCTCCTTGGCTCTTATAGAATTTGGACCTATTTCAGATGGAGGTTTGTACATGGTTCTGATGAAGATTTGTACCCTGTTCTGATAGAGTTTCCATCTGATTCTGATGGATTTTGGATAAGGTTCTGATGGAGTTTGGGTCTGGTTCTGATGGCGATTTGTTCCAGGTTCTGATGCGCTAACAGCCTATATGCCAAAGTCTATGAAATTGCCTTTTAAATTTAATCACTGTTGTCCAGCTGTTAGAACAGCCGACATGCTGTTTAAGTACTCAACACAAAATGGCCGCCAGTAGTTGCCTCCTATGAAGATGATCAAAGGGTTAGGGGGTCGGGTCAGGTTTAGGCCATAGAAACGAATGAAAATGAATGGAAGTCAATGAAAAGTCCTCACAAAGATGGTAATCCATGAATGTGTGTGTGGGTGTGTGTGAGCGTGTGTGTGTGTGTCCGAGTATCAGACACTGAGTGAATGGAGGCAGAAACAAAGACAGAATCATATACAGACATAGACAGTAGGAGATACACAGAGCTATAAATAGAACAGTGAGGAATGAATCAGCCAATCAGCAAAGAGCGTCAGTGTAACTTGACACCTGCTGTTTCTCACTCACGCAGCACCTCACTCTCTGTCTCCCCTGGTCTAGGCATTATAACATGGAGGCGCATGCTCCCGAACAACTGGCCATAACTCTGAAACCGTAGGGGCAATCGATGTCATTCTTGGACTGTTTTTATCAGAACGGACAGGAGATCGAGAATATTAACACGTTTTTGCTGAAAATATAATATTAAAGGCAAAACACTAGGTGAAAAAAAGGGAAAAATGGAGAAAAACAGAAAAATGCCTGAACATGCTCTCGAACAACGTCTAATAACTCGGAAACTATAAGGGCTATCGATTTGATTCATGCACCGTATGAATCAGCAGGCCTTGCTGAACAATCATGGAGCTTCTCAAGTTTCTACAAAAATCTGTCTGAGAGTTGTGACCCTGTGAAAAAGTGGATCATTTTGACCATTTTTAACCCGAGTGAAGGTGAATTTTTCACTCTCAAACAAACCTACTTCACGCAAAAACGATAAATGGTATCCAAAAAATGTTTGGACCGTAGGTATCAGCAGGGATCGGTGAACAATCCTGGAGATTTTCGTGTGTCTACATGAATCCATGTAGGAGATATGACAGTGTAGAAATATGGATAATTTTGAAATTTTTCAATTTTAAGCGATTTTGGGAAGGATAGATTTGGTACTCCTAAACAAACCTTTTTTTATGACAAAACGATAAAACTTATCAAAAAAATTCCTTCACTGTGAGTGCCAGCAAGGTCTGAAGATAAATCTGCACAAGGCTCATGTCTCTACCTCGAACGGTTTACGAGAGGCGGCGATTCGAAAACATGTGACTTTAAGGATTTTTTGCTCTGATTTTTTCTGAAATCCCTATAGATTTCCTATAGAGGGTGTGTTGACTTTGTGTTGCTTCGGGGCGTGTTGCCGGAAAACTATGTGTCCCACATCAATGAGGGTGACATTTTCTTAATCGCGAAAGAGATTCCTACGTTTTGATGTATAATTTGTATAGGTAGATTGAAAATTGAGCGAGTGAAGAGAGTTTGTTCGTTCTTTTTCAAGTTATTAAAAAACCTAGAGCATACACTCTAGCGACACGAACATTCCGTCATAGGATTACATTATAAAACTGAAAATCTGAAGAAATGTTTAAAAAGTTTGAAACCAAATTGTAGAAAAACTGTAAAAGATATCACAAAGTTGAATTAAACAGTAATAGCAGAAGGTTGTGAAAGCATTTTAAAAGTTGAATGGTGTTTCTAGCTGAAAGTATGCGGAAGTAGTTAAATGGCAAAAACAGTGAAGTTTTAGCAGAATTTTTGCCATTTTCCATTCATTCCTATGGGAGCAAAAAATTCATAAAAAGCTGAATATTTAAAAAGTATAAAAGATATAAATACCAAAAGACATAGCCGGAAAGAGCAGAATGAGCAGAATATTGTAAAAGTTGAACGGCAGAAATAGCACAAAGTATGCAGAAGTAGTAGCGAATCAAAAAGTGTACGGAAGCAACCAGAATAAGAATAATAATAACTAGAAAAATTTGCATTTCCTACGAAAATGCAGTGTGAATGCTGTAAGCTGAATTTTTTAGCTGAAAGCTGGCAGAAAAAAGCTGAAATTGACTGCAGAAAATCTGCTGAAATCTGATAAATTAGTAGAAATAGCAGAAACAGCAAAGAAAAACTCATCTGATCTGTTTAAGCAGGAAGACTATTACCTATAAAACAGCTTAACAATTTAAAGTTACCTCAAAACTACTTGTTGAAAGAGTTGTTGAAATGCGAGAACTGACAAAAACTTTAAAAAAGCAGGAAAGAGCTGCCATAGATGAGCTGAAAAAGCATAGACTGAAGCAAAAATATAGACTAAGAAGTTCAAGTCAGTGCTAAAACACATAAGAAAATAGGAGAAATTTCAGAAAAAAGGAAATAACAACAAATACGCTGAAGAAACACAAAAACAAACAGGAAATTGCCTAAAAAACGCAAAAGTGTTCTTTAGCTAAGAGAGGAGAAAGAGAAGCTACAATCCTAACGTTAGCATATTCTTTCTGGTTCTGATTGAGTTTGGACCTGGTTCTGATAGTGGGTGCCTAACTGGTCCTGATGGAGAATTCCTCCTGGTTCTGATGGAGTTTGGGTCTGGTTTTGATGGAGATTTGTTCCTGGTTCTGATGGAGTTTGAGTCTTGTTCTGATGGATGCTTGTACATGGTTCAGGTATAGAATTGTTCAAGGTTCTTATGGAGTTTTTTGCCAGGTTCTGGTGGAGTTGGGACCTGGTTCTGATGGCTGTTTCTTCCTGGTTCTGATAGACGTTTGTACCTGGATCTGATGAAGAATTGTACAAGGTTCCGATGGAAATTTTTTCCTGGTTCTGATAGTAGTTTCCTCCTGGTTCTGATTGAGTTTGGACTTGGTTCTGATGGAGGGTCCCTAACTGGTTCTGATGGAGTTTGGGTCCAGTTCTTGTGGAGATTTATTCCAGGTTCTGAAGGAGTTTGGACCTGGTTCTGATAGAAGGTTCCTCCTGGTTCTGATTGAGTTTGGGTCTGGTTCTGATGGAGGGTTCCTAACTGGTTCTGATGGAGATTGGATCTGGTTCTGATGGAGGTTTCCTAACTGGTTCTGATGTAAATTGGATCTGGTTCTGATGGAGTTTTTCTTTCCTTGTACTGATGGAGCTTTTTGCCAGGTTCTGAAGGAGTTTGGACCTGGTTCTGATAGAAGGTTCCTCCTGGTTCTGATTGAGTTTGGACTTGGTTCTGATAGTGGGTGACTAACTGGTCCTGATACAGAATTCCTCCTGATTCTGATGGAGTTTGGGTCTGGTTCTAATGGAGGGTTCTTAACTGCTTCTGATGGAGTTTGTGTCCGGTTATTATGGAGATTTGTTCCTGGTTCTGCTGGAGTTCGGGTCTGGTTCTGATGGAGGGTTCCTAACTGGTTCTGATGGAGATTGGATCTGGTTCTGATAGGGGTTTCCTCCTGGTTCTGATTGAGTTTGGACTTGGTTCTGATGGAGGGTCCCTAACTGGTTCTGATGGAGTTTGGGTCCAGTTCTTGTGGAGATTTATTCCAGGTCTGAAGGAGTTTGGACCTGGTTCTGATAGAAGGTTCCTCCTGGTTCTGATTGAATTTGGACCTGGTTCTGATAGTGGGTGAATAACTTGTCCTGATACAGAATTCCTCTTGGTTCTGATGGAGTTTGGGTCTGCTTTTGATGGAGATTTGTTCCTGGTTCTGATGGAGTTTGGGTCTTGTTCTGATGGATGCTTGTACATGGTTCAGGTATAGAATTGTTCAAGGTTCTTATGGAGTTTTTTGCCAGGTTCTGGTGGAGTTGGGACCTGGTTCTGATAGAAGGTTCCTCCTGGTTCTGATGGAGTTTGGACCTGGTTCTGATAGTGGGTGACTAACTGGTCCTGATACAGAATTCCTCCTGGTTCTGATGGAGTTTGGATCTGGTTCTAATGGAGGGTTCCTAACTGGTTCTGATGGAGTTTGTGTCCGGTTCTGATGGAGGGTTCCTAACTGGTTCTGATGGAGATTGGATCTGGTTCTGATGGAGTTTTTCTTTCCTTGTACTGATGGAGCTTTTTGCCAGGTTCTGAAGGGTTTGGACCTGGTTCTGATAGAAGGTTCCTCCTGGTTCTGATTGAGTTTGGACTTGGTTTTGATAGTGGGTGACCAACTGGTCATGATACAGAATTCCTCCTGGTTCTGATGGAGATTGGATCTGGTTCTGATGGAGTTTGTGTCCGGTTCTGATGGAAGGTTCCTAACTGGTTCTGATGGAGATTGGATCTGGTTCTGATGGAGTTTTCCTTTCCTTGTAGTGATGGAGCTTTTTGCCAGGTTCTGAAGGAGTTTGGACCTGGTTCTGATAAAAGGTTCCTCCTGGTTCTGATTGAGCTTGAACTTGGTTCTGATAGTGGGTGACTAACTGGTCCTGATACAGAATTCCTCCTGGTTCTGATGGAGTTTGGGTATGGTTCTGATGGAGGGTTCCTAACTAGCTCTGATGGAGTTTGTGTCCGGTTCTGATGGAGATCTGTTCCTGGTTCTGCTGGAGTTTGGACCAGGTTCTGATGAATGTTTCTCCTTGGCTCTTATAGAATTTGGACCTATTTCAGATGGAGGTTTGTACATGGTTCTGATGAAGATTTGTACCCTGTTCTGATAGAACTTCCATCTGATTCTGATGGATTTTGGATAAGGTTCTGATGGAGTTTGGGTCTGGTTCTGATGGAGATTTGTTCCAGGTTCTGATGCGCTAACAGCCTATATGCCAAAGTCTATGAAATTGCCTTTTAAATTTAATCACTGTTGTCCAGCTGTTAGAACAGCAGTACATGCTGTTTAAGTACTCAACACAAAATGGCCGCCAGTAGTTGCCTCCTATGAAGATGATCAAAGGGTTAGGGGGTCGGGTCAGGTTTAGGCCATAGAAACGAATGAAAATGAATGGAAGTCAATGAAAAGTCCTCACAAAGATGGTAATCCATGAATGTGTGTGTGGGTGTGTGTGAGCGTGTGTGTGTGTGTCCGAGTATCAGACACGGAGTGAATGGAGGCAGAAACAAAGACAGAATCATATACAGACATAGACTGTAGGAGATACACAGAGCTATAAATAGAACAGTGAGGAATGAATCAGCCAATCAGCAAAGAGCGTCAGTGTAACTTGACACCTGCTGTTTCTCACTCACGCAGCACCTCACTCTCTGTCTCCCCTGGTCTAGGCATTATAACATGGAGGCGCATGCTCCCGAACAACTGGCCATAACTCTGAAACCGTAGGGGCGATCGATGTCATTCTTGGACCGTTTTTATCAGAACGGACAGGAGATCGAGAATATTAACACGTTTTTGCTGAAAATATAATATTAAAGGCAAAACACTAGGTGAAAAGAAAGGGGAAAATGGAGAAAAACAGAAAAATGCCTGAACATGATCTCAAACAACGTCTAATAACTTGGAAACTATAAGGGCTATCGATTTGATTCATGCACCGTATGAATCAGCAGGCCTTGCTGAACAATCATGGAGCTTCTTAAGTTTCTACAAAAATCTGTCTGGGAGATGTGACCCTGTGAAAAAGTGTATAATTTTGACCATTTGTAAACTGGGTGAAGGTGCATTTTTCTCTCTCAAACAAAATTATGTCACGAGGAAAGGATAAAAGGTATCCAAATACTTTTTTGACCGTAGGTATCAGCAGGGATCGGTGAACAATCCTGGAGATTTTCATGTGTCTACATTAATCCATGTAGGAGATATGACAGTGTAGAAATATGGATAATTTTGAAATTTTTCAATTTTAAGCGATTTTGGGAAGGATAGATTTGGTACTCCTAAACAAACCTTTTTTATGACAAAACGATAAAACTTATCAAAAAAATTCCTTCACTGTGAGTGCCAGCAAGGTCTGAAGATAAATCTGCACAAGGCTCATATCTCTAACTCGAACGGTTTACGAGAGGCGGCGATTCGAAAACATGTGACTTTAAGGATTTTTGCTCTGATTTTTTCTGAAATCCCTATAGATTTCCTATAGAGGGTTTGTTGACTTTGTGTTGCTTCGGGGCGTGTTGCCGGAAAACTATGTGTCCCACATCAATGAGGGTGACATTTTCTTAATCGCGAAAGAGAATCCTACGTTTTGATGTATAATTTGTATAGGTAGATTGAAAATTGAGCGAGTGAAGAGAGTTTGTTCGTTCTTTTTCAAGTTATTCAAAAACCTAGAGCATACACTCTAGCGACACGAACATTCCGTCATAGGATTACATTATAAAACTGAAAATCTGAAAAAATGTTTAAAAAGTTTGAAACCAAATTGTAGAAAAACTGTAAAAGATATCACAAAGTTGAATTAAACAGTAATAGCAGAAGGTTGTGAAAGCATTTTAAAAGTTGAATGGTGTTTCTAGCTGAAAGTATGCGGAAGTAGTTAAATGGCAAAAACAGTGAAGTTTTAGCAGACTTTTTGCCATTTTCCATTCATTCCTATGGGAGCAAAAAATTCATAAAAAGCTGAATATTTTAAAAAGTATAAAATATATAAATACCAAAAGACATAGCCGGAAAGAGCAGAATGAACAGAATATTGTAAAAGTTGAACGGCAGAAATAGCACAAAGTATGCAGAAGTAGTAGCGAATCAAAAAGTGTACGGAAGCAACCAGAATAAGAATAATAATAATAAAGAATAAAGAGAAACAGGATCACAAGAGTGTGAATGCCTACAGCATTCACACAATAATAACTAGAAAAATTTGCATTTCCTGCGAAAATGCAGTGTGAATGCTGTAAGCTGAATTTTTTTAGCTGAAAGCTGGCAGAAAAAAGCTGAAATTGACTGCAGAAAATCTGCTGAAATCTGATAAATTAGGAGAAATAGAAACAGCAAAGAAAAACTGTCATCTGATCTGTTTAAGCAGGAAGACTATTAGCTATAAAACAGTTTAACAATTTAAAGTTACCTCAAAACTACTTGTTGAAAGAGTTGTTGAAATGCAAGAACTGACAAAAACTTTAAAAAAGCAGGCAGGACCTGCCCATAGATGAGCTGAAAAAGCATAGACTGAAGCAAAAATATAGCCTAAGATGTTGAAGTTAGTGCTAAAATATATACAAAATAGCAGACAATTGCCTAAAAAGGCAAATGTCTTCTTCAGCTAAGAGAGAAGAGAGGAGAAAGAGAAGCTAAAATGCTAACATCAGCATTTTGGCAATCACTAGCATGAAGGCTAAACTTCTAGCAGAAAGAAGGTAAGGTTGACAGCAGACTATTAGCTGACATCTGATAAATTAGCAAAGAAACACTGTTGTCTGATCTATAAGACTATCAGCTAAAAAATTGCTTAACAAGCTAAACTTAGTGTTAAACAAGTTGATGAAATGTCAAATTCTGGCACAAACTTAAAAAAAGACTAGAACAAACTCCTACTAAGAAAGATGAATAAGCATTAAATTAAATAAAAAGATTCCCTAAGAAAAGGAAGTCAATGTTAAAACAGTTTTAAAATTATAAATCACATTCAGAGTCTTAAAAATGTTATTTTATTTACACACGTTAAAATAAAAACAAAAAAATTAAAACTGCTATACTATTGGAAATGGATGTTTGGAGCATTTAAATAAGGTAACTGGTTTGTCTAATTGAAGAGTGTTGAATGTAAAATAGGAAAAAGTTAAATATTCCACAAAAACGGGATGAATTAGAAGATTTACAACAATGTATGAAACAGAACATATCCCAATCAGATGATTTACCACAAACTAATATACTAGGTTCAAATTCCAAAGGAGGAATTTATGAATCTTGGGATACAGGATTTTAAAACTGATTTGAATAATTCAGTTTCAACCTTATGTTTAGCCTAATTTTTTTTAAAAGAAAACTGTTTATGTAACAGATAAGCCATTTTAATCATTACTAAATGTTAAGAGTAGCAGAAAATTATGAAAAACAAAATTCTCCATCTTCCAACATATCCTGTATCCCTATGCTTGAAATCAACAGAAAATACATATGGGTTTTTTAAAGATGTAGGAATGAACTGAAATTTGACAGTGTATTGAAGTTCATTAAAACAGTATCTGCAGTGTACAGATAATGGGTCCTATAGTCAAGGGAAAAAAAGAATCAAGAACGAGAGAGAGGTGGGGTCAAAAAGGATTGTTTGCCTTATTGGTAAACATACTGTTTGCTCCTACAGTATACAGCTCTTAGAAGAGCACAACATTAAACAAAAACATTGATACATAAATTATAAAAACAGAAAATTGTAAAAAAAAAAACAAAAAAAAAAAACAACTACATTCATACTTGATACTGTTTTATCCTCATTCCTTAAGGCAAGCACGAACAATTTATTTTAAACTCAATTGTGCTAAGCTGTCTAAACATTTGTTATTTCAATTAGTTTCGACTTCAAATGATTTTGTTTTCAGGTTCAGGACTATTTGACAATCTTAAATGCCCTTAAAATACTGTTTGAATTAAATTAGCATTCATAAGCGAATATTAAGGGCATAAAATGTTTCCGCTATAGTTAAACAGTTGATGCCCATAGCTAGATCAGCAGGGACACATTTAGGTACAACTTGGGGAAAAAAAACAAAAAAACAACACAACCCAATGTATCACAATGAGAAGAACATTACATAGTTTAAAAAATAACATATGTCCAAAGGCTTTTCACATAATACACTAACCCAGACTGAAACCCACAGCTGTAATCCTTGATGAACAGGAAAACACATCACTAAATGTGACTCCTATGAACTTTCTATTAGTTCCATAAATAATCTTTAAAATTGAAAGATTAAAATTTTTAAATAATCACTAAATACTTTAATTTTGTTTTCACACTTTATTATAAGAGTCAAAGCATATTTATGACTGGTGTTATGTTTGTTCAGAAAGAATGATGCTACAAAGGTCAGTGCCTCAACGCAATTGGCTTGGTTTCCTTAGATAGAAAACCTTTTTTACCAGTTTGAATAACAAAACAGTGTCAAACTTTATGTATTAAGGTCAAACTTTATGTATTCAACTTTGAATTTCATCATATTAGATTGAGCTGACTATATATTTTTTAAGTATAAAGATTTATTTTTTGTTTTTAGATCTTGAGATGACATTTGTTGTGATTTAGCACTAAATAAGTAATCTGAAGTAATTGATTTTCTTATGTTTCAGCCTGGTCTTTACAAATTGTAGAAAGCCTCTTTCAAACCTGTACACCACCTGACACCCCAAACTAAGGCAGAATTCACACAAACACATTATATGCTTCAATGGTAAAGTTTCTTAAACATTCTAATAACTGTGTTTTATTGTTATGTGGTTGTGTAACTATTTATGAAATAGCAATAGTTTCAGTGTTGTTAAAACAGTTTCGTACCAACAGACACCAATTAGGGTTACCAATTCTGGCACAATTCAAAACATTATGCAAATGAAAATTGAAGTTTTAATGCAGTGTGTTTGTATGAATCCAGCCTTTTACATTTATAAACTATTTATATCTAAATCTGTCCACTTCTGTATTTACAAATTCATTTGTTTAGGTAAGTGAATCTTTTTCTTTGTTCACATTCATCCTTCAATGGTAAAAAAAGACCCAAAAAAATTTTTTACATTTTTGAAAAATTAAATAGATCATATCTAAGGAGGTAGATAAGTGTTGACCTTGAGTGCTGTAATATCAAACGTCTTAACCATAGTTCAGTTTCAAATGTGTGTTATATGTTAAATCTGGAAATGCAGCTAGAACCAAGTGTTCCTTTCTAGTGTAAAACATGAAATGAGATGACCAAAAGCCTATTTTCATTTGATCTTTGACCTACTGCCTCCTTGCACATGCTCAGTTTTTGCTGGATATTGTAGGGTAAGTCTGAAAGAGAAGGACAGAATAATTTTTTACTTATGTGTTTTAATGTATTAAAGTGGTGTAAAAAAATAGAAAGTGTTACCTTTTAAGCCTTTAATGAAAAACCCGATGCCACACAGAGGGTTGAGTCTAACTGGAAATGACAGCTTTGCAGCAGTTCATCATCTTACAGCAAGAGGTCTTATCAATGCAGAGTTGAGACAAACTGGCTCCAACCACTGTGGTCAAACGGCAACACCAAAGCCTCTTTTGTGTTGTCATAGAAAATCACATGCAGCTTCACAGAAGAAACTTATTCTGAAAATCCAGGGAAAACTAATTTAAATGAATGATAAAGCTTAGAAAACTGCCAAATAAGGCTTATGTGAACACATTATAATTGAATACCTTAAAAAGGGCTGCCAGGAACAAAACCAGGGTCCAAGTGGTCTCACACCCATTTGTTGCTCAATGTTATTAGAAGCTTATTTTTGAGGTTTTGAAGGTCTCTGCTGTGAAAAGGTGAATGACTCAAGACATCTATACCTGCACACAGACAATATATACATAAAAAACCTAAATTAAAACAATGTCTCCAAGTTACAAGGGCAAAAACATGATTAAATTGTCAAACATAAACTTGATCCATTAAAAACACCAACATATTATTCATGTTAAGAAAAAAGTAATAACCTCCTTCTGCTTTGAGAATCCCTGAACTCCCTGGCAGGAAGTGTAGAGGTGTCTGCATAATTTCATCAGTGATGCTTTTTGTGATGTCGAGCGTGGAAGCATGGTGATGTTTTCTGGGTTAGCCAGGGTCTTTTGATGGGTGTCTCATTGTCTTTTTGAACATCTGGTCATAGATCAGCAGTCCATATGTATCATGTTACATCTGAGTGCTCCAACACTGATGAGACTAGGTTTGGATCAGCAGTTCATGAACATGGTGTAATGTTGGTTCCATTGACATTGGTGAAGTTTGAAGAAGCGGTCACAAAGACAAGATAAACACAGACCAGAGAACATACATCTACACAAAATAAAGTTCTAGGCCATTCTTATACTCAAGCCTTTCATCTATTCTAATATGAGGTGTCAGCTGGTATATCTAAATTTACATCAGTAAATATGGATTACATCTGGAGCTCATACTTTCTGATGTACATTGTTTCCCTTGTGGAAAATGGTACATTCAAGCAGCTTTTCACAGCTGCTCAGTAGGTGCGCACCGATTGATAGGCCCAAATTTTCTTAATTTTGGGTGGTAAGGCCTCCGCAAAGGTCTGTTAATCACCCACCCCTTTTGCCCTGCCATGAAAGAGGCCTGACTCACAGACCCGCCCACCAGGTCACATCTGCACGTGCACAATTCACAACTCTTGACAACATAAGGTTGGAACATTGAAGGTGTGTTGTGACCTTATGACACCTGACACTGTCAGTTATAAAAAAGAATTGCTATCGGTCAAAATCGGAATGGGCAGCTCAGGCTTTTTGAAGATCGTAATTGGTGATCGGCCAGAAAACTGCAATCGGTGCACCCCTACTGCTCAGACAATTCTGACCTGGCCTTTACCCTCCCAAACCCAAACCCACCCAGGTAAAGGCAGAATATAAATATTGAGATGATTTAATCTATAAAAATGTCTGGTCAGAAATATGTATTGCCTCTTAAACATGCCAATGATCTAAAATAATGTATACACCTAAATAAACGTTTGCTTCTAGAAAACTACCATGATCTATAAAACATAATTTCAACTAAATACAGATTTGAGCCATGATTTAATCCTGCACTGATGATTGATTGTGTATCAAAAGAAAACCTGGTTTGATTATTGCAGTCATGGTTACTTTTTATAAAAATACCAAAGAATATTTAGATTTCAATGTAATGCAGTGTTTTCTAGTAATCACTCAACAAATTTATTCACAATTCTTAGTACAGATTATGAAAAAAGAAACTTTTGATTTACTCATGACTTAATTTACTGGTGAACTGCTCTATGTACAGTGTACATTTTAGGACATCTTCAGGATTTAGAAAAAGAGGCATCATTAAAAAAGAGACGCAAGTGTTTGAGACTTTTTAGTCTGATGCTTTTTTTATGATGAGTCCTCATTTTCTGATGCCTTTGAGAGCTGAGGATGTCCTAAAATGTACACCATATCTGTGGCAACAAAAGTCATGACAATTTATAGCTAAAATACAAAAACAAAATTAAGCTTTTATTGTAATGTAATGTTCTCTAATAATCATTCAACACGTTTATCCATGATTCTAATACAGATTATAAATATTCTTACATGCAGATCAAGATTAATATGATTTAATCAGTAAAAATATGCTGCCAGAAAAATATATTACCTCTAAAACATACCTTGACCTAGAATAATGTGTATACCTAAATAAACGTTTGCTTGTAAAAAACTACCATGATATATAGAACATACTTTCAACTAAATACACATTTGTGACATGATTTAATCCTGCACTGATGATTGTTTGTGTATCAAAAGAAAACCTGATTTGATTATGGGAGTCATGGTTATGACTCCAATATGACTTTTGATTGCATATCAAAAGAGAATTTGACTTTATTTAAATGAATGGTTGCTTCTTAGAAGGTATATGTCTTGATTTAGAATAATGTATATACCTGAAAAACATTTACATCCCAAAATATTACCATGTTCTAAATAATCTAATTTGAACTAAATACACAAATGAGCCATGAAAAAGTCTGTACTGACGATGTATCAAAAGCCAGTGTGACTTCATTCATTGGGAAGCTACATTGTGGCAACAAAAGTCATGATTATTTTTTATCAAAATACCAGCCATCATTTAGCTTTCAATGTAAATCAATGTTGTCTATTATTTATTCAACAAATGTATCCATGATTTTTAACAGAGATACCTTGACAAGTCATGATTAGGTAAATTCTAATTTGATTTCTGTTCCACAAACATTACATTAGGCACTAAGCATAATGTGTGAGAAATTTCAAACTCACCATACGTCTTCATGTCTGGTTAGAGCCCAGTATGCAGAAAACAGGGTTGTGGTAACTGTAATATGTTCTCAGGACACCAGAGTTGAGAATTTGCTGTGGCTGAGAAATGAAAATGAGATCAAGCATGGTGTTCTTGCTTGTGGTGGCAGAAGTGATCAGCTGTGCATACCCCCTGGACTGAAACAGCTCCAAAATTGGTTTTCTTCCTCCAAGTAGCTGGTTCTCATTAAAATCTCCACAAACAATTACTGGCTGACAATCCATTATTTCAAGTGAATCTAAAAGACTTACCAGGTTTTGCATGAATGGTCTCAAACTGTAGTCTGGAGGTCTGTACACAACCCCGATCAGCACAAGAAATGGTGCCTGAACCTTTAAAACCAAATATTCAAGATCAGTAACATTATGCAGGTACTGTTTTACCTGAACCTGAAAGTGATTCTTTAAATATACTGCTACTCCACCACCAGTTCTGCTGGCTACCTGAGGAAAGTTTGTGTAGGACACATGTCTGTTGCGTTTGAACATGGTGTAGCTGTCCAAATGGAGAGTATCTGCAACAAAAGATCCTTGCAGGCAGGTTTCAGTGAGACACAATACATCTGCTAGATACAGTTCATGATGACTCTTGATGTCACTGATATGAGATGGCAAACCTTCTGTATTGTGATGGATCAGTGTAAGAGTGTCAACTCTGCAGGCTATATCTCTGACCTGAAGAAGAGGCATCATTTCTTCAACACTGGCTTGTCTCATGGACTGGAGCACTGCATTAACTTCAGGATTGGCATAGATCTTCTTTTCATCCAAGTCCAGTAAATACAGTCCACTAAGAGAGGTCACCCTGCTGAGAGCAACATAAGCCATACCAGGTTCAAAAATGTTCTTCAGTGAGACTACACATGTCTGTGTTGTGAGACCCTGGGTTTTGTGAATTGCGCAGGCAAATGATAGCTTTACAGGAAACTGTCTGCGTACCACACCTTTAAATTTCAGATTTTCCTCAGCTCTCTCAACATAAACCAGATCATCAGATGCTGCACTACCACTGCGGTTGTTTCTCACAGATTGCTGGTTGTCCATTCTAAGCCCAAGTTTAATTATGTGTCCATCAGTTTCAGATCTTACCACTTTCATCAGGTTACCAAAAGCACCATTGACCAAACCGTTATGTGTGTCTAGGTTTCTGGTTAGCATGACTCGGGCTCCTTCAGCAACTTTCAGGGAATTAGGTAAATCATTTCGCCCACCTGTATATGGTTTGTCCCTTCGTGCCATTTTACCCGTTCGAGGATCCTTTTGGAAATCGTCTGCATCAATTTTGATAATGTTTGAATGAAGCTTCTCAAGCATAGCTGTGTTATGGGCTTCCACGTTCTTGTTGGTTGCAAATATGTGTAAGACCTCAATTGGACATTCTGCTGGTAATATCACAGCTTGTGCTAATAAATCTCTGTCACCCTGAGAAAGCTCCTCTGATCTTTCTTTTACACGTATCCTGTTCAACATCTGTGCAAAGGCAACATCATCTTTCTGACGCATGATTTCAGTAAGTGTGATCATCTGAAAATGTTCCTGCCATAGGTCAATGTGTTCTGGATCATACACACAGAGAGGTTTAGACTGTCGCACTGGTGGCAGCTGGTAAAAATCTCCAACAGCTAAAACAGACATTCCACCAAAAGGTCTCTGAGTGCCTTTAATTTGCTTCAGTCTTGCATCTACATAAGCAAAAAGGGGCTTTGAAACCATGGAAATCTCATCAATAACAATAATTTCTGCATTGAAAAGCTCAGATCTGACTTCATCCAGTTGATTACCAAGTCCCTGAATCGGTGGTCTTAGACTCCTGGGTAGTTTGAGCAACGAATGCAACGTGTAGCCATTGATAGAAAAAGCTGCTGTTCCAGTAAATGAAGTCAATAAGACAGTTGGATTTGATATGTCAGCCTCCTCTGCATGAGTAGACATTCTGCTCAGGATCTTTGTTGCCTCAGAGTGAATACATTTGATCAAATGTGACTTTCCAGTTCCTGCACCACCGTTGATATAGAAGAAAAATGGATCTGGGTTCAAACCACAAACACGCTGAATACACCAGTCTCTAACAGCATAGAACACACAGGCCTGCTTCTGGTTCAGGTTCTGGTACATTGTGCGTAACACAGCTGGATCAATTGCAGGTTGTTGTCTGATGGCTCTGACTTCTGTTACGGCATCAGACTGATGACGACTGTAGTCAGGGACATTTTCCTGTTCATTTTCCTCATCAGAATGTCTCTCAGTAAGATTCTCATCACACTGTAACCTCACAACATCGGATTCAGGAGCCAGATTACACCATTCATCTATCACATTGTCTCTGTTTTGTTCATATTCTTCCATTGCACTCTCAATCTCGTCTGAATTTTTCTCATACTTATCTTTGTTTCTCTTGACAATGCTTTTCACAGTCTCACAGTCGTCTGAACATAGACGTTGTACCCAACCAAAGTTGTAGAAGGACTGATAGGTTTGGAACCTTGGTGGTTTCAGTTCCTGCTCTGATCTGTGTGGAAGGTAAAGTCTCATCAAACGGCAATAATATTGCTCTGGATCCTTTTCCTCTGAACAGTGGTAATATCTGATTATAGCTGGTTTGTTATTCTTTCGCTTTTGTACAAATCCAAGCTGGTTTAGCAGAGGAAGAACATCTTTTCCTTCATTTGGACCACTCACAAACCGGCACAGGGCAGCAAAATCAGCAAGCGACATTTCCTCAAATTCTGGTGTCTCAGGCCTGCATTTGTATTTATCACTCAAACTTGTCATCCAAATATTCCAACTGTCATCTGTTACGGTTTCAAGATACCTCATGGGCCGACTGATTTTTATTGGAATATCATCTGTTGGTACAAATACAACACTGCGGGAACATTGTTTCATTTTTAAACCACAGACTCGAGTTACACATTCCTGGGCACTGATTTCTCTCTTTTTTGAGTAAGCCTGCATCACAGCTCTCATTTCATCGCATTCATTGACTGTGTTCTTGTCAGAGTTATCAATAACTGTCTTCAAGTAGTCAGAAAGCCCACTTTCTTTCTTAGTTATGTATTTTGTGAGATATTGAATACAAGAATAAGCATTTACTACAAAGGAAACATCAATGTTAGCATCCCAGGCTTCAAGCAGGTGTGGGTTATAATTGTTGATCCAACAGTCTTTTGGGTCACGTTTCAGAATTACAACAGTTTTTTTGTTTATGGCTTGGAGGCATCGTTCATATTCAAACATTGTCAAGTTGCATCGTGACAGGATCTGCTCTATAGTGAAGGAAGCAGTTTCAGGTTCATTCAGCAGGTTCATCAATGGTCTGAGTTTATCCTTTGCAGCTTCAGTGTCTGCCGTCTCATCGGGCCTGATAATCATTGTTTTTGTAGCTAGTGGTTTTGGAAACCCAAACCTGCAACCAGAATTCAAGCTTTTAAAACATGTCTTTGTGTGGTTTTTGCTGTGTTTCTGGAGTTCAGTGACTTTCTTGTACAGTTCAGGTTGCTTTTCTGGGTTAGGTAGTTGAGCTGTGACATATTTGTCTACAAAATTGCAAACAGTTTCATCATCATCCACTTCTATGTCTACCTTTTCAGTATTCCATATCAGCATGTGAATATGAGGGGAACCTCTGTGCTGGAACTCAACTCTGTAGAAGTAATCAATAATTTCTCCAAGTGGCTTTGCGGGTGAAAACAGCAAATCTCTAAACAAAGCCTCAACACGCTTATCAAACATTCTCATAGTGGTTACTGGATTTGATCTTAAAATGTCACACTTTTCTGACCAGTTAAGTGCTTCAAAATCAACCTCTTCACCTTGCTGTCTCTTTATTGCCTCAATCACTTCAGGCCATCGCATCTCAGCAGCAGAGAACGTAACAAAAAATTGGGGAGTTCCAAGCTGGCGTAGCATGCTCATCAGGTCTCGAGTCGTTTTCTCCCAGTAAGCAGGAGTTCCTCTGAGTGGCTGCATGAATCTGATTGCATCTTTATTTCTAACCAGCTTCTCAACTTCTGTCTTACTTTGTAACATTCCTGCTGTTATTTTCCGTCCATCTTTGGTCATAGTTTTACCTTTTCTTAGCTGTATCATCATGCTGGAATTTGCCAAGTGTATTTCAGTCACAAACTGTGAGAAAAACAGGTAATTCGTATCTTTAGCAAATCTCCCATCAATGTTGAAAAGCCTTGATTTGAAGTAAGCACTTGGTGTAAGTTTAAGAGGTCTCGTTTCATCCAGTGTGTTCTGACCTGTAGGAAACTGCACAGGAAATGCCATGGCTTCCAAATGAGGAGTTCTGAAAAAACTAATGGGATTGTTTCTTTCAGCAGGAGCAACACAATATGTGTTATCACTGAAACACAGAATTTCTTCTGAAATGTCTACAGGCTGCAAGCAACTTTCTAAAGCAAAACCTCCATTCTGCAGATCACTTTCTGGTTCCTCTAGGTTTTGTTCCGCTGGTTCTTCATCACTGGATGACTTGTCAATATCATTTTCACTTTCACACAGAGCATCTTTTTCATACCTGTCAATTTCCATTAAATCGGTATCATCATAATCATCACTTCCCAAATCATCACAACTGTCCTCATCAGGTAATGTTGGATCACAAAGTAATGCATCATCTCTGATATTAATATCCGTGTACTGTGGATGAATGTGTTTTAGTTTTTGCAATGCTTGGATCAGTTTAGACCAGGTGACCGTCTGCAACAGCTGATGACCTTTGTAGCACAACCGTCTTTTCAGTTTGACTCTCATGACCTGGGACTCACTTCTTAGTCTGGGTAAACTGTTAACCGTTTCTTGGACCTCAGATGGAACACACACCACACTACCACGTATGAGTCTTTGTCTGCCCTTTGGAAGTGGGATAATCTTAGCAAATGGTATGCATCTGGCAATCAGATGTCTCTCCAAAATGTTCAGATCACACAGTTCAGCTGGAATATCCTTGAGTTCTAATCTATTTGCTGCAGCAAGCCTCGGCATACATCCCTTTTTAAGAGAAGAATGACATGTGTGACAGATATACTCCTTTTTTCTCTCAACAGGAAAGCTGCAGTGATCACTACATACTTCATCACAAACATGAACAAATTTCCCAGTTAGACATTGCTGTGCTACAGCTTGATGCTTTGAATAATTTGTCCTCTTGCAGATTTTCACCTGATTAGGGAAAGACGCTTTTACACAAACAGTACAAACATAAGATGGTGCACATTTAATGTTTTGTCTGAAAAGTGAAATGGCCTCATTAATTAAGCTATCTGGCTGACATTGGAAGCTTTCAGCTGGTCGATGCATTTGACGATATTTATTTTTAATCTTTATAGCACAGTTGATATTATGCATTTGTTTAAAAGAATAACTTTTCCAGTATCTTTCTTTCATTCTTTCTCTCATATTTTTCTTGTGTTGTTGCTGAAATTTGTCTTCTCCATAGCGTCTAGTGATGTAAGACCTTTTTTTCTGTTTAAACGCATCACTTTCTTTATATAACTTAGATACATACAACCTCATGTGAGCTTTATATTTTTCTCGGAATGCAGCACTCATTCGGTAACTATTTCTGATATAGTCTTGCTGTTTCTGTTTAAATACTGGAGAATCTTTGTAGAGTTGTTTAATCCTCTGTTTGTGTCTCAGTCTAAATACTGGAGAATCTTTGTAGAGTTGTTTAATCCTCTGTTTCTGTCTCAGTCTAAATACTGGAGAATCTTTGTAGAGTTGTTTAATCCTCTGTTTCTTCTTGTATTGCAGTTCAGCAGACTTCCTATATGTAGTATTAACACGGTGTTTTTGCTTTTGCCTATACAAAGGACTTTCATTATACAGTTGTCTGACATATTCCTTTTTTTTCTCTGCAACTTCAGCTCTTTCTCTATATTCCCGTCTCATTTGCTCTGCCTGTTTTTCTTTGTATGTAGCATTTAATTTATAGAGGTTAATTTTGTACAGCCTCTTTTTCTCTCTGTGATCAGGATCATTAGACTTTCTACTGGAGTTCTTTTTCTTTGTTCTAAAACTTTCAACAGATGTGTACAGCTCTTTTTCTTTCTTTTTCTGATTTTCCTTTCTCTGTGGTAGTGTTTTTGCAGCCAACAGCCTCCTCCTTAGTTTTATCCTTTCCTGTTTATTACGTTTCAACAGTTTATTTGAGAGTTTCTGGGTTGAACAAGAGTCAGTGTTTAAATCATTGTGAGAAACAGAGTGAGAAACAGAGTGTGATGTTCCCTGCATTTCTGTCACAGAGGATAACAGTATTTGACTTTCTAAATCAGACAGACAATGGTTTATCTCTGCATTGGGTGTCTCATTTGGAGAATCCACCATGGATGTTGACACTTCAGTTGTTAAAGTTTCATTCCCAATGTTTTGTGTCTGACCAGTAGTTATATGTACAGGTTCATCTAATGTTTGTGTCTCAACACATGTAGCAGTTTGTCTGTTTTCTGTAGCTTGTGTTGCATTAATTTGGATGGCTAAATTTTTATTGTGAAATGTGATAGGCTGTAGCTCATAAGTGCAGTCTGGGGCAATGCTAAACATTCTGTACAAGCATTTGATCCTGTCAATCATGTCATTGAGACGTGTGAATTTCAGCATAACTGCTTTCCCACCACTAATACCTGGAGGCAATGGCATTCCTGTAGACTTGCGGGGGTGAGGGTCAAAATATGCATATTCACCCGAACTCAGCCTGCAAACTGCGATACATGTTCCCAACATGACTAGTAAAGCATAGTGAACCTCTGATGTCAAACACTGTAGTCCCTGTTCAATGCTCATAAGGTGATCTGTACCATCAAATGTTCCATAATGAGCGGGCTGAGACATGTCCACATCATACTCATGACTGCGGCTTTTAACCACGGCAGGAAGCTCATCGCAGGCTAGAAACACACTGTTCACATATGTCCGTCTAGCGTCTGAATACACAGCATGACCTTTATCCAACACGCGGTTAAGATCATCCCTGGTAATAAATTCATCCTCATGGAGAAATGATAGGAAAACCAAACTGTTAACCATGCACTGCCTATTTCTGTACTTTCCATACTTAGTAGAAGCCTGACTTCAGGACGCACAGATGCTCACTGGTGGCCGACTTTCACAGGTCATCGCTTGTCGATTAGATGGTCCTGGAGATTCTCCATGATGCTGTCTATGCACGCTTACAGGGATTGTTACCTGGAGTTTACTCTGGTTTACCTGCTGTACTTTAGAATCTGGCACATATGACGTTTGACTACATTTTTTTACCACATCTGCATAAGACATTGCACTTTTGGGTTGATCACCGCACTGGACGTAAGGACTTGAAGTTGTTGAATGGCACACATTTACAATCTCACTGCTCTGAAAAAGATCTGCTCGCTCTTTCTCCAATTGCCTCCTAAGCTTCTGAGACTGGGACCTCTGACTTTTCCTAGGCATTGTGGAATACTACAAACACTTGCTTTATATATATATATATATATATAGACACAGCAATAATCAAATTCAAGCTGAAAACACTAACAAACCACCAGTTATTTTAAGCACGTTTAATTCAATATGAGAAATTTAAGGTTAAATGTAAGGTTGAAATAGTCTAATATTTAATTAATGTAGCAGTCCAAAATTAACTTAAGCACAGAAAATAAGATCTTCCAGGATAAAATAAAATCAAAGTTTTTTAGAGTCAGTAAATGTATTTCTATTTGCTATATTTTGCACACATCTAGATTAATCAATAGGTTAATCAATAGATTTTGTCAGTAAAGTTAAACACAAATGAAACAACAAAACTTAATGAGTTATATAGTATAAAATATGTACCCTTTAAGTAATGATCCTTAAAATCAGAAGGTATTATGAATTTATCAAATTTACTAATAATACCTCAATTCAAACCCACTTCACAATTATATCAAGCCTGCTAGTGATACCAGACACACAATGTAAAATATTTAATCAGTGAATACGGTATTCCAATGTCTGCAACAAAGTTAAAATGGACAAAAGATATTTATTTAAATACCTTTCAATCAGTCTGACTAAATAAATGTTCACTTCAATGAGTAAATGTATTTGCAAATCTTTTATTTAATCAAAAGATGTGGAATGCAGAGATGGGAAGAGAGCAGCTGTTCTCTCAGGTTTCTGAACAAGATGACAGTTTCTGATGAACTTCAAATTCCAGAAAACAGGTTTTAAGAGAAACAGTAGACCAAAAACAATTTTCAGACTTGACAATCTAAACAGGGCAAGAGCTACTGGTAAGCTCAACAATATCCAGCAAACAGGGCAAGAGCTACTGGTAAACTCAACAATATCCAGCAAACAGGGCAAGAGCTACTGGTAAGCTCAACAATATCCAGCAAACAGGGCAAGAGCTACTGGTAAGCTCAACAATATCCAGCAAACAGGGGACGAGCTACTGGTAAGCTCAACAATATCCAGCAAACAGGGGACGAGCTACTGGTAAGCTCAACAATATCCAGCAAACAGGGGAAGAGCTACTGGTAAGCTCAACAATATCCAGCAACAGGGGAAGAGCTACTGGTAAGCTCAACAATATCCAGCAACAGGGGAAGAGCTACTGGTAAGCTCAACAATATCCAGCAAACGACGAGAGGAAAGGGGGCCAAAACGACACCTCTGGAGAGAAACAAAAACATGTATCAGGGTTCCTACAGCTTAAGGCAAATAAAATTCAAAGTTAAGACCAACTTCACAATAAACACAAATGGAAAAAACCAACCCGTTAGCAACAATTTTACCAAAAGGTTTATTTTATCACAGAACACAACTTTTTGGCCCAGTGTAAAAGTTTCACATTTTGAAAAACATTCTCAATTTGAAGAAAACTTTAAAAAAAAACAAAAGAAATGGCAGATAACTATTGTTTTCAACTATTGTACTGTATTCATTAAGTTTTTTTGTCCCCTAATCAAACATCATAAAACAACATGCTTTAAAAAAGGGCAATGAGCCGAAATCGACAGGTATTGGTTCAAGAATTGGCAACTAGATTCTGAACCAGGAGCGATTTAGGCTTGACTGGTAGAAACTGACAGAGATTAGGTTAGGGTTAGAGCATTACAACAGTCAAGATTGGAGCTAAAAAAAAGCAATAATGGCCTTCTTAAGGTCAGCAAGATTTAAAAAGGCTCAACTATGGCCAAAAGACCCAGCTTAATAAAGCCTGTCCTGACCAGAAAATTAATTTGACATTTAAATGGAAATCTTTCTCAAATAAGACCCCTACACTTCTAAAACCCATATGATTAAAAGTCAAAGCACTGACATGGATGGATGTCTGCATGCTTGTGATGGATGTACGTCTGCATGTTTGTGATGGATGGATAGATGCATGCTTGAGATGGATGGATAGATGCATGCTTGAGATGGATGGATAGATAGATAGATGCATGCTTGAGATGGATGGATGTCTGGATGCTTGTGATGGATGGATGGACTAACATAGATGCAGCCTATTGACACAGTGGGATGTAAAACAAATTCTAAATTGGCTTTAAAAACTTCAATAGGTTTCCATAGTAGATAGGAACCCTTTTCAGTACTAGGTTGGAACCTGGCAGCAGCCTACATTCAGAAAACACAGTTTGTTCCAATGTGTAATGAGAGCCTGGTTCATACATGCTGGTTGAAAGAAATGCAGAGTAAGATGGGATCCACCATATCCTTATAATAGAACTAAGTAGGCACATGGCATGTATGTTTGTTCAGATTCACTGGATGAAACAGTTCAAATACAAACTTTGGCAGTTAGGGTCAGGCACTAAGACAAAAGTTTTAGGCACCATAAAAGGCATCAATGTTTTCCTATTAATAAAGTATTTGCTGTTATGTTAAAACACCAAGTATTGACAGAAAAGTCAAACATTGTAGACCATAACAATCTCAGAATAACTTACCAGAGAATGCACAACTGCAGAAGAGATAAACTATAATAATAGAAAATGAGAAACAAAAAGTCAGATCAGCAGAAAACAATAATTGCAACCATCAATATAGTTAAAAAAATATTAAATATAACATATGTAACAATTTTTTTATCTGCTCTGGGAGTGTTTTTCTACAACCAATCGTAGTTTGGTGCATTTGCTGTTGAACTGACTGGTTTAGAATACCTTAGTTAATATATATATAGTCCAGTAGCTGAACTAATTGATGTGTAGTAAACAATTGCTAAAATATAAACATGTATATGTACAAATATATGTGTGTATTTATTGATATAGCAAGATCTAGTCTAGCTTAAGTGAATTATTCTTGAAAATCCAGATGTTGGTGTTGCTTTGTTTCCTGTTGGTGCGGTATGTTTCTTGCAGATTTTCATTGCATCCAGCAAAAATAGACTCGAATTGGATGACACATTGCAGCACTTATGCTCTGCTACGTCTCTCTCTGATAGTGACTGAAATATATCTAAAGAAACATCAGATTCTTCGCTGCTGTCTGTGTTGTCAGACATTGTAGCAGCAGTCAGTTTATGTGGCGGGGTTCCCCTTTTACGACACAAACAGGCGGATTTGGGCCTACCCCCAGCTGAGTAGAAATGGCTAATTAGCCAGGAATGTTACAGCTGCTTTCTTTAGTTAGCTAAACAGAGACTGACACAGATGGTTATTCAATGAGACAAACGTAGATGGTTATAATTAGAATTGATAGATATTTCATTTCGGTCTGAATAGGGGAAACGTTTTCAGTTACTAATTAGAAACAGCCGGTAATATTAGCATAAATGCTAACGGCTGCCAACTATGACTCGCCAAACTGAGACATTAAAACAAGATGTCGAGCTGGTTCGAGCTTTATTGTTTTACTCTTGCAGTTATAAACCAGTTATGTCGTTCTTTAAGCATGAAACATATTACAGAGTTCATAATATTTGCATTTAAGGCAGACAGAGTAAGAAACGGCTTACCTGTTCAAAGACGAGGGCAGGAAGAACGTCTCTCCTGGACGTCACGCAACACAAGGTTGAGAGACATTCGGGAGCGCTCGGATATTTCCACTTCAGTGCCAACTACGGATTTTAATCGCTTGGCGAATCAATACAAGTCTCATGGACAATTTATGTTATAAAATATACAATTTTGAAAAGACAGTTTAAAAAAATTATTAAATCACATCAGTTAATAATTATTAATTTCAACATTAAGAAATAATTGTTACACAAATTTTAAAATTTATGTAACTTTGTTGCTGTCTTATTGTGGCTTCTGTGTAAAATTCCAACAGTGAACTATTAGTGTTGAATGTTCAACACTGCTCTTTCATCATGAGCAGGAGCCCAATGAGTTTTCTCGTGAACTAGGGGTATAGAGGCTGTAGTCACCAAGAGTTGAAGAAAAAATAGCAACATTCTCTTGAAGTTAATGGCGTTATTACAATATAATACTACCGGCGAAAACATAACCTCAGAGTTATAGCAACTGTAGAAGCTATTTTGAGTTGCTGTGTGAAGTCTGAGTCTGTTGAGAACCCTACCCTATTCCTAGCCAGTGAGTTTGATGAGTATTCAATAATTGAATTCAGTAATGTAATTATTATATTTTATAATGCTGAGCTACACGGGAGCCATGAAATAAATACAGAGTGAACATGACATGTATTTTTAAATTAAAAAGTAATTATTAAAAGAATGACATTCAAAAGGTGTGTTTAATTACTTAATAGGACATCTAATCATTTAATTGTGCATTTCATAATTCAATATTAAATTAAGTAATGTTATGTTAAATAAATAGAATGTACATTTAATTATTTAATTGTACTTTTATTTATTAGGACAGTCACATTTATTTATTTTATGATGTATTTATTTATTTAATTTTGCCCCTTAACCCTCGATAGGACACAGGCAATGGTTAGTATCACCTCTTTTTAACAACATTATTTCATGTGAAATGTGTAATTCCATTTTCATATTACTAAGATTCTTAACCAACTTATTTCTCTGAACTTGATCATTCCTACAAGGCATAATAACATGTTCTCATCTTCCTCACACTCACATTTCCCTGTTGTTGTTTTTTCCCCTGATGTTTTCCTGTTATAAATAAAATTCTATTCAGTCCAGTATGTCCAATTCTAAGACCTCCATGTCTTCTATAGCTCTGTCTTCTTCTTATGTCTATAACTTGTTTCGGTCGTCTTCTTTTCTTTCTAGTTATATTGGCAGTTGGTAAAGCACGCATTGGTGCATTACCGGTGCAGCTGAAGCACCCACCGGAACTGCCAATTTTGCCTGCCACTGCTGAGAGTGGCACTTTCAACTTTCAATCCCCCAACTTAAGAAAGTTATCAGATCTTGTATGTATCATCTTACTTTGCATCAGGAACTGGATATATATACATAAATATAGTACACCAGCTGTGGTCAAGAAAAATTGCTTAATTTAATAACAATTTGAAAAAGGATACAAACAAGTAATGGGGTACAATAAAATAAATACACCATAAATACAAATATATAAATATGTATAATAAATTAGTAGAACAAAAAATATCAATCCCCATATGGGGAACAATAACTACAGGTGGAACAATAAGTATGAATTGAACAATAACTCATGAATAGAAATATATATATAGATATAAATATATATAGATATATATAGATCTATATCTATATATATATATATATATATATATATATATATAAATATATATATATATATATATAGATCTATATACATTTATATCTATATCTATATATATACATATATCATATGATATATATATATATATATATATAATTATATATATATATATACATATATATTATATGATATATATATCTATATATATATATATATATATATCATATATATATATATATATATATATAGATATATATATTATAGATATATATACATATATATATATCATGATATATATATATATATATATATATATATATATATATATATATCATTACATCTGTCTGATATGGACTATTTTGTTCCCAGACAACTTAACGTTGACCTGGATTTTGTCCAATTTAAGAGGTTCATCAAAGGGAGCCCACATTTCTTGTGAGATGAGAGCGGTTTGCCCATCCTCAAACAAAACACGGAGAAGATTCTCCCCTTCTTCCCCTTCCATGACTCCAATGATGCACGAGGAAGTTCGTACTTCCTCTTTGGCCTTTTAAAACAGAGAAAATATGACAGGACAACAAACAAACATTTCAATTTAGACATTTCTTTCCTAAGAAATAAAACTAAACGGACAATTTGTTTTTGCTGAAATGTTGGATGCTTAGTTCATGTTACGAACATGAATGTTTTCCTAATTTTTGTGGTGATCTAAACAATGTATATACATTTTAGGCCTGCAAGTACTTTTCACTTTTTTAAATTTTCAGCCATAGTTTTGCAATTAAACATTCTACATCTTGACAGGAGCATCTTCTAATGGCAAAAGGTTGAAGAGAATTGCCATGGAAGTTTATTGCAGTTAGCTAAAGAAGTAGAAAGCCAAACTGGAGTGTTTTTCATTGTTTTTATTTGGACTGTTTCCTGTGACACCATATGGCGCACACAGCATGCATTACGGAAGCCTCTCCTGGTCGTGGCAATGTCCTTGTGTGGGGCTGCAAGAGCGCTGCTTGTGCTGGGAAGTATTTGCTACACTGCAGATTTTGCAGGTTTTTCCCCTTGCGAAGCATGTAGAAGTCTTTAATTTTTTGTTATAATACTCTTCAAATGAGAGTGATGGAATCTAAAACAAAAATCCAGAAAATCACATAGTGTCATTTTTATGCAATTAATTTGCATTTTATTGCATGACATCTTTATTTGATCCCCTACCAACCAGTAAGAATCTCGCCTCTCACAGCCCTATTAGTTATTCTTCAAGAAGTTATTCTTCAAGAAGTTATTCTTCTTTCTAACGCATGAATATGTTTTCTTTTAAACTATTCCATTGTGGTTGTTTTAAACCATTGTAGCCCTGGCTTTATATTGAGGGTCGTTGTCCTGCTGGAAGGTGAACCTCCGCGCCAGTCTCAAGTCTTTTGGAGACACCAACAGGTCTTCTTCCTAGATTGTCCTGTATTTGGATCCATCCATCTTCCCATCAACTTTGACCACCTTCCCTGTCCCTGCTGAAGAGAAGCAACCCCAAAGCATGATGCTGCCACCACAACATTTGACAGTGGGGATGATGTGTTCAGAGTGATGTGCGGTGTTAGTTCTCGCTTTGCATTTTGGCCAAAAAGGTCAATTTTTGTCTCATCTGACCAAAGCACCTTCTTCCACATGTTTGCTGTGTCCCCAACATGGCGTCTGCCAAACTGCAAACAGGACTTCCAAAGGTTTTCTTTTAACAATGGCTTTTTTCTTGCCACTCCATAAAGACCACACTTGCGCAGTGCACGACTAATAGTTCTCCTGTGGACAGATTCCCCCACCTGAGCTGTGGATTGCTGCAGTTCATCCAGAGTCACCATGGGCCTCTTGGCTGCATCTCTGATCAGTGCTCTCCTTATTCGGCCTGTAAGTTTAGGTGGACGGCCTTGTCTTAGTAGGTTTACAGTTGTGCCATACTCTTTCCATATCCGGATGATGGATTAAATAGTGCTCCATGAGATTTTTAAAGCTTGGGAAATCTTTTTATAGCCTAAACCTACTTTAAACTTCTCCACAACTTTATTCCTGACCTGTCTGGTTGTTCCTTGGACTTCATGATGCCGTCTGCAATATTCTCTAAACCAACCTCAGAGGCCTTCACAGAGCAGCTGTTTTTGTACTGTTGGTCTTTCACATAAAAGTACAATAAAATATATTTGTTTGTGGTTGTAATGTGTCAATATGTGGAAAAGTTCAAGGGGTATGTATACTTTTACAAGCCACTGTAATTGTGTCAAAATGTGTAACCATGAAATTTCTTGCAAATGTTTGTCAAATGATAACACTTTAAATATGAATACATTTACTACACAATACCTTGATCATGGAGAATGTCGTTGTTTGTAGTTGGTTACCATAACTACTCTTCGAAGCCTTTACATGGCTGAGAGAGATGGTATCTCCCACAGCCAGAGCCACAGTTGCAGCTTCCCGCCACAGGGATAACGGTATGATATGCTGGTCCTACAAAGTCAGATAATAACATTAACCTACATTAACCTAAAGCTTTATCGTTAAATAAATTAAACAAGTCCTAGACTTTTCTGGGGTTACAATTTTATATTTGTTTAGGCTCAATTTTCAGAGTTCCCAAAACCTGTCAAGTCTGTCAAAATACATGTCAAATTATAAAACCATAACTTCATTATAAACATATTCTTCCAAGATAAGGCACATTGTAAATTTTGTAGGATTGATAAATCAAAAGATAGCTAAGCAAATATTTTAATGAACGTATGAACAACAGATGCAACTTAGATGGATTGGTTTCAAGATTGCAAAACAAACTAGTAGGACAGTTTACTTCCCAGGTTCATCTTGACCAAAAATTGCAGTCTCATAGGAACGTGAAATCCAATCTTAAATAACAGAACACATTTACCTGTTTGAGTTTGATGGTCTTTAAAGGTATCTGCTCCTTCCTCGATCCCACCTTCTTGATTGCAGATACCTACATAGATATATGTATATATACATAGACGTGTACATATAAACAATATATATATATATATATATATATATATATATATATATATACAATCACCAGCCACTTTATTAGGTACACCTGTCCAACTGCTCGTTAATGCAAATCAGCCAATCACATGGCAGCAATTTAATGCATTTAGGCATGTAGACATGGTCAAGACGATCTGCTTGTAGTTCAAACCGAGCATCAGAATGGAGAAGAAAGGTGATTTAAGTGACTTTGAACGTGGCATGGTTGTTGGTGCCAGACGGGCTGGTCTGAGTATTTCAGAAACTGCTGATCTACTGGGATTTTCACGCACTACCATCTTTAGGGTTTACAGAGAATGATCCGAAAAAGAGAAAATATCCAGTGAGCGGCGGTTCTGTGGGCGCAAATGCCTTGTTGATGCCAGAGGTCAGAGGAGAATGGCCAGACTGGTTTGAGCTGATAGAAAGGCAACACCAACTCATACAACCACTGGTTACAACCAAGGCATACAGAAGAGCATCTCTGAACGCACAACATGTCAAACCTTGAGGCGGATGGGCTACAGCAGCAGAAGACCACACCGAGTGCCACTCCTGTCAGCTAAGAACAGGAAACTGAGGCTACAATTCACACAGGCTCACCAAAATTGGACAATAGAAGATTGGAAAAACGTTGCCTGGTCTGATTTCTGCTGCAACATTCGGATGGTAGGGTCAGAATTTGGCATCAACAACATAAAAGCATGGATCCATCCTGCCTTGTATCAACGGTTCAGGCTGGTGGTGGTGGTGTAATGGTGTGGGGGATATTTTCTTGGCACACTTTGGGCCCCTTGGTACCAATTGAGCATCGTGTCAACGCCACAGCCTACCTGAGTATTGTTGCTGACTATGTCCATCCCTTTATGACCACAGTGTACCCATCTTCTGATGGTTATTTCCAGCAGGATAACGCGCCATGTCATAAAGCACGAATCATCTCAGACTGGTTTCTTGAACATGACAATGAGTTCACTGGACTTAAATGGTCTCCACAGTCACCAGATCTCAATCCAATAGAGCACCTTTGGGATGTGGTGGAACGGGAGATTCGCATCATGGATGCAGCCGACAAATCTGCAGCATCTGCATGATGCTATCATGTCAATATGGACCAAACTCTCTGAGGAATGTTTCCAGTACCTTGTTGAATCTATGCCACAAAGGATTAAGGCGGTTCTGAAGGCAAAAGGGGGTCCAACCCGATACTAGCAAGATGTACCTAATAAAGTGGCCGGTGAATATATATACATATACTACCGGTCAAATGTTTTATATACGCTTTCTCACTTAATGGGTCTTTTTATTTTCATGACTATTTAAATTGTAGAATTTTACAAAAGGCAACAAACCTATGAATGAACACACATGGAATTATGTAGTAAACAAAAAGTGTGAAATTACTAAACATTTTTATATTTTAGATTCTCCCTTTGCTGAAATTACTGCTTTGCTCTCTGGCATTCTCTCTGTGATCTCCATGAGGTGGTTACCTGAAATAGTTTTCCAAAGAGTCTTGAAAGAACTTCCCAGAGGTCCACTGAGAGATGCCCAAAGGTTAATATTTCACTCATTACAGCAAAGGGTGGCTACTTTAAGGAATCCTAAATATAAAACATATTTAAAGTTCTTGAAATTCTTCTACAATTTTTGTTTGCTATATATTTTAATATGTGTTCATTCACTGTTTTGATGTCTTAAGTGAAAATCTACATACAATGTAAATAGTCATAAACGTGAAGGAAACCATTAAATGAGAAAGGATTTCTAAACTTTTTGAGCGCTATATACATATACACACATAACATATATGTACATGTAAGTATGAATATCTAAATAAGCCTACCTCAACCACTTCACCCTCCACTGTCATTAGGCTTTTGGTTCCAAGACTGGCGTCCAGCGGTGTAAGCGGTGATGGAGGCTCCAGCAGTGCCTCAGCTTTTGCAAGAAGGTGTTCCTCAATTCTTAGAGCTGGGCCACGAAAGAACTGGGTCCTACTTGTTATATTAATATAGAAGGGTGGGCCCTGACCCCTCAGCTCATGCCCTCTAATTATATAGGAGGAGCCTTCCTTTACCTTTCCAGCAAACTCCTCAAATAGGGTAACTGTAGTTACCAGCTCACCATCTGTTAGTGCCGCAATTTTCTTTTCTTTTACTGAAGCTGGTATGGCTGTGTTCTCCGTGAAAGTCCAGGACAATACCTTGGGCCTTTCTTTAAGTTTCAAATCAGAAACATGTAGGGGGGGGAGGTGACGATAGGGAGTCTCTGGATGTGAATTTAGCAATTTTGCAAGAGCCATTCTGGAAGAGAAGACATAAAAAGGAATTATAACTCTCTGAGGTTGTTTCATAAAACCAAAGTCTTAATTACATTAAAAGAATATGTATGCATTTCTAATGCAGTTCCAATTGTAGATGTGCTTGGAATACTTTTAAATACAGGTTTTCTGTAAAAATTTGGAATTTCTTATTTATTTATTTTACTCCTAACAGATTTTAATATTTTGAAACATACCCACTTTGTTGTCACCTATTTGTTTGAATGAAATTCATTGTAAATCTAGATCTGCTGGAGTTGTGAACAGTTCTTGGCTTAATTTATTCAGTATTTATTCTATTACCTTTGCAATCTGATTTAATAACTGCTTTCAGTGATGTACTCAAGGAGGCTAATTTTTGTTATCAACAGACAGAAGTTTTGGCAATGTGCAACAATCAGATAAAACAATTTTTGTAGGACATCTGGAAATACCCACAACCCAGTTAACTTGTTGAGAATGTGGCATTTAAAACATGAATGTTTATATGAATAGTTTATACTACGACGGTGTATTAGAGTCAGGCTATTAATCTTGTTATTTTGAGGAATTACGAAAGTAAAGTCGTAATATTGCGAGAATGAAGTAGTAATTTTTGAAGAATAAAGTCGGAATTTAAAAGTGCAGTTTTCCATGCGTTAAAAACGGAATGTTGAGCATCTTGTAAACTTATACTTTATCGGTTTCACAACGACCTTCTTAATCTGTTAGCACATCAGCAGCAAATTATTATTGTCAGGACTTTGAAACACGGATTTGGAAGAAAATGCTTGTTTTGTGGAAAAAGAGCCGTTATTACTTTATTCCACCACTTTATTCTCATAATATTAGCACTTACCAGTTGCCTCAATGAATGTGCAATACTGGACATTTCAGCGCAAAATTGTCAAATTCTGGGAAGAGTTGATGCCAACATGTTTCTAGAACACCTGTAGTGTTATTAACTCACTAAAACTGCAAATAGCTGCGGTCATTATTAGTCTGTCATCCATGCGTGATCCAAAAAAAGCTGGCATCTGCAACAGCATCGCGCACCGATGGCAGGTCGCTATGTGGAGAAGAAAAGAACAGCAACGACCTTCTCTGTTCATCTGAACATCTTTGACATAATAGAATAAAAAAATAATCAGGACCTCTTGCAGCCTGTCAGAGTCATTGTTTGGAAGATGATGTTTTATTTATTTTTTTTATTTTCTTTATTTTAATAAGAAAATATTACATCGGATAAATCAGATTTACAATGAAAACACCTGTTTATCATTATTCTACCGGTTCGTGTATCAATGTAGGCCTAATGATTGTTCTTAATAAATAGTTGTTGGGATTATTTGTGATATAATAATAGTCTATAACATGAACATATTTGTTATTTCCCGGGCTATATTAGATCTTAGTTCAGTGACGTGGGATAAGGTCCAGACTCGGATGTAGAAATATATGTAGAAACGGTTTTTTGTTTTTAACTCAGTTAAAACTTAGTTGTTTTAAAAGCTTTTAATTATGCTGTAAATAATTCTATACTGTTCAACAATACGACCGCAAGAAAAACTAAATATTTAATATAAGGTCAAATTTGATTATCTAACAATTTTTTATTTTCCGCTGTTCCTGCGGCCCCTGGATGGGTTGCAGGAGGAACTGTCACCCGATCCAGAGGTTGCAGGTTCAGCCGAACTGGAGCAAAACTACAAAGAAGCGTCTTCGGCCACGGACTTTGAGGGAAGTGGTCCACTCCTGATGGCGGATCCTGCTGTGGACTCAGTGAAAACCACAGCTGGCCTGGCGCTGCGTGTTTTACCGTGGAACGAACAGGCACCCTCTGCTTGAAGCACGCAGGAGGTTGTTGCGCTGCGTCATTATGATCCTGCTGCTGATGTTTTTCCTTCTGTTATGTTTTGCTCTTGCTTTTTAGGACTGTTACAGTTTGTTAAGCTCTGTCATCACTGTCCGCAGCAGCAGGTTTGTCATGTCACCCTACGCCCTGATTTATCCTCCCTGTTCATTTGCGCAGAATGCCTCTGACTGCGTATTTACGCACTCGAAGCCTTTACGCTTCTCTTCACGCTTCTCTCTTACAAATCTGGGTTTACATAACCATCTGCGCAGTGAACAGCGTGAGCTATTAACTGTCCAAATTCAAATATCATTGTAATTCTTATATCGCACAATTAATTCATGTTCTTATAGCAAACAGTATATATGTTATGAATATAAGTGGGAAGCGAAGAATAAAAAAACGACTATATGAACTTAAAAGTAATCAGGAGGTCGAAAAAAACTGTGAGTCAGACTGTCCTTGTTAAATGTAGCTTGTCTCGACGGATCTATGTAATCCGTCATGCCAAAATCAGTTATTAAAGAGTATTTAACCACGAAACATTAGTTATGTGATTGTCACATCTTTCATAAACCGTGTACTATTTTCAATAAACTGGAAATACTTTCTTTTATCAAATTCACCAAGTCCCTTACCTATTTTCTTTGTTCCTCTGTCTGGATCGAAAATCACAGCTCTCGGAAAGCCGACTTTCAAGTTTCGCGCCGCGGAAGCTCGAGCGCAGCTACCGGAAACAATATATATGTAATAATATATCATACATATTATCTATATATTAGTATTACAACTAATTATAAATAGGATAGAATAGAATAATCTTTATTTGTCATTACAATTATACATTCCAACAAAATTATCCTCTGCATTTAACCCATCCCATAGGGCGCAGTAGGCTGCCATTCTGTGGCGCCTGGGGAGCATTCAGGGGCTAGGGGTCTTTTGCTCAGGGTCCAAGAGTGGCATGCTCTGAGATTTGAACCAGAGTACTGTGGCCTTTCCGGAACGCAAATGTCCTGCTCTCAAGCCACTAGGCCACTTTTTCCCCATACATAATGTCTTTAAAACAAGAAGGGGTCAGAGATTATTTCATAAATTGCGAACATAGGCTAATTAAAGTAGTTAGAATATTGTTTCACCCTACAGAAGGAAAATGTTAATAACCAAAAGGCAGATATCTTTGTTAAGTTCACAGGTTCGGAGATTTTCCTTTTCCTGACATATCAATGATTTGTGAACAGAAAATAACAAGGAGAGGGAGATTAAAGGACATCATTTTTTATTTTCAGAAAAAAAGAAATAGATCAAATATAATTAACATAACAAGCATGCACCATCTTACTCTGACCCAGTGTACAGCTGCTGCTGTTGCTGCATCTTCATCCAAATCTGCTGTCAGAGGTGGAGCAGCTGCTCTTCTGGCTGCTGTTACACCCTTTTGTCTTCTTGTCGAAGACAGAGGGTCCCTAACTGGTTCTGATGAAGAATTCCTCATGGTTGTGATGGAGTTTGGGTCTGGTTCTGATGAATGTTAGACATGGTTCTGGTAGAAGGGTCCTCCTGATTCAGAAAATGATTTGGACCTGGTTCTGGTGGAGTTCTCTTCCTGGTTCTGATGGAGTTTGTATCTGGTTCTGATAGAGATCTTTGCCATGTTCTGGTGGAGTTGGGAGCTGGTTTCGATTAAAGTTTCTTCCTGGTTCTGATGGAGATTTGTTCCTGTTCTGATGGAGTTTGGGTTTGGTTCTGATGGAAAGTTCCTAACTGGTTCTGATGGAGTTTGGGTCCGGTTCTGATGGAGATTTTTTCCAGGTTCTGATGCTTCTTGGAACTGGTTCTGATAGAGGTTTCTTTCTGGTTCTGACTGAGTTTGGACCTGGTTCTGATAGTGGGTGACTAACTGGTCCTGATACAGAATTCCTCCTGGTTCTGATGGAGTTTGGGTCTGGTTCTGATGGAGGGTTCCTAACTGGTTCTGATGGAGTTTGGGTCTGGTTCTGAATGAGATTTGTTCCTGTTTCTGCTGGAGTTTGGGTCTGGTTCTGATGAAGGGTTCCTAACTGGTTCTGATGAAGAATTCCTCCTGGTTCTGATTGAGTTTGGGTCTGGTTCTGAGGAATGTTGGACCATGGTTCTGATAGAAGGGACCTCCGGATTCTGAAGGAGATTTGGACCTGGCTCTGGTGAAGTTTTCTTCCTGGTTCTGATAGGTTTGACCTGGTTCTGATAGACTTTGACCTGGTGACCTGGTATAGATTTCCTATAGAGGGTGTGTTGACTTTGTGTTGCTTCGGGGCATGTTGCTGGAAAACTGTTTGTCCCACATCAATGAGGGTGACATTTTCTTAATCGCGAAAGAGATTCCTACGTTTTGATGTATAATTTGTATAGGTAGATTGTAAATTGAGCGAGTGAAGAGAGTTTGTCCGTTCTACAGCATTCACACAATAATAATAAAGAATAAAGAGAAACAGGATCACTATACTGTGAATGCCTTCAGCATTCACACAATAATAAAGAATAAAGAGAAACATGATCTCTATACTGTGAATGCTGAAGGCATTCACACAATAATAAAGAATAAAGAGAAACAGGATCTCTATACTGTGAATGCCTTCAGCATTCACACAATTAGCGGGCTATTCCCGAGGATAACCATGCCAGAGGCTCATTCAGACATGATTCCTCTCAGATATTTAGCTACTTTTAATGCCCAAGACGAAGAGCCTTCCGACGACCCTGACAACACAACTCCCTCTACTCGACCCAAGCTATGGAAACGGATAAAGATTATGGATAAAGCGTATTGTTTAAAGACTTTTCTTAGGCTTTTTGCTTTGCTTATAGGCATTATTCTTTTGTTAATTATACTTTACCAAGCCGGAGTGGGACCATGGAACTTAACCCATGTTAAGGCCGCTCATGGTCCTTCAAAATATGCCAACCAAACTGGCTGGAACACAATCTCTCTGAACGTCTGTTTGCCTTGGACAGAACACCCTCCCGTAAAGAACCAGTCTGTGTTCTTTTGTGAAAGCCAAAAAACCAATTTCACCAGACTGAAAAAGGTTACCTCTCCTTCAAAACCTCCTGGTCAAAACCATCTGGACTGAACATGAAGAATGGCTGAACACGATGTTTCCCTGGATATGGAAGGCTTATGGTGTTCCCCACTTCAAAGGAGACTTCCCCAAGGGTGAAAGCCGAACACATGAAGACCTTGATTTTCTCTGACTTTTGGGACTTTGGGCATGGATACAGTCTGATCTCAAGAAGAGGGTGTCAAAATAAGGTGAGATTTTTCCATGTAATCCATGCAACATTCATTAACTGCTCACAGTTAAATCCATAAAAATTACAATAAATATCCTTATATCCTTATGTGTAATCCATGTAATAATTATTATAAATACACAGTTGAAGCAGTGGGGAGTGAAACAAGCTTGTTCTCATATTCTGGAGCTGAGAGACTGGAGAGGCCTGTGTGGAGGCACATATTGTCTGCCACATGTTATCTGTCTTATCTTTTGCAAAAATATAAACAAGTATATCCAAAGAAATGATGTATGATGATTTTATATTCTTTCACATGTATTGAATAAAATTAGTAATCTTTGATTAACAAGTTAAAAGATGTATGATTGAAATGTGGTTAAGAACTGAGAATTAGAGTAAAAAAAAAAAAAAAAACTTTAAGGTTTGACATTCTCAATCAGCTAAATGTGAAAGAGATAATGTTGTGTGGTGTATGAATAAAAAGGATGAAGTTTAAGTAATGGTTTTAAACTGTAAATGAAGTAAATGCTGTAACTAAACGTTTGAGCAGCACCAATGTAAGAATTAAAGCCTCTGTTTAAGAGGAAGTGTAACGTTGAGTGAGACAGGGATAGAACAGATGTTCGGGAATTGGGGAAGTGAGAGCTGTAGCTTATAGCACAAGACTGATGACTGATCCGGGGGCACAGGGCAAAGAAGAGGCCAGCAGACAGCTCAGGACTGAAGTGATGATGGCATGTCTGATATGGACACGACTCAGGAAATTCCAGAAAATCACCTTATGTCATGGGTGACCAATGGGACAGCCATGGCAACAACCACTGACCAATGAGCACAAAGGGTTTGGTGGAAATGCTCTATAAAATGGGCAAGAATAGAGGAACTAGTTGGTTGTTTCCTTGCAGAAGACCAGCGAACAAGATCGGAGAGATGCTACAGATGAATCAGAGGACCAGAGACACCGCCCAGCTGATCGACTGCATTAATAAGAGGATCAACCCGTTTGCCTTAGAAGGACTGTGCCTCAAGATTAAGAATCTGATTTCATCGAAAGCCTTTGTATCCAGACAACAGAAGTGAACTTGATAGGTGAACAGCTGATTGATCTACGTTTCAGGCTTCTGGAAATCCTGAATCAACCTTATTTATGTCTCCTGGTTTCCTTCAACTCTTCAGCCTCTGGAAACTACTTTCTGAGACATATGACAACACAGATCCTGTTTAACCATTGAAGCCTGGAGCATCAGTACCTGCCACTTAAAGGAAGAAAACTGAAGATTAAGTCGTTGTTAGGTTTAAACACCAAACACTTTCACAATTCTGCACAAAGAAAGACACAGAGAAGTTAGTTCATTTTAACCTGCAGGTGAGAGTGTCTCAGAGGCTGCTCAGTTACAATCCTCCAAACCACACTCTGAAGACAGCCCCTGCTCTCTCTGCATTTTATTGATAAGAGAAAACGCCCTGGTTACAAAATGTTCCAAGCACTAAAGGGAGGGATGCACACTCATAAGATTAGAAACAGCTGCACCGACAGAATGTTCTAGAACATTCTGTCTCTATCTTGCAGCTCTTGTACATATAAGATATAATCACTCTGAACAGCAAGCTTCACTTCTATTAAAGTTAAAACATATATAATCATTAATTAACCCTAACATTTTCCTCCTCTTTATAAATGTTTTAACACTTGATACATCAATCATTAACCTTTTCTTCTCAGATTTTCAGTTAAGACATCATGGTGTGTTTTATCTGTACATGTCATTGAAAAAGTAGCAGGAGGTCTTTAAGTTTACTGTATACAACTAATTGTCGTTAGGGTCAGGATACAGATCAGGGAAATGCAGAGAAGTCTCTTCTTCTTCCTGGTCATCATCACCTTCGCTGTCTCCTTCTGTCTCATCAGGTCTCAGGAGAGCATACATCTCTGACATTTCTGTTTTGACTGGCTGAATAGCAGAGGTTATTATACGGGTGCACAAAGCTCTTATACATGGAATACAACAACATCCACACAAAGTGAGAATAGCTGCAAAGACTGCTATTGACATAAGGATAGATAGCACTAATTGTTTATATTTACCAAACATTTCTCCAAACCCATCCCACATTGTGGTGTCAACTCCAGAATGATCTTTCATTTTGCTGTTAAGTGACCTAAGGCCCTCCAGGGCCTTGGTGAGGCTCCCATCAGCTGCGGTGTTATTTGGAATGAACGTACAACATTGATGCCCAAATATTGAACATACTCCACCTTTTTCAGCTAAGAGCATATCAACAGCAATTCTATTTTGGAAAGCCATTAGAGAGGTAGCTGACAACTGTTCATGGATGGCTGAGAATCCTTCTTCAGTTTTATTTCCTAGTCGTTGCACATTGTAATGGATGTAATTGATTCTATCAACGTTTTTATTTATTGTGCACCACCAGCATATGGTGGATTCAAAACCTGCTGCTACTTGATCTGCTAACTTATATTCATCAGGAACCCCTCTTGGTACTCCTATGCTATCTATATAAGTAGGGTCGTCTTTACTCCATCCTGATCTTTTTGCTCTATTTTTCCAGGTATGTGGAAATATGCTGTCTACTGTACCCAACAAATCTGCCATTGAGAGTGAAATGACTGACACGGGAAATATTAATGACACTGATGCACACAAACCAGTTGTGTTGTATGGCAGTCTGTCATACAGTTTATCGTCTCCACACCACCACCAGATGTCGCTGCGTGCTTTAGGTTTAAAGCTGACACCTACTGCTATGATGGAGTGACATTGATCTTTATTGAGTCTGCTTATGTTTGATCCCACACCTGTTCGGTTTATACAGGAAAAATTTCCTGGAGCAACCTTATTTGAAAACATCGGTTTTTGTTTTTCGGCGGTAGTCAAAGGATAAATCTTATCCCACATAGTACAGTTTGTCGAGGGTCTTGTGCTGTTCATTACTTCTACTAGGCATTTTTCTGTCAACGTTGAGGGAACCACTTGTAGCAGGGGTCTGGCTCCCATGCATACTACACAATCTGTTTTTGCTGCCTGGGCAGCCTGTTCTGCCATTAAGAGCCAGTTGTTATCTATTTTAGATATTCCTGTAGATATTTTGAACCAGTCATCTGTTGTCAGGTTCCCAGGATCAATTCTGACTCCTTTTTCTACTGTTTTTGGGGAGAGGGTCGTTGCATTTTCATGTTCACAAATAAACAGTTGGAAACTGGGATCCGCCCCTGATGAATAGGCCCTTAGTAGGAAAAGCCAACAATCTCCCTGTAGGTTGCTCTCGGGGGGTTTTAGGGAGGTTTTTGTAAGATTCACAGTTAGATATATAGCTGTACTTGTTGCGTTAAGTTTGAATAGTTTTTTCTGGTGCTTTGCATATGCAGTAGTGCCCCACGTTGGGGTCCATTCATTATTTGCATCAGCTACTATTGTGGCCCATTGTGTTTGTTTTTGATCATTAGTCAAGTACCATTTGTAGTTTTTATAATCTTGGCCTTTTGTGCTCGAATGGCTCAGACTGGTAAGTGGAATGACAAGACTTGTGGTGGTGTTTGACTGTGCACACACCATTAATCCGAATTGATAGGCATTACTTGCGCTACACATGTGTGTGTCACGTGCCTGGGATCTTTTGTGCAGTGTTCTATGATTTCTTTCCCATATTAGCAGGGCACCTACAATTATGATCGAGATGACGCCCCCTATTATCAATATCTTTTTGTGTGTTGGTGTGAACATCTTTCTGTAGATTGGCGCCCTTCCTAAAAACCTGTAGCAGAGCTGTGGACAATCTTCACCGGTTTGAGACAGCTGCAAACTATGATTGCAGCTCCCTTTGTAGCCGGACTTTCTCTGAAGGTCAGATGAAGAGCTACAATGCTACAACAGATACCACAATGCTATGACCACAACACAAATTATGATGGTTAGAATATACACTGCTATTAAGAAACTTATTTTAGTCATGTTCTATTATTCTTTTACAATGTGTCAGATGGATCCATGAGTTTCTTTCTGCAATCTTAATTGCAGTTCCAGTGGTCAACAACACCTGATAGGGACCTTCCCACTTAGGTGAATGCCAATGCTTCTTCTTTATGCTTTTTATCAGGACCCAGTCTCCAGGTTCAACTAATGGTTTTTCCTGTGTAGACACAAAAGGCTCATGGTCACTTGCGTGTTCATCTGTTTGTTGTTTTTGCTGTAACATTTTTCTCATGTAATCTGCTAGTGTGCTTTCATCATCAGTTTCCCATTTATTTTTAAAGAATGGTAATCTATATGGCCTCCCAAACAGGGTTTCATAGGGTGTTAGTCCTCCTGTGCTTGTGATGTTTATGTAGAGCTTTACTAAGTCTAAACATTTAGTCCATGGTCTTCCTGTTTCTTCCATGCACTTTTTTAATCGATTTTTTATTGTTCCATTCATTCGTTCTACTAGACCAGCGCTTTGAGGGTGATAAGCGCAGTGATGTCTAAGATCCATTTGTAGGGCTTCTCCTATTTTTTCTATCATTTGATTGACGAAATGAGTTCCATTATCACTATATATTTTTTCTGGAATTCCATATCTAGGTATGATATCTTTACATAGTGCTTTTGCTACGGTCAATGCATCAGGATTTTGTGTAGGAAATAACTCTATCCATTTAGAAAAAGAGTCTATTATTACTAAACAGTACTTTTTTCCTTCACTTTTATTTAATTCTATGAAATCCATATGTATGTGTTGGAAAGGATATTTTGCTTTGGGGAACTGTCCCCTTTTTGGTCTGAAGTTCCCTTGTGCATTGTGTTTGGCACAGATCAAACATGTTCTACAAAAATTTTTTGAATAAGAGTTAAATCCATATGTTGTGTATATTTTGTTCACTAATCCTACCATTCCTCCTCTCGAGACATGAGAAACTCCATGACTCGATATTGCTGCCCATTTGTATAGGTTTTTTGGTAGGATAGGTTTATTTTCTGGTCAGGTGTATATTCCTTCTTTAAGTTGAGCTCCCTTTTTAGCCAGGTTTGTATTTCATTTTGGGGTGATTGTTGTTGCATTTCCAGTAATGTTTCATCTTTTAGTTCTATTGTTACTAGGAGAAGACTACTTGGTTGTTGTTCTGCAGCTGCTTTAGCAGTTTTATCAGCAAAGGCGTTGCCTTTAGTCACAGTGTCTGTTCCTGTGGTGTGTGCCGCACATTTGCATATTGCAAGCTTTTTTGGCAGTTGGACTGCTTGCAATAGCTCTGTTAATAGTGCTGCATGTGTTACAGGTTTTCCAGTGGAGGTAATCATACCCCTATTTTTCCAATGTTGTGCAAAAGTATGCGTTGTTGCATATGCATACTGGCTATCAGTGTATATTGTTGCACTTTTTCCTGTCATTAATTTGCATGCTTCAGTTAAGGCTACTAACTCAGCAGCTTGCGCTGAGTAGTGTGAAGGGAGTGCTTCTGCTTTCAGTACTTTATCAAGAGTTACTACAGCATATCCGGTTTTTGTTTTACCTTTCTCATCTTTTTTGGAAGACCCGTCTACAAATAATGTTTCTCCATCTGTCAGAGGGGTATCTTTTAAGTCTTTTCGGCTTTTTGCTATTTCTTCAGATAATGTTTCACAATCATGAGTTTCTCCATCCTCCTCTGTGGGGATTAATGTTGCTGGGTTTAGTGCTGTACACCGTTCTATTTTGAGATGTGGTTGTGACAGCAGGATAGACATACAGGAAAGATGTCTTGCAGGTGACAGAAAACTCATTTTAGTTTGCAAGAGCAGTGCTGAAACTGCATGGGGTACTTTCAAGGTGAGTGGATGGAAAAGTACAACATCTGCGCTAGACGTGACTGCTAGGGAGGCAGCCACCACTGCTCTAACGCAATGCGGAAGGGCACATGCCACAGCATCCATTTTGGTTGAGTAATAGGCTACTGGTTTATATTTACTTCCATGTAGTTGTGTCAGCACGGAGGTCATGAAATTTCCTTTACAGTCTACCATTTGTACAAAGTCTTTGTTGTAATCTGGTAATGCTAACACACAACTTCCTACCATAGTTTGTTTTAGTTTACAAAGTGCATCTTCTGCTTCAGGACTCCATTTTAGGTGATCAGACATTTTAAGTTCTTCTTTGTACATTAGGCTTTGTAAGGGTGCTGTTAACTCCGCATAATTTGGCACCCAGCTTCTGCAATAATTAGTGAGTCCTAAAAAAGACATCATTTGTTTCTTTGTCAATGGTTTTGGTGCTTGCAGAATTGCAGTTTTCCTTTCTTCCATTATTGTTCTTCCCCCTGAACTGAGTTGATGGCCCAGATATTTTACACTTTCCTTGCAAAACTGTAATTTATTTTTGCTGACTTTATGACCTTCTTTAGCCAAATGTTTCAGGAGTGCTATAGAGTCTTTTTTGCATATTTCTTCGGTTTCAGATGCAACTAGTATGTCATCCACATACGTGAGCAATTGGCTCTGTTGTGGAGGGTCAAAGGTGGCCAGGCTGGATGTAAGAACTTGGGAGTAGATCGTGGGGCTTTCACAATATCCCTGTGGCAATCTGGTATAGGTGTATCTTTGTTGGAGTTATTCTGTTCAATTCACTCATGTACTTTGTATCTGGCTTTGCAGTATACCACATTGTCACATGTAATTCATCCGATGACATAACATCCTGTGGGCTCCGCATTGATTGTCGGCCTTCATCTACTAGTGATGCCCCTGTTGCAGTTGGCGGTTTGTTAGGGATGTCTAAAGTGTAGTAATAATTTGGTGTCCCCGTCCCTTGTACTACATAGACTTCCTCAGGTTTGCCTCTAACGACTCTCAAACCCTCTGGGGTTGGTGTCAGGCTTAGGCAGAGAGCTATTAAACCATCTCTTCCCAATAAGTTCACTGGGCATTCTGGTAGCATCAAAACTGATAACTGGCATGCTTTCCCTTCTGGATCTCTTATCCATAAGGGCTCTGTTTCACTTACTTGTTTAATTTTCCCTTGTGCGGCCTGGACTGTGGTACATTTCCCACTAGGTCTCACATATGGTAGTTGCTCTCTAATTGTTGTTCGGCATGCTCCACTATCACAAAGGAATGTGATAGGTGTGCCTTGTACTATCAGGGTTATCTCAGGTCTTATTTTTTCAACATAAAACAGGTCATCTAGGTTTAATATTTCTTCATCTTCTGAGGTAGTTTTTTCCTGTATTAAGTTTTGATCAAGTTCTGTCCCGTTTGTCTCTAATTCTAGTCATGCATTTTTGGTTTGTGGGGGTGGACCTCCCCTACAATCTCTAGCTAGGTGTCCTTCTTTACCGCAGGACCAGCATGCTCTTGGATTTTGTGCTCCAAAATGTCCTCTACCTCTTCCTCGACCTCTGCCTCTTCCCCTGCCCTGAGACTGTTGATAGTACACTGTGTTGTCCTCCTCTTGGTAAAACACTGCGTCTCTGACTGTGTCCTTTTTACTCTTTTTACTTTTTATAACTTTCTCAGCGTGCAGCGCATGATTTATATAATCCGCAAGTGAGCCTCCACTCATACCTATGTAGTGCCGGTTCACCCAGCCATGTATGTCGGGTGTTGAGCCTGAGTGGAGTGCATTTTTTAGTTGCTGCTGATAAGCACCATTTTCATCCTCGCTTGGTTCCAGTCCACTGTGAACTTTAAAAACCTTTGCCATTCTTACTCTATATTCATCAAAAGGTTCGTCTGGTTTTTGTTTACATCTCCCTATTTCAGTATAGTTTGCTCTCTTTTTATATTTTCCTTTTATTCTTTCCAGGAGAGGATTTACCTGTCCTGTTAAATCTTGGCTATCAGCGGCAAGGTTTTCACCTGCTGCATTTATTGGAGTGTAAGCTCCCTTTACATGATACCAGTCAGGACCAAGTTTGCACATCCAGGCTTGTTGGACTTCTATTCCATTTAGATGATAGGCCTTTCTAAGATCCTCCATCTGCCTCATGCACTCATCCACATCCTCTCTTGGGTGTGGGATACCTTCTACAGCCTTTTTAATGTCATCCTGGGTCCAAGTTCGATATACTCTAATTATTTCTGGTTGACCGTCTGCACCTGCTCGTGGATTTGGGAGTTCTATTAAGGGAAAAGTTTGCACATCCCCTCCTACATCTAGGGAGACAGAACTGGGGTTTACTTTAGGTGGTGGAGATAATATATTTCCCAGTCTTGAGGACCACGAACCTACTGGACCAACGCTTCGAGTAGCGGGTGGTCTGGGTGGTGTATAACTAGGTGGTGGAGCAGTGGGTGCATTTACATCGTTTCCCCCAACTGCCCCTCCATGTTGCTGCACCAACTGCTGTTGCAACGCTAAGTAGGGACCAGAATATTCATTATCTTCTCTTCTGTGAAACATTATGTTCTCATGTCCTGCTTCTTTCCATTTTGCTTCCTCTTTTTCTCTCTTTTGCTCTTCTTCACTTGCTTTTTCTTTCTCTTTATTTTGTCGCTTCCTTTCCTCTCTTTCCTGTTTTGCCAGTCTTTCTCCTTCCTCACGTTGTTTTGCTATTTTAACCCAGACTTGAGTCTGTGCATAACCTTCCTTTCTCATTTGTTTTTCATTATTTTTGCATTTAATTTTTATTTTATTCTGTAATTCTGTTAGGGCACTTGTAGACAGCTTTCCATTATAATTATAGGTTTTTATCCAATAACATAAGGGTTCTACTGCATCTTGATTTTCTTTTTCTACCGCTTTCCAATCTTTGCATGTAAGGTTATCAAGTAACTTTTGTTTCTCTTTACTTTGCCCCTTTCCCATTTTGAACTAGATTTAGATCCAGTATGTTTTTTAATACCTGGTGTATTCTAAATACTGGATTTATGTATTTGAAAACAGGATGGTGATCAAGAAGTCAGTTGTGGTAAAATCCACTTCAACCCTGTTCAGGTGGGATTTTCTTGCCTACAAGCATCCACAAAGGCTCACCATTTACTATTTGTTTTCAGTTTATATGAAAGGTAAGGACCTAATGGTCGTTACGATTCCATTCACTCTTCCACTCGTTTTTCAGTCACACTTTTTTACGCGTTTTACTCTTACTTTAATTACTTTCACAAAAATACAACAGAGGACTCCGCCGTCCTGTGTAGAGTTTAATTAGTCTATTTCAACTAAGGGAGTCTACCCTCCTGCGGAATTTAACTGTCTATTTTAGTTCACCTGATAGTGTCTAGAATTGTCAGGGTTTCTCTATACTGTACTATTTTAGGTCATTTGCATTTCATCACTCATTCCTTTTAAATGAAAGACCTACTCACTGGTTCTCTGTGTCCTCGGGAGTACCGTCAGCCGTCAGACCCCAGCCTGTCAGGGAGGGACCAGTCCCGGAAAGGGTATTAATACTGTGGCCACAGATTTGTCTGGAATCTCACTCACCCACTGGGATCGTCAAGCATCTTGGCATCCGGCTCGAAGGACCATTTATGTTAGGTTTAAACACCAAACACTTTCACAATTCTGCACAAAGAAAGACACAGAGAAGTTAGTTCATTTTAACCTGCAGGTGAGAGTGTCTCAGAGGCTGCTCAGTTACAATCCTCCAAACCACACTCTGAAGACAGCCCCTGCTCTCTCTGCATTTTATTGATAAGAGAAAACGCCCTGGTTACAAAATGTTCCAAGCACTAAAGGGAGGGATGCACACTCATAAGATTAGAAACAGCTGCACCGACAGAATGTTCTAGAACATTCTGTCTCTATCTTGCAGCTCTTGTACATATAAGATATAATCACTCTGAACAGCAAGCTTCACTTCTATTAAAGTTAAAACATATATAATCATTAATTAACCCTAACAGTCGTATTCCCTTCAAGAAACCTCTCGTTGTTACCAGAAGAATTCTTCTCCATCAGGTGCATGGATGAGCCTCTGTCTTCAAAGCCTCTCCAAACTCACTAGTTTCAGCATCAGGGTAAGACAGGCTGAATTGATAGATTTATTTCTATTATTGAAATTATTACGTGTTGCCGAATTGAAGCTGTTACTGACCCCTGCATAAGCGTTGCTAATTAAAGAAAGCATATAAAATTCTAGTTAAATCGTGGACATTCAATTAATTGAGTCACCTTATTTTTGGTTTTTCATTGGTGGTAAAAAGTCTTGTCACCTGGTTCTAAGATGTTTTAGGAGGTTTTTATAGGTTGCCTTAGCCAAGTTTGTTAAAACAGCGCCCTTGGGGCTCATGCTGAGCCACTAAAATTAACCTAGCCCATATACCAAGAGCCAGTTGTAAAAATAGGGAATGAGCAGCCGTGAACAAAAGTGACTGTCGAAAGTGTGGATGACTGCAATAGGCTACTCGGTCGCTCGGACCTCCAGTTGAAGAAGGGCGAGACTTTTGGATGAAGGCTGTCAGAGGCTAGGCGAGTCATTTCCCGACACCAGCTTGAACAGAACTTTCAGTAAACCTGCTTAGTAAGATCTTTCAGGTTTAGGGAAGTCTGGACCCGTTAGATGGAGAGCTGGATTGAGCAATCCCTTTAGACATGGGGAAGTAGGAGGGAGGGGTTAGCTCATCGGACAATGAAAATATATACAGGTCCTTCTCAAAAAATTAGCATATTGTCATAAAGTTCATTATTTTCCATAATGTCATGATGAAAATTTAACATTCATATATTTTAGATTTATTGCACACTAACTGAAATATTTCAGGTCTTTTATTGTCTTAATACGGATGATTTTGGCATAAAGCTCATGAAAACCCAAAATTCCTATCTCACAAAATTAGCATATTTCATCCGACCAATAAAAGAAAAGTGTTTTTAATACAAAAAACGTCAACCTTCAAATAATCATGTACAGTTATGCACTCAATACTTGGTCGGGAATTCTTTTGCAGAAATGACAGCTTCAATGCGGCGTGGCATGGAGGCAATCAGCCTGTGGCACTGCTGAGGTCTTATGGAGGCCCAGGATGCTTCAATAGCGGCCTTTAGCTCATCCAGAGTGTTGGGTCTTGAGTCTCTCAACGTTCTCTTCACAATATCCCACAGATTCTCTATGGGGTTCAGGTCAGGAGAGTTGGCAGGCCAATTGAGCACAGTGATACCATGGTCAGTAAACCATTTACCAGTGGTTTTGGCACTGTGAGCAGGTGCCAGGTCGTGCTGAAAAATGAAATCTTCATCTCCATAAAGCTTTTCAGCAGATGGAAGCATGAAGTGCTCCAAAATCTCCTGATAGCTAGCTGCATTGACCCTGCCCTTGATAAAACACAGTGGACCAACACCAGCAGCTGACACGGCGCCCCAGACCATCACTGACTGTGGGTACTTGACACTGGACTTCTGGCATTTTGGCATTTCCTTCTCCCCAGTCTTCCTCCAGACTCTGGCACCTTGATTTCCGAATGACATGCAGAATTTGCTTTCATCCAAAAAAAGTACTTTGGACCACTGAGCAACAGTCCAGTGCTGCTTCTCTGTAGCCCAGGTCAGGCGCTTCTGCCGCTGTTTCTGGTTCAAAAGTGGCTTGACCTGGGAAATGCGGCACCTGTAGCCCATTTCCTGCACACGCCTGTGCATGGTGGCTCTGGATGTTTCTACTCCAGACTCAGTCCACTGCTTCCGCAGGTCCCCCAAGGTCTGGAATCGGCCCTTCTCCACAATCTTCCTCAGGGTCCGGTCACCTCTTCTCGTTGTGCAGTGTTTTCTGCCACACGTTTTCCTTCCCACAGTCTTCCCACTGAGGTGCCTTGATACAGCACTCTGGGAACAGCCTATTCGTTCAGAAATTTCTTTCTGTGTCTTACCCTCTTGCTTGAGGGTGTCAATAGTGGCCTTCTGGACAGCAGTCAGGTCGGCAGTCTTATCCATGATTTGGGTTTTGAGTGATGAACCAGGCTGGGAGTTTTAAAGGCCTCAGGAATCTTTTGCAGGTGTTTAGAGTTAACTCGTTGATTCAGATGATTAGGTTCATAGCTCGTTTAGAGACCCTTTTAATGATATGCTAATTTTGTGAGATAGGAATTTTGGGTTTTCATGAGCTGTTTGCCAAAATCATCCGTATTAAGACAATAAAAGACCTGAAATATTTCAGTTAGTGTGCAATGAATCTAAAATATATGAATGTAAAATTTTCATCATTACATTATGGAAAATAATGAACTTTATCACAATATGCTAATATTTTGAGAAGGACCTGTATATCCCTTTGTGGCCAATACAGCATCAATTCGTCTTGGGAATGACAGATACAAGTCCTGCACAGTGGTCAGAGTGATTTTAAGCCATTCTTCTTGCAGGATAGTGGCCAGGTCACTACGTGATACTGGTGGAGGAAAACGTTTCCTGACTCGCTCCTCCAAAACACCCCAAAGTGGCTCAATAATATTTAGATCTGGTGACTGTGCAGGCCATGGGAGATGTTCAACTTCACTTTCATGTTCATCAAACCAATCTTTCACCAGTCTTGCTGTGTGTATTGATGCATTGTCATCCTGATACACGGCACCGCCTTCAGGATACAATGTTTGAACCATCGGATGCATGTGGTCCTCAAGAATGGTTCGGTAGTCCTTGGCAGTGATGCGCCCATCTAGCACAAGTATTGGGCTAAGGGAATGCCATGATATGGCAGCCCAAACCATCACTGATCCACCCCCATGCTTCACTCCGGGCATGCAACAGTCTGGGTGGTACGCTTCTTTGGGTCTTCTCCACACCGTAACTCTCCCGGATGTGGGGAAAACAGTGGACTCATCAGAGAACAATACATGTTTAACATTGTCCACAGCCCAAGATTTGCGCTCCTTGCACCATTGAAACCGACGTGTGGCATTGGCATGAGTGACCAAAGGTTTGGCTATAGCAGCCCGGCCGTGTATATTGACCCTGTGGAGCTCCCGACGGACAGTTCTGGTGGAAACAGGAGTTGAGGTGCACATTTAATTCTGCCGTGATTTGGGCAGCTGTGGTTTTATGTTTTTTGGATACAATCCGGTTAGCACCCGAACATCCCTTTCAGACAGCTTCCACTTGTGTCCACAGTTAATCCTGTTGGATGTGGTTCGTCCTTCTTGGTGGTATGCTGACATTACCCTGGATACCATGGCTCTTGATACATCACAAAGACTTGCTGCCTTGGTCACAGATGCATCAACAATTTATCCTCTTTTGTACTCTGGTATGTCACCCATAATGTTGTGTGCATTTCAATATTTTGAGCAAAACTGTGGTCTTACCCTGCTAATTGAACCTTCACACTCTGCTCTTACTGGTGCAATATGCAATCAATGAAAACTGGCTACCAGGCTGGTCCAATTTAGCCATGAAACCTCCCATACTAAAATGACAGGTGTTTCAGTTTCATTGTCCAACCCCTGTATATATATATATTCCAGGTGTATGGGTTGTGCTTAAAATGGGCACACAGGTTTGACCGTTCAAACTGTGGCTTACCCAAGTCTGTGCTTTACTGGAAATAATCAAGAAAAACACACACAAAGTTGACATAAAAAAAGCAAAAGTGGGATAAACGACACTAAAACATTCAAACACTATTCTGATCAATGGATGTTAGTGATGCATACTATGGGTTATTCACTTTCTTGCAGGACCTACCAAGTTAGACAACTAAAGTTAGTTATCATGTCTGGTTAACACATGCTTCACACACAAGAAAAAAAACCCAGAAGAAATGCATACATTTCAAAGCAGAAGCGGCAATAAATGATCAATAACTTGATTTCAGCAAGTTATGTTGTTGATCATTGGTGATGGGATTATCTGTCTGTGTTAATGGAACTAATTAAGTAAGTTAATTTCTGTGGCAGCAACTGTAATTCTCACTGGTGACCACAAGATGGCACTAAACGACTGTCTGCAACAGAGAAAATCCTGTTGCAACTACAGTTCACTCAATGGCCATCAGACGGTGGTGTTGCTTTCTCCCTGACAGGGAGAGTGTTAGAGCTGTAATTACACGGACACCAAAGGCAGATAGGATGCCTCCTACTGTGGCAGGAATTTGGTTGCTATGGTAACATGGTGACAGCTCTAAGCCCGCAGGGCTTGCTTTTACCAGCTGGAAATTTATATTGAATTTCACCATAAACTACACAAAACGTCCACTTTGCGTCCGCAAAAGCACCTTAGAAAGATTATTATTATTACTATTAGGAGTATTTTATTACTCCTCCACAGTAGAATTGAGCCAATATTAGTGAAAGATACATGCTCTAGCTTACAAGCACTCCTGCAAAACTTCACCAAATCTGACAACAGAGCTAGCTTCCAGGATATCGCAATGTGTGTTACTCCGTGCAGTAGTGGTATCTGTCATTTCAAGGCCGTCTTAGGGAATGCCAATAATGTAAGAATTATGATTACTGATTGATTAATATTTATCAAAAATTATAATTAAAAATTATAATTCAGGAAAATAATTTCTTAACCAAACATCATTACCAAAAATCATTACCATTGACCATTCTGGTCCAAAAACCTTCACCTAACTAACAAGCACTATTCTATACAAAGGGAATAAAAATTACTACCTAACAATAATAATAAAAGAAAATATATGTGCATTGAGTGTCTATGGAGATCAAACCAGCAGTTTTATTGACAAAATGTGCAATTTGGGTTAACTTGGAAAGTGAAGCCCTCCTGGTGTGCTGATGTCTCGATTGCGGCGATCAGCTTGTAGACGGTGGGCTGTGCCTTTAGCCACTAGCAGCTGATTTCCCTGAATCTCGAACAAACAGTCATAAAACTCTGAGGTGGGAACTCAGTGGAAAACTTCAGTAATAAACTGGGACAAAGGAGTGGTCAGGAGAGTTCCAGACCACAGTTGCTTTGAATGGAAAACTTTAAAAGTCCAACTTCTAACTCCCGGCTGATTTGGGATTAGCCGGACAACATAAATACGCACCTTGCACAGCAAATCAAACACTCAGCATAAAACCCTTCAGTCAGTATTACATGCAGCAAGTTGATACATTGGATTAACTACTGGTGATTCTAAATCACCTTAACTATGCCTCACCCTGCCCAGACTTCTAAATGCACCTATCTGATTTAATATAAAAAATGGCCATGTGGAGGAAAAGTTTGCCTGCGAGCTTTTGTTTCTCCGGAAATGCGCCTTCGTTCCGTCCCGTGAGACACGCTGGAAATGGCAATGAAAGTTTATTTTCCGCGGGTCTTATAATCCCGGGTGACGTTAGAGCTGCAACTTCTGTTGAGCTATGCATTTTGACCTGTGCAGCCTAGTCGGTCTGTCTGACTAAAATGGGTGACCCCAAAATTCCAAAGAAAAATTTCCAGTTAACTCTATCAGATGCTTTCAGACATTATCTAGAGATGATATATTAGTCTCAATAGTTTTACTTAGGAATAGTCTATTAAATTAAGTATCTTTGTGGATGAATGCCTCCCTTTAACAAAAAACATTTTGGTCAGGATGCATTGTGAGAGGAATTATCTTTTCTAGTGTTTTTGCGAGGGCTTTAGAGATTATTTTAAGATTAACGTTTATAAGGCATATGAGATGGTAGGTTGGCAGAATTTATATTTGGTGGAAGTGCAATTTTCCTTGGTGTAGTGCAACATTCTGTAGCCAATATATTCTTGAATTCTTTGTAGAACTCTGTTTGAAATCCATCTAAGCATGAAGCCTTTTTATTGGGCATACTTTTAAGGGCGTCCCGGATTACTGCTGATGTCTATCGTTGCCTATCTGACAATTTAGGAAGTGTCATTTTATTCAGAAATTGATCAATATCATTATCTGATGGGTCTATCTGTAGTGAATATAAAGCTTTGTAAAAATCTCTGGAAGTGCTGTTTATTCTTTCATGATCATAAACTGTATTCCCTGTCAAATCTTTAACAGCAAATATAGTTGTCTTGTATTTATTTACTTTTAGCTGGTTAGCTAAAAAGCTACCTGATTTACTGTGTTGGAGTTGTCCTTCTAAACTCCTGCGTATTCGTTTATTTGGTCAAAGCATCTTAATTCTGCGCAAGAAAAACTAAACTTAAATGTCTAAGAAAACAAAACACGGACTAGAGGTTGAAGCTGATTCACCCGGCCGGGAAGAGAGGTGCTGTCTCTGTGTAGTCAGGAACACTTCTGGTTTTTTTCTCCCCTGCAACTTCTTTTATTGAACACACACATACTACAGGAAATATACATTTTACATTTGTTGTGCACCGCCTTCTCAGTTTTCTCACACATTCTTTTCCTGAAGGTCAGTTTCTCACACATCTTCAGGAATCTTCAGGGAGAGGAGTACCATGCCTCCCTAATACACTGCCCGCTTCTCACGATACAGACAGAAAACACCTGCAAGCTTTAACCTTGAATGATAAACACTCATTGTGTGACCACACTAGAAGCTACTGTTTAAGGATTTTTCTAACTCTCAAAAGCATAACTAAAAACGCCTAATAATAATCAATCTATAAGCAGCAAATCCCAAATATATCTTAGCTTTAGCTACTAATGAAAAGGCATTTATATTTCCACAATTCCCCCTTTTGAAGTCTGTTAAGACTTCACTAAAAGAATACAAAAAGTAAACGTCAGTGGACAGTGCTGCATTAATAGCTCTCAAATCATGTGCCATCCTCCATTTTCCAGTCCCTTTTTTCTCTACTGGCAAGATAGGTGTATTCCACGAGGAGGAGTAGGCCGACTCCAACACACCTGCATTCCACAGATTCCACAGCCCCTCTATAGTGCTCTCAATGCCCAGTTCAGCAGCGGGTTTATGAGGGTATTGAGATCTCCAGATTGGTTGATCAGAAGTAAGCTGAAAGGTAATAGGAGTACAGAGTATGAGACCTACGTCCGTAGGACCTTCAGCCCAAAGTGTGGAGGGCATGCTCTGTACAACTGCAGCTGCCAGTGGGTGATCTGATTTTTCTCTGCCATGATGTCTGTCTAACTGTACATGTTCCAGGGTGCCTACATCTGTGGAATGATTAAGAATGCAACAAGTGTTCCCTGAAGGTGAATAGGAGAGGTTAGGAGTGGAAGAGAGATGCCAATCCTGTAGGGAGAGGGAGCGTTTTAACACCCCCCCTAACTCACGTGCTTCATGTCCTGGATGGAGGGCTAAAGAAACGTGGGGAACGCCATCAGACCACATTTTAAACTACTCTTCCTGTTCTTTTGATAACTGTACAGAGGCGACAACGCCCTCTGGAGCTACATAAATATCGGTGGTGACAATGTCCCATGTCGTATCCTCCAGCTCTTCAGCAAAGCTTTCCTGGTAGCATTCACAGTTATTTCTGTCATAAAACAGTGTGACATGTGGTGGGTTAGGGGGAGGAACATAGGGTGCCAAAGTGGAGATCCAGGATTTCCACCGAAGGAAGGAAGACAGAACACCTCTGCATGCCGTGGTTTCTGGGTATAGCAAGACCCAGTAAATGCCAGCCTTAGGATCGGGCAAGGGCTGGATTAAATACTGTCCATGTGAAAAAAATGTGTTGCTACCACATGAGAGTTGGGTGCCATTAGGAAGATGTACCTGCAGTCCGTCTGAACCACACAGAATGGTTGCGCCCATTTTGATCAACATGTCTCTGCCCAGTAAATTTACTGGTGTGTCTGCGGACACTAAGTAGCTGTGGTTAAAAATTTGCCCTCCTATTTCAGTTCTTAGGGGCTTGGTGTAAGGTAGGGCCTTTTTAGCCCCAGAAACCCCATGACAGTGGTAGTCCTTGTGGAGAGAGTGTTAGGAGGGGCTTGTTGGATGGTTGAGCATGTAGCCCCAGTGTCCACTAGAAAAGGAAGACTTTGTCCATACACCGTCACGGACATTAAGTGATCCTCAGTCCCTCTGTCCGGGGGGTTCTGTGGAGACCCTCAATGGTGGTCTGGCCAGTGACTGGGCTCATCCCAGGCTGGCAGTTGGAGTGAAGGTTGCTGCTGTTGGCCTCCACGTGATGGACCACCTCGTCCCCTTTGTGGGCGTCTCGCAGGCCCTCCCATAGGTCCATGCCATTCATAACCCACATGTGGACCGCGTTTGTAGGGACAATCCCTGCTCCAATGACCAGGCTCTTTGCAGTAATAGCACACATCAGCATTCCCGCCCCCCCTCCGTGCCGGTCCTCGCTGGAATCCCCTTCCCCTGGGCCCACCCCCTCCCCTGAAATGATCAGCATGTGCCTGATAAGGACCAGAGGTCATAGGCCCCTGTGCAAACATGTCCTGGTGGCCAGGAAAGGGAGGAGCTTGTGGAGGTTGGGACACAGCACTTTCATACATTATTTTAGGGGTTTTAGCTTCTTTCTTCTTTTCTCCATCTTTTTGTTTTGCTTCAGCTAACTGCATTTTCAGTAGTAGAGTTTGTAATGTTTCCTCTTATTTTAGATAAATGGTGAATTAAATGGCGGTCCCATGTTCCAGTATCAGGATTGTCCTCCATGTTGGTTTTAACCTGTGTGGGTACGCCTCTTAACACAGTATCTCTGAACCAATCCCTCTGTGAGCCCTCATTGGCTGGATTAGTACCGGTTTGTGTTTGCCACATGGATTTACAATGGTCCAAATATTCTCTTGGATTGGTATTTGGATTCCATTCAAATTTAGGGATGGTGCGCCCCCTGGTTACAGGGTATAGGTCCCTCAGCACGTCTCCTATCCACTGGGAATAACGGGTGAAAGGTTCAGAATCTGGGGCTAGTGTGGTGTAAGCTGTGGTTTCAATCTCTCTACAGGTGTGTGGTTTCATGCAGCGAGCTGCAATTGCGCGGTAGTCCCCTAGAGCTAAAGTGGTTCCTGCAGTTAAAGAATCCAATGTTTGCAACCAAATAGATGCACCCTCTGTAATAGGGGGTAATTTGTTGCACAGAGTGGTGAGATCTCCTAAGGAGAAAGGTTTGTATTTTCTTTGACCTCTGGACCCCGGCTGTTCAAGAAGCGGTAAATTGTACGTATGTCCTGGCTCCCTAGACGCCACCTCACGCAAAAGATACCTGTTAGGTATGGGCCCACTATGCACGGATGAGGGCCCCACACCTTCCTCATATTCTTCCGCTAGACTAGTGGGCTCATTGACTGGGGGGGCTGGATCCGCCGGGGTGGAAGCATTGACGGTCCGTGGAACGAAAATAGGAGTAAGCAAGGGTTGGGGGCCTGGGTACCACTGACCGTTAAGGGCCATGACAACTGAGCCCTGTGTTGGCTGTGGGGTTTGTGGAGTGTGTTGAGGAGTGGGTTGGGTGGGAGTTTGGCTAAGCTCGCAGTAATTGGTATGCGGCTGTGGGGGTAGAGATGATTCAAGAGGACCTGCAGAGTCAACAATCTGTTGGAGACGTTCTCTCATCTGACGCACGCTCCAATTGTCAAGAGGCAACCCTCTGTATGTGTCAAGAGAGGGTTCTTCATCTGTGGATAATTTAGAGGTACAATCGGATGAAGAGAAAGGATTTCCGGGAGATATGTGACCGGACAGAGGTCCAGAAGACACAGTAGAGAAAGATGCTGTGGGGGGTGGTTGCGGTGGGGGAGCTGAAGCCCCGCCTGCTGGAGAGTTTTGTTCAGGCAAACCAGTAATCCTCAGTCTACCCCCAGAAATGTCCAATGTGGGTCAAAGCCCCAATGGAGTGGGAGAAGAAGATTCCTTAGTGGCGGATTTTGGAGGAGGAAGACCATATGGTGGCGGTTTATCTCCAGTGTGTGTGTTGGTGGGTGTTGAGTGGGGTTTGTCAAACATAGCATGTTTACCTCCCTGCCATATCAGCAACATTTGCGACCAAAACGTCTCATTCTTTGCTGCTTTATCTCTTGTTTCTTTAAACTTCCCTTTAAACCGTCCACTATTTTTGCATTTTTCCTCAGCCAACTCTCTTTCTTTCTTAGCCTTCTTCATATTCAGCCAAAACCACCTTCCCACGTTTTTTCTGCTCTTTTCATCAGTTCCATCTTTTTCGACCTCCTCCTGTATTTTCTGATTCATCTTCTTAATCAACGTTTCTGCCTGTTTTTCTTCCTGCGTCTGCTGCACCAACTGCCTCACCACATACACCTGTTCCGTAAAAGTTTTCACACCTTCAAAAGTATTTAGCACCCTAAAAAGTTTTCACATCTTACAAAAATATTCACACTTTCAAACGTTTTCACACCCAAACAAGTATTAGCACCCAAACAAAGTATTAGCACTCAAAAAAGTATTAGCACTCAAAAAAGTATTAGCACTCAAAAAAGTATTAGCACAAAAGTATTGGCACACTAGAAGATTTTGCTGACAGAACTCGAATAAAACACAGCATTCAAACCTTTGTGTTTTGCCCGGTCTTAGCTTTCTGACTCCAGAATACAATGAACAACCTTCCTAGGGCCTCTAACCCCAGAATTTGTAGTATGAATACAATGAACAACCTTCCTAGGGCCTCTAACCCCAGACTTTGTAGTATGAATACAATGAACAACCTTCCTAGGGCCTCTAACCCCAGAATTTGTAGCATCCCAAGCTACGGGCCTCAAACCCAGCACTAAATCATGAATTTTCGTCAAAATACATGTGGAGTTGCCAAACTCAGGAAACACACGGGCCTCAAACCCTATTCAGAAGGACTCTAACCCTCAAGAGGACTCTAACCCCAGAATTTGTAGCATCCCAAGCTACGGGCCTCAAACCCAGCACTAAATCATGAATTTTCATCAAAATAAATGTGGAGTTGCCAAACTCAGGAAACACATTTCTCACTTTACTTTACTTGACCTCTTTTATATTATCTAAACACACTGGTCTACACATTTTATATTTAACAGAACATTTCACTTACACAGACATCTGACACTAAGAATTTAGGCCTATCGTCAATGCCAAAAGAGCAGAGTTCGTTTAAACAGGTTCTGCCTTACCTTGTTAGAAGTGAGGAGGGTACCCGGTGTCAGACGTCTTTTGGTGAAGTTCTGATTTAGCCGAAAGTCCTCGCTTCTCCCAAATCACGTCGGGGGTCACCAAGTTGTTGGAGTTGTCCTTCTAAACTCCTGCATGTTCGTTTATTAGTACAGGAAAAATACATTTTACATTTGTTGTGCACCGCCTTCTCAGTTTTCTCACACATTATTTTGCTGAAGGTCAGTTTCTCACACATCTTCAGGAATCTTCAGGGAGAGGAGTACCATGCCTCCCTAATACACTGCCAGCTTCTCGCGATACAGACAGAAAACACCTGCAAGCTTTAACCTTGAATAATAAACACTCATTGTGTGACCACACTGGTAGCTACTGTTTAAGGATTTTTCTAACTCTCAAAAGCATAACTAAAAACTCCTAATAATAATCAATCTATAAGCAGCAAATCCCAAATATATCTTAGCTTTAGCTACTAATGATAAGGCATTTATATTTCCACAACTGCCATGTTCAAAGTTTTCTATTCAAAGGTTTTTTGTCAATAATTGCATTTCATTCTAGTTTTGCTTTATGTAGTTTGCCTTCATTTCCTCTTCCTGGGAAGCTTCTAACAATTTAATGGTTTCTTCTAATTCCTGATTATGTTTGTTTTTTTCTTTTTTCTGAGAACGAGATTATTTTACCTCTCATCACTGCTTACCTTTCCCAGATGTTGATGACATTTTGAAATAAAAATAAAACTGCTAGAATTACATAAAAATATTCTCAACAATATTTTAAACTATTAGGTAAAAATTTTATTTGAAAATTATTTTATATTATACTTGTGTTTTTAATTGAAATGAAATATATTTCATAATAATGAGCTGAGAATTTAATATGCATTCAATTATTTCACAATTTCATTGTCACTATAAATCATTATCTATTATATATTGATGTAGATACTTATTTCATAATGTTTCTTTCTTTTTGAACACTTTGGCATTCCATACCAGGGAAGTCATTACACTCCAAATAAAGGAGAAAGGTTGTCAGGGAGCTGGGATTTTTGTTGACTGCTATTACTTTATTCTGGTTTATTTTTATAATCCACTCAATATTCCTGCCTCTGAATCCAAACCCTGTACCATTACTGTGATATCCACATGTCTACAATAAAGCATCCAAACGCATCCTGGATCCAGCAGTCTCTGTAAAGGCCTATAGCGCGTTACGCAAATCTACAGAACCCAACCATATCTCTCAGGAATGAGATCAACTAGGAGGCCGCTATAACCATTATACCTCCATTTTACTTATGCACAACTCTCGAGATCTCAGCCGCTCCTCCCCTCCCTCAGCTGTTTATTTTGGAAAACTACCTAACACACAGGAAGAAGGCTGTATTTCATTATGGCAGCTTTATTACATTAATTCATTTTCTTGTGGAGTTCCCCAGGGTATCTGTTTTGGTCCTTTAATGTTTTAAATTTTTACAAATGATTTCCCATTATGCTTGAAGAATGCAACAGTTGTGATGTATGCAGATGATTCCACAGTATATTTATCTGACTTTAATTATAAAAAACTCACAAAAGGGAACTGCAGGCTGTAACTGTATGGGTAAATAATAACAAACTAATTTTAAATGTAACAAAAACCAAAAACATTATCATTAAATTATCGGCTAAAGGAAAATTCCGAACTAAAACTGTTTATTAAAGATGTACCAATAGAACTAGTAAAAGAAGCCAAACTCATGGGAGTAGTACTGAATAGTGAACTATCGTTGAATAAACACATTGATAAACTGGTAAGTAGACCAGGAAGAAGCATGGCAGTCATAAAACGCTGTTCATCGCTTCTGAGAAATAATATCAGACAATTATTAAATCCCTTGATTTATCTTATTTAATTCAATTCAGTTTATTTATATAGCGCCAATTCACAACACATGTTGTGTCAAGGTTCTAGGAAGAGAAAGAGAGAGAACAAAGTTAAAAGCTGAAATAACAGCAAATAATGCAAAATTGGAGAGTAGTGTGAGAATGTGGCGAAGAGGGTGAAAGTGGTCATTATGTCCTCTTGCAGCCTAAGCCTATAGCAGCATAACTACAGAGATAGCTCAGGATAACCTAAGCCACTCTAACTATAAGCTTTATCAAAAAGGAAAGTTTTAAGCCTAGCCTTAAAAGTAGACAGTTTGTCCATCTAGAGCCCACTGATGGCCATTGTTATACTAAAAACCACAATGATTGAGATACCTCTCTCTGTCAGATTGACCATAACCATTGGAAAAGAGAGGGGGTCATACAGGTAGCAGAAATGGAGGGTGTGTTTGCACCTCAACCATAACTGAGCCTGTTTAGGCTAAACCTGACTAAACCTTACTCCATCCAACAGGAGGGAAGAAGACAGAGGTAAAAATTAGGAAGATAGCTCAGGATAACCTAAGCCACTCTAGTTTTAAGTCTAGCCTTAAAAGTAGACAGGGTGTCTGCCTCACGGACTAAAACTGGGAGCTGGTTCCACAGGAGAGGAGCCTTATAAGTAAAGGATCTGCCTCCCATTCTCCTTCTAGAGACTCTACGAACCACCAGTAAACCTGCAGTCTGAGAACGAAGTGCTCTGTTAGGAACGTATGAAACAATCAGATCTCTGATGTATGATGGAGCTTAATCATTAATGGCTTTGTATGTGAGAAGGAGAATTTGAAATTCTATTCTGGATTTAACAGGGAGCCAATGAAGGGAAGCTAAAGTAGGGGAAATATGATCTCTCTTTTTAATTTTCATCAGAACTCTTGCTGCAGCATTTTGAATCAGCTGAAGGCTTTTAACTGCATTTTGTGGACATCCTGATAGTAACGAATTACAATAGTCCAGCCTTGAAGTACCAAATGCATGGACTAGTTTTTCAGCATCACTAAGCAGTTTCTTTTTTAAAGACTCCGGTCCAAAGATGACAACTTCTGTTTTGTCTGAATTTAGAAGCAAAAAATTTAAAGTCATCCAAGTTTTTATGTCTTCAAGACATGCTTGTAGGATATCTAACTGGTTGGGCTCATCAGGATTCATGGATAAGTAAAGCTGAGTGTCATCAGCGTAACAGTGAAAATTTATTCTATGCTGCCTGATAATTTTACCTATTGGAAGTATATATATAGTAAGGAGAATTGGCCCAAGTACTGGACCCTGTGTTACTCCACAATTAACCCTGGAGTTTAAAGATGATTTATCGTTTACATGAACAAACTGGAATCTGTCAGATAAATAAGATTTAAACCTGCCTAGCGCTGTTCCCCTGTTCCCCTGATCCCTACAGCATATTATAGCCTTTCTAAGAGAATATTGTGATCGACTGTATCAAATGCAGCACTGAGATCTAACAGGACAATTACAGACACAAGTCCATTATCTGAGGCCATAAGAATATCATTAGTGACTTTCAGCAGAGCTGTTTCAGTGCTATGATGAGCTCGGAAGCCTGACTGAAACTCTTCGAACAGGTCATTGCTGTGTAATGTTCACACAAATTTGATTAGCAACTATTTTCTCAAGTATTTTAGATAAGAATGGCATATTGGATATAGGTCTGTAATTTATTAAGTCATTTTGATCAAGGCTATTTTTCCAGATTAAGTAGGAATCTTCTAGGTGTGTAGAGCGCCATTTTCTCTCCAATTTTCTAACATTGTGCTTTAAAGTACGTAGTTCTGAATTAAACCAGGGAGCTAACCTCCTATGAATAATTACCTTCTTTTTCAAGGGGGCTGCATTGTCTAATGCACCACAAAATGATGAAGTAACACTATGAACAAGAGAATCAATTTGTGAAGGGGCAGAAACAAAATTATTGCCCTCCACTGTGTTTTTCTGTGATAATGAGGAATTCAATAGTGGAACAGATTATTTAACGGTTGTTACAGGATTGTCTGATAATGATCTACTATAATTACATTTTCTTTCAGGTGTGGAGTACTCGGTTAAATTAAACTCAAAGGTTATTAAAAAATGGTCAGACAGGACAGGGCTTTCTTTCTGCTCTCGGTGGAGGAGGACGCTTTTTCTCTGTCTCCCACCCCCTCCCATATCTGCCCTGCTTCAGCTCTGTGTCTTGTCTTTGGAGCCTCTTTTTGCAAATCTTCCAAATTCTTAGTTATGGATTTGGTCAGCTGGTCTCTCAATGCAATTGATCAAATTTTCTCGAGGAGAAGACAGGGTGAAGGAGAACCCAACTTGTCCGGACTGGACGTTTTTCTCTGGATACACAATGGACTCCTGGCAGAAGTGGAGGATTGTGTGTCTGTCGATAATGTCAGTCGAGGATGCGGAAGATGTGTATATAATTGGATGTTTGATATCAGGATTTCTGCTTTTTGGAGTCAGCGGTTACCTGGCATATCGAGAAATTCGGAATGTCAGCAGCTGTTCTGGCTATTGTAAGGCTGCCTGGCACGTGTGATGGGATCTTCAGGGCGATCAGCACTCAGACTGAGATGTTACGTGAGCTGAATTGCAGACTGGATGTGATCCTTAGGATCGCAGGCAGGTTGCGGTTCCTGGACTCAGGGGTGAAATGGGATAAATCTTGGAGAAAGTTGTTCGCTTGGATATGGCAGAAAGACCAGGAATTTGGCTGTTTGGATTCGCCTTTGAGAAGCACCAGCGAGACTCTCAAGGCTGACGGAAAATTAAGAGTCAGCCTAACCCAAATAATTATTGTTTTTCTGAATCTGGCTCCCCTGCACGGCCTTGATGGCTGGCTATCTTCAACTTCTCCTGGAAGTTATGTAAACATGACGCTCTGCTCCCTCTGCCCCCTCCCTTCCTTGAGGACACCTGTGGACCTGCTCAGAACTTTGTGGCCGGTTGATGAACATTCCAACGAACCATCAAGGACAATGGCCTCTGTGACAGTGCTTCATGGACTTACTTGCACACAATCACTTGCACACACACACATGCTCAAGATAAACATATGCACCCCCTCACACCACCTTCACCGTTCTCGGCATGATGTTGTTTTGTCAACTGTTGCTTCTTTGTGCTGAGGTTTTTTGCAATCTCAAACTGTATCCTGCTAAGGATAAAGTGTGAAATATGATTTTTTTCCTCTACTTACCTAATGTGGCCTCTTTTCTCATCTAGCAAGGGCAGCGCCTGTGAGTGGGCAGCAAAGCCTCGGTGACCCGTCCCCCCTTGTCTTGTGTCATGATGTATGTTTGGATGGGTTGTACTGGAATTCTAATTTCCCCTCGGGGATCAATAAAGTATCTTTGAATTGAATTGAATTGAAAGTTATGAGACATATTGTTATGTCTTTACACTCAATGCCATATGCCAGCACAAGGTCCAGAGAATTAAGACAAAGGTGGGTAGGTTTGTTAATGTTTTGAGCAAAGCCAACTGAGTCTAATATATCATTAAAGGCTATATTTAAACTATTACTTTCAGTGTCAACATGAATGTTAAAATCCCCCACTATAATAACCTTATCTGTATTTAACACTAAATCAGATAAAAGGTCTGAAAACTGATCTAAAAATGGAGAGTAGGGCCTGGTGGACAGTACAAAACAACAAACAGAAGTGGTTTTAGTGCTTTGCAAATTGGATGAGGAAAACTAAGGATTAAAAATTCAAAAGAGTTGTAGCTATTGATTGGTCTGGGACTAGTCAATAAATCAGACTGAAAGATGGTTGCTACTCCTCCTTGCCCAGTATTTCAAGGAATGTGAAAATTTAAATAATTAGTAGGAGTTGACTCATTTATAGTAACATAATCCTCTTCCTGCAGCCATGTTTCTGTGAGGCAAAATAAATCAATCTGATTGTCACAAATCAGGTCACTAACTAACAAAGTATTTGAAGAGAGATCTTATGTTCAGTAAGCCACATTTAATTGTTTCATTTTTATTTTTTGTCTGAGCTGTGTTTATTTTTGTTAGATTTTCCTTAAATTGTTTAACCTATCCTACAATATCTCAAATTGAATATTAAGTAATTGTATGTCACATGTGTATACACGTTTTTGATCTGTATGTAGTATGGCTTACAACAGCATAGATTTATTTTTAGATTTGATTTTGACCTTTGACTTTTTACTTGTTTATTTTTTTGTTTATTTTTTTGCCTATTGTGTTTTATGTGTATTTATGTAATCTGTGTGAGAGGACCCCAGGAAAAGTAGCTACAGGTAACCCCAGCTAATGGGGATCCAAATAAACAAACAAGCCACAATTAATGCAACAATATTCTCTGACAGAATGTTCAGTTTATAGCCTGACAAAATGCCTGTTAACCAGATGGCTGTAAATTACATGCAAAATATGTCAGAAAAAATCTTATTACACATCTATGACCTCCCAAACCATGTGTAGAAGCTTCAGACAAAAAGGAAAACTGCACAAGTTAAAACAAACAAGAAAAATGAAATAGCTGGTCACATATAAAAGAATAAGAAAAATCAAATTACCTGTGATGATTAGTGCAGACAGTCTCTGATCCATATTGGATCTGTGTGCTGTTGTTGTTGTTGTTGCTCTGTGCTTGGCCTCTAGGTGGCTCTGGGGTCGTCAGGAGTGGTGGCAGGTGTTCCATGTCCCATTAATCATCCCTGGAGGGTATATAAAATGGTTGCCGCCAGCAGTTCAGCGCCAGAGTGTTGCCCTCAGTGGTATTGACTCCAGCCATAGTTTGTCTACGTTTGTCTTTGTACCTTTTGGTAATTTTGTATTTGCCTCTTGCAAACTGGATTACTATACCAGACATAACCTTTAAAGAATCCTAATCTACCTGGATGTTTTGCTACTGGAGAAAGGGTTTCCTAACCACGAGGATTGTATTCGACTTACCAACACTTTGCTTCCTAAGGAACTGCTGGCGGCCAATCCGACGGAGATTTTGTCATTTTGTTATATTCATCATTTCCTGACTTTATATATCCTTACCGTGTCTACAGGCGACTGTGGCTCAGTAGGAAGAGTAGTTGTCTTGCAATCAGAAGGTTGTGGGTTTGATTCCAGCATCCTCCTGCCATAGGTTGATGTGCCCCTGGGCAAGGCACTTAACCTCAAGTTGCCTACCGATTTGCATATCGGTGTATGAATGTGTGAGTGCGATTGGGTGAATGTGGCACTAATGTAAAGCGCTTTGAGCGGTCTGTATGACTGGAAAAGCGCTATATAAGTTCAGTCCATTTACCATTTACTTACCTTTGCAGTTGTCTTCCAGCTCCACTGCCAATACCTGTTCCCTGTAAAATAAACCTTTGTAAACATCATTTGGTCTCCTGATTGTTTTCTGCATGTGGGTCAAATCTATCCATAAAACCATGACAGATATAACATTATTTTAATGAAATAAAATTTTAAAGAATGATTTGCTAAATAAAACCAACCTTCTGGATGACTACTTCTCAACGGTGTTTAATTAGCTGTCTTTATTTATTAAATTAATATTTAAGGAAATATTATTTTGAATAAGAACCAAACCTTTTTGGATAAATGGGTCTTAAAATGGTGTTTAATTAGTTATCACATTTAGTAAAAATAATATTTAAGGAAATATTATTAAAGAAATGTAAAAATAATATTTGCGAAAACATTATTTTGAATGAGGACCAACAACCTTTCTGGGTAAATGATCTTTAGTTGTGTTTAGTTAGTTCAGGGTTTCTGCAGGTATAAGCAAATCTAGTTTAATGCTTTTTAATACAATTTTTAATGCTATTTTTAACTATGTTAATGCCCATGTCCAACTGTGCATATAATGTATATATGTAGACACACACAGAAACAATTGTAACCGTTTAAAAATTATAATCTTTAATAATTGTGTATGCTTAATACTGCATAAGTTTTAGTTCATTTCCTTTTTGCTGCAACTCTGTCTCAACGTTTTTGAGTTCAAGGCATTTCTCCTTGTGTCTCCTCCTCAGAGTATTTGATTTGGTAATCATTTGAGCCATGAGTTTGCCTGCTTTGTTTTCAGCTTTCTCAGCAAGTTCATCAGCGTCCTTCTGAAGGCTGGTGCACACCTCTGTCAACACAGCTTTTTTTCTTTCTCAGTGCTTCCAGATCTTCCTCCACTGCTTTTCTTTTAAGTCCACGCATTGCACCCTCTCGCTTCCTCCTCTCTTCATCGAGGTACATCCTGTATTTTGTCCTGGCTGAGGCTACAGAAGCCAGTAGTTCTTTAGTGAGTGGCACTTTGAGAACAACCCCACAAGCTCTGACCTGGTCAAAGACTAGTCTCTGGGCCTCAACAGTTTGCTCAGTTATGTTGCAGGGACTTTCTTGTTGACAGAGAAGCCTCTCTCCACTGTAGGTTGGCCATGAGATAAGAGCAGCAGGCATTAAAAAAAACTCTGCAACTCAGGATAAGTCTGGTCGAGAGTTTGATGAAGAAAACCATCAAGCCGCTGATCCATGGGTTTGAAGGAGAGAAATTCCTGGCTGTTGCCATGCTGAGAGAGAAAGCTGTCAAACTGCTGCACAAGAGCATCACCTGAGATGGACAAACAAAAATAAGACATTAAATTACAATGTAAAAATTGCTAATATATACATGTCACATTGATACAGCATACTAATGTTCGTAAAATTTGAGTTTGATTAAATAATGTAAAATCTATTAACTCCTTAATTTCTTCAGACAATCTTATACTCTTCAATAACCCTAAGGGTCAGGATTTCCTCTTCATTTGGCTACAACTTTAACTCTATTACCTGTTTCTTTGTAACAAGCTTTATCTTTACAAACTTTGCGAAAATATAATTTCAAAATCTTTATTAGTTCAATAATACACTGTGGACACATTTACTACCATCTGGAGTATTTGTGGCTGAGAACAGCCACTAAAATAAATGGAAAATATTAGATGTCAGGAAACTGACATTTAAAGAGTTAGAGAAAACGTATTTATTCAATTTACAAATTAAACGTTTTGATCAGAACTGAGATTGATCAGATTTATATAAAACCATTTGGAAAAAATATTGACCCCCAATATGTTTTTACTGCAGTTTAAATTTAGTGGCTGTTTTCAGCCAAACAACTTCAGATGTTAGTAAAGTGAGACCAGGGTCAGTTTACTAGCATGCACATAAAAAAAAAAAAACTACTCAAAAAAAGCCAATCAGTCAGTCATTTTCTACCGCTTATTCCATAGTGGGTCGTGGGGAAGATGGTGCCTATCTCCAGCGGTCTATGGACGAGAGGCGGGGTACACCCTGGACAGGTCGCCAGTCCATCGCAAGGCAACACACAAACAACCATGCACGCACTCATTCATGCACCTAAGGGCAATTTAGAGAGACCAATTAACCTGACAGGCATGTCTTTGGACTGTGGGAGGAAGCCGGAGTACCCTGTGAGAACCCATGCATGCACGGGGAGAACATGCAAACTCCACGCCGAAAGACCCCCAGACGGGAATCAAACCCAGGACCTTCTTGCTGCAAGGCAACAGTGCTAACAACTGTGCCACTGTGCAGCCCTCCAAAAAAAAAAAAAAAATAGCTACAACTCCTATTAAGAGTCAAGTGCAGTGAGAATACAGTTTATTCATACTAACATAAAGTAGTGCTAAACCTTGATTTTGAAGCTATCCTTAACATACCTACCCGCTAAGATTATCACGCTATACTTCTTAACAAAACAAAGTTTATGTAATCAACATAAATTGTGAATAACAATGTTGTTGTGATTATTAATCTGAGAATATTATTTAATATTTAATATTAATATTTAAATATTTTATCAAATAATATTTCGGTCTGTTAAGTCCTGTGAATACCAGCCCAGTAAGGCGATGGTATTAGGACAAAATAGAAAGGTGTCAGACGAGCTCTGACATTATTGAACACTGTAAACTCTGCACATATATGGAATGAATTGACACAATTTCTTAAAATACAAGAATTTATTAACACAAATAAGCCAACTCAAAGTCAAACATATTTCAATTAAACTCTTTACTATGCAAAAAAAATCCAACTAAACTACCAAGCAGAATTAAAGAATAAGGAAGACTAATGGGCTATGGACAATATAAACAAGTTGATTAAGGATGATTGAAAACCATGACCAAAAGAGTGATGCAACATAACCATGCAATGTTTATGTTTGAGAACCAAGGATTATCTTGAAGGATCTGGAAGTGAAGTTAAATTAGTCTTGGAATCAACTTAGGCAATAATCAGCAAACGTTTAGACAACCACTCACAATACAAGATCAGATAAAATATTATTTTAATAAAATAATGTTTTAAATAATGATCTGCTGAATAAAACCAACCTTCTGGATGACCATTTCTCAACGGTGTCTAATTAGCTGCCTTTATTTATTGAAATAATATTTGAAGAAATATTATTAAGGGAGTATTTTGAAAAAGAGCCAAATCTTTCTGGAGAAATGGGGCTTAATGGTGTTTACTTAGTTATCAAATCTAGTAAATGATGTTTAGGGACTATTATTCACTAGCTTGAAAACTAACAAAGTTTCTGTTAAATACTCTTTAGTAGCAAGCACATGTTCTTACCAGTTAGCAGTTGAGCTAACAAAAGAAGCTAATAGCTTAGCACCAGAATCAACACATACCTTTAAAATACCATTAATAAAAGGGTTAAAAAGCATAAGCACAGACGGCGCGTTATGATCAATGTTCTGTTTAAAATCACCCTTTAAATAAAGTTTGTCTTAACTTTAAAACATACAAAGAACACAAACAGGGCACGTGTGCTGCAGATAGCCTGCTAGCACTAAGATAGCCGAGTTTCACACAAACAAAACTTCATAAAATGAAAAATGTTTAGATCATTTCATTCTAAATCTGTCTCTGCCCAAAACACCTAACCTCATGAACCATGGTGAGGAAACGTTGTCCAAGGGCGAAGTTTGAAGAAACGTCCACAGTCAACAAGCGGTTAGCTTTCAACTAACCTGACCTCCGGAGCTGTGGCTTGAAAGACGGCTCGTTCTGTCCGTCTACCAGCTGTTCATTACCATAAACACGGTGATGCAGGCCGTTGTCCTTCCTTCAGACTCGGCTTGTAGAAACAGCTTCTCTACTGGGGATTTCTCTGCGACACAGTTTTGGCAGGTCTCGGAGAGAAAAGGTAAGCAACTCTCACACCTTAATTTCCCCGTTCATGAATGAAAATACCAGATACACAGACAGTATTTCATTCGTACTTATCTTTGCACATGATCGATGATCGTATGACACTCTTGGATCCAGTTTGAAGAGTTTATGTCTTTTTGCCAGCAAAAGACCATAGCGCGCTGTGTCCCCCTCCTATCCCGATGAACACCGGTGTGGAAGAGAGCGGAAGTAGCAACAGCTGTGCTTTTATTTGGGTAGTGGTGTCACAGGAAGTCCGCAGTTATCCCGTTTCCTGGCTGTGCCAGAAGAAGGTTAATGCAATTTATTTTGAAAAGTTCCAGAAGAGTTCGTACCGGAGTTTAATGTTGAAATCCATGGCTGTGGGTCCCAACACCTGTCAACTGCCTGTCTTGCAGGAATCTTTGCACGAGTGACTTCAACTTTCCCCTGCACCATTCTGGGTCTCGTTATGTTGGAGGGGTCCAAGAACGCAATCTTCTTGACAGCAGGATATTTCAATGGGCTCTTTTCTTGGATTTTCTTCAGGATTCTGGAGAGGACTGTTATGCAGTCCCTTCTAAACTCCAGGGTTGAGAGTTCACCTACTCTGTTACTTGGTTTGCTCTGGGCCTATCAAAGAGGGACAGCATACAGCAAGAGCAATGTATGGGGAATGAATGCAGGTGGTTGTATTTTTTTTTGTAATAGAATAGATTTCTTATTGTCATTAATATTGTTGCCTTCATACAACTGTGAAAATCAATTTTGCAGCCCTCTACGTGGCAACAACAGACACAAAGAGAAATTAATACGTTTAAAACAAAAGTACCTTCAGGACAGACTCGGCACCCAAGCCAATGTCAGCATGACATGCACTGACACAGTTCTTCTGCTCATCAGGGTCAAGTTTGGTCAGTTTAAAGGGTGTTGGGACCTACAGACATGGATTTCAACACTAAAACTCTGGTACGGACATTCCTGGAACTTTTCAAAATAAAGTGCATTAACCATCTTCTGGCACAGCCAGAAAAGGGGATAACTGCGGACTTCCTGTGGTGCCATTATCCAAATAAAAGCACAATTCCGAAGGGGAAAGGGGGGTAGCAGAGGACTTCTCACGATGACACTGCCCGCATATAAGCCCCACCTTTCCACAAGTCTGTCTCTTTCCACACGGCCTTCGAGGAGGACGGTTCAGGAGAGGCCCAGTGCGCGAATGTCTTTTGCTGGCAAAAAGACATAAATTCAACTGGATCCAAGGAAGCAATATGATCACCGATCATATGCAAAGTTAAGTAGAATGAAATACTGTCTGTGTATCCGGTATTTTCATTCATAAGCAGGGAAATTAAGGTGTAAGAGTTGCTTACATTTTCTCTCCGAAGCTCCGCAGAAGCAAAACTGTGTCGAAGAGATCCCCAGCAGAGAAGCTGTTTCTACAAGCCGAGTACATTGCTCATAACACGCCATCCGCGCTTATGCATTTTAACCCTTTTATTAACCTGGTATTTTAAAGGTATGTGTTGATTCTGGTGCTAAGCTATTAGGTTCTTTTGTTAGCCCAACGGCTAGCTGGTAAGAACACGTGGCAGCCCATTTCTCCAGAAAGATTTGGCTCTTTTCCAAAATATCCCTTTTATAATCTTTCTTCGAATATTATTTCAATAACTAAAGGCAGCTAATTAGACACCGATGTGAAATGGTCATCCAGAAGGTTGGTTTTATTCAGTAGATCATTATTTAAAACATTATTTTATTCAAATAATATTTTATCTGATCTTGCATTGTGAAGGGTGGTATAACGTTTGCTGATTATTGCCTAAGTTAGTTCCAAGAGTAACTTAACTTAACTTCCAGATTCTTCAAGATAATCCTTGGTTCTCAAACATAAACATTGCATGGTAATGTTGCATCTTTTTGGTCATGATTTCCAATCATCTTTAATCAACTTGTTGATATTGTACATAGCCCCTTAGTCTTCATTAATCTTTCATTCTGCTTGGTAGTTTAGTTGAATTGTTTTAGCATAGTAAAGTTTGTTGATTGAAATATGTTTGACTTTGAGTTGACTTATTTTTGTTAATAAATTCTTGTATTTTAAGAAATTGTGTAAATTCATTCCATATATGTGCAGAGTTTATGCTGTTCAATAATGCCAGAGCTCGTCTCACACCTTTCTATTCTGTCCTAATACCATCGCCTTATTGGGCTGGTATTCACAGGACAATCCTTAACAGACCGAAATATTATTTGATCAAATATTAAAATATTAATATTAATATTAAAATATTAATATTAAATATGAAATAATATTCTCAGATTCATATTTACAACAAGGGGGTGATGTCTTGGAGTAACTCCCTTTTGATGAAACGTCTTGCCAGACTCTGTAAATTGAAAAACAGATTTATCTATTTATTTAACATCCTGTTAATCAGCTTTGAATTCCACCCAACATAGTTATTCATTTAAAAATAGCCATGCAAATTAAACAAAAATTGAGACCATTACCATCATCAGTTCGGTCAAGTCTTTGCATAGGAATGGCAGGACAGGCTCGTCCGTCTGGTACTTGGTCAAGAATGGGCAGAAAGTTCTGCATATCGACATGAAAAAATGAAGTTTGGCTAAGATCAGGGGATCTTTATGCACTGCTTCAACATTATCAAAAGATGAGGTTCCAGGGTTCGGGAGTTCTTTTCTGTGGACTGCCACTACATACTCTTAGCTTTGGCCAGACCTCAATGGCTCTCTCTGTAACAGCCAGATTTTCCACCCATCTGTGTCCACAGAATGGGAGTGGAAACAGAGACAAGCCAGTAAGTTTAGTGTAGTCCTCTCTTCTTGCAGGAATGTTGTGAAAAACAAAGTGCGTTGCTCTTAATAGTTTCTCAAGATTCCATATGGAGAAGCCAGTTTTGAGTGAGTTGTGTAGAGTATGGAGTCCACAGCTTCCAAAAGAAATTAGCTGCCGTCCTCCATGAAGTTCAGCATGTTCTCGCTGGAAGTCATTCAGAAACTTAAAGTTCACATTTGGCCCGTCCTTGCTAATGGAAAGGAGATTCTTCAGGTCACACATTCCTGAGAAAAAAAAAAAATTGTTCAAATGATTTGACACCATACAGACATACTGAAAGATATTGGTTATTGCAAGTTTTCTTTTTTTAATTAATAAACAAAAACAGCTATTTAAAGCATCATCTCCAAGTGATAAGATTCACTGAGAAATGGCAAACATATCTCGTCTTAGATTTGCAATAAAAACATAGAATGTTGACTTAATAATTCTTAATTCATCTAAACACAATTCCATAAACATCAAGGTTTCCACATTTTGAGTGTTTGTTTCTGTGCATGGGCCTGTACAGGTCCTTCTCAAAATATTAGCATATTGTGATAAAGTTAATTATTTTCCATAATGTAATGATGAAAATTTAACATTTATATATTTTAGATTCATTGCACACTAACTGAAATATTTCAGGTCTTTTATTGTCTTAATACGGATGATTGTGGCATACAGCTCATGAAAACCCAAAATTCCTATCTCACAAAATTAGCATATTTCATCCGACCAATAAAAGAAAAGTGTTTTTAATACAAAAAACGTCAACCTTCAAATAATCATGTACAGTTATGCACTCAGTACTTGGTCGGGAATCCTTTTGCGGAAATGACTGCTTCAATGCAGCGTGGCATGGAAGCAATCAGCCTGTGGCACTGCTGAGGTCTTATGGAGGCCCAGGATGCTTCGATAGCGGCCTTTAGCTCATCCAGAGTGTTGGGTCTTGAGTCTCTCAACGTTCTCTTCACAATGTCCCACAGATTCTCTATGGGGTTCAGGTCAGGAGAGTTGGCAGGCCAATTGAGCACAGTGATACCATGGTCAGTAAACCATTTACCAGTGGTTTTGGCACTATGAGCAGGTGCCAGGTTGTGCTGAAAAATGAAATTTTCATCTCCATAAAGCTTTTCAGCAGATGGAAGCATGAAGTGCTCCAAAATCTCGTGATAGCTAGCTGCATTGACCCTGCCCTTGATAAAACACAGTGGACCAACACCAGCAGCTGACACGGCACCCCAGACCATCACTGACTGTGGATACTTGACACTGGACTTCTGGCATTTTGGCATTTCCTTCTCCCCAGTCTTCATCCAGACTCTGGCACCTTGATTTCCGAATGACATGCAGAATTTGCTTTCATCCGAAAAAAGTACTTTGGACCACTGAGCAACAGTCCAGTGCTGCTTCTCTGTAGCCCAGGTCAGGCGCTTCTGCCGCTGTTTCTGGTTCAAAAGTGGCTTGACCTGGGGAATGCGGCACCTGTAGCCCATTTCCTGCACACTCCTGTGCACGGTGGCTCTGGATGTTTCTACTCCAGACTCAGTCCACTGCTTCTGCAGGTCCCCCAAGGTCTGGAATCGGCCCTTCTCCACAATTTTCCTCAGGGTCCGGTCACCTCTTCTCGTTGTGCAGCGTTTTCTGCCACACTTTTTCCTTCCCACAGACTTCCCACTGAGGTGCCTTGATACAGCACTCTGGGAACAGCCTATTCATTCAGAAATTTATTTCTGTGTCTTACCCTCTTGCTTGAGGGTGTCAATAGTGGCCTTCTGGACAGCAGTCAGGTCGGCAGTCTTACCCATGATTGGGGTTTTGAGTGATGAACCAGGCTGGGAGTTTTAAAGGCCTCAGGAATCTTTTGCAGGTGTTTAGAGTTAACTCGTTGATTCAGATGATTAGGTTCATAGCTCGTTTAGAGACCCTTTTAATGATATGCTAATTATGTGAGATAGGAATTTTGGGTTTTCATGAGCTGTATGCCAAAATCATCCGTATTAAGACAATAAAAGACCTGAAATATTTCAGTTAGTGTGCAATGAATCTAAAATATATGAATGTTAAATTTTCATCATTACATTATGGAAAATAATGAACTTTATCACAATATGCTAATATTTTGAGAAGGACCTGTACATTGATCCTAATTATCAAATAATGCAGTCAAATTCAGTTTATCATTTAAATTGGCTAAAAGGTTTCCAGGCTAAGGAAACACAACAGATTCAATAACTTACAGCATTCACCCATCCTGGATGAGCATGTAGAGACAGTGGACAATTGCTTGCATTGTCGTTGACTTTGCAGCATTCACTCATTTTAAGATAAACATATTGATTCTGTTTGAGCAAATTATATGACAAAATATTAAGTCAGATAAACCAAATACATCTGTGCTGTTCTTTTGGAGTCTTACCTGCAGGATGTTACAAGAGAAGCGTTACCCTGGATTTACATTACATCCGCTCTGCTCCGCTCCACTCTTCTTCAGTCCGCTGCAAAGTCCAGAGGTGCTCCAAGAAGCATGTGCCGATCGTGCAATAAAAGCAAGTGATAAATGCGGAAGTTAGTTCAAAACAACTCATTCTGTGGAAGTCAAACCAGTTAAGACTGCTTTACTTTTCGTTTTTTGCATGCCGCCACTCCGCACTGCTCCACGGAGTCAGTGTAAATGCTCTCATTGACTATAATTGGTACGTATTTACTCAAGTGTTCGTACCTGAGCGGAGCGGATGCAGTGTAAATCAGTTTAACCAGTCAGTTTTAAGGGTTAGTTAATGAGCCTGCAGTTAATATATTTACATGTAAGTGACCCCGATGGGAGGTCAGTTATTTTTAAAGTATAGGAATATTCATAGGCCTGAATTATCAATATGGGTCCTCACGAGACAAAAAAAAAAGACCTAATCTGTACAAATGATTTCAAATTTCAAAGAGCATTCGTCATATGAAAATGTCATTTAATCATTTTAGCCCAGAAATTGGTGTTTATATAAACCAGTTCTGCCAAAATGTGAAAAAAGAAAACTAAGGATTTGTTAAATTGTTGGCAGAGTGCAAGCTAGGATTTTGTGGTGACAGTTGTGTGTAATTTATGCAATCAGCATCCAGCTGTGAGGTGCTACATGAGCGTGTCTCCTGTGCGAGTTACCTGCTACTTAGATATTTGTTGATGCTGTGCCAGCTGTTGCTTACTGTGACAAGGTACATTGTGCTGTCATGATCGAACATGTGTAATTGTTGTTTAAGCAAGAAAAACAGGTCTCATGCTATTAAAGGATAAGATTCATCAACAATGTAACTGGAAAACATACAAACTGCTATTCACTTTTGGTTAGCTTCAGAAAGGCTGATCATTATTTTTTTATAGCAAACAACTACTGAAGTTAAACTATTTAAACCATTTGAAATAAAAACAACCATAGTTTTAATCCCATGGACAACCTCAACTCTGTCTTTAAGCTTACAAAGGGTGTGTCTGTGCTTCTTCATTCAGTGTTGTGTGTAGCAGCAGCTTCACATTTATCCATGTTTTTTTTTATTGCCCCAGCCAGTGTGTGAAACATAATAACAAACAAGAACCATAAAGTAAAATCTGCTCATAAAGTGCTGTTTTTGGTGATATGTGTCACCTCATTGCATCAACCATTCACAACAGTACATTAAACCCAGTGGACAGACTATTTCTTAAAGGGCAAGTTCTATTAGTTCCACTACAATTTTTCCAAATCCTGTTTTTGTTTGAATGCCTTCTTTTAGTTAACTGGTGAACCAGCCAAGGCCAGTTAGGTTGACTGATGTTAGTGTTAGGCAAGAATAAATAGCCTTTTTTATAGTTTGTATTCAGACTGTTACAAAAGTGGAATGTACGTTTACAATTTATATTCTGGTTATGTGAATGGTTATTTGCAAAGTTATTTGATGTTGTCACCATTTGTGTGAGCTTAATAATTCTTTCTTCTCACCCTCTAAACCAATTGCAGTGAACAAGCTTTCTTAGGCAGAATTAAGAAAAGTGCTGTGGTATCACCTGATTAAAGCATGTCATGGGATGAGCTTGGTGGATGTTTAATAAATAAAAAAGATAACTTACAGATCTTACATAAGGAAAACAGGACATGGAGCTCAGGCAAAGTAATTGTTGTTATAATAATGAAAACCGGTGAGCTTATATACTGTGGTGAGAGTGGAGAATGACATTAAATGCAGGTGAGTTTTTCAGGGGATTAGGAACAGCTATAGAGGAGAGCAAACAGGCAGACTGGGGGAAGGTGAACTAGACACAATAAAACTACAAACCTATGGGAAAAAGGGGAGAGAAATGGATCAAAATCCAAAAATCACAAGAATAAACTAAGAACCTAAACACAAAGGAATTAACTACTATGTGTGGACATATATTATGTGTGTGCATTAATTATTATTATGTTCATAAACAGTGTGGGAAATAAAATGTATAACCTGTGTTAGTATAAGACATTGTGGCTTGCAGAAGTGTTGTTGCACAAACTTGGCCTTGAGTGTAGTGAAGCAGAAAAATAATGAAGAACTGTAGGAGTAGGAAAGGATGTGAAAAGATTAACGGGCCAAGCACTCCCTTCTCATATCAGCAGAAAAGCAGAGTGCAGGTGCTGGGAGACAGGAACATGTCCTAATATGGTAGGCAGGAAAATGTGTGTACGTAACCATATGTGTGAAAAAACTGTAAACAGGTTTTAATAAAAGCCAGGTGCCCAGTGAGAAGCTCTGAAGTCGTCTCGGTGTGTGGTCAGATCACATGACAGAGAGCTTCCCCTGGCTAGGTACTTGAATAACATACAGCTGTCTCCGTGTGATTTATTCTAATGTCTTGTGAATTCTTTCAACTTACGGTGAATAAACGAACACGCAGAACACCCCTTGGGGGGGTGCTTCAACAATTGGTGACCCCGACGTGATTCGCGGCTGAACCAGGGAATTTGGACAAAGAGAGAGTGTGACAGACGGAAACCTCTGAGACCAGGGCACCCATAATTAATCATCAAAGGTGAGGCAGAGCCTATTTCATTAAACTCTCCGATTGAATTTATGTATAGGCCAAATTAAACCAGGTCTCAGTGGTTCTGATTGTTATTACTCTGCAAAACTGTTAGAGTATACATTAACTGAACGTGTTGCTGGGAGTGGCGTCCTCACTTGTTAATTGACGAATTAATAAGGATAAAGCCAGGTTTGAGTCCTATAGTTTGGCAAGCTATAAATAAAACAGAGTTAGAGGCTCTCCTAAGGGGTTAGAGTCCCCATCTAGTGGTCATACGGAGGGATTACACCTCCAGAAATTGTACAAGGGGTTAGAGTCCCCCTCTAGTGGTCATACAGAGGGATTACACCTCCAGAAATTGTACAAGGGGTTGGAGTCTCCATCTAGTGGCCACAATAAAAAAGCATTTGTTGAATATAGGGTGAAGTGAATTTGTAGAGAATTGTTTCTGCATATTTATGCATTTTCTGTGTGTGAGTGTCTAACTGATAGTGCTGTTGAATTGAGGAAGTCCGAGCTGGAATGTGTGTGTGTGCACTGAGCGAGAGGATCATTTGGGTTAAAATGACTGTCGTGTCCTAGGGATATGTGTCTGTGTGGCAGATTATAGAATAAATGTGAATATTAAGTGTTTATTTCTGATATTAAACGGTAGTGACTGTGGGAAAACGCTGACTGTGTCTGTGTGTGTGTGTGTATGTGTGGGTAGCAGCCAGGCCCACCATTGCGGATGAGAGAATTTAAGTGCACCCTTCCATCAAACATTTTGACAGGTGGGCGGGACTTCCGGTGAGGGCGGGACTTCCGGTGGGGGGCATATGGGCGCCATGTGGTTGCCATGTGGGCAGGGGGGGTGTGTCCAAGGGGCGTAACAGTGGATGTTGATTGGTTGTCGTCATTAGGGGCGATACCTTAAATGAGTCAATTAAAACACAGGGGTGTGTTTAAGGGTGTTACGGGGAAGGCCTTAAATGAGCCAATTAAAACACACAGGGGTGTGTTTAAGGGTGTTATTAATAATCTGTATGTTTTTTTCAGGCGTTAATACATCTAAAAAACAAAACAACAAAAAAAAGACATGCATCCTTTTATATTTTTAAAGGTATAATCAACTTAATGTTGACCTATCACATGAAATCCTAATAAAGGAACTGTGTAACCTGACAGAATTGTAAGTTAATTTTTGCTTTACAGCAGGACCTATTTGTTGAATATATGAGCCAGTCTAAATCCGTTCAAAATAGAAAAGACCTAAAAAAGTAAATAAAAAAAAATTGTGCTTCACTACATCGATGGAACGAGAAAAACCTTCAGCTTCTGCGTCAACATACTGGAAAAGCAGCTGAAAATAGGTAAGACGAATATCAGATTAACAGAAAAAAAAAGAACATCAGTATACTGTTTCCAAGTTACAAATTGACTAGCAATGATGTGTTTGTTTTTGAATCATGAGAGACTCCATTTTAGGAAAAAGGAATGATAATTTAAGTTACCTGTAGCTTTTCTAAAAAACATTTTTACTTTTTCATCTTAGAGTTACAGGGGGTTACAACTGTTAGGGGCAATGTCAGGAAAGGGGCAGTTACGTCTGTTTCTTAGATAACATATCACCTTTGAACTCAAGAAGGGTTTTGGTCTTAAAAACATAGGCAGCTGAAATAGGTAAGACGAATATCAGATTAACAGAAAAAAAAAGAACATCAGTATACTGTTTCCAAGTTACAAATTGACTAGCAATGATGTGTTTGTTTTTTGAATCATGAGAGACTCCATTTTAGGAAAAAGGAATGATAATTTTAGTTACCTGTAGCTTTTCTAAAAACATTTTACTTTTTCATCTTAGAGTTACAGGGTTACAGTTATTCTATATCCCAACTGTTAGGGGCGATGTCAGGAAGGGGCAGTTACGTCTGTTTCTTAGATAACATATCACCTTTGAACTCAAGAAGGGTTTTGGTCTTAAAAACATAGTCTTTGCAGTTGAGATAACACTGTCATGTTCTGGTATAAATACTGTGTGTAAATGTTGGGGGCTCTGTTTCATTGGTTAACCTCAGTGTCAGGGTCTTCAAATGCTGAATGTCTTTGAACCATAACACTTGTTACATTGAAAAATACCAGTACTGACAAGAAAAAATGTCGGTAAATATTTCAGGAAACCCGGAAATTGTGGCTTCTTCTTCTGATAATTCACAAAAGCACAATGACATCTTAAAACGTAAGTAAGTAAGTAAGTATCATTAAATGCATGTGAATGTTCTCAAATTTTGTTTATATATATTGTTTATATATATATATATATATATATATATATATATTTGTTTCTTTGTCATAGAACCCACCGCTGATGACCTTGATGATTTCATCTTGACACAATCAGATTATGGTAAGTAAATGTTAAATGCAATAAAATATATATATATATATATATATATATTATAGTTAACCCTTGACAATGTTTCAATTTATAGATTTGATGAGAGAGGTAAACCCGAATGATCAAGTTGGAGGGTTCAGCGGCTGGAATCCATACTCTAAATTGAGAAGGCGAATTATTTCCAAACAAGAAAAACTCGCAACAACTGAACTTTCTTCTAACACAGAAATTAAAATTGATTCTTTGAATACTCCTCCGCCAATTATCATCATTTCCCCTGAAGACACACCGGATAAGTTACCGGCACCTCCAGAAAGTAAGTCCTAAGAACTAACTGTTTTTCTTTGAGAGTGAATGTATTTTATTTATGTGTTATTAGAGACGTTTGTTTTAAACCTCAGATAAAACTTTTTACAGATTCGACTGAGAGCTCTGTGGAAGACATAGTTGTCGAGCAGGAGCAAGGTAAGGAAATAAAAATTAAATAAAAACAATATATATATATATATATGTATTTTAAGCATAGTTCAATAAAAATGTCATATAAACCTGTTTACAGATACATCCAAAGATGCCACATTAAATCCGCCCACCAGAAGGTCGCTTTTCAAAGATCAAGACAGCTTTCAGCAGAACGGCACAGTTTCAGTCCAACAAGAAGTGAAATCTGGAGGTTTTACCGCAAAGAATCGGAGTAAGATTAAAAAAAAAACTTGTGTATTTTAAAAACTATTTTCGTTTTATTTATGAACGCTGTGCTGCGCAGCGTAAGATAACTTTTTATTGTCTTCTGTTTTTACAGAATATTTAACCCCGGCCAAAAGACAGCGACTCTTTGCGCTACAAACCCGAGCAACGCTAGTGAGTGGTTTAATGAACGGTACGTTTTAATTCATACATACATACTGAATTAATTTTAATTCCCCTTTTTTTTTTTTTTTTTTTTTTCAGCTTTAATGTGATTATTTCAATATATATATATATATATATATATATATATATATATATATTTATTATCTTTTTATTTATTTTTTTTTCTTTATCTTTCCAGAGGCAACGTTGATGGTGGAGCAGATTTCATCGAGACCTGGACAGCGCAGGAAGACAGTCTCTACAGCCTCACGGAATCTTCGTAATAAGACCTCATCGTTAACGCTTCTGGCTGCATGTCAGATTCTGTTAAAGAAGCATTTTGGTGACATCAAGGTGATTTTAAACTGAACTGATCACTGTGTTTTTTTTTTTTTTTTTTTTTTTTTTTTTTTTTTCTGTAGGTTAGTTTTTTTTTTATTTTCGTTTCTTATGTTCATAGAAAATGGATAACCGAATCAGACTTGCCCTGGATGAAATAAGAAATTTAGTTAATGAACTTAACGAAATTCCCGTTAATGCAGAAGAAAATAGCACACCGTCTCCACACAGCATTGAGCAAAATGATCCACCTGACACTCATCATAACCCCTCTACGACACACTCCGCAGATCATCACGGGGGTCATTTCAATACGGGAGTAGCGGTTAGTTTTGATCAAGTAATCAGACTTGCCCTGGATGAAATAAGAAATTTAGTTAATGAACTTAACGAAATCCCCGTTAATGCATCTCCTGCTAACAGTGAAAATTTAATAAATGAACATCAGCACGGTGACGTTTTAAACGTAATCAATCAGGCTCTTTCCGATTTGAACAGCGAACCGTCTCCACACAGCAGCATTGAGGAAAATGATTCACCTGCACACGCCGCAGATCGGCACGGTGACGTTTTAAACGTAATCAATCAGGCTCTTTCCGATTTGAACAGCGAACCGTCTCCACACAGCAGCAGCATTGAGGAAAATGATCCACCTGACACTCATCATAACCCCTCTACGTCACACTCCGCAGATCATCACGGGGGTAATTTCAATACGGGAGTAGCGGTTAGTTCTAATCAAATAGAGCGAGATCCTCCAGCTGTGGTTGAACGTGAACATTTTAATAACCATGAAATAAGGAGACCTTTTACCATACCGCCGCCCTGTCCAAGTGACGTTCCAGATTTAGCAGCATTCTATACAGACATCATGCGTATTATAATTGAATTAGCCGACGCTGCGAGATCGTTAACCAGACGTAACGACGTTGTGCAGCTGGAATTAGTGGGTGAAAATCTCAATCGTCACATCACATTTACTGTTACAGATGATGGAAATATGATCCTGCCTGCTTTCGAAAACTTCCTCGACGATTTAGTACAATCGAATGCAAATATACCTGTAGATAATAACATGGAATTTGTTCTTCAGGTTGTTAATGACCCAGCAGGAGGTTCTAAGCGTAAAGCTGCAGGAACGTTAGACTGTGAACTGTTTAATAAGAAAATGCGTCATTTGTATATTATAAACAATACCGGTAATCAGTTATGTTTTGCAATCAGCCTCGCACACGTCTCTGATCCTGAGCTCACGGATCACCGTGCTGTAGAACTGGGGAGGAGATGGCACCATCAGGCAGGCCTTGACGAGCAAACAGCAGTTACTTTTAGTGATATTGGTAAATTTGAAACCATTCTGAAGAGAAAAATTGTAGTGTTTCACAGAACCACAGGCTCTACTGCTCTGTGTAAATTTGAGACCAGTTTCCCCGATCGTTCAAACCCTCTGTTTTTGCTAAAAAATCTCAAAGGTTTTATGGGGTGCAGATATATTTGTAATTACTGTTACGCCAGCTATCAGAATGCCAATACACACCATTGTGAAGGTTATTGTCCAGTGTGTCGAACATATAAATGTATGCAAGAGATTAGCAATCCTGTAAGCTGTGCAGGCTGTCAAAGAATCTGTCGTAATTCTTCATGTTTCAGCAGACACAGGGAACCGCGCATCAGAAATAGTGCTGAAAGGCCTATCAGTGACTGTGAGTTGGTAAAACTGTGTAAAGTATGCAAACGGATATACGTTATTCCAATCAGTAAACCGAATAAACCACACGTGTGTAATGTAAAATGCAGTATTTGCGGTGAAAATGTACCCCCCAGCCTAGACGTTACATGCGATGATCATAAGTGTTACATTCTGCCTTGCAGTGCAATTAATCAGCTTGATGATAAACTGATTTTTTATGATTTCGAATGCCTCGTCAATGAGAGCGGCGTGCATACCCCCTTTCTGGTCTGTGCTAAAACGTTGAAAGGTGATGAATGGTATGCTTATGGACTGAATTGCACCCAAAAATTTCTCCTGCATTTCAGGAGGCCAATGTACAAAGGTTACACCTTAATAGCGCACAATGCGCGGGGGTACGATGGTTACCTGATTCTCACAGCAATGCTGCAGTTAGGCATTAAACCACATATCGTCATGGTAGGGAGTAAAGTTCTCTGTTTAACCGACCCTGATTACAGGTTAAAATACATTGATAGCCTGTCCTTCATGTGCATGAAGCTTAGTGCCATGCCGAAAGCGTTAGGCTTTACCGATCAAAGCAAGGGTTTTTTCCCCCACCTATTTTCCTCTGAACAACATCTCCAGTATGTAGGGGCTTTTCCTCCTCCATCCTGCTACGCTGTAGAACGCATGAGTCTTCAAGAACAACAGGTGTTTAGCAGCTGGTACAGAGAAGCGAGCAAAGAGGTCTTTGACTTTAAGAAAGAAGCTATTCGTTATTGTAAAAATGACGTTGAAATTCTTTTTCAAGGATGCTTAAAATTCAGAGACGAGTTCTTTAAGGAGACAAGTGTGGATCCGTTTAAAAGTATCACAATAGCATCAGCCTGCATGAAGGTTTTTGTAACCAATTTCCTTCCTCCTCAAACCTTAGCCATTCCATCACCTCTGGACTACAGACGTAGCAGTAAAACGTTCTCCAGCGCGTCCATTCAATGGCTCGGCTGGATTGCAGACAGCAGAGCCATATTTATCGAGCATGCATTAAATAGGGGTGAAAAGAAAATCGGGCCATATTCAGTGGATGGGTATGCAGAGATTAACGGTGTCAAAGTTGCGTTTGAATTTTATGGCTGTTTTTTCCACGGCTGTAAAAAGTGTTACATGCCTCATGACAAGTGTCCGTTGAGAGGGGTCGCATTTGAACAGTTTTACGCAGCCACTGTTGAGAGAAGCAAGGTGTTACAAACTGTGTACGGCCTTCGTCTCGAAGTCATATGGGAGCATGAGTGGATTGAAATGAAAAAATCAGACCCAGGGGTGATCAGCTTTCTTGAGAAAGTTAATGCACCCGAACCGCTATCCCCCCGGGATGCGCTGTATGGTGGACGCACCTGTCCTATGAAGTTGAGGTACACAGCGGAACCGGATGAAACTGTACACTATGTGGATTACACATCTCTGTACCCTTATGTAAACGCCAACTGCGATTTTCCCCTCGGACACCCCACCATCATTTACAAAGATTTTGATGACCCCAGCAGCTACTTCGGTATAATCAAAGCTGTGGTCTACCCACCACGTAACCTGTTGTTCCCTGTTTTACCTTACAGAACATCCCAAGGTAAACTTGTGTTCACTCTCTGCCGCTCATGCGCTGAATTAAATTACCAGTCAGGTCCCTGCATGCATAATGATGAAGACAGAGCTCTGACGGGTGTGTGGGTGACTGTAGAGTTTTGTAAAGCTTTGGAGTGTGGTTATCGTCTTGCTAAAATCACAGAGGTGTGGCATTTTGAAAAGAGAAGTGATACAATCTTTAAAGGTTACATTCATTGCTTTTTAAAGGGTAAGCAGGAGGCTTCAGGCTATCCATCTGAAGCAGTGGATCAGGAGAGTAAGTCAAAGTATATAAGCGACTACAAACTGCATCAGGGCATCCAATTAGACCCTGAGAAAATCGAGATGAATCCTGCCAAAAGGCAGGTTGCAAAATTGTGTTTAAACAGTTTTTGGGGGAAATTTGCGCAAAGAAGTGATCTGTCTCAGACCACAGTCATCACTAACCCTGAAGACTTTTTCAGCTTCATGTTCTCGAGTAAATACAGGGTTAACTATTTTCATTTTTTCAACCCTGAAATGTGTGTAGTGCAGTGGAATTTCAATAAACGTGTCATATATCCACCAAGTAAGACAAATAATGTGTTTATAGCAGCATTCACCACCGCTTATGCACGTTTAAAACTTCTCAGCAGCATGGAGAAGTTACAGGACAGATTGATTTATATTGACACGGACAGTTTGATTTATGTGACAAAAAGTGGTGAAACTCCTCTGGAATTGGGGAATTATCTGGGTGATCTTACTGACGAGTTAGATGGTGACAGCATTTCGGAGTTTGCATCGACAGGACCCAAGAGTTATGCATACCAGACCAAAAACCGTAAAAATGTAATGATACGTGCTAAAGGCATCACTCAGACGCATGAATGCAGCGAGAGGGTCAATTTTGACAGCATCAAAGGGCTGGTCGAGGGCTACTTACAGGGGTCAAGTGAGGGTGTCATTGAAATCCCTCAGCACACGATCAGGAGGGATAAAAAGAGATTCCGTTTGACAAACGCGACATTTCTTAAAAAGTTTCGACTGGTGTATGATAAGAGACGTCTTTTTTCTGACGGGACAACTCTGCCTTTCGGTTATTAGAGTTGAAGAAGAAATAAAATAAAAAGTCACATGGATTTACAGGAGATTGATTTTGATCCTAGATTTAGAGTCCCTTTCTCATGTATGATAGTTGGACCCAGCGGCTGCGGGAAAACTTTCTTTGTAAAAAGTATTTTACAAAACTGTAATCATGTCATGGATATTGTTCCAGAAAATATTGTATGGATTTACACATCTTTTCAACCCATGTATGCTGAATTGCAGAAGATGAATAAAAATATTACCTTTGTGGAAGGATTGCCTCATTCTTTTGAAGATGAAAACCTGTTTCCTCCTGATCAGAATCATTTGATCATTCTAGACGATGTTATTGCTCAAGCCTCAGATGATGAAAACGTGATGAAGGTCTTTACCCAGTTTCGTCACCATCGTAATATGAGTGTTATGATGTTGACTCAGAATGTATTTCATCAGGGAAAGTTCAGTCGCACTATTAGTTTGAACTGTAATTATATGGTGTTGTTTAAGAACCCGAGAGATAAACTCCAGCTGAATATACTGGCCCGCCAAATGTTTCCATCTCAAAAGGGTCTCTTCTTGGAGAGTTTTGAAGACGCAACGAGAGAAGCTCATGGATATTTAATCATCGATTTTACGCCTACCTGCCCAGAACATTTCAGACTGAGAACGGGGATACTTCCTCAGCAGTGGCCTGCTGTGTACGTACCCAGAACAAAGTAAGTCATCATGTCAGCGCGTATAAAAAGGAATTTACCATTATTCAGAGCTTTGTACCAGGCCTGTCCACAGAAACGTAAAGATATTCTCGCACACTGCTCTCCCGACTTTATTCAGGCTCTGTGCGAGATTGCACTGAATATCCTAAAAGGTAACATTAAACTATCACCCTCTCAACACCGACAATTGAAGAAACAAAGAAATATCATCAGATTGTTGGGTGATAAAAGAACCGGGATAAAAACTAAACAGTTGGCTCTCAAAAAGCAACGAGGTGGTTTTATTCTGCCCATCTTAACGGCTCTTGCACCCTTGATCGGTGATCTAGTGGGTGGAATCATCAGGAGATAATGTCTCTCAGAACATCGCAGAAGATGTTTCTCATTTCCCCTCATCAATTCAAGCGTCTGACCCAGTCAGACACGTCCATCAGACAGACGGCGGAGGAGAATTTGGATGCTGAAATGAGAGCGATATTAAACGAGCCGGGTTTGACTTCTTATGAAAAAATCAAGAGATACGATGCTCTTCTCCAGAGGTATCTGACTTTACTTAAGCAAGGTGTCAAAGAAGAAAAACAGCGGGTCAGTTTAACGCTGCAGCGTGACACAGAGGTTCCTGAACATGAGCGGTCCCAAGAAAAACAAGGCCCAGGGCAGGACGAGGCCCCTAAGGATCAGGTTCTTACGGAAGTACTGAAAAGCCTTCCTAAACACAATCGTAAAAATGCCGAGTACATTTTGAAGAAATTATCCGAAAGAAGTGAGAGTTGGACTTCGCGAGGTGAATTTGTATTTAACGGAAATATTATAAAGGGGTCCCACATGATTGATTTGTTGAAAAATCTCATGCTTCCGTTTAAAAAATCTGGAGCATCACAAACCCGAGGATGGTCTGACTTTCTACACACCTTGTCAGAGGTAAACATACCTATATCTTCAGTCATTAACCCTTATGCTCGTGAAGAATATAGACGTTTCAAAACAGAGGGTACATCGATTGAAAATGGGGGTACACCCACCAGCGTTAAGCAGAGTAGAAAAAGAAGAAGAAGAAGGCAGATAACTCATTCTCCCTACTGGTCGAGATCTGAGCTGGAAGATCCAAAAAATGCTGATGGGAGATCAAAAAGGTCTCTTCGTAAGACGACACTACCACCCCGATGGATTACATTTTCACCATAAACCGTTATAAGAAAATGAAACATGTAGCCTATTTCTTTTATTCAATAAAATATTTATTGATTATATTTTTCAAGTCTAACTTCGTTCTCTACTTCACACACTAACATATGATATCATTACACAAATATTAAATCATAAGAAGAAAAAAAAAAACAAACAATGAAAAAAAAATAAGACATTTTAAATTCCATAACAATCCAGAAACATCTCCAAAGAGCATGTTCCGTGAGTATAAAATGTACAACTTTGATTAATGACACATTTCTGATATTTTTTCACAAAGTTAGATACCATTAAATCATTCTTAATCACATCTCCGGTGTATTTCGACAACACTTGCTGCATTGATAATCCGCACGCTCTATGACATAGATAAAAAATGCAATGGTGACCGCACACAGTGGACAGAGTGTTTTGAAGCTGATTATTATGATACAATATTTTTGAGGATCTGTCTTCTAAAAATGTTACGATGCTTGACGGGTAGAACTCGAAATCCGGAGAGAATCCATAAGAGTCAAAAAAGCTGGATTGACCATTCTCATCCAATGTCAGAGCTAGCCAGTGTTCCCCCGGCATGTGTGAAGGATGTGTATTCACGATAAAGTGGGCCGGCCCTGGGAATTTGTCAGCTAGCAGCGGCAGCTGGTCGCACGGCCACACACCGCAAAACAAATCTCCCAGCAGATGACGCATCAGGCTCTCAATTTCATGATTATTCATGCCTGATTAGATTAATAATAATCCACCAGCACACGCCTCTTTGAATCAATCTCTAAAATAGAATCATAACAAGCGTAGATGATCAGCGTGGTGGTATATGGCAACGGGTTTCTGAAGCGCATTTCCAATCTTAAATTCCCACTGGAAACTGGAGATAGAGCATCTGTGTCCTCACCCGGGTTAAGATTAAATGTGAATAGAGAGTATCCTTGATTAAATTCCTGACGTGACATACTCAGTGGAAGATCTTTTAGATGTCGTCCTGTAGCCGTAAACAAGTTGTAATACTCTCTCACTGAATGACCTTGGTTAAAATTTGGCTGGAAGGCTTTAGCAGGAATTTGTCTGCCATCCTTACACAAAGCTAAATATTCCATATCAAAATGATTAAAGTCAAACGGATTGAGATTGCGTGTTCCTGTAAAAGCGTCATGATCCAGTAACGCAATCACCACATACTTGGGAAAGATGCCTAAGAAAAGATTCTCTTGGTTGCATACCCTTGAATTTTCAGGGATGGAATATGTTTTTACATTCACACGTGAAAGTGGATACAGAGCATTTGCTTTCATTAAAGCTGAAGCGTGCCCCAGTCGTACAGCTGGAGAGACAGTAACTTTTTTGATAAAAAGAGATGCTCCTAATATCCTGAGTTTGTAAGTGGAGTCTCTTGCGGCCATGAGACAAAAGGCATCGTTGGCTCTTGTAAGTTTAATTTTAAGGTCAACAGAGTTTAAAAGAAGTCTCTCGCAGAAAAATATGTCGGCATGCAGGGGGCCTAGGAGATGTACCTCCCTGGAATTTGCCGTAAAGCCTGCTCTGCTGTTAAGACCTTGGTTAGGGCCGTTAGTTGTAACAATAGAGTTCAGAGCACCTGCAGTGTCTTTATAAAAATGACCGGAGCTAAACTGGGTTTTTAAAGAATCCTCAGAAAAGTTTAACAATGTCTCAATCATGGCTCTATATGGATGTGTAGCGCTGGATTGTGAAATCATTCGATCTCCGAGAGTGACGTCACACTGACTGAAGATGGTGTTTAACGGGTAGTTGATGAGCCCTACAGGTGCATCATCTGGCAGGTTTGTTCCATTCTCGTTAGTAATTTTCACTCTGAGATGCAACAGCGTATCGTTGAGATCCAGATACTTTTCTCCGTCTCCCGGAATGAAAAACTCGATCGGCCCTCCATCGGTGATTGCTGATAAAGGCTGGATCTCGGTGTAAATTTTATCTTCGATCGATAGCTGCGTCATCGGGGCAGAAAATAAGTCCAACTCTGCCAGCATGCACTCTGATGATTTGTTATGTAAAAGAGCCATTATTTAAATATATCAAAACTTGCGGATGACTTCCTTCCTCTTCGTTTGTCAGCTGCGACTGATCTCCTTTTTCGCGTTTGTCGTTGTTTTTTAACCGTCCTTAAACGATCACCAGGGGGTCTTGTTCTGGGTCTTTTGGATAAAACCATAATTCCTGAACCTTCTTGACTGTCGATGTGTGCAGAACCACTCATTTTACTCACGGCTCTACCGATGACATCCGAAGCGATATTTGATGCAGCCGTTTTAAGATGGGGTTTTGCAATTGCAAATCCTTTTTTAACCAGAGGGGATACGAAGCGGAATAATTTTGAAAATAATGATCCAATTCCGCGTCCGTACATGACCGGGGCCCCATAAAACCCTGGCAGATTACCGCCTGATTGACTTACATAGTAATTTACAAAGCGATTTGGATCACGTCTCAGACTTAGATGTGCCATGTTCTCTCTTGCCTGCTTGATGCAGTGTTGAATGACCAGCGTAATATGAATGATAACCAATCAATCTTAGAGGTTATATACATATCTCTGGAATAGTTTATACAAATAAAATTTATCTCAGGCTACATTGTGATATCACCGGTCTGAAGTGTAGTCTTATGACGGTCTTTCCATAGACGAAATTTACAGGAACGTTTTGGTCCGATTTAATTTCTATATTGATATTTTCAATATGTCTTCTGGAGACTGGAAGGTAGTGGGCGGGGTTAAACGTCTGAGTAATCATATCACTGAATGTGCCTTGTACTTTGACGGTCCGCAGTAAAGGTGCAAAAGTGTCGCCTACTATTTGTGGGCTGACCACGTCGCTGTAACAGTATAGGTGATAGAAACCAGCCTTTATATCCGCCGGAAAAGGAGCCAGTTTTGGTTCAGAAACATGAATCCATTCCCCTGGTTTCACGCCAATCATATAAGCTAGAGTGCTGAAGAAGCGTATTTCATACGGACTATTTGCTTGAAATGCAAATCTCTTTTGAACTTTGCTGAATTTAATGCGTAAACCCGATTTCAATTTTTTGAAAAACATTTCCATCTCTGTCTCGAGTTGAACAACGCTGTTATAGTAGCCACTTCTGATCCTTTGCGTATTGATCTCCACATCACCAACCTTCCTCCATTCAAAGTAGGCATCATAATCCGGTAAATTATGCCATGTATGAGGGTATGAAATCTCGGCTAATGCAACCATCCATTGGCCTTCTAAATCAATATGTTGAGCTAAATTTACACGGAAACTTGAACTGGTATTATTTTTAAACACTTCCATGCTAGCATTAGATGGAAGAGTAACGTAAAAGCCATCATCCTCTACCTGACGGTTCATGATGCTGTGTCAACTGTGAGGTTTAGTGCAAACCTTTTTTATACGTTTCGAAGTTCATCAAACTTGATCCAACTGTTGAATTTCTCAGGCCAGTTTTTCCAGCTTACAAAAACCTGTTTGACTCCCTTGACCGTACGTCGTTTTAATATTTTTTCCACTTGATACATCTTGTCGTTAAATATTTTTACTTTTTGAAGTTCCTCAGCGTAAAAGGAACCCTCGATAGGTTCTCCATCCAAATCTTTGAGTTTGTATACAGGAGGAGAACGGGGTATCCGGTCATAGACTGTAAACACTTCATCCGTAAAACTCTGTTCGTATTTTTTGTCAAACACTCCACGGACCTTGGATATTCTGACAAGATCCCCTTGTTTAAACGTTGTCACTGAGTCCTTGCAATATCTGTTGGACTTGACATCATACAGATTCTGAAACACTTGAAAGGCATTTTCAGGGGTCACTTCCATAGGGCTCATTTTAATGCTGGAGTGGTAGGAATGGTTGTAGCTTCTAGCTAGGTTTTGCAGTACATCGACGTACCGCCGGGTATTGTTAGCTGTAAAATATCTCCACATCCTTGTTTTTAATGTGCGGTTAAATCTCTCGACCACTGAAGCTTTTGCTTCACTCGCTGTGGCAAAATGTTCAATACCGTGTTTCTCCATTAAAACTTTAAATTTCTTGTTAAAAAATTCTTTACCGGCATCAGTCTGAAGTTTTTTGGGGATCTGACTTTCTGTAAAAACTGATTCAAATGCCTTTACCACCTCAGCGGCTGTTTTCCTCTTCAAAACTCGTACATACGCCCTTTTTGAAAAGATGTCAATGACTGTTAATAAATAATTATAACCATCATTTTCCATGGCCAGAGCTTGCATGTCACAGAGATCAGCCTGGAACTGCCTCAATGGTCTGGTGACAAAAACTCTGTTTCTCGGGAACTTTATTCTTGCAGGTTTATGTAGAGTATAGGTATCTTCTCCTGATAAAAAACCTTTAACTTTTTCAACCGCAACCTTCTTTCCCGTTTCATCTTGCATAACCCTCCTCAGCCTATCTACACCCCCAAAACTTCCCGGATTTGAAGGGCTATAATATACTTTCTTCATCAGCCGTCTTCCTGCCATCTCTGCCGATTACTTGTTAAATAATGAGAAAAAACACACAGAAGGGTAGCTTTATCCTTATTTTTTGTTTTTATTTTATTTTATTTTTATTTAATATAAACAAAAAAAAAACAACCAGAAAACAAAATCAGATAAAATGCAGATGAATTCAAACACTACTAGCTTTTTAAAACAACACTTTTGGGAAAAGGTTCCTACTTTAATTGTATTTAATAGTAAAAAAAAGAAAAAAGAAGAAAAATCATATAATGCAGATTAACTAAAGTACTGGAATACTAAAAAAAAAAAAAATGATACAACAACAAGTCATCAAACATGTGAGATCAGTTTGTCAGTCCATAGCACTCTGAAACAGAGTTAAGTTGTTTGAGATGTTTCTCATCGACCATGCGATCATAAACGTGCGCTATTGCACTGTGGATGCCTTGTACCGATTTCAGTTCATATAAAACCGTCTTGGCAATCGTCTTCACTCTGAAGTCATCCGCTTGTATGCTTCGAAGTACCAGAAGATTCTGAATAGCAGGAATGAGTTTGGGGGTTACGAGTCGTCGTACGATGCGTTGAAAGTTGACTTGGTAATAATCCTCCCCCAGTACCTCCAGGCAATGGTGTTGACGCTGGCTTGGGTGGTTCGTTATACATCCATAGCAGGTTTCTCTGAGATAGTTCAAAGAGGTTATGTTGAATAAATGAAGTATCGCTGTTTTCACCGTATTGATGAGGGTGGTTGAGAACCAACCGTCAATTTCGTCCTCCTGGTTACTCTCATCCTCTGCTGAAGGCTGAGGGTCCTCCATCGGTTCCAGGGTTTGTGTAGGGGCTTCGGTAGAGGGTGAGTAGCCGGTGGCTACCTCCTCCTCCACGACCACCTTCATGTCTTCAGGCAGGACATTCGCGTCTACAGACTCAGCCATGAATAGCGGTGATGGTGAGCAGAGGTCTGGAGAAAGCGGTAGATATTTCATGTTGTATCCTGTAGGTGATGCAGGACTGTAGTGGTTTTCTGAGAATGAGGATGTTGAGGTGGATGGTGAGAAGAGGTCAGGGGAAGGCGGATGATATGGTCCAATGTTGAAGCTTTCATCGTGCTCAGGAGAGAAGTGGATCTCTGCTCGGTGGTTGTAGAGATCCCTGTATGGTGTCGGTCCACTCATTCTCATGATACGATTCTCAGTGTCTGTGAGCTTGCAGTTATCCCCCCGTATATATATCATAGGAAGGGGCGTGTCCTCAGAAGAGGGTTCGTTCTAAACGTAAAACAGGAAACGTCAGCGTTTTTTTCACTGACATGACATCGATCCAACTTCGTGACTTTTGGAAAAGGTCGGAAAGACGATGTCCAATTTCACTCATCTTCTCTGCCCAAGCTTCAAACGGCAGAGCCAGCATTGTCTTGAATACGCCGCAGTCCTGATTGAAAGCCTCCAACACAAACAGATCTGAGGGACTCGTCCGGTTGTTCCTGCGTCTGCTTGCCCGAAAAGACCAGCGGCCATTTGCTGTGGTTTTTGACCCCCACACTGCGCTAAAGAGAGGTTCTCTCTCAGCTATTTCAACATCGGATGGTATATGAAACATTCTCGCCCGTTTTACAGGTCGAGGAGACAGTTCATTTTCTTCTTCTTCTTCTTCTTCTTTCTCCCTCTCCTGCCTTGAGACTGTTTCAGGGCTATCATTAAGGTGCGGGATTGCAAGCTTTAACACAGCCCAGTCGCTGTGGGTGAGTGTACACAGAGCCAGTGATCCATTAAATACCTAGTCTTGATCCAATTGATACAGGCAAAGCTCTCCTATTTCATACATGAAAATATAACCCCAGCTGCCAACCAGGCCATATGGCTCCAAAGACCATTCTTCCTGCAGAGTCTTGAACGGGGGTCTTTGTACCCTGCAGATGTAGTATGTTGATTTCTTAGGAGCATTCAATTCACGGGATGAATACTGGTAGACGGTCACTGGGGTTTCGCACAGAACTGACATACCTCTTGGCCGAACCGAGGTCTGATTTTCAACCATGGTTGTTGAAGTTGATTTTGGATCCTCATCATCGGTAGAGTATGTCACGACGGGAATTCCGATAGGTATCTCCGTTGAGGAAGTATATGATGCAGTTGCTTGTTCATCATCATCATCTTGGCACGCGTTGCGTTTCTCCTCCGCTTGACGATAAACTCTCTTAACTCTAGCCATTGTTGAACGGGTGTCCTTTTTTTTCCAACGAATGCTGCATGTAAAGTGCAGAGTTTTATCTCTGTATTTAAAGTAAACACTAAGGCACGCCCTATTGTTTTCATTGGGTTATTCAAGGTTTAACGATGCTTACAAACACACCCCCTCTATTTTTAATTGGTGCTGATGCCAAACAGTTTCCGATAATACCATATTTGTCTTGTTCTATTTATAACAAACACACCCCTGTGTTTTAATTGACTCATTTAAGGTATTGCCCCTAATGACGACAACCAATCAGCATCCACTGTTACGCCCCCCTTGGACACACCACCTGCTTGACCACGTGACCTCCTGCCCACGTGGCAACCACATGGCGCCCATATGCCCCCCACCGGAAATCCCGCCCTCACCGGAAGTCCCACCCACCTGTCAAAAAGTTTGATGAAAGGGTGTACTTAAATTCTCTCGGATGAATAAATGCACTGTGTTGTTAACAAAGACAATACAGTGATAAGCGGATTTTGTGCGCATATTGTGAAGAGGTCATTGAACATTTATTTCACAGTATTTTAAACAACATGGAAGGGACCGAGCAAAAGCTCTGATTTAAAAGAAGATGTGAAGTTTATGGAAAATTATGTGAAGGGGGCCGAAGAAATATGTAAACGATGGAAAAATAAAATAAAATACGGATTTGAAAAACTTTTAAAACTTTTGAGAGTAATTGGTTTTGTTAAACACATTTTCCTTGGCAAAACAAACTTTTACTGGACAAATTGGGTTATTTTTGAAGGTAAGAAAGATTCCGATTGGACAGTGGTACCACACAAAAATTAAACTAATCTCATGTTTCCTAAAAGACTCTGCATAGAAAAGGCTCTCAGAACCGCTGAGTTATTTTCCACCACAGAACCAAGTTTTTTAAGCATGCTTTTTCTTTATTTTAAAACAGATCTGTATTTTTGTTTTGTTTTTGGTTTTTTAGCATAATGTTGTCTGAAGCTTATTATGAACTGGGTTAGGAGCAAATATGATCTAAGGTAAATTAGGAGCTGTGAACCAGTGATTTTTAAATCTGATTATTGTCCAAGCAGAAATAATACACTAACAGGTCTGGGAATATTTAGCCACTCCTCTCTTCAATCTGCAGAAAGTTAACATCATTGTTCATTTTAGGAAAAGAAAAACAAGTAAAGGCTGTCTCAACAATAAAGAGGATGGTCGGCTCAAACTCCAGTTTCCTTGTTTGATTTCTTAAGGTTTAAAGATTAAAAAAATACATAGGTGTACAAAGGTACACAAAGTAATATCAGATTACTAAATCATAAAATATTGGAACATTTATCAGCATTTGGATTATTAAAGAGGGGTTATAGTAATAATTTTCTCCCCAACTCTCAAAATTTAAATAGCCAAATTAAGGAAAATTATGTGTGTCCTCCCTTTAAAACACTATGTGGAAAAAAGTCCAGTTTGGAGTCAAGCTTATTATTTTAATTTCTGATTAAATCAAACACTGCAGTTTTTATTTTGTTTGGGTATACCATAGAAATGTCAACGCCGGCTTAAAATACTTCTTTGCATTTAACCTGAGCAGAGAAATTCTTGAATGCAGCTGCGATTAAATTGAGCCAAACAAAAAGAGAATTATAACAATAACTCTCAGGATTGTAGTTATTATTATTACAGAGTTACAGTACAAAGAATTGGCAAAGGGTTTCAGCATCAGTGAATTTGGATACATTTAAGAGAAAACTGTTGCTGTGTTTCTAAATAGTTTGTGCACTCATCTAAAAAGGATCCTGAAGATTGTCATAACAAAATTGATCAATTACAGCATGAAAAGATATGGCTGAGAAAACATATTCTGAAAAGAGATTGTTAAAAAAAAAATTTTAATTCTTGAAGCTTCAAATTTGGCCATTTGTCTGTCTTTGATGTTTTGTCTTTGTTTTGTTGGAATGAATGTTTGGTTATATGTTGCATGAAACAATAATCCATGTTTAGAATAATGTTTCTAAATCCCAGATTGATTAAAACTTTGAGTTTTCAGGAGAGTTAAGAAGCAGCTTGTTTCTGAGGTAGGTGCATGTTAACAGCTTTGCAGTTTAAGGTTCATTAAGATGGGTTGGAATGTAGAAACTGTGGGTCCCGCCCATAGGCTGTCCATCATAGGTTAGTTCTGCCTGACTCTGCCCACCTACCAGGTTGGTTCATGCCTTTGCTGTCATGGTAACGCTCAGCACCTCCCTTCCTGAGTTTTAACATTGTTTAAGAGACAATAGAGTCAAAATGCTTGTAGTGATTGTTGCCTTGAAAACAGGTTTTTTGTATAATAATTAAGGATGTAGCATTACTTTTAGATTTATGTGTTTTACTATTAAAAGGTTAATGAAATAGTTTAAACTAGTTTGAAGAATTAGTTTTGCATACAGAATCATTGGTGATTTATTAGATTTAAAGTTTTCCCTGGTGCCATTAAGCTAACTGACAGTTCCAGACATGCCAATACAGACAGTCCTAATACTTTTTTGAGTGCGAAAACTTGTTTGGGTGCGAAAACGTTTGAAAGTGTGAATACCTTTGTAAGGTGTAAAAATTCTTTAGGGTGCTAATTGTTATACTACCAACAATACCAAGATAAAATGCAAAAGATTCATTTTACAGTGAAATATTTCCATATTTGGCTCAGATTGTGTGCATTCTTGATTTTCCTCTTTGGGAGAAGCTAAATTTCAGCTCTGTGAGACAACCTTGACAAAGAGATGCAGCTGCCTGAAAAACTTCTGCACACAGCAGAAGCCTGTCTCTGCTGAGAGCTCTGATAAAGATTGTAACTCTACCCTGCATTTGTCAAAATAAGGGTCCGCGGGCCAAAACTGGCCCCCACAAGTGTAGTGATTCTCCAGAAGTAGAATCTTTAATATGGTGATTATTTGCGTGAATGTTATTTTGTCAATCAATAAGCAGTTTTGTCTACATTCTGCCACAATCTGCCTTTTGAAAATGTTTTGAATCTTGCTCTTTATGTATAAAAAAAAAGGAAAAATTGGCTAAAGTCTGCAGACACAAAATTAACCTGGATTGAAACTCTAACTAAGTTTATTTAATCTGAGATACTCTCCAAATGCAACAGTATATGTCAGTCTACATGAGATACTAACAACTTCACCTACTGATATAATATAAAGATCTGATTGAATATGTGAAAGAAACAATGATGAAAGTTTTTCAACAGGTGATGCTCATCCAGAAGGAAGACAGTGTTCCTAGGACATGCAGCTCATTCATTAACAATCAATTTTTCTCCTATAGGTGGAAGATTTGTTGACTAATCATAGGCTGGACCTATGAAATATTATGTGCACAGACCAAATGACCAAGGTTCTGACTGACCTATGAACCTCACTGACCTGACAATGATAACATGACACCCAACAAACAATACCTTTAAGGTGGACCCCACTAAGACCACCTTATTGATTCTTGGTGAATAAAAAAGAATTGAAGCGTTCAAAACACTTTTGCAAAAAAATTACTCTGACAGAGAAATAAGTAAGTAGTGTGTGAATGTGTGTGAATGGGAATGACTGATTTCATTGTAATGAGGGACCTTAAAAGCGCTAATAAAGGTCTGATGTTCTGATGATCATTGCCAAACTTATATCTTAATAAAGTTTCCAGAATCTTTTCTGAAAAATCATATAAAGATAGCAAAGGTTCTACCTGTATTGAAAATACTGATAACCATAAGACAGTTCATAGACCCGTCTTCAATTTCTCACAATTCTTTTATAAACAGGGTATTTAAACTTTCATGTGGCCAAATATCTGTATTTGACTTTCTGTTTTTGTGAAATAAATGTTTGTTTCATGTTATGTAAAAATTAGAGTCCTCAACAGTACCATAATAATATTAGGTCAGTTCTCTATGGTAAAACGAAAAGATTTTAACAGACGTTTAGACTTTTTCCAGTCAGGTTGAAAATGATCGAATTACACTCAAACTTAACATAAGATGAAATTAACCTTAACAGAATTACTGGATTGGACTGAAATAGAGAAAACTTGAGTTAGTTGAAACAAACTTTAGTTACTTGAACTAAATACAAAGCTGAATGAAACTGTATGTTGTATCTATAAAACTGGGTAAGACAAACTAAGATTATAAGATATAATATGCCATTTGTTTTTTGTGTTCATCAGTGAGTGAGTTTTTATTTTTATTTTTAATAAGAACTAAACCAAGCACTATTTAAAATAATAGCAACTACCAAAAATAGTGATCTAATTTTTAAATGTAATAAGGACAGCGGCTACAGTGACACTTGGGGAAGACCCATGTGTCAAGGGGGGAATATGTTACATCTGGTAAAGCATTAATCCTACACTATAAATTTTTCTGACTATGCAAAGAATTTTTTGCAGATCATGTATAATTTGTTGCAAACACGGGGGAAGAAGTATTGCCTAGTGGTAATAGATTAACCTAGTTACACATTTCTTCCCCACATATGGTATCCCACAGATTATAAGGTCAGATAATGGAACTCATTTTATAAATAAACTAATAGAACTAAGTTCTAAAGCATTAGGGGTTCAGTTAAAGATTAAGGAAAACAATAGCTCAGGAGGCAGAGAAAAAGAAAAGAGGAGAAAGAGCAGCTACAGAATCAGCTCCTTAAATTGCAGCTGCAAGAGGCCAAAGAGAAAATTAAATAAGAGAAAAAGTGATATAACTGAAAATGTAATGTTAGCTGCAGCTCAACCTGTTCCTCCAGCAGCACACAACCCTATGTCTATGACTGATCAGTGGCAAGCAGGGGGGTACTCCCTCCTGCACCCTATACATTTTAATAATTACAGGTACAGTGGCCCCGGTCGTGGAGGCAGATGGCATGTTGGTGGTCGGCTGGTCGTGGTATATGGTGCGGAGCACCCAGAGGAAGGGGTGGAGCCAGCGGGGCACTGGGAGATGTGTGCTACAACTGTGCAGTGTGGGCACAGCAGGTCCCACGTTGCCTGCAAAGGTGGGAGAGAACTGTCTGAATTTTTGAGTGGACACTGGAGCTACTTATTCCACCATAACACGGCAACCTCCTAAACCACTGCTCTCTACCAAGACTGTTTCTGTGATGGGCTTCTCAGGGGCTGCATAAATTCTTCCTGTTCAGATTGGGACTCAAAGAGTAACTCACCCTTTTGTGCGTTCACCCAGCACACCTGCTAATTTGCTGGGCAGAGACTTATTAGTGAAGCTGGGAGCATCAGTGTTGTGTGGTACTGATGGGTTAACGATAACTTTTCCAGATGGTACCTCTTTGGCATGTGGACAAATGCTTCAGCATGGACAATATTTTTACAGCCAGTTGCAGAGGCATATGCTGACATCTACTGGACACTGTTGACCGAACCTCCAAGCAGCATCTTCTCGGTGTGTCAGCTGTGGAAACCCTGGATTCAAAGTCTCTGCCCCTGCACCTCTCCGCCTGACCCGCCCCATGTCACTCTGTTCTACGACCGTTGTCACACAGAATGGTACCAGATTTGTTTAATGAAACAGTAGAAGGTAGGACATGGTTTATTTCATCCAAAAATGTTTATGTGGCTCTTGAGGGTGTGGCTGCAACAGTTGATTTAACACCTGACCAAGCAGAATGGTATTTACTGTCAGATGAAGCTGTTCCTCATGTTTCTCTTTCTTTGCATCCTGAGCATCAAGCTAAGGAATTGAGAGGAGTGGTAAAGCACTCTCTGGCAGCTGGGGACTGGCAGGACACCTCAGTCACCAACTTAATTTTGGTTACAGAGTTCTCAAAACAGGTTCCAGAGAAACCAACCGAGGGACCTCAGCCAACCACGTCCGAAGCTGAGTGGATCCTTCTGAAAGTCATCAAACGGAAGTGGTCAGAGCCCAGGTGGACGGGTCCATTCCAGGTCACAGAGAGAACCTCACATGCGGTGAGGGTCAAGCGCAAAGGAGACACGTGGTATCATTGGAGCCAGTGTGCAGCGGCAGAGGCACCACAGAGATCGCTGCCAGAGGTCCAGCAGAACCAGAGGGACAACACCAGCACATCAGAAGATCTTTCTCACCCAATTCAAGGGGCAGAATAATCCCCTAGGGTGAGAAAGCGTTCATTTACACCTAAAGGTTAGTCTACACCTTAGGTGCACCGTCAGATCAGTGGTCCCACCAATAGGGGCAGAATAATCCCCTGGTGAGACCACTTAGCTCCAGGTCAGTCTACACCTGTGAGTGAAGACTAGGACATCACACAGAAGAGGCGGATGTGATTGAGCTTTCCTCTCTTTCACTGGTGGTCATAGCTGCTCTCCCACCGAGAACTGAACTGAACACTCTGAACTTTAACAAAAAAAAAATAATTAAAAGGTCTTTTGTGTTTCACCATATTGTTAATCCTCATCTTCCTTTGCAGGTACCTTCGAAAAGAATGGGAGGTGAAAATCTAGGACCCAGGCCCCTTAAGGGTTGGGTCATGGTATGTATAGGTGTTTTAGCATTCTTCATTGTTACATTGATTTTCGGATTGTTCTGTGAACTGCCTTTCCAAGCATGCTCCAGTCATCCAGACAATAAAGTATCAAAACGCAGCGCTCCACCCATTGCCAACAAAACCAGGGCTGGCCCTTTTACCCCTCTATGGAGAAATAGCACATACACTTGCTTTAACTTCACTTCCAAAACCCTGCAGGTGAATGTTGGGGAAATTCCTCGCGATTGGTGCAACTCCACGGTGTCAGGCTCAGTGATAGGTCCTTGGGCAAGACCAGGACTTTATTATTATTGTGGAGGACACCGCCTTCTGACTAGGATCCAAAATAATACTATTGGAGTGTGTGCCATGGTTAGGTTGCAGGCACTTCTCCTCTTGTTAGGAAAAGACCTTAAGTATCTTCCTTCAACACACGCCCAAAGCACATCTTTAACTAGGATAAAGCGTAGACATATCATAAAACGGAGCGCAAGCACTTTTGACTTAAGCAAAGACTCACCCACTTACATTGATGCAATAGGAATTCCTCGAGGCGTACCTAATGAATATAAATTAGCGGATCAAGTCTCAGCAGGCTTTGAAAACATCCCCATTATAACAGCTTTGTTCCATGTTACTCCCAATAAAAACGTAGACCGCATCAACTACATCCATTACAATGTTTTACGTCTAGCTAACCTAACAAGGGATGCAGTAGAAGGCCTGTCCAAACACTTGGCACCAACCTCCCTCATGGCTGTGCAAAACCGAATGGCATTAGATATGTTGTTAGCAGAAAAAGGGGGCGTCTGTTCGATGTTTGGGGATATGTGTTGCACTTTTATTCCCAACAACACTGCACCGGATGGTTCAGTCTCAAATGCCTTAGAAGGGTTAAAAACACTTTCCGCGACCATGCATGAGCACTCAAGAATAGACAATCCGTTAGAAGACTGGATGACGGGCATGTTTGGACATTGGAAAGGGTTGATTATGTCATTGTTTATTTCCATTGCTGTTTTTGTAGCTATTATGGTTACCTGTGGATGCTAACGAGGAGGAGGACGAAGATTAACCCGTAAGAGTAAATTACAGGGCGTCTGATATGTATTACTGTCTAGGGAGCAGAAGGATGGTAGAATATTATATTGGCATATTTGGACAGACTATGGAATAAAGCACGGATCGACACCCTCCAGTTAGAGGGGTCACGACTCCCTGTCAAGATTTAGAAGGTTGTAAGCATCCTTGGGACTACAAAAGCCCGACAGGCAATAGTCCCTGGGCACATGGCGTGGCATTGGAGGCAGGGTCAAAAAGCATGACAACAAACATTTCCTTCTGCTCCACAGGTTGTAATGATTGTTAAAATCTTTTATTTAGCATCTCCAAGTAGTGGTGAAGTCACATAGGTGACTTCAAAAGGGGGAAATTGTGGAGATATATTATGTGTGTGCATTATTATTATTATGTTCATAACCAGTGTGGGAAATAAAATGTATAACCTGTGTTAGTATCAGACATTGTGGCCTGCCGAATTGTTATTGCACAAAACTTGGCCTTGAGTGTGATGAAGCAGAAAATACGGAGAGCTGAAGGAGTGTGTGAAAAAGTAGAGACTGACTTACTCCCTGCTTATATCAGTAGATACGAGTGCAGGTGCTGGGAGACAGGAACATGTCCTAATATGGTAGGCAGGAAAATGTGTGTACGTGACTATATGTGAGAAAAAACTGTAAACAGGGCGCTGCCCATTTTCACGTGTGTTTTAATAAAAGCCATGTGCTGAGTGAAAAGCTCCGAAGTCGTCTTGGTGTGTGTTAAATGGTAAATGGACTGAACTTATATAGCGCTTTTCCAGTCATACAGACCACTCAAAGCGCTTTACACTAGAGCCACATTCATCCAATCGCACTCACTAACGCTCACACATTCATACATACCGATACGCAGATCGGTAGGCAACTTGAGGTTAAGTGCCTTGCCCAGGGGCACATCGACATATGGCAGGAGGAAGCTGGAATCGAACCCACAACCTTCTGATTACAAGACAATTACTGTTCCTACTGAGCCACAGTGTTCTGATTACTTGAGAGAGCTTTCCTGGTCCAGGTACTTTTGAATTCAATATAACGGTGTCTGAGTGTATTATTTCAATAGGTGTGAATTCTTTCAGCTTACGGTGAATAAACGAACACGCCGAAGACCTCTCGGAGGGGTTGCTTCAACACTTCCCATGTTATTTGAGTTATTTATTTATAGATGATGTTGTTTGCTACTTAGATTGTGAATTAACTTGATACAAGGCCTTGAACTTTTACCTGCTGTTGAACAGAACTGATTTATGGGGAATAATTGCTTTGTGGGTGACTACCTATTGACTGGACAGGAAAGATGTGCCCTGGTTACCCTCTCCATCCAGGACGCCCCTGACACCGATTGGCCTACTTCGTCAGGGGGAACCTTTCAGAAAATGTGTTTTTGAATTTGATATGTCTGCTAGAAAACAAACTGCTTCCTGTTAGAACTGATTCTAATCTTTTAAATGACACCACGGCAAAACAGGAGAGATAGCTGAAGGCTGTGTAAACAGGATGTTGAAATTATTTCTTGTCAAAATAGAATAGTTTTGGATATGATCCTAGCAAAAAATAAAAAATAAAAAAGAAGGGTTGTGTGGTGTTTTTGGAGAGGCGTGTTGTTCTTTTATTCCCAACAATTACAGCACCTGATAGATCTCTGACGAAGGCCCTAAAAGAATTGTAATCACTGTCCATTGAATTAAAATCGCACTCAGGAATCAATGAACAATTCACAAACATGTTCAAGACGTGGTTTGGAAAATGAGGAAACCTACTGGTGAGTGTCAATCGTCTATCAGATGCCAATGGTTAAGGGGTCAGGTCACTCAAATCAAGGGTGTAAGAAAGAGGGGGCCGTGATCAGGCTCACAGGATTGACAGAGGATAACCCATAAGTGAAAAGGGGGGCTGCTGTCTGACCCGATATCCTTTACAGTGATTTCTGTGATTTAATGAATAATGTTGATATTAAAGGAATCAGAATACTTGATTTAATGGTATGAATGCTGTATCAGATAGGTGAATGACAGATTGATTAAGTGAAATTAGTTAAGCACATGTCATGAATGAAAGTAATAGGACCTCGCAGGTCATTTTTAGTTATGTGTTCACCTCTCCATAGGTTGATTTTTAGGACATGTGTTAGGTAATAAATGGAGGCTGCTTTAAAGTAAAACGTTTTCTAATTGTGCTAAACCGGTACATTGTTCTTGATCATGATGAAATATTTTTGACTAAGATCCATTTGATTAAGCCACTATGTGGCCTGCTTTAATGATAATAATAGCATTTGCTCATTACCTATAATTTGGAGTAATCTGTATGAACATATGATTCTATATTCCATTTTAAGACTAACCTTCTTAGGTCGCTGAACCTGCCAAAGGACGTTAGGGGATGGATGTTGCTCAGTGGGGGAGTGAAGATGGACGAAGAAAATCAACGCTTAGGGTCTACATTAACCGATTCACATGATGTTAGACAAAATTTTCTGCTGTGCTTCAGGCTGTTTTCCTTTCTGTCTTTTCTCTAAAATCATACACATACAGGTTGGATGGGGTTAGAGTTGTCTCCACTAGGTGTATCAACTGTTGCTTGAACACAACCAGGGGTCTACCCGAAACCACGTGACAGCTGGAAGGAGATTCCCTGGTCATATATACAGGGGTTGGACAATGAAACGGAAACACCTGTCATTTTAGTGTGGGAGGTTTCATGGCTAAATTGGACCAGCCTGGTAGCAAGTCTTCATTGATTGCACATTGCACCAGTAAGAACAGAGTGTGAAGGTTCAATTAGCAGGGTAAGAGCACAGTTTTGCTCAAAATATTGAAATGCACACAACATTATGGGTGACATACCAGAGTTCAAAAGAGGACAAATTGTTGGTGCACGTCTTGCTGGCGCATCTGTGACCAAGACAGCAAGTCTTTGTGATGTATCAAGAGCCCCGGTATCCAGGGTAATGTCAGCATACCACCAAGAAGGACGAACCACATCCAACAGGATTAACTGTGGACGCAAGAGGAAGCTGTCTGAAAGGGATGTTCGGGTGCTAACCCGGATTGTATCCAAAAAACATAAAAACCACGGCTGCCCAAATCACCGCAGAATTAAATGTGCACCTCAACTCTCCTGTTTCCACCAGAACTGTCTGTCAGGAGCTCCACAGGGTCAGTATACACGGCCGGGCTGCTATAGCCAAACCTTTGGTCACTCATGCCAATGCCAAACGTCGGTTTCAATGGTGCAAGGAGCGCAAATCTTGGGCTGCGGACAATGTGAAACATGTATTGTTCTCTGATGGGTTCACCTTTACTGTTTTCCCCACATCCGGGAGAGTTACGGTGTGGAGAAGCCCCAAAGAAGCGTACCACCCAGACTGTTGCATGCCCAGAGTGAAGCATGGGGGTGGATCAGTGATGGTTTGGGCTGCCATATCATGGCATTCCCTTGGCCCTATACTTGTGCTAGATGGGCGTGTACCATTCTTGAGGACTACCGAACCATTCTTGAGGACCATGTGCATCCAATGGTTCAAACATTGTATCCTGAAGGCGGTGCCGTGTATCAGGATGACAATGCACCAATACACACAGCAAGACTGGTGAAAAATTGGTTTGATGAACATGAAAGGTGAAGTTGAACATCTCCCATGGCCTGCACAGTCACCAGATCTAAATATTATTGAGCCACTTTGGAGGAGTGGGTCAAGAAACGTTTTCCTCCACCAGTATCACGTAGTGACCTGGCCACTATCCTGCAAGAAGAATGGCTTAAAATCCCTTTGACCACTGTGCAGGACTTGTATATGTCATTCCCAAGACTAATTGACGCTGTATTGGCCGTAAAAGGAGGCCCTACACCATACTAATAAATTATTGTGGTCTAAAACCAGGTGTTTCAGTTTCATTGTCCAACCCCTGTAGGTTTAATGCATACATACAGGGTTGAATGATTGTTTCGGGGGGTGGTTACTCAGTTGCAAGTGGTCCAAGATCTACCCAGTGCCTAGGGGGTTAACTGATCTAAATTAGTGAGGTGCCTTTAAATGACACCTCATCAGAGGGGTTGTTAGGAATAACCTTTATTAATATCACCCAGCTGTTTTTCCCATTTATACCATAGTGATATAAAGCACAAGTTCTAATGTTTCCCTTTTGTTAGAATAGGACAAGAATGCTTATTGACACACAGTCCAAGGATAAATGGCCCAAGGCTTGTCATGAACGACCTGAGGCTGGGGCACTGGGTTTGATAGTGGAGCAGCCGGTATCTGGTTTGAATAGAAAGCCACGGCACACTTAGAAGGTTGGACACCTGCTACTACACAACCTACCAGATAGACACCACAATGGTGACACATAGTCTACTGATAATGCACATCCATTGCATTGGAGTGTCAGATATAAAACATGTCACCTTCTTTCGAGGCTCTTTGTCATCCTTTTACAAACTGCAACGGTCCGAGACAGAAGCCTCAGCGCTGATTTCTGTAATCATTCCTCTGCCTAATTTAGATTAAAAGAGCTGAAAGTTAGAAATTGTTTGAGAGTCGCTCCTTTAAGAGTCAGTGTTAAATAGAGTGTGTGATCGCTTCTGGATCACACACTATCTGAGTAAGACATCGCTTCTGGTTTATCAACTCCCAGGCAGGTGGCTGGAAGCCACTGGTCATCTTGTTCCTGTTCAAATTTGAGGGCTTCTGATTTGTTATAATCATAAGACAAAGTACAGAACATTTTATACTTGACATCAAACACCCTAAGAGATCTGACCCTCCCATAGTCATATGATGAACTGATTTTGCAGCCAGATATTATCACCCAGTCCAGTGTCATGGTTTTGCTTTAACCTGGAAAACAGTTCCTGCAGTTGAAGAGAAAAAAACTGCCTATTGTTTTCTCTGTGAAGTCAACTTTAGGCAAGAACCACATGAGTCTTAACACCATACAGCCCAGAAAATGGGTCCAAAAACATTTTTGAGTGTTGACAATTAAATGTTCTCTCCTGGCCTCCCCATCAAGTGAACTCAATAAAAAGTCTGTTTTTTTTAGAGTCAGTGTGTGGCAAAAAGCTTTGAAAAAACACTTCTTCTAGCTTTACTCCAGAGATTTTTCCACTACATGTATCATGATTGAGTTTAGTTTAAGGACACATATGCAAAATTACAATAAGAAACAGTTCCCAGAAATGGTGAGTGGTTTATTTTACAGTACTTGCCAAGGGCAGTGTTTAGTCACTGCCTTTTCTGGTTTCAGGTTGCATCTGGGGAAGGAGAACTGAACATGACTTATTTTTCTGTAAAAAGAAAAAAGTAGTGCTGAGGTAGATGAGGTGATTCCTGAGGTGAGTCTTTAGTTATGGCATTGAAAATTGGCATGGAGTGTTGGAATTATGATTATTGATTAATCAATATTTGTCAATAATTATACTTGAAAATCATAATTTGAGAAAATTTATTTTTTAACCAAAAATTCCTATTTATGAATCAAAATCAGAGATGTCCTCTGGTGTTGTAATTGTGGCTCAAAGCCCTTGATAATTACAATTATTAAATTCTCAGTAATAATTGATAACAATTACAAGATGTCACTGTTTAATCAACCGTTTCTGCCAAAACGTGGGGAACTTTAACCTTATTTTGACTGACAAATCACTCTTGCACAAAATAAACACAAACGCCTTCTCTTTATCTACATAAATATTTATTAAATCAACAGCCCTTATACAACTCGCTTTTCCGATTCAATAATCTTCACCTAATCAAACATGGAAAGTTCTACACAAAAGGGTAAAATATCAAACTAAACAAAATAAAACAGCATTGAGTGTGTATGAAATCAAACCAGAAGTTATGGCAGTCATGGCAAAATACAAAAGGAGTATGGTTGAACGAAGCTCTGGGAGGCCACTCCCAAAGTGTGGCTTAAAACAGGTAGCCATAAAACATCCCCCAGCGCTGGGAGGTCCGCGTACACAAAGAATCATAAAACGTTTGGCGGCAAGCCAGTAAAGCATGAAGTTGAAGACAAAGAAAATGGTTGATTGTTTGGTTTTTGGTTTCGGGTTTCTTCTTATGTTTTTCACATTGGTTTTGACTCGTTCTTTTGTTATTATTCTTCTTAGATTTTGAATCATGCTTCTGTTATTTTCCTGGTCATGCTTTAGTTTTGTGGTTTTGTTCATGCTTTGTCAAGTTTGGTTTTCAGATCTGGCTATGCTTTAGCTTCATGTTTTTCTAGTTTGTTTATTAGAGTCTCTGTTTTTGCCGCAGCCACGTTTTGTTCTGTCTGTCAATTAAGTTTATTCGGCTCACCTGTTCAAGTTAATCTGTCCCCTTGCTCCACCTGGTTTTCACTCGATATATTCACACCTGCTCTGTTTGTCTTCGCGGAAACATCTTTCACTCTCATGCTCATGTCTAGCTTTGATTCTCATGTCTTGTTCTCCTGCTCATGTCAAGTTTTGATGCTCAAGTCTTGTTTTCGGATTATGCAATGCCTGTCTCGCCTGCCCGTCCGTTGTTTTGTTCCTGCCTCCTGCTGTGAGTGAGTTTTTGTTTTTTCGTCCTTAAAACCTTTACACTTACCATCACGCTGCCTGCTCGTCTGCATTCTGGGGTCCGATATCAAGTAAACCGTGACAATAAGGTTATTATAGCAGTTCAGTTTTACGGCGCACCTGCGCTCAGGTGTTCACACAGTAAAAAAACACAACTTGCGAGACTCGGCGGCCTCAGAAATCAACAGCAATCAAGTTTCAATACGCAATGGCATGCACATACAATTTAGAACACATCAGACTATAAGCGGCAATTCTAAATCGCCCTACAATCCTACTCTATCCTGCCCAAGTCATTCCTAATAAAGAAAATAAAACGAGCGGACTTTACTTGATGTAGTTTTCCTTGGACAGAGAGGTAGAGAAAAAGGTGGGGGGGAAGAGTTTCCACGCGTCCATGGATAACTCAGGAAAGCGGTCTGTTCCGTCCTCTGGCCTCCTTGGCGGAAAGGAACGATATGACGGACCGTCAACAGTCAACTGGAACAAAAACAAGGATGGCGATCCCGTCTCCTTGAAACCTCTGGATGGTTTTTCTTTGTTACGTGTTAAACTCACATCCTCGATCGGTAAAGTGAAATGTGGGATTTATTCTCCAGAGTGATGCTCCAGTTGCGTGGTAACCGCGTCTCGGTTTCCAGCGTGAAAAGCCCAGCTGGGAGGGAGCTCATTTGTTATACAGTCCACTGTGACATCAGCGCTGCGACGACCCCGTCCTATCAGGTGCAGTGCCCGCTGGGATTTGTAGTAGTGGACTATCCTGGGGTACAAAATGACTGGTGACGCCGGAGGGCATAGGGGCGTCCAGCAACATACAAAATGGTCCAATATTCAGCAAACAAATGGTCCAACGTTCCCCCCTAGGTTCAAAGGGTGAGATGAATCGCAGTCTTTGAAGTTGCTGGGACCATTCTGTCCTTAGCTGAACAATCAGTGATCCGTAGCGAAACAAAACAAACAGCAAACTGTCTCTGTGTTTTTCAAAAGCCTATGATTGGGCAGGATAGAGGTTAGCCTGGGCAGGGCTAAACTCTGACTCATACAGTACAGACCAAGAGTTTGGACACACCTTCTCATTCAAAGAGTTTTCTTTATTTTCAGGACTATGAATATTGTAGCTTCACACTGAAGGCATCAAAACTATGAATTAACACATGTGGAATTATATACTGAACAAAAAAGTGTGAAACAACTGAAAATATGTCCTGTATTGTAGGTTCTTCAAAGTAGCCACCTTTTGCTTTGATTACTGCTCCGCACACTCTTGGCATTCTGTTGATGAGCTTCAAGAGGTAGTCACCTGAAATGGTTTTCCAACAGTCTTGAAGGAGTTCCCAGAGATGCTTAGCACTTGTTGGCCCTTTTGCCTTCACTCTGCGGTCCAGCTCACTCCAAACCATCTCGATTGGGTTCAGGTCCATTGACTGTGGAGGCCAGGTCATCTGGCGCAGCACCCCATCACTCTCCTTCTTGGTCAAATAGCCCTTACACAGCCTGGAGGTGTGTTTGGAGTCCTTGTCCTGTTGAAAAATAAATGATGCTCCAACTAAACGCAAACCGGGTGGAATAGCATACTGCGGCAAGATGCTGTGGTAGCAATGCTGGTTCAGTATGCCTTCAATTTTGAATAAATCCCCAACAGTGTCACCAGCAAAGCACCCCCACACCATCACATCTCCTCCTCCATGCTTCACGGAGGAAACCAGGCATCTAGAGTCCATCCATTCACCTCTTCTGCGCCACACAAAGACATTGTGGTTGGAACCAAAGATGTCAAACTTGGAATCATCAGACCAAATCACAGATTTCCACTGGTCTAATGTCCATTCCTTGTGTTCCTTAGCCCAAACAAGTCTTTTCTGCTTGTTGCCTGTCCTCGGCAGTGGCTTCCTAGCAGCCATTATACCATGAAGGCCTGATTCACACAGTCTCTTCTTAAGAGTTGTTCTAGAGATGTGTCTGCTGCTAGAACTCTGTGTGGCATTGACCTGTTCTCTAATCTGAGCTGCTGTTGCTTGAAATCCCACTTATTAAACCTGTCAGGGCACACCTGTGAAGTGAAAACCATTTCAGGTGACTGCTTCTTGAAGCTCATCAACAGAATGCCAAGAATGTCCGAAACAGTAATCAAAGCAAAAGGTGGCTACTTTGAAGAACCTACAATACAGGACATATTTTCAGTTGTTTCACACTTTTTTGTTCAGTATATAATTCCACATGTGTTAATTCATAGTTTTGATGCCTTCAGTGTGAAGCTACAATATTCATAGTCATGAAAATAAAGAAAACTCTTTGAATGAGAAGGTGTGTCCAAACCTTTGGTCCGTACTACAGGTCCTTCTCAAAATATTAGCATATTGTGATAAAGTTAATTATTTTCCATAATGTCATGATGAAAATTTAACATTCATCTATTTTAGATTAATTGCACACTAACTGAAATATTTCAGGTCTTTTATTGTCTTAATACGGATGATTTTGGCATACAGCTCATGAAAACCCAAAATTCCTATCTCACAAAATTAGCATATCATTAAAAGGGTCTCTAAACGAGCTATGAACCTAATCATCTGAATCAACGAGTTAACTCTAAACACCTGCAAAAGATTCCTGAGGCCTTTAAAACTCCCAGCCTGGTTCATCACTCAAAACCTCAATCATGGGTAAGACTGCCGACCTGACTGCTGTCCAGAAGGCCACTATTGACACCCTCAAGCAAGAGGGTAAGACACAGAAAGAAATTTCTGAACGAATAGGCTGTTCCCAGAGTGCTGTATCAAGGCACCTCAGTGGGAAGTCTGTGGGAAGGAAAAAGTGTGGCAGAAAACGCTGCACAACGAGAAGAGGTGACCGGACCCTGAGGAAGATTGTGGAGAAGGGCCGATTCCAGACCTTGGGGGACCTGCGGAAGCAGTGGACTGAGTCTGGAGTAGAAACATCCAGAGCCACCGTGCACAGGCGTGTGCAGGAAATGGGCTACAGGTGCCGCATTCCCCAGGTCAAGCCACTTTTGAACCAGAAACAGCGGCAGAAGCGCCTGACCTGGTCTACAGAGAAGCAGCACTGGACTGTTGCTCAGTGGTCCAAAGTACGTTTTTCGGATGAAAGCAAATTCTGCATGTCATTCGGAAATCAAGGTGCCAGAGTCTGGAGGAAGACTGGGGACAAGGAAATGCCAAAATGCCAGAAGTCCAGTGTCAAGAACCCACAGTCAGTGATGGTCTGGGGTGCCGTGTCAACTGCTGGTGTTGGTCCACTGTGTTTTATCAAGGGCAGGGTCAATGCAGCTAGCTATCAGGAGATTTTGGAGCACTTCATGCTTCCATCTGCTGAAAAGCTTTATGGAGATGAAGATTTCATTTTTCAGCACGACCTGGCACCTGCTCACAGTGCCAAAACCACTGGTAAATGGTTTACTGACCATGGTATCACTGTGCTCAATTGGCCTGCCAACTCTCCTGACCTGAACCCCATAGAAAATCTGTGGGATATTGTGAAGAGAACGTTGAGAGACTCAAGACCCAACACTCTGGATGAGCTAAAGGCCGCTATCGAAGCATCCTGGGCCTCCATAAGACCTCAGCAGTGCCACAGGCTGATTGCCTCCATGCCACGCTGCATTGAAGCAGTCATTTCTGCCAAAGGATTCCCGACCAAGTATTGAGTGCATAACTGTACATGATTATTTGAAGGTTGATGTTTTTTGTATTAAAAACACTTTTCTTTTATTGGTCGGATGAAATATGCTAATTTTGTGAGATAGGAATTTTGGGTTTTCATGAGCTGTATGCCACAATCATCCGTATTAAGACAATAAAAGACCTGAAATATTTCAGTTAGTGTGCAATGAATCTAAAATATATGAATGTTAAATTTTCATCATGACATTATGGAAAATAATTAACTTTATCACAATATGCTAATATTTTGAGAAGGACCTGTATACCTTTCTATGTTGTTCAATGTGAAAATACAAGACAATACATTCACATCATCATTACATTCTTTGGTCATCAGCTTTGGTAACCCTGAGACAAAGTGAAACAACAAATAAAAGATACAGTACATAAATATGTATATATAAAAAACAAAACAAAATCATGGTTCATAGCTTATTCGTCCAACTTCCATTAGGCACTGGAACCTGCCTGTGTCCTTGGCAAAGGTGGTGCTATCAACTGTGGGGAAATAAATGTGAGGGAATCAATACTGACTTGTAAACGCATAACCTGCCTGTATACGGTGTGTGCCATTACTGCGGTCACGACCCAGCCGATTACAAGGAGAACTATGGTGACAATCATAGTGTGGGTTTCTGTCCATTCTGTTCGCCTGGGGAATTGAGGGAGAGGTGTGAAGCTTAACTCTGCAGGGGTAAGGCTGAACTTAATTAGTTTGGTCCCTTCCATTACAAGTTGTTCTTCAATACTGGCATCAATGCTGAAATTATATCCTTTGAAGGCATCCATAATTTCAATTTCTGTATCATATCGATCGAGATTAAGGTGATGAAGGATTATGTCTCTGAGGTGAAGGAGTGCACCCTAGGGAACGGAGACGAACATCGTTTGGTTGGGTAATTTTATTCGGGTAACTGTGTCTTGCCGATTGTAAGATAGCAAGGCTTCTGTCACTGGTGTGCTTACAAGCCATCAATTAATTGCACGTTCGACCTTGGAGTCTATTCCTACGTTCTTTAGTCACTTTAGCCTGACAATTTTGTTCAGGAGATCCCTCCTTTAAGCCACACGTGTAATCGGTGACGTCCCTAATAAAAGGATTACTTGGGCACACCCAATGAAGGTCCTTGGTTTTGGTGCACAGGTCTAAATAGGGAATTAGATAGTTTTGGGTCGGCATCGTGGTAAGCTAAGAGTGATGGGGTTTTCAGGTGTACGTGTGTATTCTCCTTCCAAAACCCGACATTTCACACTGTTTTAAGCCTGTCCTTTCGATGATCAGGAGATTGAGCATCAATCCTATCTCTAAATTATCTGGATTGAATTTTGAATTGTGTTGCCTAAGCTATAAGCCAGGTGTGTTTGTGGAGGTTGCACGGTGTCTGTTGTGGTGGACTTTAGGATTTTCTCTACTAAATCCAGCGGAACTAGGTAAGTAGGACGGATACTTCGGTTAGGCTGTCTACCGATGAACCAATCTCTCTAATCAGGTCTTGCATCAAGTCTCTTACAAACTGTGTGTACATTAAATAATTCTTGACCACTTCTGTGAGAGTTTGCAGTGCATGCAGGGTATTGTTAATAAGAGTGGAGTGCAAATTTACAGTGACAACTGTGCCCTGGAGTGTCTTAGTTTGTACTTCCAATAGTCTCTGTTGGAGGAGGAGTCTGTTGAATTTCCGGCATTTCTTCATCTAATTCTTGTAGGTGACTCTGAATAGCTTTCAGGCTAACTGAATTTGCTACTGAAAGGCCAATGGAAAACAAAGATCCCAGCGCTGCCACTGAGGCTATCAATCCACCTAGGAATATCTCTGGGCGTTTACTGCCACTGAGGTCCTATTCGGTGACCATGAATTTCTGCAGTTGTTTGAGGATATAGATTGTAGTTTGTTTGGCATGGTCTATGGTGTCGGGGTTTCCTGCGGTTTCCTGAGTTAGAAAGCTGATAAATACAGATCAGTGCAAAAGAAGACACAAATGAACCAAATAAGTTTGACTTGCAAGGATGAGACAGTCCTCTGCAGCACAGTGACTACTATGGGAAGAAATTTGTGGCATCAGAAACTGAATTTGAATTGCTCTGATTAAATTTGTATTCGCAAATTTGAAATGAAATGTATTCGTTTGAAAATGAATTTCAATAAATAGAAACTGAATTAATTTGAATTGCTCAGACTGAATCTGTATTTGCATAATTTAAAAATAAATGTATTGGTTTGAAAATAAATTTCAAAAATTGAAACTGAATTTAATACTTTGAAACTGAATTAATTTGCTTTAACTGTATTTCGTTGTCTACAAAATTCAGTTTGACTACTTTTACTTTCAGCTCTATAATTCAAATTCAGTTTCAAAATTCAGTTTTTGGTGCCATACATCCGGGTCCTTGAGGAAGGTCACAGAGTAATCAAACTCAGATTCACCGATTTACGGTTCACATCAGGTGAAACCTCCTTTACGGCACTTGTTTACAGAGTACTTGAGCTTGACGGGGGTCCACCATGTCAGATGACCAGTGGCCAAACTCTCAGGTTTGTATTAAATTTATTACATGTGTAAAAAGCGTCATGTAAACAAATGATGGACTAACAGTTATGCTAGCTGTAGCTGTTAGCTAAAGACGCTAAGTTAGCATAATGTGCCGCCGTAACAGGGGTTTGGGATTTATTTTTCATGCACATGGGATAAGATAAGGAGCCTGTGAGCTGACATGGGGGAAAAATATAGTGTGCGCATTAATTGTGGCTGCGAAATATATATAACGTTCACAAGAAATTTATTCGTTCCTACGAAGTAGACATCAAGTGACATGTTGCGGGAGATGTGTAACTCATCAGTGTACGGTGGGTGTGTAAATATGTATGTCTGCAGAAGTGTGGTGGCGCCAGTGTTACCAGGTGAGAAATGTAGGATTATCGTACTAGAGATGTAAAATTATCGTATTTTGAGGGAAATTATCGTCATAACCAAAATAACAAGTCTGTTGATGTGTTGAATAGCGTCTAATAGGTACTCGCAGCTTTGTGGCGTCAGAACGGAATGGATTTATCAACATCTGCAGCCCCACAGTGCCGGGCTCTGCTTCTTATTTTCTTTTCCTCGTTTCCTCAATCATGGGCGGGCGCAGTGGACTATTCAGCCAATCATGGCCGTTGTTCTGAGGCCAACGCATCACATCACTCGTAGGTCACATTTAGAAAAGCACGATTGGCTGGAATTTCCAGCATCTGTTCCCGAATCCGGACACAGATGCCTTCAGGGTTCACAAAAGGACTCCGACAGACTTTGGCGATAGGCTGATGACGACTGATTACAACCACACATTCACAGAATGGTCAAATTATTGTACATTTGGCATTTTTTTAGGAATATTGATTGTACATTGTACGGAGAGCAAAATTGTCGTACAAATACGATAATTATCGTACACCTGGCAACACGTGGCGCTGTCAGACTGGGACCAAGAAGACTGCAGAGAGCGAACAGTGTGCGTGAGGTTGTGTGTTTGTGTTTTTGCAGTATGCACAACCGCAACCAGGGAGGAAGTTCAGCTTGCCACGGTACATTTGACAAGCAATCAGTACAGTTTTTTAAAACTCAGCTGCTTCAGCAGTTCAGTCCCGTCATGACTATAGAAGTCTCACCCCCTGTGACACACAAGTACAGGGAGTTAACCCCGAAGTGAAGGACCATTTCAGCCCTGGAGGAAGCATCTCCCGTGGTTCCTGACCACAGTCACGAAACAAAAGCAGAAAGGGTTAACACCTGGCTCTCAATATTCTTTTTAAATGCCTCTCACTAATGAGAATTCCTTGCGGTGCCAAGCTTCTCAGAATCTCTTTGTAGCTCATCCCCAACCTAAAATAAAACTCGATCAGGGTATCCCTGTCCATCCAGTTGTTGTTTTGTTCCTCCGTATGTTTGAGAAAGTGCGCTGTATAGGAAGATTATGTTTTAGTATTTCGTATGCACGTTATATATATATTTGTCCCCAATGTCAGTTCCCGGGACAAAATTTCATTAATTTTGAGCAGTCTCGAAAAAGAACAAACATGTTCTCCTGCACCCCTCCCATATCTGCTTCAGCTCTGTGTCTTGATGTCTTTTTGGAGCCTCTTTTTGCATATCTTCCAAATTATGGAGTTATGGATTTGGTCAGCTGGTCTCTCAATGCAATTGATCAAATTTTCTCGAGGAGAAGACAGGGTGAAGGAAAGCCCACTTGTCCGGACTGGACATTTTTCTCTGGATACACAATGGACTCCTGGCAGAAGTGGAGGATTGTGTGTTTGTCGATAATGTCAGTCGAGGATGTGGAAGATATGTATATAATTGGATGTTTGATATCAGGATTTCTGCTTTTTGGAGTCATGTATTGACTAAACAATACATGTCATTGTAATTTGTAGCCATGGCCAAAATGTTTGAAAATGACAAGTATTGGTTTTCACACTTTGCTGTTTTAGTGTTTTTAGATGTCAGACGTTTTCTGACATACATTGAAACTTCTGATAAAAAGATCTAAAACTGCTGAAACAGCAACCTGCGTAAAAACCAATACTTACTTTCAAAACCTTGGGCCATGGCTGTCAATATTAACCTTATTAAATGTTTAAAACAGACTAAGTACACAAAGAAAAAACTATATGAGCAATTACATGATTCCAGCTTTTGCAAAAAGTCCTGTAGATGGTTCATAATGCTCATTTCCAGCTGTTCTTTGTTGGAGCCCTTCTCACTGAACTTGGGATGGCATGATTCAAAAACGAAGTCTGCATCACCCTGACAAAACCAGCAATGTAAATTATGAGTTTACCTGAATCAAAATGTGCAACTGACATAAAGACTTATCACTTTGCATTTACAGTAAGAATCAGTATCCTTGGACACACAAAAAGAGTGTGATTTCAATATCAGTGTAATGTTGCCAGTTTGCACGTACCTCTAACTATATAGGTTTCATGTAGGTACCTTAGCTGCCTTAACTGACACACACATACATACATTATATATATATATACAGGGGTTGGACAATGAAACTGAAACACCTGTCATTTTAGTGTGGGAGGTTTCATGGCTAAATTGGACCAGCCTGGTAGCCAATCTTCATTGATTGCACATTGCACCAGTAAGAGCAGAGTGTGAAAGTGCACTTAGCAGCATAAGAGTACAGTTTTGCTCAAAATATTGAAATGCACACAACATTATGGGTGACATACCAGAGTTCAATCTTTTACCAATCCAATCAAAGTAGGTGTTTTTAAGGAAGTCTTTCTGGCACTCAGTACTTTATGTCAGCTTGACCAAGATGGCTGCAGGATGTAATGATTATTGCCATAGCTGGACCATTTCTAAACAGGTCTAGGTGGCTGTTGTACAATAACAACTTTATTAAGGTTTTGACACGCCAAGAACATTTCGTTATCTGAACTGTTCTTGAACTGGGCTTGTGTGCCATTTAGGAATTAACATTTTCTCTTCCACATTCTTCCCCACATGGGCGTTGTAGTTCCCCAGCAGAATGACGGAGTCTCTGAGAGGGGCACCATCCAGCACCCCCAATAAGGACGCCAAGGAGGCCGGGAACTCTACATTCTGCTCGGCCCATAGGCCAAAACAACAGATAGAGACCTTTCCCTGACCAGAAGGTACAGAGATAAGACCCTCTCATCCAACAGGTCATATTATACAGATCCAATTTTGACCCAGCAATTTCTCTTTCCTCCAGACCAAGAGCTTTGCAATTAAAATCACTTCTTGCTGTTGTAACCCTCTTCTTGATAAACATGGTTTAGAGTCTAGGTCCATTGTCAGAGTTTAGTTTTGATTTGCACTCTTCCAATATAAATGGTATTATCTAAGACTGACCTGTTCCACTTACACACAGAGGGTTCTAGAAATACCAATCTTATGCAAATGCTACACAGAGATGTAGGCCTTTCACCAGCTACATTAAAGAATGTATGAGGAACTTGTAAAACTGTCCAAAAAAAGTGGTTGACATCCCCACAAAAAACAGTTCATTGTGTAAAAATGCCGTACTTTTTTCAAAGCTGAGCCTACACATGCAGTTTAATTCAACAAGGAAGCATAGCAGCGACAATATCAAAATCTTTGGGTGTCTGGTTGATCTAGCCAGTTTCCCAAAAACTGAGAACTGGTTCTTCTTTGACTCACCTGGATAAGTATTGCATTAAAAAGTGAGTGGTGAAGTCTGTGGATTCACATAGTGATGTAAATATGATAACAGATAAAAATAAATAGTACACAAACTCAAAACATACTCTGACTAGGACAGTATGACTTACACTTGCAACTCAAACAGAGGCATACTATTGACGTGTAGATTATGGCCATGACATCAGCCTGTTTTTGTACTGCTTTTTTAACCTTTGAGTAAACAGGAGCCCTGCCAGGTCCCATGGGGAGCAGGATCGAACCCGCCCCTGCTTCTAGCGCTCCTTATAGAGGATATAAGTAGCCTGGAACATTGCTCAATCCACAAACACATGCTGTGACTTGGCCACATACTCTTGCTGCAGCAGAAATGGTGAGTGCAGTTTAAAGTACTGCTTTAATGTAAGTTTTTTCTAATAGTAGTTTCAGTAAAGTATGTAAATATGTAAATTTCTGTTAGTTTATTTTGTGTGTTAAACTTTCAAGCTCAATAAAGAAAATGTATTAAGATCGATTTTGTGCTGTTTTATGAATAATAGTGAAAGTAATCTTTAAAAATCTAAAATAAAATTTAACACCTTGTGTTTTTTTTATAATTTCACCATTGATTTGGGGGAATATATAAATCTAAAGATGCCTAAAATTTGCTGTGCATAGTCAAATAAATTATGCAAGGATGCAAGTCAAATACATAGTATGACTAGAGAACGTTTTTATCATATATATATATATATATATAGTTGGTCTGCCACACTAATATCACAAATGCAAAAGTGTGAAATTGCGAAAGGCAACATTTATCACCACTCTGACTAGAGACTGTTGAAAATCAAATTACCAGGTGGTGAGGTGATAATAAATCCTGCTTAAAACAACTCTTGATTGCAGTGCTGTGTTTTAAATGTCAATCAGAAATCAGAACTGCTGGTTAGCATTTAAAAACTAACTTGAATAATTAAAAAAATAAGCTGCTGATGTTAGAACATCTGTTTAGCTAGCATAGCAAAATAAATGCCTAAAGATATGTGTCCCTGCATTAAAATATTCTACAGACAGCAGCAGAGGAAGGATCAAACAGCAAAAGGTGTTTTTTTGACATAATAATTTGGCTAATGCTGGCTTTTTCAGCCTGTTCAAACTGGTTCTACCTTGTTAGCACCAGTTAATAATCAGCTGTTGCACCAGTTGGTTTTTAGCACTGCATGCACTTTGATTGAAAAACTATATAGGTTAATAAATACATGTCTGTATGCCATGTCATGTAGCACCTGAAAAAACAGACATGCCAAAAATGTCACACGCTTACCTAATAATTTAAGGAAGAAATACAGATATCAAACTGAATATATTATTAACATAAGGAATTTAACAACAAATTTAGATCATGAGATGAGATGTTACATGATATTAAGCTCATGAGATTGAGTAAAGATTTTAATATTAAGAAAACTAAAAACCCTACTCTTTATTTATAGAAATAGTTAATGTTTAAAAAAAATCACAATCTGTATGTTACAAATCCTCTAATTAGTGATGGATTTCTAAACCAATAGAAGCATTGAAGAGGTTTTTTTAAATAAAATATTGAAAAACCTAAAGAATTATTTTATCCCCGAAAATGTCATTGTTTTCCCCAATGCCATTTTTTGTTCCTGCATGTTTTCAGTATAATAATTTTTTTCACCTTAAAATGTCTAGTTATTTTAATATGTCAAGTACATCTCAGTACAAAAATGTCAAATCCGTTATGTGATAAAATGTATTTTATGTAAAAACATATACTCATGTCTTTAATGTAAAAGAAAAAAAAAACCTTTATAACATTGACTTAAACTTCATACTACATTTCATCAGTATTATATGGTCTACAGTATTGTCATTGTTTTTTATACTGACTTACTCAGTAATGATTTTCACGGTGCTTCATCTGTTCATTCCCTTATTTTGTACCCTCATGTTGCATTCTTGTTCCCCTGCAGAGTAAGTCACAATACATTTCTTACAGTGATTTTATTTCAGTTGTATCTGTCACTATTTCACAGATGATTTTTTTTACTTGCTACCAAAACTGTTGCCACACAAACAATGTAAAATGGTGTGGCCATGTCAAATTTTTAGTTCACCAGACAAACTCATGCTAAATACAACTGGATACTACTTCAGACAGATTTTGCACTAAAGAGAAATATAAGCACATTTTATTATTTATTGTCCCACTATCATAAAAAAGTTTTTGTATGGATGTTTTGTAGCAGAACAAGCAAACATAACATACTGTAATATTTAACCCTACCAGTTGACTTGCTACCATCCATAGTGATCTCCAGTAAAAGAGGCACTCTTATAAGATGGTGGTGGCAGTTTGTGGTGGCTAGTGTCTGCATTCCTTTTTCCGGGGAATCTTTGTGTATTTCGAATCCAGGAACAAGCAGAGTTTAGAATAATTTTCATTCCTGCGTAACCTAATTTATAGTGTAAGAAGAATGATTCAAATAGGACAAAGGACCTTTTGTTAAAGTGGGATTCATCTGAGAGTGGAAGCAGAGCATATGCAAATACATTCTTGATGGCATTACAGCTAGAGCACTAAACTTTCTGGTTGGTAATACAAAATAATCCTGTTCTTTAATTGAATGTGTACTCTTAATGGCACTGAAGTACCTCCAGGATGACCTGAATGTGTTAAGACACCGCAATAACCTGTCGTGTTTGAAGCGATAGATCATCTTAAAGAATGATATTTAGCTGGAACTTGTTCTTCTGTGCTTTTATTGACCTATTTACCTTTCACTTTATGTTCTTCCTGCAAACTATTAAAACTCCTCTTTTTCTTTAGTACTTATTTAGAATGACCTTTAGATCAGCCCTTAATATGGTCACACGTAAAACTCCCCTAATGAACTGGCAGCCAAATGTGCTCATTTTAGGGAAATTATGCTTCAGCCCAGCCCAGCTCCTGTGACTTATTAATAAGTCACAGGAGCAGTATAATCTTTGGGGCACCAGAAGCTTAAAACATTTCTCAGACAGTTAAGATTGAAGATGAGATCTGTCTTAGAAAATGATCTGACGGAGGTAGCTTTCATGTAACTGTCGTAGCTATTGTCTCTCCAATGCCACAAAGTCTTCCTGTAAGCCATCTTTAATAAAGATGTGATGTAACTTACAAGTTGTTTCTCAAAGGTCCAAAGCAGCTCTTTAGTTCTCCTGACATCATGTCCACCTATGGTCTGTGACATGCTTTATAAATGCTTTAGATTAAGAAAGAGAGACCCCAAAGAGCTTAACACTACAATGAGTCATCCACCCATTCACACACTGACAGTGGTAAGCTACATTGTAGCTGTTCCCCTGGGGCAGAGTGAGAGACGTGAGGCTGCCATACAAAGGCGCCACCGAGCCCTATGACCACAATCAGCAGGCAAGGCGGGTGAAGGACACAACAACTGAGACAGACAGAGCGGGGATTCAAAACGGCAACCCACCGGTTACAGGACAAACCCCTACCACTGCCGCCACTGTCACAAAGTAAAGATGAAAAGGACTTGGTGCACATGCCTGAGGGATCCCTGAGTGTTTTTGAGAGAGGAATGAGGGACATCCACTTTTTCCTTATATTGGATAGTTGACAATCTTTTATCACCTACATCCCCTGGCACATGTACCTTACAAACTATTTAAATGCATGCCAGCTGTAGTTCCCTGACTTGTTTTCCACTTTTCCTTTTGTTTACTCCTATTTCAGAATACAAAAGCCACAGTAATCTGCACATGCAGCTTGGTCATTTCACTGATTGTCGAGTCCTATCATGCTCAAAAGGTAACAATGTCTAGCTTCCACACCTACCATCAGTTTTTCTAACACACTTTCTTATCAGCAAAATGTTATCTGTTTTCTTTCAGCTCAATATTCACTGGGGTCCTCAGTCCATGATGTACTTAAAGGGCAAGTGTGAGTACAGATAAGCTTACATTATACACTAATATCATAAGCAAAAATATTTTAAAATAAATATGTTTGTCCTGACCAACACTTGCTCTTTTACTTTACATATTTATTAATTATAATGTACAGTGCAAATGTTTTTATTGTTTTGCATTCCATGGAAATGGCTCAAAGGACCATTTAGTAGCAAGTGAGCCCACAATCTGACCCCCATCAAGTGCTGCTGATGCTGTCTAATGCATCTACGAGGAATTCTCTTTGTCCCCTGACCTTCAGTCACCGCTTTAACTGACTGTTGGATGAATCTGAAATTTTCATAAAAAGCACCCTAGATATTCAAGATATATAGCACCCCCATCTGGCCAGTTAGGTTATCCAAGAAGTCTTGGTTTGAAATTGTAAACAGTAAATGAATTAATAATTTTTTTTAAAACACACAACTTTAGCATTAAACTAATTAAAGAATTCTCAAAATCAGATTTCAAAAGGTGAATATCATACCATCAGTCTTTTTTGTTGTTTTTGTCCTTAGATGGGAAGAGGTTTGTTTTGGAAGATGACACCAGTGTTTTGAAGCAGAGTCTTCAGGGCCTTAACACATTGATCAAAGGTATAGTAACACTTCAGGTTGTCTAATTTGGTTTATGAAAGACTTCTATTACATTATTTTTGCACATTCAGAATTGTCAGGGAGTTCAATTGCAGCATTTCTTGCACTGAAAATATTTGTTATATTCATTAATATTCAGTAAATTAGAATATCTATTCTGATGAGGCATGTTTGTCATATTAAAAGTACCTTTTAAAAGTAACTTTTAAGCAGGTATTAAACATACTTTTTTATTTGTCTGATGTAATATTTTAATTTGAAATGTCGTGTTTTCAATGTTTTTGTGTATGCGGAAGATCATAATAATTTTTCAAAAACATCACGTTTCACTTAGTGAATTTAGTTACTGAAATAAATTAACTTTTCCTTAATATTCTAATTTTTTAATGACTATGGTTTGTTGATCACCTGCTCATTCACCAGCTGGAGTTAAAAACAAGAAAAAGAGTTACACATAGCTCTCAGAGATAGACTGTCTACCACATATTAAAAGGATGGTTTAGAGTTTTTGAGGTGGGTTCTGTTGAAAGGTTATGAGTAGTCTTTATCTTGCCAACAGTACATAACTTACTTTGTGTCTTTACTTAGGTGAAACAGAAGTGAGTTTTGCACTTAGCAGGTACCTGATATTAGAGATATTAGAGGATATTAGAGCAGGATCAAATCAAAAATGGAGCTTCCTTGTTAAAACAACGCCAATCTAAAATATTTCAGAGATTTGTACAAGAGCCATGTTCTTTAGCAGAAGTTATGTTTGCATCAGATAAAAGTCTGGTTATTTCTATCATTGTTCAATTTGGTGTTGGACCAAAGGCAGACAAGCATAGAGAAAAGCAGTGTTTGAAACTCCTTCTCTAATTTAAGGAGTCCACTTTCATACAGGTGGGGCGTAAGGTGACAAGATAATCCTGTTACAGGGTATCTCAAAAATCTAACAAGACAAGATCCGGAGCAAGGACAAAATCCAAGACATCACGACACCGCGTGGAACAAAGGACAAAGATGAACTTAAATACAGATGAAGGTGGACATGAAACAATAGCGCAGGTAATCAGGGAAAACAGTCACATGTGTGGAACAGGCATGCGGAAAGACAGAGGGGCAGGTGAACCAAATAGGGATAACGAGAACACGAGGAGCCCGTCAAGAAAAACAGTAAACAAACCCAAGGGACCAAATTACAGGAAGATAACAGATCTAATAATAAAATAAATAACGCAGCCAACAGAATAGAACCTAGGAAATAAAACACCAGAAACGGGAACTCAAAAACTAACCATACATGGAACAGCAAAACACCCCCCCCCCCCAAACAACCCAAACAAGGTGGGCGGAGGGGACCTCGGAGTCCAGTACAAAAACCATTCAAAACAGGTCGAGGCAACAGCGAACACAAACAAAACCTGACCCAATAGGGTAAAAACTAGGATCCAGAAACCACAAAAAACAACCTGATGAGAAGAAACTAAAGTCCAAAACAAAAATAAGCCATAAGGGCTGGTCACTAGACTCCTCCGGACAAAGGCTATCTGTCAGGCTGAGCATTCGTCAGGCCAGAAACAATGTCAGCGAGGCCAGAAACCAAGTTAGTCAGTCCAGGAGCCAGAATCAGAGGCAGTACAGCCTCTGACCACTCTGGAACTGGCAGTGGAAGCGGTCCCTCCTTGGGCCCCTCTGGAAAGTCTGTGACCTGGAACAGAGGTTCTAGAGGCTTGGAGTCATACTGAGACTGTGGTCTGGAGTCAGGCATGAGTTCCATGAGCACCCCCCAGAGAAAACCAAGGAGGTGCTCTGGACCTGGACATGGAGGCAGCCCGCCCATGGGCTCCCCCGGAACATGGCGTGGCCGTGGAGAAAGCCCGCCCACGGGCTCCTCCGGAACATAGCGTGGCAGTCTGGCGGCGGCCGGCTGTGACTCGGAAGACCCGGCGGCGGCCGACTGTGGTGCACCACTCCGAACATGCCGCTTTGACGGCCGAGTCCCACAGGCCGAAAAGACCTGATAGGACTCCTTCTCAGCCTGACAGCATCCCTCAACCATCAGTGTCCATGAGCAGTACGAGGATTGCCACCGCGACAGGCACCAACAACCTTGTGACCATGGCTCCGGTAAGCCACCTCGGCATGGAGACGCGGAATATGAACCACTCGGACTCAATGTCCCCCACCTCCGCCGGAACATGTTTGAAGTACTCCTGGAGATGGGAGTTGAGATCTGCATCATGGGAGACTCCACCAGGCAGTCCCTAAAGTTTCGTTTGGATCTGCCAGGTCTGACCGGCATCCTCCCCCACCATTGGAGCCAGCCACTGTCATTGCCAACGTGAGCGTTGAAGTCCCCCAGCAGAACAAGGGAGTCCCCCGGAGGGGCGCTCTCCAACACCCCCTCCAAGGACACCAAAAAGGGTGGGTAGTCTGAACTACTGCTTGGTGCATAAGCACAAACAGTCAGAACCCGTCCCCCCACCCATAGGCGGAGGGAGGCTACCCTCTCGTTCACCAGGGTGAACCCCAACGTACGAACTGGTGAGAGGCGCCGAGCTGGGGTTGGCATACTTGGTGCCCCTCATCTCAGCGCCTCTCACCAGGGGCAACTCCAGCATGGAAGAGTGTCCAACCCCTCTCAAGGAGACTGGTTTCAGAGCGAGAGCCGTGTGCCGAGGTGAGCACGACTATATCTAGCTGGAACCTCTCTACCTCGCACACCAACTCAGGCTCCTTCCCCACCAGAGAGGTGACATTCCTCATCCCAAAAGCCAGCTTTTACAGCTGAGGATCAGACCGCCAAGGTCTCCGCCTTCGGCCACCACCCACAACACATTGCACCCGAATCCTTTGGCCCCTCCCACGGGTGGTGAGCCCATCGGAAAAGGGGACCCACGCTTCCTCTTCGGGCTGTGCCTGGCCGGGCTCCATGGGTAAAAGCCACCAGGCGCTCGCCAGCTGCCCCACCTACTTCAGACTGGGGCCCCAGTGACCCGCATCCAGGCAAGGGAACCCTGTTTCCATTTGTGGCCTTAATAATAAGGGGTCTGTGGGCTGCACTTTGTCTGATCCCTCACCTAGGACCTATTTGCCTTGGGTCACCCTACCAGGGGCATAAAGCCCCTGACAACATAGCTCCTAGGATCATTGGGACACTCAAACCCCTCCACCATGGTAAGGTGGCAGCCCACGGAGAGGATGTAGCATACAAAAGGTGTAAAATAGCTCTAAACATTTTTATATTTTAGATTCTTCAAAATGGCCACCCGTTGCTCTGCTTTGCTCTCTTGACATTCTCTCCATGAGCTTCATGGGGTGGTCACCTGAAATGGGGTTCCAAAGAGTCTTGAAAGAACTTCCCAGAGGTGCAGTGAGAGACGGCCAAAGGTTAATATTTCAGTCATCACAGCAAAGTTCGGCTACTTTAAGGCATCTACAATATAAAAATATTTAAAGTCAGTCAGTCAGTCATTTTCTACCGCTTATTCCATAGTGGGTCGTGGGGAAGCTGGTGCCTATCTCCAGCAGTCTATGGGCGAGAGGCGGGGTACACCTTGGACAGGTCGCCAGTCCATCGCAGGGCAACACGCAAACAACCATGCACACACTCCTTCATACACCTGAGGGCAATTTAGAGAGACCAATTAACCTAACAGGAATGTCTTTGGACTGTGGGAGGAAGCCGGAGTACCCGGTGAGAACCCACGCATGCACGGGGAGAACATGCAAACTACATGCAGAATGATCCTCGGATGGGAATCGAACCAAGGACCTTCTTGCTGCAAGGCAACAGTGCTACATATTTCCATATATCTTAATTCACAGTTTTGATGTTTTGTCTTGCTGTGAATTGGGCGGCAGACCAAGGTGGAGACCTCCGCGGCCCAATCCCCGGTTGCTTAGGCTGGCTCTAGGGACGTGGAATGTCACCTCGCTGGAGGGGAGGGAGCCTGAGCTTGTGCGCGAGGTAAAGAGATAGCGACTAGAAAGAGTCGGGCTCGCCTCCATGCACAGCGTGGGCTCTGGAACCCATCTCCTCTGGAGTGGCCCACGGGGAGAGGCGGCGAGCTGGGGTGGGTTTGCTTGTTGCCCCCCAGCTCAGACGTCTCCTGTTGGGGTTTACCCCACTGGATGAGAGGGTCGCATCCGTGCAACTTTGGGACAGGTCTCTGACTGTCATTTCGGCCTATGGGCCGAGAGGTAGTGCGGAGTACCCAGCCTTCTTGGCGTCCCTGTCGGGGGTGCTGGATAGGGCCCCTCCCGGGGACTCCATTATTCTGCTGGGGGACTTCAATGCCCATGTGGGAAACGTCAATGATACCTGGAGAGGCATAATCTGGAGGAATGGACGTGCCTCCCCAATCTGAATCCAAATGGTGTTTCGTTAATGGACTTCTGTGCTAGTCATGGATTGTCCATAATGAACACCATGTTCAAGCATAAGGGTGTTCATCAGTGCACTTTGCACCAGGACACCCTAGGCAGGAGGTCGATGATCGACTTTGTTGTCATGTCGATAGACCTTCAGCCACATGTTTTGACACTCTGGTGAAGAAAGGGGCTGAGCTGTCCACTGATCACCACCTGGTGGTGAGTTAGATCCGTTGGAAGAGGAAAAAGCCGGACAGACTTGGCAGGCCCAAACGCATAGTGAGGGTCTGCTAGGAACGTCTGGCAGAGCCCTCGACCAGGGATGTATTCAACTCCCACCACCAGGAGAGCTTTGACCAGATTCCGGGGGATGTTGGAGACATAGACTCCGAGTGGACCATGTTCTCCACATCTGTTGTCAATGCCGCTGCCCCTAGCTGTGGCCGTAAGGTCTGCGATGCCTGTCGCAGAGGCAATCCCCGAACCCGGTGGTGGACACCGGCACTAAGGGACACTGTCAAGCTGAAGGAGTCCTATCAGTTGTGGTTGGCTTGTGAGACTCCTGAGATGGCAGACGGGTACCATGAGGCCAAGCATACCGTGGCCCGGGCTGTGGCAGAGGCAAAAACCAGGGACTGGGAGGAGTTCGGTGAGGCAATGGAGAAGGACTACCAGTCTGCCTCAGGAGGGGGAAGCAGTGCTTCGCCAACCATGTTTACAGTGGGGGTGGGAAGCTGCTGACCTCGACTGGGGACATTATCAGGTGGTGGAAGGAGTACTTCGAGGATCTTCTCAATCCTACCATCACACATTCCCTGGTGGAAGCAGAGGGTGGGGACTCGGGGTTGGACTCTTTCATCACCCAGGCTGAAGTCACCGAGATGGTTAAAAAGCTCCACGGTGGCAGGGCTTCGGGGGTAGATGAGATCCGCCCTGAGTACCTCAAGTCTCTGGATGTTGTGGGACTGTCATGGTTGACATGCCTCTTCAACATTGCATGGCGGTCGGGGACAGTGCCTCTGGACTGGCGGACTGGGGTGGTGGTCCCCCTTCATAAGAAGGGTGAGCGGAGGGTGTTTTCCAACTACAGGGGGATCACACTCCTCAGCATCCCTGGTAAGGCCTATGCCAGGGTATTAGAGAGGAGAGTCTGGCCAATATTCGAACCTCTGACTGGTAGTGTAAATAACCGTCTACTGTAAATATGACAAGGCAGCTCAAAGATTTATGAAATTGTAATCCCATGGGTTGTGTAAAAGGTAAAATTCTACTTTTGTCTCAACGTTGACTAGCAGTAGGCTGGGAAACTCTGAATTATGAATTTGATTCAGGTTATGGTGTGTGCCATTTGACTTGGATGTCAATGATGCAAAGCTCAAGTTATCCATGTTCTAGTTGCAAGTTGGAAAACCATTGGTGTCTGCTAATTGTTAACCCTTAACCATCATTAGCAATACAAACTAAAAATAATATATCTCAGAACTGTATACATTCAGACATTAAAGAAACATGTTTACTGACAGAGGTTGCACAGTATATATTACAAATTGCCAAAGTGAAAATAAACTTTTTTTCTGCAGCTATTACTTCATATAGTGCAGTACCCAATTGATTTCAAAGTAAACTGAAGTAATACTGAAGGGACATAGAGTGTGCTAACTGTTTATTTACTATTTACAACAGCCCAGCTGATGGGTTGAAGTTAAAAGCATCTTACCTGACAGATTACTGAAATATCCCTGCTTTTATCATTTTATTGTTGCAGCATTGTAGAGTGTCAGCAGTGTCTTTCTGAAGCGATATAAACCATCATTTAGCTGGTGTCAGAATATCAATCTTTGGTTTTGTAAAATTATGCAAAGGGCTATGGTTTCATATATACAGAATCACACCCCAGCCCCCCTCTTGTGTGTGTTGCATTTTGTAGGTATCCAGAGGCTGCAGTCATTGGAATTAAAAAAAAAAACTAAAATTCTGAGCTTGGAGAAGATATTTATCAAGAATCTCCAGGAGAGATGAGTCACTCTGTCTACCTTTAGGGGAATTTCACCAACTTCACATTTCAGCACTAACCTTATAATGAAGAGGTGCTGCATCAGCCTTTCTGAATAAAAGCTCTGGGTTTGTCTGTGAAATGTTGGGTGATTCCTGCTGTTTTTCGTGTATTAGCTCTTGTTTTGTCTTGCTGTGAATAAATAAAAAAAGTCTGTTAATAAAGATTGGAGAGTGGTATTGATATTTCTGTGTACTATATTTGTTACCATGCAGTTGACATGACTCCACAAATCATCACTGACTGAAAAATTAATATTATACCTCAAGCATCTTGGATGCTGAGCCTCTCCTCTCTTCCTCTGGTGTTTGGGACTTTAACTTCAGAATAAAATGCTGAATTTACTTTCATTTAAAAAATTTACTTTGGTCTCTGACCAACAGTCCAGTCATTTTTCTGCTTAACCCAGGTATGGGAAGGAACTTGTGCCTTTAGAAACTGAATTTAAATTGCTCAGACTAAATCTGTATTTGCATTGGTTTAAAAACTAATTTCACTGAACTGAAACTGAATTTAATGGTTTGAAACTGAAATTATTTGGTTTAAAACTGAATTTGTCATCGTCGTCGTCTTCCACTTCATTCCGGACCAGGTCGCGGGAGCAGCAGACTCAGACTCTCCCCAGACACCCCCTCCAGGTCCTCCGGTGGAAGCTAAGAGTATTAGTCCCTCCAGCATGTCTGGGCCGTTCTCTGGGTCCCTCCCAGTGGGACATGCCTGGAACACCTCCAGAGGGAGGCGTCCAGGAGGCATCCGGTATAGATGCCCAAGCCACCTCAACTGGCTCATCTCGATGTGGAGGAGCAGCGGCTCTACCCCAAGCCCCTCCCGGATGCCGGAGCTCCTCATCCTATGTCTAAGGGAGTGCCCAGCCACCCTACAGAGGAAGCGCATTTCAGCTGCTTGTATCCGGGATCTTGTTCTTTCTGTCATGACCCAAATTTCATGGCTACAGGTGAGGGTAGGAATGCAGACCGACCGGTAAATCGAGAGAATCTGAACTGAATTCATTTGCTTTGAAAATGCTTTGTACTGAAAAATCAGTGTGATTACTTTCACTTTCAGTTCTATATTTCAATTTCCATCCCATGATTCATTGCAGGGTTTACAGGACCATCAGATACTGTTTCCCGTTTAATATAGGGGGAACCAAATCTGACAGGGTGTATAGACCCATTAGGATTCATTACCTCTTTTTTTGAGAGGAAGTTTTTCATGTGGCGCATAGACCTATCAGGAAGTCTGTCAACTGTATATCTATCTATCTATCTATCTATCTATCTATCTATCTATCTATCTATCTATCTATCTATCTATCTATCTATCTATCTATCTATCTATCTATCTATCTATCTATCTATCTATCTATCTATCTATCTATCTATCTATCTATCTATCTATCTATCTATCTATCTATCTATCTATCTATCTATCTATCTATCTATCTATCTATCTATCTATCTATCTATCTATCTATATATCTATGTGTGTATATAAATATGTATATGTTTCGTTATTTTTACATTTATCTGTCCATCCATCCCTCACGTTGTTGTTGTTTGCTGGAGGAGTATTTTATGGCATCAACTGTGTTGGCTTGGCAGGCTAATGTTTTACTTCCCTCTGTCATTTTGCAGATAAAAATGGTTTTACTAGAGACAACTCACTCTCTTAATAAAGCCTTTCTGAGAGAGCCACGTGTAATGCCACAAACTATTCTGTCGCAGATGAGTTTGCCAGTAAGCTCGCCAAAATTGCAGCTCTTAGTTTTTGTTTTCAAATCGCTGAAGAAAGATTCAGTGCTCTCACCCTCTCTCTGATTTCTTGAATGAAATTTGTGCTGCTCCAGTGTTCTGTTGCACCTGGAGTTACAAAGTTCACAGAATTTCCGCTTCAAACAATCCGGATCCTCCCTTGACTCTGCTGGTGTAGTTATGACTCAATTCTCATCCCGCACAGCAGCAGCATAAACAAAGAAGCGCTCCCACTCAATGGCGTCCAGGCCCGCGATATTGAGAAAAATATAAGCTCTCTTTTTGGCAGGCTTGTAATGGTGTGCAGCAGCAATAAAAATTTTGTACTCCAGTTCAAAAATGCACCAGCTTTCTGCCACATTATTATTGAAAGCCACGGGTTTGGGTCCAAGGCGGGTGCGTTCAAACCGGTATGTGTAAATTGGGGACGCAGGAAGAGAGAGGAAAACATATTTTTAAGGGTGGCAGGTCCGCAATCCGTCTTCTGACACCAAGTAAATGCTTTCTCTATGGTAGTATTGTGATTAAACAAAATTAACAACTGAGGGAAGTCTCACATAATGGTTCTTTAGTGATACCAACTGCAGCCAAACGACTTACATGAACGAGAGCATCAGTGAGAGACGTCACACGCACCACAAACTTATACGGCAACTGTTACCGTACTTCCCCTGTGGCGCGAGCACAGCGTGGCATTTCCAATCATAGGCATTAATAAGTAAATGCCCTATCACTGAACGGTGTTTCGATGTCGCCGGCATTTTTGTGGAGTCAAGTCGGAGAGCCAAAATTGTCACTTAGTGTTCACTATCCTCCACTATCCCCATGCCCAATTCTTTTTTCTAGCTTCACTTACCTGGTTTAGCTCCTGAAGTAAATCTCATATACCTGAAATTCCTCTCCATCGTGCAATATCTGGGACACCAGACTAGCTTGTCAGGGGTGGCATTTTCAAAATTGTTTGCCTCCTGGACTTTGTCAATGAGGATTCCTGTTTACGCCTAGTACTTTGTCTGCCTGCCTGTAATGCCCCTTTTCCACTGGCTCGTTTTAGCCGGCGCGCCTCTGCACCACTCGGTTTTGCTCTACTCGGTACGGTAACTGTTGTGTTTCCACTGACCCCTCAATGGCTGAAGCTATGGCGACTGAAACCTCGCCTCCAGCCATGAGTGTAGAGCGCTGTGCTGCTATTAACGTTGCTGTGTTACATTGTCACATTAAAATAATCTGCGTGAAATGATAAAAAATAAATAAAAAACAAAAACATAAACACTAATAACATTTGTATTAATGTTATGATTCTGGCACGTCTGCTCTACCTTGTCTCCCTGGCTGCAATCAGCAGATTAGATGCACCTGGTGGCTGCTGCAGTGTAGTGCAATCTGTGGAATGCCAAGCACCTGTGTCTTCCCTGATATATACTGACTCTGACAAGCAGACGGTGCCAGATTTTTGAAAGCCATTGTGTGAATAGATATCCAGCGTTCCTTCCTGTCTGATCATTGTTCTTGACCTTGCCTTGCCTTTTTGGATTTATGCCTCTGCCTGCTCCCTGTCGGACTATTTGGATTTTGGTTGTCGACCTTGTTTCCTGCATCTGGTTTATGCCTCTGCTTGCCCCTTGCCTGACGCCTCTTGTTCCAATCGTTGACCCTGTTTCTGTCCTTGGATTATTGAGCCAGCCTAGCCCTCGGATTATTGAGCCTGGAGTCACTTCTTACCTGTGCTGTGGAGATCACCGCCTGCCGCCCACTGAGATTTCCCCTCTGGGTTTCAAGTTCCACTCAAGACAAAAGCAGGTTAGTGACTTTTCTGATCCCTGCAAAATCTGGAGAGACTACAAGTCACTAATCCCTCTTTCTTCCTCAGTGATTCCTGGAAGCTGTGAGGAGTGTTACCTGTGTGACGTTTTCCTGTGGCTGAATAAACCTTTTAAACTTTCAGTACTGTGTCTGGCTGAATCTTGGGTCCGCCTTTTTCTGATTCATAGCAATTAATGTAAATGCAAGAATGTCTTATTTATGTTTTTTAAGTCTAAAATGATCCACTGGGATAGTTACCTTGACCACAGCCCACCCAGAACTTATAAAATAAGGCTCAGAGGTTCTGATGTGATGGGGCTGTGGCAGGAGGAGCAGAGAGGACATACAATGAAGTCTGGATGGTGAAGCTCCAAAGTTTGTCTGAAGAAGTTACAATTTTGGGCTTTATGAGGACGTTTTTGTTTCAGCCATGGCAATAACGACCACAAGGACTTTAAAGAGCAGTTAGTTTTAGGCCGGGTATTGCATATTTGTGCTCCGCGGATTCACCGGGGCTTTTCTCCCGTTTTATCTGAGGCAGGCAGTCTGATTACGGGCAGCTGCTCTCTGCTTGCTCCCTCCTCCTGCAGACGCTGGTTCGCTAAAGGACCGTAAATAAATTTCCGAACCAAACACGTTGTTTTATGGCGGTTTTCTTTTGTGTGTTTTCGGGGAAATGTTTGTGCCTCTGAACAGCTGATTTTATGTGTGATCCGCACTGTCTCAACCAAACCTTCTTATTTCTCCTCCTCCCACGGCCAATCAGTGAAAAACAGTCTGGTCATGTCACATGTAATCCCTACTCAGCCCCGGTCGTACCTGCTCAGGAGTGTGGAAGCATAAAACTGTGTATGATTAGATTAAAAAGTGTTATTATTGTTTTTGCCATTATAAGATGAATTCTGTGAAGAATTGTTCACTCTTTGTAAGACATGCAAGCCTTCTGATAATAGATTACATTAGGGAAAAGGTCTTGGCAAGAGGAAAGACTAATGGTCTTGTTAGTGCAGTTCAGCCAGGAAATCTCATGACTGCAACCAGGTCACTGTGACATTGGAATTCAGCATCCAGATAAGCGATGAAATTGTTATTGTAAACTGTCACGTAGGCCAACTTGATGTTTTCCAAATGTTGGGCTGACGTAGAGAGAAGTAATGTTGTAGGTGCCAAGAAGTGTTATGTAAACGAGAATGATGATGTCAATTGGTCAAGATGCAATACAATACACACCAATGCTTTTTATCTGTATAAAAACCGCCCTTTAAGGACTGAAGGAGGGAGACTTCTGGAATTTTTGATGAAGATGATTCTGTGCGCTTTTTGAAGAATGAAAGTTCCCCCCCCGTGGGGACTGCTTGAGAGAAAGATTTCTGAGTTCTGTTTTAATTATTTTAGCTCAGTGATAAGACTGCCTGCTCCTAAATATTGGTGACCCCGACGTGATTCAATCTACAGGGAGAGGTTTGCAGTTTCCCCCCTCCGGAGAGGAGCCTGGGCAGCTTTCTTGTCTCTTTTCTTGTTGAAAGAATTTCAGCTGCCTGGACCCTCAACTGAGGGGGTGTAGATAGAGACTTTGGTCTCTCTTTTTTTCTCTCTTCTCACAGTCTCCACGGTTTCCTGCATGCAGGAAGACTGCCAAAAAACATAAAGTTGGAATTGGCTAAAGGCAGTCTTAAAAAGAGTAGTGCGCACCCCCGACTTTATCGTGGTGCCAAGGCAAACATAAGTCTTTATATAGTACTTGGTGAAATACTGAAACCTCTCCGAGAATTAAGCCTTCTTGTGTAAGAGACACCTAATTTATATATATATATATATAAAAAACTTGTAAGAGAAGGTACGTAAGAGACCTTGAGATAAAAATAGCCGGTGGATTTAAGTTGAGGTAAGAGAGTGCCTGGAGGGCAAAAAAGCACTGGAAAAGGCCACAGATGTTGAAATTTTACATGTACACAATTTGGAGGTTACAATGTTGATTGCAGCGTTTTTTTTTTTCATTTGAGATCTCTATGGTGAGCAGTGGTGATCTGTGTTCTGCAGAAGTAGTAATGTGATCTTGTTAAAAAGATTAAATTGAGTTAAGCAAACAATTAACTTGTGAGCTTACACAAAGTAAGAGAATTGATCAATTGGGACATCAACAATACTATAAATTAAGTTTGAACTCCCTGGGGAAGAACATCAGGTGAGAGTATGAGAGTGTGAAGAACGTATGAAGTTGGAGGGGTTTATGAATGGCTTTGATCAGCGCTGATTGAGTGAAAGGCAGTATGTCGACTGGTATTTTGTGTGTGATGCATGAAAAGCGTATGAAAACGTGCATGTGTTGGCCATACTGAATGTGTGCATTGCTTTCGGGGTTCCATTGTTCTGTTCAGAATGATAACTGTGAATGTCTAAATTAAGTGTGTTTTCCTTTTTCTTCGATCTGTTTGGTGATTTTTAGATGCTTCAGTTACCAAATGTCCTATGTTGAATTTATGAGTCAACATCAGCCACTAAGACAAGACAACATTTTTATTAAACAGTGAGACCCCTTCTAGTAAACTTTTAAATCCAGGTGTTACATCTTGGACTGGTTTGATCACACGTTTTGCCAAAGTGTTATTGGATACAAAACAAAAGAGAGAAGGAAAAGAGATTTCCAGCTTGGCAACACACACACACACACATTGGGAGACATTAAAGCAGTTTGGGCACAGTGTCTTGGGACTCCAACCATGGAGAACATTTTGAAACAAAACTATGCTTGGATGCTTCATCGAGCAGATGGAGTTGAATTCAATGCATTTCGAAACGTGCTCTGGAGAGAACTGCGAGCAGAATACCCAGTAAGGGTATACCCCAGCGCACTGAAATGGGAACCACTGGGTGACAACGAGAACCCAGCAACATACATCTCTAAACAATTGGAGAGATGGAAACAGGATGCAGAACAGGACATTGACAAGAGTCCTCTACTCACAACCATATTTCGGAATACCATTGTAGAGAGTAAACCAGCCCCTTTGCGGAGCAGACTCGAAGATGTTGTTGGTCTGACATCAATGCCACACAAGGAGTTTATAGATCATGTGGTACACAACGTCGGAAAATACAGAAAAAAGGAGGAAAAACTAGATGAACAAGACAAAAATATACAAAGAAAGTTGGCCTAACTGCAACTCGGAGAGCTCCAGGGAAAGGGTATAGCTAAAACACAAGCTGTAATGTTGAAAGGGGAAGAAGAACGCCCCAACGCCTCATCTACAACACCTACGGCACCTTTTTCTGGTGTGGTGCATTCATCACAGGTGGGTCCTCCAAACTTTCCAACAACTCATCCAGTAGTAAGTGTCTACCCTACGGCGTGGGATTCACGACCATTTGGAGCACGAGGAAGACAGCAAAGAGGATCCCGGTGGGCAAACGGGACGATATGCTGCACCCGGAATACCTGGGAGATGCTGGACATGTAATGAACCTGGAGATCGTGCTGAACAATGTTTCCAAAGGCAGCATCCATACATGGGGCGAGCACGTGGCAGGGCCAGGCCGGGTCCTCCCAGAGGTCCAACTAACACGCCAAATTTTGGCTACTAGGGGTGCCCAGAGAGCTCTACAGGGGAGAATCAGTACCCAGTTGTAAGCATGGGTGATGAAAATGAGCCAATGCTAAACATTCAAATAGAAAATAAAGAAACACCAATGTTAGTTAATACAGGAGCAGCTTACACATGTGTGAGCCCAAACTATGCAACTCATCTCCCCATGTCTGATAAATTTGTATCGACGGTAGGGTTCTAAGGAACACGACAACTAATTCAAATGACAGCTCCTGTACGACTGGTAGCAGATGATGATGAAATAAAAATATCAATTTTAGTCTCTGATCAAACCCCAATTAATTTGTTGGGCAGAGATGCTCTGTGTAAATTGAAACAAAAAATTTGGTGTACCCCTCAAGGAGTATATGTTCAAAAAGAAGGTCTGGATCTCCAAATGTTCATGCAGGTGCATGAGGCAAAGGTTTATTGACTAGGAGACATTGACAGTCCAGTTGGAAATGTAATTTATGAGTGGGGCCAGTACATTCAACTCCAACTTCCAAAAGCTAAAAACCCTCGTTTGGACTACCATTGTACAATGTACTACGATTTTTCTAAAAGCAAAGAGTTTTGAGGGAAAATGGGACAGCGAAACACAGGGATTAAATGTCAACCTGGCAACCAAAGACATAATAAATGTGGAAACAAACCATTTCATTTCCAAATGGTATAACGTTCCAGAATCGGTGCCACACATAACCTTGTTTGTAAATAAAAATTTTCATGCAAAAGACTTTGGACCAATGATGAAAGTTGCAACCACAGCAAAATGGGAAGAAACAAACAATCCATTAATTTTCCAATAACAAGGATGCATTAATGATTAAGATTGTAAGCAAAACATTGATGAGGCATGTAGACTGGCAAAAGGAAAGGTGGTAAACATTTTCACAGACGTGTCAGGCACACCGCAAAGGTAATGACGTAGTGATAAGATGTAACAACGCAGCAGACGAAGCAGCAAAAATGGCATCCCAATGCCAGATGGCTATCTTGGCACCTGTAGTGTCATTGGTACCTTTGGTTACGCCAGAAGATACTGATTCAACAAGAAGCAAACAGCAGTGAGCGTGACCTCTGGGCAAGAAGAGGTGCAACAATGAGTGAAAATGGTTAGTGGAGATCGCAGGAAGGCCTACTGGTGGCCCCAGTGGCATTGTAAACAATGTTGATTTCAGAAGCACATGGAGCAGATCACTGTGACAGAACTAAGGTGTTTGAGAAATTGAGAAATCAAGGTTTTTGGTCCCCACACTCGCGAGCCATGGTAGATGAAAATCTCAGTCAATGTGACATATGTGCTCAAAATAATGTTCGCAAAGGCATAAAATCACCCATTGGACACATTCCAGTCCCTGAGGGACCATTCAAACATCTTTTGATAGATTTTGTAGACACGATCAAACCTGTTCAGGGTAAACGATACATGCTCGTAGATTGATCGTTTCAGTCGATGGGTTGAAGCCGTCCCATCAAAAACACTGGGATCAGATACCGTTATCAAATTCTTAACAAGAGAAGTGATTCCCAGATTTGGGATCCCCTCTAAAATAAGTTCGGAGAATGGCGCAGCATTTGTGCAGAAAACAGTCAGAGGTGTTTTGCAGCAGTTACGGATCAAACAAAGGTTTGGTGCAGTCTACCATCCCCAGAGCCAGGGAATGATTGAGAGAATAAATGGAACCTTGAAAGCTAAGCTGAACAAAATATGTGCTTCAACTAAGCTAAACTGGGTAGACGCTTTGCCGCTTGCACTAATAAGCTATCGCATGCAAATGCAAAGGAGCATGCATCTAACACTGCATGAAATGCTGACTGGCAGACCAATGCCTGTGCCTCAGTGGAGGCTACCATTCAAGGGACCAGCCCTTGACCAGTTGCAAACAGAGTTGAAAGCTTATATGGAACAACTAACTGCTATCCATAGAGCCATCTATTTGCAGGAAAAAGCTAAAAGTTCCAGTCCAGAGACAGTGGTGAACAAACCAGTGGAGCCTGGAGATCTGGTGTACGTGAAGGTGTACAGACGCAAGTGGCACAAACCAAGATGGGAAGGGCCGTGCAAGGTCAAAAGAACCACGTCAACGGCCGTTCAGTTAGAGGGAAGTGACACTTGGGATCATCTGACTTATTGCACAAAGATTTATAAAAAAAAGAAAGCAGAATTCAATTCTACGGAGAATGAACACAAGAGTTGCAATGATAGAAACTGATACAAATAAGTGTTCAACTATGGATGTTGACAGAGGTGGTGTACCAAGCAGCAGCAAAATTGGAAATGGCCTCTTACAATCTGCACCCGGCACTAAAAGACACACCATTGCAACGAGAAGCGCAGTCAAGCGCAGAGAGGAGCAGCAGCGTGAAAGAACGAGACCATCATCCCAAGGAGACGAACGGTGACCCAATGGCATCAGTTAAAGGCAAAAGATCCATCTCCAACAAAGATGAGTACAAAACAACTTATTATTACCCAGACCAGTACACACCACTGTCCTTGCCAGCAGAAGTAGAATTAGTAAACCATTTGAATGTTAAAAATAAGTCAACATCGAAAATTGGAAAACTTCGTAAGGTTAGACACGTGCATGCAGATTGGAAATGGAGAGCTAACATTACAGATACTGAATTCAAAACAGGGTTAGCAACAGAATATGAAGTGAACGTAAGCTGGGATGGAAGAAAATTATGTGGCAGAAATGTCAAAGAAAAGAATACAGAATATGGTGCAGATCAATGTTCAATTACAATAAACATGAGGGAGGACGGTTTTGACGTGGAAATGAGATTAGTCACCCATTGGAGTGAAGATAGTAATTATGGATACAACATATCATACAAAATCCAGACACAACCGCAGCAGTAAGAGGCGAAGGGGATTTGGAGCGTATAGTCGATACAGCGTTAAATGCTAAAGTAGAAATGATAGGAGGAAGGATCAGGTTATCTCACCCCAAGAAACGAGATAACTTGTTGGGTAGAAGCATAACTATACTAGATTAGGTTTCACAAATGACAAACGGCGAATGTGCAGTTGGTACAAGGATTACAATTATCAGATTACAGTAAAAAATCAGGAAAATGTAAAATGTGGTTTACAAGTTGTAACCCTTGCATAGACTGTGGAAATGGACGTGATAGCTCTTAGAATAGAGAAAACATATGAGTTGAGGCTAGAAGAAGCTACGAATGATGGTATAGTAGAGTCAATTATGTTTTGGAAAGTTCCAGACAAAGAAAGCGTATTAATTGAAAACAAGTATTTGGCCAAATTTCAGATGTCTACGCCTTACAGTTCGGGCTATCTCACGTTTGGGGGCGTGGCTAAGTGGTTAGGCCATGTCCACTGATGACGACATTAAGGATCAAGAATTTTCGTTGGGGGACAATTTTGGGTGAAGTTTGGTGACATTTGGGGTATGGCAAAGTCCCCGTATTGCCCCGCAATGACCAAACGGAATAAAGAACTAGAAACCTGCAAGCAGCTTTGAAGGCCCTCGCACCCCTCAGCACAACTCGGGCTGTTGAGCGACCGCAGTAGCCTGGCATCGCCTCCTACACGCCACATACGATGACACCGCGTCACTTCAACACGTCGCCAGTAGGTGGCCCTTTGAGCAACATGTCATATTATCTTCGGTCATGCAGAGTTTCAGTCTGGCAAAAAGCATTCAAAATTTCGAGTAAATCTGACCTTTCAGATGGAAGCTGCACTCACTTGTTTGTTTGTGGGTGGGGCTAGAGTGATGTAATGTATTGACTGTGTCAACATGTCCAGCATTGATACATGATGTATAGGAAGTTTGAAGTGGATCCGATCGGGCATGAGGGAGCTAGAGCACTTGAAGTGTCATAGGGGGCGCCGTTGAGGTAAATTCATATGTAATGTAATAGAGCTGTTTAGGGGCTTAGATGATGGCAGGATGTGACCATTGAATATTGTTTGGGGCCAGATGTGGATCAATACCAGAAAGTTTTGTGTGTCTGCGACTTTCCTAGTAAGAGCTATAACAATTGCAATTTTTTTGGCGAGTCGTCAAACTTTGAGGCCTGGCTCCGCCCCCTCAGCATGCTCAAAAAGTCACAATTTTGATAACTTTAGATCCCCCATCCCTTCTGCGCAAACTGACCAAATTTCAAGGCGATCATTCAAAATCTGTAAGAGGAGTTCGATCAAATACGGAGGCTATAAACGACAAAAATGGGGTCAAAATTAAAAACTCAATTCAAGATGGGCGACTTCCTGTTTATTAAAGGACGTGGGTGCAAGAGAGTTTTAGCTAAGTCTTGGGGAGTTCTACAAGTGTTCCAAATTTCATAACTGTTGGATAAACTAAGGTCAATGCGGAGGCTTTTTTGAAAATTTCAGGGGGGCGATGTTGAGCCATTGTTATTGCGAATTTCGTGAAACACTTAAAATACGTAAATTTTCACCACGACTGATGGCTCCGCCAAATTTGCTGAGTTTTTGAATATGTTAAAGCCGCGAAAAAGGCGATTCATTTCTTGCCTGAATAATAATAATAATAACTAGAAACCTGCAAGCAGCTTTGAAGGCCCTCGCACCCCTCAGCGCAACTCGGGCTGTTGAGCGACTGCGGGAGCCTGGCATCGCCTCATACACGCCGCATACGATGACACCGCGTCACTTCAACACGTTGTCACTAGGTGGTACTGTGAGCAACATGTCATATGATCTTCGGTCATGCAGAGTTTCGGTCTGGCCAAAAGCGTTCAAAATTTAAAGTAAATCGGACCTTCTAGAAGGACGCTGCATTCGCTTGTTTGTTTGTGGGCGGGGCTAAAAGAACATCATCAATTGACTGTGTCAACATGTCCATCATTAAGTCATGATCATGTATTATACATTTCAAGTGTATCCGATGATGTATGAGGGAGATATAGCCCTTGAAGTGTCCTAGGGGACGCTATTGATCCAAATTTAAATGTAATCCAATAGAGCTGTTTGGGGGCTGACAAAGATCAAGAATATTCAGTTTGGAGTGAATCGGACCTTCCATCTGGAAGCTACAGTCATTTGTTTATTAGTGGGCGGGGCTAGAGTGATGTAATGTATTGACTGTGTCAACATGTCCAGCATTGATACATGATGATGTACAGGAAGTTTGAAGTGGATCCGATCGGGCATGAGGGAGCTAGAGCACTTGAAGTGTCGTACGGGGCGCTGTTGAGCCAAATTCATATGTAATCTAATAGAGCTGTTTAGGGGCTGACAAGGATCAACCATATTGAGTTTGGAGTAAATCGGACCCTGCATGTGTAATTTAGAGGCAAACGTATCGCCATGGCGTCACATCAGATTTCGCCACGCCATCACGGTCACACCCTCCAGCCAAACCTGTCAGTACTGGAGATGAAGTTAGACCATCGTGTTATCTGTCATTGGAGACAGTTTCATGTTGATTAGTTGAAGGAGATCAAATATGGCCCACACTAAGTGAAACATGACACTTCCTGTTCTGAGGGGGCGGGGCTTCGATGATGTCAGCATCTGATCAGTCAATATTGTTCAGGGCCAGAGATAGATCAATCCCAGAAGGTTTAATTTGTCTGTGACTTTCTTTGTAGAAACTATAAGGGTTTTGTGTTTCATGGCAAGAAGTCAGATTTTGAGGCTTAGCCACGCCCACATACTTTCATGTAGCAAAAAGCTTTTGATAACTTTTGATCCCCAGTGCCTTAAGACCATACTGATTGATTTCGATTTCTGTAAGTCAAAAGCTGTAGGAGGAGTTCGCTCAGATTCCACGTGTGTAAATGAGACAAAATGGCGGCTTTGATCCAAAATGGCCGACTTCCTGTGGGGTTTGGACAATGGGTCCAAGAGACTTTTTTGTAGGTCCTGAGAAGGTAAATAAGTGTACTGAATTTCATACACCTCGGCCACAGCATGGCTTGGGGCTGGTTGTTTTAGTGCTCCTAGAGGGGGCTGTTGAGCAATTAGGCCACGCCCACCAATTTTATCACTGGAAATCTTTAGGGGGCTGGACCAGTATCAATCCTATTGAGTTTGGTGGCGATCGGCTTAGAAATGTGGAAATAACAGGCAAACGTAAGGCCATGGCGTGACGTCTGTCATCGCCACGCCGCCATGGCCACACCCTCCTGCCTAAAGTCTCTGTGTTCCAAACCAACTTAGACCATCTTGTTATCTGTCACTAGGGACAGTTTCGTGTTGATTAGGTAACAGGGGTGAAATTTGGACCTTTCATAGTAAAACATGGTACTTCCTGTTCTCAGGGGGCGGGGCTTAGATGATGGCAGGATGTGACCATTGAATATTGTTTGGGGCCAGATGTGGATCAATACCCGAAAGTTTTGTGTGTCTGCGACTTTCCTAGTAAGAGCTATAACAATTTCAATTTTTTTGGCGAGTCGTCAAACTTTGGGGCCTGGCTCCGCCCCCTCAGCATGCTCAAAAACTCACAATTTTGATAACTTTAGATCCCCCATCCCTTCTGAGCAAGCTGACCAAATTTCAAGGCGATCAATCAAAATCTCTAGGAGGAGTTCGATCAAATACGGAGTCTATAAACGGCAAAAATGGGGTGAAAATCCAAACTTCAATCCAAGATGGCCGACTTCCTGTTTCTTGTAGGACGTGGGTGCAAGAGAGTTTTAGGTAGTTCTTGGGGAGTTCTACAAGTGTTCCAAATTTCATAACTGTACGATAAACTAAGGTCAATGCGGAGGCTTTATTGAAAATTTCAGGGGGGGCACTGTTGAGCCATTTATATTGCGACTTTCGTGAAACCCTTAAAATACGTAAATTTTCACCACGACTGATGGCTCCGCCAAATTTGCTGACTTTTTGAATATGTTAAAGCCGCGAAAAAGGCGATTCATTTCTTGCCTGAATAATAATAATAATAATAATAATAATAATAATAATAATAATAATAATAAACGTTTGAATTACAATAGGCCTTCGCAGCTGCTTTGCTGCTCGGGCCTAACTAGAAACCTGCAAGCAGCTTTGAAGGCCCTCGCACCCCTCAGCGCAACTCGGGATGTTGAGCGACCGCAGGAGCCTGGCATCGCCTCATACACGCCACATACGATGACACCGCTTCACTTCAACACGTTGTCACTAAGTGGTACTGTGAGCAACATGTCATATGATTTTCGGTCATGCAGAGTTTCGGTCTGGCAAAAAGAATTCAAACTTTCGAATAAATCGGACCTTCCAGAAGGACGCTGCATTCGCTTGTTTGTTTGTGGGAGGGGCTAAAGCAACATCATCAATTGACTGTGTCAAAATGTTCATCATTAACTGATGATCATGTATACTACATTTCAAGTGGATCCGATGATGAATGAGGGAGATATAGCCCTTGAAGTGTCCTAGGGGGCGCTATTGATCCAAATTTAAATGTAACCCAGTAGAGCTGTTTAGGGGGTGAGAAACATCAAGCATATTCAGTTTGGAGTGAATTGGACCTTCCATATGGAAGCTACAGTCATGTGTTTATTAGTGGGCGGGGCTAGAGTGATGTAATGTATTGACTGTGTCAACATGTCCAGCTTTGATACATGATGATGTACAGTAAGTTTGAAGTGGATCCGATCGGGCATGAGGGAGCTAGAGCACTTGAAGTGTCGTAGGGGGCGCCGTTGAGCCAAATTCATATGTAATCTAATAGAGCTGTTTAGGGGCTGACAAGGATCAACCATATTGAGTTTGGAGTAAATGGGACCCTGCATGTGTAATTTAGAGGCAAACGTATCGCCATGGCGTCACATCAAATTTCACCACGCCGCCACGGCCACACCCTCCAGCCAAACCTGTCAGTACTGGAGATGAAGTTAGACCATCGTATTATCTGTCATTGGAGACAGTTTCATGTTGATTAGTTGAAGGAGATCAAATATGGCCCACACTAAGTGAAACATGACACTTCCTGTTCTGAGGGGGCGGGGCTTCGATGATGTAAGCATCTGATCAGTGAATATTGTTCAGGGCTGTAGGAGGAGTTCGCTCAGATATGCGGGTTAGAAACGGCCAAAACAGGGTCAAAATGGCAACTTTAATCCAAGATGGCCGACTTCCTGTGGTGTTTGGACCAATGCTCCAAGAGACTTTTTTGTAGGTCCTGAGAAGATACATTTGCGTCACTTCAACACGTCGGCAGTAGGTGGCACTTTGAGCAACATGTCATATTGTCTTCGGTCATGCAGAGTTTCGGTCTGGCAAAAAGCATTAAAAATTTCGAGTAAATCTGACCTTCCAGATGGAAGCTGCACTCACTTGTTTTTTTGTGGGTGGGGCTAAAACAACATCATCAATTGACTGTGTCAACATGTCCATCATTAAGTCATGATCATGTATACTACATTTCAAGTGGATCCGATGATGTATGAGGGAGATATAGACCTTGAAGTGTCCTAGGGGGTGCTATTGATCCAAATTTAAATGTAATCCAATAGAGCTGTTTGGGGGCTGACAAAGATCAAGAATATTCAGTTTGGAGTGAATCGGACCATGCATGTGTAATTTAGAGGCAAACGTATGGCCGTGGCGTGACAACATAATACGCCACGCCATCATAGCCACACTCTCCAGCTAAAGCAGTAAGTACTGGTGACTGTCTAAGACCATCATGTTATCTGTTACTTGGGACAGTTTCACATTGATTAGGTGAAGAACATCAAACATTGACTCTGTACAGGAAAACGTGATAGTTCCTGTTCTCAGGGGGCGTGGCTTCGATGATGTCAGCATCTGATCAGTGAATATTGTTTAGGCCTAGAGGCCGATCAATCCCAGAAGGTTTCATTTGTCTGTGACTTTCCTTGTAGGAGCTATATCAATTTAGTGTTTTATGGCGAGAAGTCATATTTTGAGGCGTGGCCACGCCCACACGCTTTCATGTATGAAAAAGCTTTTGATAACTTTTGATCCCCAATCCCTTAAGAGTATAGTGAGTGATTTTCAAGTCTCTAAGTAAAAAGCTGTAGGAGGAGTTTGCTCAGATATGCGGGTTAGAAACGGCCAAAACAGACTCAAAATGGCAACTTTAATCCAAGATGGCCGACTTCCTGTGGTGTTTGGACCAATGCTCCATGAGACTTTTTTGTAGGTCCTGCGACTTTACATATGTGTACCAAATTTCAGAATCCTCTGTCATAGCATGGCTTTGGGCTGTTTTTTTTTTATTTTCTAGGGGGCCACGCCCACCAATTTTATCACTGGAAATCTTTAGGGGGCTGGACCAGTATCAATCATATGAGTTTGGTGGCTATTGGCTAAGAAATGTGAAAATCACAGGCAAACGTAAGGTCATGGCGTGACGTCTGTCCTCGCCACGCCGCCATGGCCACACACCTACAAAAAAGTCTCTTGGACCCATTTTCCAAACCCCACAGGAAGTCGGCCATTTTGGATCAAAGCCGCCATTTTGTCTCATTTACACAAGTCAAATCTGAGCGAACTCCTCCTACAGCTTTTGACTTACAGAAATCGAAATCAATGAGTATAGTCTTAATGCACTGGAGATCAAAAGTTATCAAAAGCTTTTTGCTACATTAAAGTATGTGGGCGTGGCTAAGCCTCAAAATCTGACTTCTCGCCATGAAACACAAAACTCTTATAGTTTCTACAAAGAAAGTCACAGACACATGAAACCTTTTGGGATTGATCTACCTCTGGCCCTGAACAATATTCACTGATCAGATGCTGACATCATCGAAGCCCCGCCCCCTCAGAACAGGAAGTGTCATGTTTCACTTAGTGTGGGCCATATTTGATCTCCTTCAACTAATCAACATGAAAGTGTCTCCAATGACAGATAACACGCTGGTCTAACCTCATCTCCAGTACTGACAGGTTTGGCTGGAGGGTGTGGCGGTGTGGCGAAATCTGATGTGACGCCATGGCGAAACGTTTGCCTCTAAATTACACATGCAGGGTCCGATTTACTCCAAACTCAATATGGTTGATCCTTGTCAGTCCCTAAACACCTCTATTAGATTACATATGAATTTGGCTCAATGGCGCCCCCTACGACACTTCAAGTGCTCTAGCTCCCTCATGCCTGATCGGATCCACTTCAAACTTACTGTACATCATCATGTATCAAAGCTGGACATGTTGACACAGTCAAAACATTACATCACTCTAGCCCCGCCCACTAATAAACAAATGACTGTAGCTTCCATATGGAAGGTCCGATTCACTCCAAACTGAATATGCTTGATCTTTGTCAGCCCCCAAACAGCTCTATTGGATTACATTTAAATTTGGATCAATAGCGCCCCCTAGGACACTTCAAGGGCTATATCTCCCTCATTCATCATCGGATCCACTTGAAATGTAGTATACATGATCATGAGTTAATGATGGACATTTTGAAACTGTCAATTGATGATGTTCTTTTAGCCCCGCCCACAAACAAACAAGCGACTGCAGCGTCCTTCTGGAATGTCCGATTTACTGGACTTTTTGAATGCTTTTGCCAGACCGAAACTCTGCATGACCGAAGATCATATGACATGTTGCTCACAGTACCACTTAGTGACGACGTGTTGAAGTGAAACGGTGTCATCGTCGGTGTCGTGTATGAGGTGATGCCAGGCTCCTGCGGTCGCTCAACAGCCCGAGTTGCGCTGAGGGGTGCGAGGGCCTTCAAAGCTGCTTGCAGGTTTCTAGTTAGGCCCGAGCAAGAAAACTGCAAGGGCCTATTGTAATTGCTATGTTTCTTATTATTTATTATTATTCCGGAGACTTTTGGCGGGCCAATATGGGGACTTTGCAAAGCCCCTAGATCTTTTTCCTTCCTTTCCTTCCTTCTCCTTCCTTTCCTTTTCCTTTTCCTTTTTTTTTTTTTTTAGATGCACACGCTTTTACCCAAAATTGTCCCCCGACTAAAATTTTTGATCCTTAATGTCGTCGTCACTGGGCGTGGCCAAACCACTTAGCCACGCCCCCTAACGTGAGATAGCCCGAACCATAAGTCGTAGAGATCTGAAATTCGACACAATGCTAGAACTCCTCAAAACAAGAAAAAAAGTCTCTTGGGGGTATGCCCTAAAATGCACAGGAAGTCGGCCATTTTGGGTCAAAGGCCAATTTGTGCCCGTTTTTCACTTTTACTCACCTCGAACTTTAACGAACTCCTCCTAGGGATTTTGACCTATCGACTTCATATTTGGTCTACATGCTAATAAGGCAAGGGGGATTAAAAGTTATCAAAATCCTGAGTTTTCGGCCATGTTTAGGGGGCGTGGCCGGGGCACAAACTTGGCGTTCGCGCCGAAAGTGAAACATTGCAATAACGTTCCCAAAAAAAATACAAATCACACCAAAGTTGGCATGAAGGAGGGCCTTCGTCTTCCCGACGATCCTATGGGGTAATATGCTGACATCATCAAAGCCACGCCCCCTCAGAACCGGAAGTCACTTTTTTCACTTGGAAAGGTGCCTCTATGACCTACTTAACACAATCAACTTGAAAGTGTGTCAGAAGACAGATAACTAGCGGGTCTAACTTCGTTTGAAGCACAGTGACTTTTCATAAAATGCCGTGGCTATGGCAGCGCGGCGAAGTCAGACGTCACGCCATGGCCATACATTTGCCTTTAATTTTCCCATACATCATCTGAGCTGCACCAAATTCCATGTTATTGAACCTAGTCCAGTCCCCAACAGAGATCTGATGACATATTCGGTGGGCGTGGCCTAATTCGTACACAGAGCCCCCTAGAATATTTAAGAAAATCAGCCCCAAGCCATGCTATGACCGAGGATTCTGAAATTTGGTACACTTATGTATCTTCTTGGGACCTACAAAAAAGTCTCTTGGAGCATTGGTCCAAACACCACAGGAAGTTGGCCATCTTGGATTAACGTTGCCATTTTGACCCTGTTTTGGCCGTTTCTAACCCGCATATCTGAGCAAACTCCTCCTACAGCTTTTGACTTAGAGACTTCAAAATCACTCAGTATACTCTTAAGGGATTGGGGATCAAAAGTTATCAAAATCTTTTTCATACATGACAGCGTGTGGGCGTGGCCACGCCTCAAAATATGACTTCTCGCCATAAAACACTAAATTGATATAGCTCCTACAAGGAAAGTCACAGACAAATGAAACCTTCTGGGATTGATCTGCCTTTAGGCCTCAACAATATTCACTGATCAGATACTGACATCATTGATGCCCCGCCTCCTCAGAACAGGAAGTATCACGTTTTCCTTTACAGACTCAATGTTTGATGTTCTTCACCTAATCAATGTGAAACTGTCCCAAGTAACAGATAACATGATGCTCTTAGACAGTCGACAGTACTTACTGCTTTAGCTGGAGGGTGTGAATATGATGGCGTGGCGAATTCTGATGTCACGCCACGGGCATACGTTTGGATCTAAATTACACATGCATGGTCCGATTCACTCAAAACTGAATATGCTTGATCTTTGTCAGCCCCCAAACAGCTCTATTGGATTACATTTAAATTTGGATCAACAGCGCCCCCAAGGACACTTCAAGGGCTATATCTCCCTCATACATCCTCGGATCCATTTCAAATGTAGTATACATGATCATGACTTAATGATGGACATGTTGACACAGTCAATTGATGATGTCGTTTTAGCCCCACCCACAAACAAACAAGTGAGTGCAGCTTCCATCTGGAAGGTCCGATTTACTCCAAATTTTGAATGCTTTTTGCCAGACTGAAACTCTGCATGACCGAAGATCATATGACATGTTGCTCAAAGTGCCACCTACTGGCGACGTGTTGAAGTGACGTGGTGTCATCGTTGGTGGCGTGTATGAGGTGATGCCAGGCTCCTGCGGTCGCTCAACAGCCTGAGTTGCACTGAGGGGTGCGAGGGCCTTCAAAGCTGCTTGCAGGTTTCTAGTTTATTTTTGGATTTTTCAATCGCATTTTCCATTAATATTTTTAATTCTCGCTTCCAAATCTTTTGATATTTTGATTCCTATACTTGACTTCTTCTGTTACAGGGATGTTCGATATTGATGTATAGGGGCAGCCATGGATACTAACAAGTTCACATTTTTCCAGTCTACATTTTGTAATGCAACAGAGATTTGCTCTTTGTTTAAGGAACAAGGTTGTATTGTCTACTAATTCGATAACAACCAACTTCTGTCCATTTACGTCCAATCACTCAACACATGATTGCTAACATTTCCGCAACCGTAATGAACAGGAGAGGTATACCACAGCATACTCAGTCACAAACTTAATTTGGAGCTTCTTAATAATCATTGTTAATTTATCTAACAATTTCTTATTTTTTTTGTTCATTTTTTAACCCGTAAAGATTTACCAGAATTAAGAAAACATTTCCAGGTTTCAATACACATGTAATCCAATGTCCACCATCGTGTCTTTCATGAGTCACAACCTCACCTGGACATCTGTTTAAACATATGACTGTTCCTGCTGTTCTATTAGTCAGTCATTTTCTGCCGCTTATTCCATAGTGGTGCCTATCTCCATGGCTAAATAGGATTTTATGTCCCCACAGCTGAGTCCAGAATTTAACATCCGGATTCTGCTTCTCCTGGTCCCTCAACAATGCCTTTACCTGAGATGTAGCTGTATGGACTTCTGAAACCCGCCGCTTTGCCCTCCTTCCTTGCCTGCTCAATCCGTGGTCACATCGCCTGTCTCGCCAGCCAGACCTCCCTCGTCAGATCCCCTGCGAAGCGGATTCCTTCTGCTTTACACACCTCTCTCTTCAGGTCGGGTGCGATTTGGCATAGAAGTTTGACGATGTCTGCCCTTATATTTTTGTTGGCTGCTTCTTTTTTCCTCTTGATACAAAGGCACCATCTCCTCTTGTATCTTCAACTCATGGCTACGATCTTTCATGGACATTTTTTCTTTTTTTAAAAGTTCTACTTGTTTTTCCAGAGAGTTTACTTTTGTTTTACATTCTTTTATCTCCTCTGAATTAAGCTGCATTGACCTGGCAGTAGTGGCTAGCATAGTGCTATGCTGTCTCAGCTGCATGTGTATTTCTTTCATACGGTTGTCCACCCGTTTTCCGGGTGAATCGATGGAATTTAAAATCACATCTGTAGTTACCTTACTTGCTTCATCTGAGGAGGTGCTTTTGATGTTTTGTCTAATTGTTTTTTTCTGGAGTACTAGCCGGTGTCTCATTATCTCTGTTTTGTTTGAAGTTAGCCGTAGCTTCCATTGGTGTAGAATAACTATGTACACCATGGTTTTCCTGCTTAAAAGTGAGACTTTGTAGCTGGGGATTTCTTCGTCTTGTTCGTTTTTTTGTGGTTGAGTAATCAGATTCTAGCATTTAAAAGGTGGAATTTCCTCATTAAAAGTTTCCTCGGGACTGAGCTTGCCGAGCCAAGCAGACCGACTGATTAGTACGCCATCTTCCCCCGGAAGCCCCTAATAGCTACTGGTAGCATAAGTGTTGCTGTTTGACCATCATTTGTTTACATGTTTTTATAGATGCTCATTTGACTTGATGATTGACCCCAGCCAAGCTCATGTACGTTGCACTGCTCCAGCTCAAAATGTCGTAAAGAAAGTTTAACCTGATGTGTAACTCAAATCGATGTATCTGTGTTTAATTAAACTGTGGCTATCCTCAAGGACCTGAATGTGTGACACAAAAAAAAGAATTTTGGAACTGAAACTGAATTTCAGACCTGAAAGTGAAAGTAGTCAAACTGAATTTTTAATACAACAAAATACATTTTAAAAGCAAATGAATGCAGTTTCAAACAATTAAATTCAGTTTCAATTTTGTGAAATTCATTTTCAAACCAATGCATTTAATTTCAAATTAGGCAAATACAGATTCATTCTGAGCAATTCAAATTCAGTTTCTGATGGAACAAGTTTCTTCCCATGCTTCTGTTTGATTCCGGTACAGGAGTGGCTTAGGACAAGAAATGTGACAGTTGTAGCCCCTGTCTTAGATACGACTGTGTATGGTGGCTCTTGAAGCTCTGACTAGAGCTGCAGTCCACACCTTCTGAATCTCCCCAAACTCTTAAAAGGACTTTCATCTAACTTCCCACTAAGAATGCTTTGATACAGTAATATTTGAACTGCTTCTTTAGCAATGAACTTTTGTTACAGTCCTTAACCTTGTAAACCCTGAACCATGAAATAATTATCAGAAAATTCAAGTTTTTTGAAACTGGTATGTTTATTAAACATTCTGACAAAATAAATTCTCACACCACTCTCCATTTCTGCATTATTTGCTGTTATTTCAGTTTTTAACGTAATGTTCTCTCTCTTTTCTCTTCCTAGAAGCTACACCTGGCCTGACTCTGTGTTTACCTGTGACACTTTTCTGGAGAAGGACATTGTCCAAGCTTCTGCTGGCAACAACTTAAGGCTCACCTTCTACCGATGATCCACTTGACCCTGTCTTTCAGTGTTTAACCCCTTTTCTCTTCTAGATATAGCAATTGACTGAGCTTTTCCTGTAACTAATTATACAGGTCCTTCTCAAAATATTAGCATATTGTGATAAAGTTCATTATTTTCCATAATGCCGATTCCAGACCTTGGGGGACCTGCGGAAGCAGTGGACTGAGTCTGGAGTAGAAACATCCAGAGCCACCGTGCACAGGCGTGTGCAGGAAATGGGCTACAGGTGCCGCATTCCCCAGGTCAAGCCACTTTTGAACCAGAAACAGCGGCAGAAGCGCCTGACCTGGGCTACAGAGAAGCAGCACTGGACTGTTGCTCAGTGGTCCAAAGTACTTTTTTCGGATGAAAGCAAATTCTGCATGTCATTCGGAAATCAAGGTGCCAGAGTCTGGAGGAAGACTGGGGAGAAGGAAATGCCATATGCCAGAAGTCCAGTGTCAAGTATCCACAGTCAGTGATGGTCTGGGATGCCGTGTCAGCTGCTGGTGTTGGTCCACTGTGTTTTATCAAGGGCAGGGTCAATGCAGCTAGCTATCAGGAGATTTTGGAGCACTTCATGCTTCCATCTGCTGAAAAGCTTTATGGAGATGAAGATTTCATTTTTCAGCACGACCTGGCACCTGCTCACAGTGCCACAACCACTGGTAAATGGTTTACTGACCATGGTATCACTGTGCTCAATTGGCATGCCAACTCTCCTGACCTGAACCCCATAGAGAATCTGTGGGATATTGTGAAGAGAACGTTGAGAGACTCAAGACCCAACACTCTGGATGAGCTAAAGGCCTCTATTGAAGCATCCTGGGCCTCCGTAAGACCTCAGCAGTGCCACAGGCTGATTGCCTCCATGCCACGCCGCATTGAAGCAGTCATTTCTGCAAAAGGATTCCCGACCACGTATTGAGTGCATAACTGTACATGATTATTTGAAGGTTGACGTTTTTTGTATTAAAAACACTTTTCTTTTATTGGTCGGATGAAATATGCTAATTTTGTGGGATAGGAAGTTTGGGTTTTCATGAGCTGTATGCCAAAATCATCCGTATTAAGACAATAAAAGACCTGAAATATTTCAGTTAGTGTGGAATGAATCTAAAATATATGAATGTTAAATTTTCATCATGACGTTATGGAAAATAATTAACTTTATCACAATATGCTAATATTTTGAGAAGGACCTGTATGTGCTCTCTTTCAGACTTGAAAACTGGCTCAAAGTTTATCTGATCTTTCTTTCTACATGAAATGACTAAAGGAGCTACATCCACTAACATTTACTTTTCCTTCCCATAGAAAGTACTCCTGGATCATTGCTTCTGTATTCTTTGTGTGTTTCTGCTCTGTCCTCCCAAAACCCCAGTCAGTCGTGGCAGATGGCTGCTCACACTGAGCCTGGTTGTGCTGGAGGTTTCTTCCTGTTAAAAGGGAGTTTTTCCATTCCACTGTCGCTACATGCATGCTCAGTATGAAGGATTGCTGCAAAGTCAACGCCAGTGACTGTCCACTGTCTCTACATGCTCATCCAGGAGGAGTGAATGCTACAAATCTCTGACTCGATGCAATCTGCTGGGTTTCCTTAGATAGAAAAACTTTTTATCCAATTTGAATAAATAACTGAATCTGACTGCATTTTTCAATGGTTAGGATTAATTGGAATGTATGTACCTGACCTTTGAGAAGTGCCTTGAGACAACATGTGTCGTGAATTGGCGCTATATAAATAAACTGAATTGAATGGAATTGAAAAAAAAATAAAAAATAAAAAAATATAACTTTGCATATTTGAGTTTTAATTTGTATCATTTGTAATACATTAAGCATTTTGGTGCAGTTTATTATTCACAATTACTTTTTTCTTAAAAAAACATAAAACAAAACATTTTAACCCATTAAAGTTTTTTTTTAACTTCACACTAAACATTTTTTTACATATTGCATAACATCATACATATTCTGCACCTGCTGAAGTGAAGCTATCATGTACAGTAACAAACCTACTAATGGAACCGACATAGTGGAAGAGTAACTTGTGACTTATTTTGGTTAATTTTTTGTCTCACAACTTTATTTTGCACTGTGGTAGGCCTGAAAACAGTTTCTGTCCTTGTTCAAGCAAAGATGGACCTTACATTTTTCATAGTAGACATGGGTGAAGTGATTGCCTGTGCAGTGCTTGCATCTTTGTCTGGTTTCCCATACCGGAAAATGGTCAATGCCATCCTTTCTCACATCAGAGGGCACCCTAGAGGTTGGCCTCTTGCGTGGGGGAGGTGTTCCTCCTGCTTCTGGAGAAGATAGTGGTCAGCCACACTTGATTTTGCCCCTTCCTGCACTTGTGAGAGAAGAGCCAACAGAAGCTTGGAACCTTCGCAGGGCAGGGGTTCTTGCCCGGACATTAATTTCCGCTGGTCTCTTCTGTAGAGGTTCATGCATCGATTACTGCCACTGTGACAGTGTGCCACCAAATGTACATATACCATCTGCGTGATCTGTAGCTGAACTTGTACAGTGCAGATAGCATGTCAAGAAGGTCAACTCCTCCCATGAACTTGTTGTATGTTTCTACGATGGGTGGTCTGGGAACCATTATGTGGGTTTTGGATTTTCGATCCCAGCACTTCACATTGCACAGTGGTTCAATCCCGACAAAAGAAGAAGGCAGGTTCACAGCTTTGTTTTCACACCATCTCACAATGATGGTGTTGTCCTGGTTTACTCTAAAATCCAGAGTCTCTCTTCCTTTTTTTTCAAATCTTTCTCATCCATCACGTTGCAGTCTTTTGCCCTGTTCATGCGGATTGTGCCAAGTGCTCCACCAATGGAACTTATGTGAAGTAGTTGTCTGCAAAAATCTTGTGGTTTTTTCCTGCTGGAAGGGTTGAGGTCATTTTTAGGACAACATCTCAGATAGCACCAACATCCGATTTCACTTGCTCTGGATTTTCTGCCCCTTGGCAAATGTCACAGTCATAAAGAAAACCACTTTGTCCTGCATGTCCCCACATCTTGAAACCCAATTTGTGAGGTTTTGCTGGTATATAGACCCATAGATGTGATTTTCCCTTGAAAGGCACCATGATTTCATCAACAGCGTGATATTCTTCAGGAGGTATGTAAAGAAATTGTTTGCGTAGTTTTTGTAACCATGGCCTGAGTTTCAAAAGTTTATCTTTGTTTGCATCATCAGACACACTGAGGTTGTCCTGAAAGTGAATAAGTGTCAGCAATTTCAGGAATCGATCTCGAGACATTACATCACAAACTGCGGAGTGCTCCCAATAGGCTCTTACATTGGGCATCCATACTAACCCCATGTGCATATACATACCCAGAATTTGCTAAATTTCTTTAGCAACTTTCATTCTTTCTGCACACTGTACAAATTGTTTTGTTCTGCAACTTCCAGTAGTATTTTGTCAGTTACAAAATGTTTGAAATACATGTATGGTGTCCAGTCAAGCCTGTATTCTGAGTCTTCTTCAACACTTTCATGAAATTCAACATCTGGAGGTTCAAACATTTTCTTCTTCCACTGATACTCTTTTCTTTTCATTTTACCTCTTGCTGACTGGTTTGTTGTTGTGTCCTGTGTTAGTGTTGGATCCTTAACTTCTGCACTTGTCTGCTCCAGGTTTTTATCTTGTACGTCCTCATCATCACAACTATCTGTGTTTTCCCCTGTACGCACTGCAGTTGGAGTCAATTCCTCATCCTCCTCCTTATCGTCGCGTCTTCCTCTAACAGGTCCATGTCACTTGAATTCCCATCCATAATCATCGTCAACGCATCTTCAACACTCAATTGTTTTGCCATTTAAAATCACAAATAAAACAATGTGTTGTGTATTTCTTTTCTGCATTGTTCAGTGTCAGTTTTAGTAGAAGTGAACATATTTATTATTTTATTCTCTTTTTACTTTAAATAAACCTAACATGTTTACTGAAAATAATATATGTTGCTTTATTGAATGCATAATGCATGAAATGCAATAAAATGACAATTCAAAGATTTGCAAATAAATTACCTCGTATCTATGCTGGATCAATTTTGATACACACATTTTCAATACGATTTTATTAGAAATCAAGTTATGAAATATAAAACAGTTTTATATTGCATTAATCCATGAAGTATTCCTATTTAAGTTTCAGTAACAATTTAAAGGTTTTTCTCATCTTAACCCTTTCGAAGTCCACAAAAATATCCTTGAAAAAACTGGTGTGGGTCACTGATTGATGGCAGGCATTTTGGATGTCTCAAATGAAAGCCATCTGGTGCATTGGTTATTGACCCCTGGTGGATAATCCAAGCACTACATGTGTCTGATTTTATACAACAGGTTTTTCAAGAAAAAAAATACCACTGATGATGTAGAGGTCTCAAAAACTCATGTATTAAATATGATACACTTGGCGTTACAGGGTTAAGGACAATGACCATCTGTTGGACACCTGTCAAGTCAGCAATCTGTCACATGATTATATAGGCTGTTGGGGTCATCCATTGTGGGGGTTAAGCCGTCTGGGCTGCGCAATTCGACATGCGCAGCTCAACAGATGTCACAGCTCTCACGTCACCCATGATTATGAAACCCGCGGAAAATAAACTTTCGTTGCCATTTCCAGCGTGTCTCATGGGACAATGCAACAGAGGTGCATATCTGGAGAAACAAAGCTCATAGGCGAACTTTTCCTCAACACGCCCATTTCCGGAAAAGCTTGAAAGCTGGAATTCTGTCTGATACAAGAAGGTCAGAATATTCATATACCGATCGAAGACCCCGTCGACACTCCGGCGCAGGTGGAAACCCACTAAGGTTTTATTTCCAAGGAGACCCCTTGTTGATTGAGTCGACTAAATGGTTCTTCATATTTTCCCCGTTTTGGACGGATGAGAAGTTTACCGTTTTTTTTTTTTTTTTTTAGATGACCCCCCCTACCCCGTTCTTCTTCAGTCCTACGAACCATCCTCAACTGATGGAGAGAAGACGTCAACGTCAAAGTTATTTCATTTTTTTTTTATTATTAAATTGCATAGGTGTATTTAGAGGTCTGGGCAGGATGAGGCATAGTTAAGGGGTTTAGAATTACCAGAAGTTAATGCAAGGTATCAACTTGTTGCATGCAATACCGATTGAAGTGTTTTATGCTGAGATGTTTTGATTTGCTGTGCAAGTGTGCTGAATTGTGAAGCGTGGATGCGATCACCAAGGTTAGGTTTGTTAGAAGTTTTTCCATTCAAAGCAGCTGCAGTCTGAGCCCCGTGGCCTGACCACGCCTTTGTCCCAGTTTATTACTGGAGTTTTCCCACTGAGTTCCTGCCTAAGAGTTTTATGACTCTTTGTTTGAGATTTGGGGCAGTCAGCTGCTAGTGGCTAAGGGCGCGGCCTCACCGTTCTACCAGCTGATCAAAAAAATTGAGACATCAGCAGAACAGGAGGGCTTCTCTTTCCAAGTTAACCCAAATTGGACATTTTGTCCATAAAACTGCTGGTTTGGTCTTCATAGACACTCAATGTGCATATATTTTCTTTTATTATTATTGTTAGGTGGTCATTTTTATCCCCTTTGTGTAGAATAGTGCTTGTTAGTTAGGTGAAGGTTGTTGAATCAGAATAGCAGTGTTTCAGGGCTGTTAACATAGATAAAGAGAAAGTGTTTGTGTTTATTTTGAGCAAGAGTGATTTATCTGCCAAGATAAGGTCAAAGTCCCCCCCCCCCCTTCGGTGAAGCGGTTGAATAAACAGTGACATTTATTGGTTTTGGTTAATAATGATCAATTCTTAATAATAATTTACTAATTATTATTACTAATTAGTATTTAATACTATAGTATTAAATACTTTGAGCCCATAATCAGGACACCAGAAGACATCTCTGATTTCTATTTGTAAGTATAATTTTGGTTAAGAAATTATTTTTTCTGAATTATGATTTCTTTATTATGATTAATAATAATAATAAATATTTATTAATCAATAATCTTTACAAGGCCATGACCAGTATATGACATTTCAATTTTAAAATTCCTTTTTATTGGTTCTATTTTATATCCCCATCTGAGAAATGGAATGCTCCCTTGTAGTTTTACATTAACTGTCATTTTATTTGGTCTTTTCTTTTCTGGTCTTCTCTACTTTCTTTCCGCAAGAGCTTCATTAAGTACATTTAGTTCACTACTGCAGGTTTATTTGAGAACAGCCTCATTCAAAATCCCAAGTTTCTTAGAGAGTGAAATACGAACACTCAACTATCAGAAGGTACAGCAGACAAAACACAAAACAATTCCATGGAAAATGCATTTCTATAGTTGTATTCTGGATTGAATTTTATTTCTGAATAATGTATGAAAACAGTAAAACAGCAAACACTAGTTGTACTTTAGGCAAACAGGCATCACGCAAGGCTCAGAGGAACAAAGTTCACATGCCTTTGTACAATTTAGCTGTATGTCAAACGATCAAATATTGTGGGACAGCTCCTCTGATTTCACAAGTTAGATGGAAACCTGCAAGAGAAACCAAACGTGACATAATAAGACAAATTGATTATGTGATGCTGAGTGGATTTTTATTCAAGGGGAAGATTCAGATGTTTTTAATTTTTTTTGAGAGGTTATGGGCCGTCAACATCTTACTCACATTAGGTAACTCTCTAAGGGGCCTTTTCAATGAAACAAGCTCCATTGCTTAACTCGTGCTAGAGCTTACTAAGCACCAGTTCTTTGTGTGTCCACAGAGAAAACCTCCAGCTCTAGCATTGAAAAACGGAGATAAGCAAGGGGCAGACTCAAGGAGAAATGCAGCCAATTAAAACGTTGTTAGTTCCATGTTTGAAACTGCACAGTTTGATTTAGTTATTAATTGTTAATATACAATGTAAAGACATGGCTTCAATGATAATAAAATGTTGAATTACCATCAGAATGACAAAAGCTGAATGTCTGAATATCTGCAGGTTCTTATAAAACCACCCGTCATACAGTTTAAGTAGCTCAGTCGCCCGCTCACAGCTGATTATTTACTCCTGAATCCATACACATTAGTTTCAACTAAATTCTTTAATGTGGTTGGTAATTTTTTCAGGTGGTGTTAATAATACATGCTCTAAAAGTTGTATTTTGCAACTGTTGCACCGAATGTAAGGTCACCTGAAAAGGATTGTGAAGCCTTCAGTCACTGCCTGTGGTTTAAAACACTTAAGGTACTATTATTAGAAGATCTGTTTGCAGGGCTCCTGGCATACATAATAGTTGTGTGCTTACATTGTCTGCATGCACTATGATCCTTCACAAAAGCAGTCATTAGTGGGAGTATGAAACAATAAATGAATGAGAAGTTTATAAGGACATAATGATGGGGCGCTGACGTGGTACGCTAGTGCTGAAAAAGAAAACAGGGTCATTTACAGATCCAGTAAGGAACTGGCTCAAGCCTGGTTAAGAACGGAAACTTCTTTGGTAAAAAAGGTTTATCTATATAAAACAGATTTATACATATCTATTTTAGTCATGTTGAGGCTCACACAAATTTAGTTTCGTTAAAACAATTCTAAACTGAAAAATGTCATTAAGATTAATTCTACTATTAGATAAACCTTTAATCTAGGTCTGCACGACTTAACTGACGATATCTAATATAATATCTGTCAACATTCCTGTTTAAACAAAATTAATTTTCATGAATCTGTTATGTTCTTAATATAAAAAAAATCAGAAGTCTTTTCTTTTATATGACTGTGTGTGCCAATAGTCTCTTGACTGCAGTCTGCAGCCGTGTGTGTGTGCATGTGTTCCTTCTGTGTATGTCAGCTGGTTCCGGTCAGTGGTCAATAACAGTTTCAAAAGAAACACGGCTCCTAAAGTGGTGGTCTAAATGATGGAAATACCTAAAGCTAGGCAACAATTAATGGCAGTTCGGACACTAAAGCTTTTTTGGGTTATTATAGCAACTAAATCGCCACGTTACGTTTTGAAACAGCTAATTGCTCTTTAAAGTTAGCCGGGTTGTCTGTCTGTTGTTTTTTTCTATGTTTAATGTTAATACACATATTCCCTGAACAACTCTGTGGCGGCGTAGACTTTAAACAGCCAACTAAATCATATTAAGTTGAGTAGATAGCCAAATTTAAACCAGAAAGACTTCTACATCATACAAAGTTATTTGTCATTTGAAAGTTAAGCTTTTCATAAATAAATATCTGGTTTAGTGGAAACATATTCTGATGCCTAATTTAGTTATTTTTCAGTTCCGTCTCCTAATATCTGACATTCTATCTACTCCCTCTTTTATTTGTAAATGCATAATCAGGAAGTGGCACTTTAATCATATTCATATAACGCATGTTTTTTTAGAGAAAAATGTATAATTAAAATTTTTAGACTAATATAACAAATGATGAATAGATTATTAAAGCAACGCCAGCTCTATTTTAAACCAATCTCATATTCACTGCTGAATCTTGTGACTGAGGCTGTTAAAAGAGTTAACACATGCAAGTCAGATACTGACTACTTAGAACCTCTACAAGGAAACCTGCTTTAAAAACAATTCATTCAGGTAATTGGGTCAATAATATATGCAGACTGACTGAATGACAGACTGTTGTTCAAACATTAATACAGCAGAACTGGCCCCTTTCTTTATGTGTTCTGTGGTAATGTTTTAAGCATTAAAAAAAAAAAAACAATAGGATAAAATGACAGGACATAAAATTATAAACACCGAGTTGTACAGCCTAAGAAAATAACTTTGATTTGTCCGGATCTGAGTTAACATAAAAATTATAAAAACAGCAAGTCTTACAAAGGTTGCTGACTCCCCTTAAGGTCACATTCAAAGTGGTAAAAGAGTTTTTTGTTTACAGTTTTTCTGTTCTTAGTTCATAATCAGCAGTTGAAAATATCTTTAAAATAATTTCCATAAAGTTTCTTAAGTATAATAAAAGAATTCATAATTACTCTTTGCTTACAGACTCGGATAATTAAACTTCACAGAGATCTCCAGGTCCATGTAGCCTGTCATTTTGATACATGCTCTCCCGAAAGCCCACTATGGCAGAGGCCCAGAACAATGTCTGTTGTCAACAATGTCTGTGTTCTGAAGGGAGAACCTTTGAAAAAAAAGGTGCCACTGAATCTCTTATCAGCTATTATTTTTACATCCTGTCTTTAATGTTCCACAGTCAGATGTTATTCTCATGGTTACATGTGTCACAGAGTTATCACGTTGCCATCTTCTTTCATGCTCTCCTGGCTGCTGCCAAATGAGTGGGTGGAGCCCTCGTTGTGATGGGACATCATGGTGGAGCTGTGACTCAGGGATGTGGCGAGGCTGTTTGGCATTGAGACACTCTGTGGGATCGAGCTCTGTTGCCCTTTACAAGGTGAGTCCTTGTTTAGAGTGTTGTTGTTAGTGATTGGATGGGCTTTATAGGCTGGCAGGCAGTCATTCTCCAGAATGACATCACCATCGTCATCTTCCTCATAACTGTCTCCCTCTGCGACGCTGCTGCTGTGGTAACAACACACAACGTAGAAAAATGATTACATAAAATTCTAGTTTAAAGAAATTTCCAACTTCCAACAGACTCCTGTCATCTGCAGAAATAGTCTGATGTTTCTGCAGTCCCGGGGATGTATCTGACATGGACAAGAAGAAGAATATAATGGACAACCCTGAGCAATCTTTTCATGAGGCTGTAATAAAACAACAGACTGCTACAAGAAATCATTCTTGCCCACAGGCATCACCCTCTATTAGGGATTTTAAATAAACTTGAGTAGTTTGATTTATTACGTTTAGTTAGCCTTCTAGATTATTGAACTGAACAGAATTAAATTTGTTTTTGTCCTTGTAGATGATTGAGTGCAAAAACATTGTGAACAGGTAGATAAGATATTAAGATTGAAATAGAAGGTTACACTTGCAATCTAAAATACAAAAAAGTTAGCATTTCAGTTCTTTCAGATGTGGGAGCAAACATAATTCCAAATGTTGAAAAAAACTAGACTTTATTCAGAAAAACCCACACCCCTTACACACATAAACAAATTCAAGAATATGAAATGGAAAATGGCAAAATTATTTAAATTTTTGGCCCAATCCCCAGAGACCCTAATGCGCTTTACACTACAATCAGTCATTCACCCACTCATGCACGCATTCACACAATGACGAGCTACATTGTAGCCACAGCTGCCCTGGGGCACACTGACAGAAGCAAAACTGCCAGAAGTGAGGCCGCCACCGAGCCCTCTGACCACCATCAGCAGGCAAGTCAGGTGAAGTGTCTTGCCCAAGGACACAATGACTAAGATGTGCAGAGCAGGGGTTCAAACCCAATGGTTACAGGAAGAACTCCTACCACCTGTGGCACAGGTGGTAGGAGTTCCCCTTTAATCGGTATGAAATAAAAACTGAACATTAAATCTGATTAACTGCACAACCTTAGTCCAAAGTACAGTGGAGCAAGTATCAACTGGAGATCAGTGATGTTTCAATCCTCAGACTGCATCAAGAACCGTTATTCATCAATAGCTGATAGAACCACATGGAGAAGAAATTACTTCAGCAAACCTACTGGCACCACAACACTGATCCGTACATGGGGTGGTACTGAAGCCACCACTGGCTCCTGTGTGGATGTAGCTGGAAAATGTCCTAACTGTATGTTGTGGTATCAGTGCCAAAATTAAGACTATTGCCCACCCAGCGGTGGCTACTTCCTTGTTGCAGGAGGCTATAGTCATTCAGCCAGCTATTGATCTGATTAATGATAGGCCGGCACCGGTAACTGAGCAGTCGGCGCTGGTCAATGAGAAAGAGAGTACTCACTTGCGTTAGCTCTGGAGAGGCTGGCAACAGCATTGGAGAAGCTGGCAATAGCATTGGATAGGTTGGCATTAGCATTGGAGAGGCTGGCGTTAGCATTGGAGAAGCTACTGGCGTTCTTCTTCTGGAGTTTAATGGTGGTTTGCAAAAATCTGAAGGTGTGCATTGGTATGGAGTGTGGTTCATCATGCATTAATATCCTTTATATAATTAAATTCTATTAATAAATAATTTTGTTCTTTTTAGAAATCGTATAATAATTTGCATATGTTTGCTCCCTATGTTCATTTGCAATGTATCTTTTAAGCTAAACTTGTCTAATCCTTGTCTAATGTTCAATTGTTTCATCTGTCCTGCAGTGGTCACATTTTCCTGTATTATGTTAACATATTTTAAAAAGTGTATAGTTAAGTCCTGTATATTCTAATCTTAATTTTGTTATTATTCTTTCCTTCTTTTTGCTCCTTCTTACAGTTCTTATTTCTCCTACTGCCTTTTTGATCCTACAAAACCATCTTCCTTTTCTTTCTCTATCCTGTCTTTTCTGCCATTCTTCCTTCAATTTTTGATGATGCTCTTTGCCTCTGATTTACTTAAATGTACTGTAAAATCTGTATGATTTTGTGTTTCCTTCTTAGGCATACTGTCTGAATGGTTATTTTTTAATCTCAATAATACTGAGCTTGAATCTGAACAAATTATTATTTTTAAAGGTTTTATGTCTTCCACCCACTGTACTGCTAATAGTATTGCTAACATTTCTCCTGTGTATACTGATAAATCATTTGTGATTAGTTTTCCTACTTTTATTTGAATTTCCGGTACTATGAATGCTATTCTTATTTTATCATTTGTTTTTGATGCATCTGTATATATCTGAAGGTATTGATAATAGTTATTGATGTATTCCTGTACTGCATTTGAATCTAATCCATGCTCTTTTCTTTTTTCCATTAATGACATATCTACTGTTACTTCAGGTAAAATCCAGAGAGGTACAACAGCTCGAGGGAGTATCGGACCTATTACAATATTTTGTACTTGAAATTCTTCTGTTATCTTTCTAATAATCCATGCAGAGCTTCTTGTAACTTTTTTTTCTTTTTCCCAGCGTGGCTTCAAGATGTCTCGTGTTGGATGATCCGGGTTATTGCCTTGTAAATTTAACCACTAATTTATTGTTAACTGTGCTCTCCTTACATCTAACGGCATTTCTCTCATTTCTACTTCAAGTGCTGTTGTTGGGGTTGTTTTGAATGCACCTGTACAAATTAATTCAATAAAAGGTTGGAAACATTAATTCTTGATGTTGTATAATGTCTAATTTTTCCAGATGTGTCTTTGCTGCTGAACCATAAATAATACTATATAATACTCTATATTTGATCAAAGCAATCCTGTGTAAATGTGTTTTAACGCTTCCCTATCTGCTTCCCAGTCACTGCCAGCCAAACATCTCATATTTAATACTTTCTTACATTTATCTATCACTTTCTGAATATTTATATTCCATAGGATTTTCTCATCAAACCATATTCCTAGAAACTTATACTTTTTACTTGTTCTAATTTTATTTCCTCTAACTTTTTTCCATGTAAATACCATAAATTTTCTTTTCTCAACTCAGAATTTGAATCCTCATCGAGATGCCCATTCCTCTATCCTTCTTATCTCCTGTATTTACTTTACAGTTATCTCTATATTTCTCCCCCTTTTCCATGTAGCTCCATAATCAGCAAAAAGTGAACAACCTATTTATTTTCCAATGTCTGGAAATATGTTGTTTATCATAGTGAACGATATTGGACTTACTGTATATCAAAGAATACAGAAACTACACTTTCTTTATTCACTTGTGCTCTTCTGTTTTCATGTTCTAAGCATAACACTTTGCAACTTTGTCATGTACCCGTTGATATTCAAATAATATGTTAATCCATTATTAATAATTTTTTCAATTATTTTGCATATATTTGATGTTAATGAAATGGGTTTATAATTTTCTAGTTTTGTATTCTTTTCCCTGGTTTAGCAATTGGTTTGATGATTGACTCTGAGGTAGCTCCCCCTTCTCCAAGACTTTTTTATAAAGCTCTAATATGATGTCTTTAGATATTTTACTGAGATGTTAAATCGTTGTGTACTAGGTCTGATCTTTGCCAGGTGCTGTGTTCTTTATGTTCCTGAGTACAGAGTTCAGTTCAGCTTTTGTAAACATTTCATTTATTAAGTTATTTGTTTCTTTAGTCTTCTGTAGTAAATCTTTGTATTTCAGTTTTATGGCTTCCCTCCCTTTCCTTCCCTCATCACTAATGTTACTTGAAGTATGAATTTTACCAAATGTTTTAGCTAGTCTTTCAGCTTTTTCTTCATCTTTTATTATAGTTGTGTTATCCACTTTCAATATTGGATATATGTATTCTTAATATCATTCATTCTTATTATTTTTCATATTTTATTAATGTCTGTTTCTCTCCCTACTGTACTACAAAAGTTCCTCCAATATTCTCTTTTTGCATTCTTAATAATTTTCCTCACCATTACTTGTTTCCTTTTATATTCAATTCTTCAGCTTCAGTTCTGAAACACTGGGTTTCTTTTAAGTGCTTTAATTGCTTTATTTCTTAACTTTATTACTTCTCTACATTCACTGGTCCACTATGGTACCATTCTCTTATCACACTGTCTTCCTCCTTTCTTAACTGAATTTTCGGCAGCTTTTCTGCAGCTCCTATAATTGTTTTACAAACACATACAAACACATTATTTACATACATAGTCATCTATTTTTTTCTAGATTCTTTTCACTCAAATATTGAAATGTAATCCAGTCTGCCTTATTAAAATTCCATTTATTTATTTTTATATTCTTCATATTTAATGTTAATCTTGTTCTAATCTTAATGGGATAATGATCACTACCTATAGATGTGTTTTTATCAATATCCCACTCACATACAGGTCCTTCTCAAAATGTTAGCATATTGTGATAAAGTTCATTATGTTCCATAATGTCATGATGAAAATTTAACATTCATATATTTTAGATTCATTGCACACTAACTGAAATATCTCAGGTCTTTTATTGTCTTAATACGGATGATTGTGGCATACAGCTCATGAAAACCCAAAATTCCTATCTCACAAAATTAGCATATTTCATCCGACCAATAAAAGAAAAGTGTTTTGAATACAAAAAACGTCAACCTTCAAATAATCATGTACATTTATGCACTCAATACTTGGTCGGGAATCCTTTTGCAGAAATGACTGCTTCAATGCGGCGTGGCATGGAGGCAATCACCCTGTGGCACTGCTGAGGTCGTATGGAGGCCCAGGATGCTTCAATAGAGGCCTTTAGCTCATCCAGAGTGTTGGGTCTTGAGTCTCTCAACGTTCTCTTCACAATATCCCACAGATTCTCTATGGGGTTCAGGTCAGGAGAGTTGGCAGGCCAATGGAGCACAGTGATACCATTGTCAGTAAACCATTCACCAGTGGTTTTGGCACTGTGAGCAGGTGCCAGGTCGTGCTGAAAAATGAAATCTTCATCTCCATAAAGCTTTTCAGCAGATGGAAGCATGAAGTGCTCCAAAATCTCCTGATAGCTAGCTGCATTGACCCTGCCCTTGATAAAACACAGTGGACCAACACCAGCAGCTGACACGGCACCCCAGACCATCACTGACTGTGGGTACTTGACACTGGACTTCTGGCATTTTGGCATTTCCTTCTCCCCAGTCTTCCTCCAGACTCTGGCACCTTGATTTCCGAATGACATGCAGAATTTGCTTTCATCTGAAAAAAGTACTTCGGACCACTGAGCAACAGTCCAGTGCTGCTTCTCTGTAGCTCAGGTCAGGCGCTTCTGCCGCTGTTTCTGGTTCAAAAGTGGCTTGACCTGGGGAATGCGGCACCTGTAGCCCAACACCAGCAGCTGACACGGCACCCCAGACCATCACTGACTGTGGGTACTTGACACTGGACCTCTGGCATTTCCTTCTCCCCAGTCTTCCTCCAGACTCTGGCACCTTGATTTCCGAATGACATGCAGAATTTGCTTTCATCTGAAAAAAGTACTTTGGACCACTGAGCAACAGTCCAGTGCTGCTTCTCTGTAGCCCAGGTCAGGCGCTTCTGCCGCTGTGTCTGGTTCAAAAGTGGCTTGACCTGGGGAATGCGGCACCTGTAGCCCATTTCCTGCACACGCCTGTGCACGGTGGCTCTGGATGTTTCTACTCCAGACTCAGTCCACTGCTTCCGCAGGTCCCCCAAGGTCTGGAATCGGCCCTTCTCCACAATCTTCCTCAGGGTCCGGTCACCTCTTCTCGTTGTGCAGCGTTTTCTGCCACACTTTTTCCTTCCCACAGACTTCCCACTGAGGTGCCTTGATACAGCACTCTGGGAACAGCCTATTCGTTCAGAAATTTCTTTCTGTGTCTAACCCTCTTGCTTGAGGGTGTCAATAGTGGCCTTCTGGACAGCAGTCAGGTCGGCAGTCTTACCCATGATTGGGGTTTTGAGTGATGAACCAGGCTGGGAGTTTTAAAGGCCTCAGGAATCTTTTGCAGGTGTTTAGAGTTAACTCGTTGATTTAGATGATTAGGTTCATAGCTCGTTTAGAGACCCTTTTAATGATATGCTAATTTTGTGAGATAGGAATTTTGGGTTTTCATGAGCTGTATGCCAAAATCATCCGTATTAAGACAATAAAAGACCTGAAATATTTCAGTTAGTGTGCAATTAATCTAAAATATATTAATGTTAAATTTTCATCATGACATTATGGAAAAATAATGAACTTTATCACAATATGCTAATATTTTGAGAAGGACCTGTATACCAGCTAATCAACTTGATACCAAGGTTAAATAAATTGCTGACTTTGTTCTGACATTAATTCTTGTACCCATTCCGTCATTAAGACACACACATTTTTTGTTTCTGTCACTTCTTCTATAACTTCTCCGTTTTTATCATTACACTGTCCCCATATTGTGCTATTAGCATTAGCAAGTCCCCACACCATATTACTTTTTCCTCCAGATATTCCAACAACTCCTCTAACTTAGTCCAACTCCATTGATAAAGTTTTACATGGGTTATAAAAATCAATTATCTCACATTTTCCTTCTTTTTCCCAAATTTCAACAACTATATACTCCATATCTTCTAATCAAATGTGTGAGCATTTACACAGCAATGACCTGTTTGAAGAGTTTCAGTCAGGTTTCAGAGCTCATCATAGTACTGAAACAGCTCTGCTGAAAGTCACTAATGAAATTCTTATGGCCTCAGATAATGGACTTGTGTCTGTACTGGTTCTGTTAGATCTCAGTGCTGCATTTGATACAGTCGACCATAATATTCTCTTAAAAAGGCTGGAATATGCTGTAGGGATCAGGGGCACAGCTCTAGGCTGGTTTAAATCTTATCTGTCTGACAGATTCCAGTTTGTTCATATAAATGATAAATCATCTTTAAATTCCAGGGTTAATTGTGGAGTACCACAGGGTTCAGTACTTGGGCCAATTCTCTTTACTATATATATGCTTCCAATAGGTCAAATTATCAGGCAGCATGGGATAGATTTTCACTGTTACGCTGATGATACTCAGCTTTACTTATCCATAAATCCAGATGAGCCCAACCAGTTAGATAGACTACAAGCATGTCTTGAAGATATAAAAACTTGGATGACTTTAAATGTTTTGCTTCTAAATTCAGACAAGACAGAAGTTGTCATCTTTGGACCGGAGTCTTTAAAAAAGAAACTGCTTAGTCAATCACTTAACCTGGATGGCATTAAATTGACCTCTGGTGATAAAGTTAAAAACCTTGGTGTTGTTTTTGACCAGGACATGTCATTTAAATACTATATTAAACAGGTTTCTAGGATTTCCTTCTTTCACCTCCGGAACATTGCCAAAATTAGAAATATCTTATCCGGGAGTGACGCTGAAAAACTAGTCCATGTATTTGTTACTTCAAGGCTGGACTATTGTAATTCTTTACTATCAGGATGTCCACAAAATGCAGTTAAAAGCCTTCAGCTGATTCAGAATGCTGCAGCAAGAGTTCTGATGAAAATTAAAAAGAGAGATCATATTTCTCCTATTTTAGCTTCCCTTCATTGGGTCCCTGTTAAATTTTTCTTGCACTTATTTACAGTCTTCTATCTTATGGTCTTCTCCACACTTTGCATACCCCTGCTTTCCTTTGCAAACTGCTGCTCTATATCCATATTTCTGGCATTTGTAATAGTGAAGTGGTATAGGGATGTATGGTCTCACTTGGAAGCTCAAGAATCCTATTTTTATGTTTCCCGTCAAGATTGTTTGCGCAAATTCAATCAGAACTGACAGACTTCCAACTCTTTCTCCATTGACAGTTTTTGATCATATTTTCAACAAGTTCACATTTGCACCAGCAATGTTTCTTTTTATTTTGTCTAAATCTTCGTCCAGTGGTATACCCAAAACCACCCCACGGAATGATTTATTTCCTCCCAAGATCTTTCTTTCTACAACAGTTTTTTTCCTAATGCTCTCTACATGTAAAGCCTTCATTTTTTGTTCTTCGTTTTTGTTGGAATAATTGAATATAGATTTGTCTTATATTTTCTCCTATTCTTTAACTTGACTATTTGATCTCATAACCTTTCATGATGTTTGTGTGAGTAAAGGATGTGTGAGTTTGTCTGCAGGCAAAGGTCATAAATGGTGCTGAACTAGCAGAGAAGGAAGCAGTCCAGTTGAGGAGGTCATAAAGATGAAGGCTGATTACACTCAACAAAAGGCACAACTGACCCTACAAGTTGGAGGAGACTGTGGGAAATTTGTTGTTAAAAGATAAAGCTGTTTATGACCTGTTTACGATGCAGTTGTTGTTTTCCCCCATCCTTTAGAGAACAATGTTTTTGTAAACTAGGGACCCCCGAAAGACAATAAAAAGAGGAAGCGGTCGGATAGGCTTCAGAGCGGTGCGAGATCTGTAACAGAGCATATCTTGACCGTTTCTCCTCGCAAAGCGAGTAAAAGTACCTAATACTTTGTCTCTCTTTTCTTTTTGTGTTGTTATAAGTATTGTTAGGTTGGTTAAACCTGACATTAATTTGGTCCTTCGAGCCGGATTCCAACTACGCCTGATGATTCCAGCGGGTCGGTAGACTCCAGGAAAAGACCGTGCGCACAGCTGTTTTCATCAGGAAGAAACACAGACCCTTTGCGGGACTGGATTTCGGCCCGCCCGCTGGGATCTGACGGCTGACGGAACTCTGAGAGAGAGGAGAGGACAAAGTGGCGAGTTGAATCTGGATTTAAAACAAAAGTGTGACGAATGACTGGGGGTCATTGCGTGAAATAAGAAACAAACCCTGTAAACCTAGGCACTAACAGGTAACAGCAGTGCGCCGGAGTCCTGCTTAAAGTATTGGGGAAAATACTGAAAATTCCGAGGGTAACAGCAGTGCGCCGGAGTTTTGCTTAAAGTATTAGTGAAAATACTGAAAATTCTGAGGGTAACAGCAGTGCGCCGGAGTTCTGCTTAAAGTATTAGTGACAATACTGAAAATTCCGAGGTTAACAACAGTGCGCCGGAGTTCTGCTTAAAGTATTGGGGAAAATACTGAAAATTCCGAGGTTAACAGCAGTGCGCCGGAGTTCTGCTTAAAGTATTGGGGAAAATACTGAAAATTCCGAGGTTAACAGCAGTGCGCCGGAGTTCTGCTTAAAGTATTGGGGAAAATACTGAAAATTCCGAGGTGAACAGAGTGCGCCGGAGTTCTGCTTAAAGTATTGGGGAAAATACTAAAAATTCCGAGGTTAACAGCAATGCGCCGGAGTTCTGCTTGAAGTATTAGTAAAAATACTGAAAATTCCGTGATCCGTGATTCTGTGAGTATTTAAAAAAAAAAAAAAAAAAAAACTAAGAAAAGTCCGCGATTTAAATGTGTGCATGTGAGAAATAAATGGAGGATTTAAACCACTAGGTTTTGCCTCATACCAAAGCGGTGGGATTGTAAGTGACTAACTTTTGTGGATGCAAAGGCAAGAATTCTCCACTCGAAAGAGTTGAAGTGAGAATTACCACAAAAGGAGATTTTTCTGTCACCCTACTGAGCAGAATAATCCAGTATTTAGAATACCCTAGGTATTTATATGCTGGACCAAATTTAAATAAAAGAAATGGGAAAAGGGTGATTTAAATACACTAAAATGAATAATAATGTAAAGATTGGAAATTTATGGAAGCACAGGATCAAATTAAAATATTAAAATTAAAATATTTAGATAAATGGATAACCACATATCATTATGATGGTCGTTTAAACTCTAAAAAATTAGGTGATCTATAGGATGCAATAATTAAAAGTACATTAAAAGTAAACGTGATTTAAGAAAAATGGACAAAGAAGGTTATGAGGATGTAGATTATTGCTTAAAAATAACTAAAAAGAGAGAAATGTGATGCAGGAGACAAGAATGGACATTTTTGTGGAAAGCAGAAAAGGTCAGAGGGCTAAGAAGTAATTTTTGATAGACTTGCAAAGTGGAATAGCAGGACAGAAGAAAGGGAGTAAAAGAGTAGGTGGAAAGTTTTTGTTTTGTACCAAAGATCTGATGAGGTTCGACAGGATAAGATGGGCTAAAATGAGTCCCTTTGGTGAATAAATCCATCCCCACCATGGCTGTACCTCATGTATGTTTTATTTGTGTTTATTTTTTATTATTATTGTTTTGAGACGCTGAAGGCTGTTGATACAGCGTGTCACGGAGGTTCATGGCATGACATGGTTTTTTTTTCTGTGTAACCTTAGAAAATATTTTACTCTTTTTAATAGCCAGAGTGAAACAAAAAGAGGAACAACCTTTTGAAGAATATAGGATTAGACTGACAAAAGTGTTTAAAATACATAGTGGTCTACAAGAAGATGAGCAAGGAGCTTATTGACAGCAGTTAAAAAAATGCACTACATGCTGGTTCCAGGGATGCAATTAATACCTGGGTAAGGAGATATTTTATAGGGTTCCCCACAGCAAATCTAGAAGACTATGTAAATCATGCCCTCCATGCAGGAAAAGTTATGAAGGATAAAAAAACAAAAAAACAAAAGGAAGTAAATAAAAAAATAAATAATTAAATAGGCAACACCTTTTTTCAGCAAGAAGAAGAAGAAGAAGAGCAGATTTATTATTAAAACAACAGAGGAAGAGAAACATTTAGAGGTAGAGGACAAAAAACCGCAGGGGTCAGAGAGGAGTGAGCAGAGGAGATTACAGACAAATAACATCAGGGTGTTGATGTTAAAAAGGAGTAGGACCACCTTATTACCACTATTAACTGGATGTTCTGAATAAGCCACCCCTAGATGTAGGGACAGCTTTACTAACAGAAGGAAGAAATGTCATTACTCAACTACAAGATCAAATGACACCAGATGATCTACATATTACCATGTGGTATAAAAATACTCCTGTACAAGATAAAATTTATGAAGAAGTATTAAATAAAGTAACCCCTATAAAAGTCATGGTAACTTATGTTTATACAGAAAGGAAGAGTACGTCAGTTGCTGAAGTAGTGGAAGTAGAGGAAGACACTAGGAAGCTCTGCAACATGTGGTCACCTCCACAAATATCTTTATTCAAGGATAAAGAACTCAAGTGGCAGGATGGGAAGAATAGTGCAGAGGGGAAAAGATGTCACAGACTGGTTTGCAACAACAACGAATACAGAAACTAGTGCATCCACAGGATTAATTAGAAAATTATTATTTTGGACAGTGACAGTGCAGGAAGGGATACATTTGCATACAAAACAATAATGAGAAATATTCCTTACTGAACAGTAGGAACAGTTTTTTGAAGTCCCTGATAAATTATGGTCAACAGACCCTACTGATGTGGGTTTAGTAAAGGAGCATTACCTGTTCAGATTAGAGCAAAAACAGAATACAGGCCCAGAGTAAAACAATACCCTTTGAAATATGATGCTCGTGAAGGAATAAAACCAGTAATAAAGGATTTAATAACTGCAGGGGTGATAATGAAATGTGAGGATTCACCATGTAACACCCCCATTTTTCCAGTTAAAAAAAACAAGCTCCATCAACAGGAAAGATAGGCAGTTCTGGTTTGCATTAACCTTTGAGGGACAAAGATATACTTATACCAGACTACCTCAAGCCTACTGTGAAAGTCCAACTATATACTTTCAGGTAATGAGTGAAAGTATGGCCAAGTTTGACCCTCCAGGAGGAAGTCAGGGTTGATTATATGTTGATGATGTGCTACTAGCCTCTCCTGATGAGGAGATTTGTAAAAATGATACAATAGCATTGTTAAAACATTTAGCAGAAGAGGGACACGAAGTCAGTAAAAAGAAACTTCAATTGTGTAAAAATGAGGTTAAATACTTAGGTCATAATTTTAGCGCAGGGGGACGCACAATTGTAGAAGAAAGAAAGACTGCAATATTACAAGTTCCAAAACCAGTAACAAAAAAGCAAATGATGTCCTTCCTTGGACTAACTAATTATTGTAGAAACTGGGTGCCAAATTATGCAGAAATAGTAGCTCCATTAAACAAATTAATGTATGAGGAAGAGCTGAAAATGACGTCTGAACTGAAATGGAGTGTAGAAGCTAAAGAAGCATTTACTAACATAAAAACAAGTTCTAGTTTCCAGTACTGCTTTAGCATTACCAGATTATAGTAAACCGTTTGTTCAGATGGTACATTGCAAGGGACTTTTTATGACTTCAGTTCTGGTTCAACAACATGGAGATAAAATGAAGATAATAGCCTATTTCTTTTCAAAACTAGATAGTGTTGCCGGTGTGTAACCATATTATGTGAGAGCTGTAATTGCAGCCTAAAATGACAGTTGCAGTGCTGCAATAGTGTTGTTTCACCTTTTAACCTTAAGAGTTTCCCATGCAGTTTCAGCATTAATACTGCAGAATTAGGAAAAAAAAGAAGAAAGAAAAAATTAGAAGTGATTTGCAGGATCACGAAATAGTTTATGTGAATGATTTCTCTAAAAAGATGAGAGGGAGAAGACACAAACAGGATATGCATTGGTGACAATGGATATAGTGTTAGAAAAGATGCAACAACAAAGCTCACTACAGGAGATAGCAATGTGGAAAAAACATGGGGCTGCATTAAAAGATGAAAACTATATTTGACCAGATAATAAACCTGTCCTACCAAAGAACCTATAAATGGAAGCAATATTTGAGCCATCGTGTTTCACAATGTCTCAACAGGGGGGAATAGTAGGACAGATATATTAATATTATATAACATATTGATTAAATTCTAAAAATTCTTATTTAAAACAATTTTTGTAAAACATGTTTAGCATGTGTAAAACATTATCCACAAGGGAATTTAAGACAACGAAAGGGACAATTTTCAAAACTAAGATACCCTTTTCAAACAATTCATATGGATTTTATTGAGTTAAATCACAGTGAAGTGAAAAAAGTTCTGTTTAGTCATTATAGATGCATTTTCTAAACGGATAGAACTATTTCCAACTAAACATTACAAGCACCTCAGGGTTAACACCCTATGAAATGTTATTTGGAAGACCATACAGATTACCACAGTTCAAAAATAAGTGGGAGTTAGATGAAGAAGCTAACCTAGTTGATTATATGAGGAGTATGTTAGAAAAGCAACAGAAATAAATTTAAACTAATGAGAAATGTTCTATTTCCCAGCAGGAAAACTAACTAGTGAAACCAGGAGACTGGGTGTTAATAAGGAGTGTAAAGAAGAAGCATTGGTATTCCCTAAGTGGGAGGATCAATATTAGGTATTATTAACCACTGCAAGGGCAGTAAAATAACTGAGAGATCAACCTGGATTCACCTTACAAATTTTAAAAAGATCATTTCGGTTGAAAGCTCCGTCAGGGGAAGTGATTTATAGACTGATAATAGGGTGGACCCAGACATTTAGAGGTTGGAGAGACCCGAAAGTCAGTGAAGACAATTAAGACACTGGAACCATTTAGAGGAGTGAAAATTTCAGCCAAAATGATTTCTAGATGGATGAACAATGCTTTCCGATGCTGGGTGGTTATATATATATTTTTTTTCCTTATATTGATTTTTATTTTTCTGGTATTTCTGGGAACCAGTCAAGATGAATTAGAATGTAACAACATCTGTTATGAGTTATATGAAACAAGTAGCGCTAAATCAAGGTAGGAAAGATAACCTAACTATGTGTACTAAACAAACTTCTTATACTTATGGTATTCAAGTGTGCGTGAAATCTAAAACCATAGCTGTGGTGCTGATCCCACTCATTAGCTTGACCAAATGAGGAAGGAAAGGACAGGATTATAGAAGTTATAAATGGTACTTAACTAATGACAAGAAGAGACACCTCATGGTCCATGATGGTAGCTGATGAAGGAAATAATTGGACACCAGAGTGGTGCACCACTGCTTATGCTAGTTATTAAAAGAAGTTGTTTAAGCGCCATAAAGCTGATAATGCAATCCAGGTAACAAAGCGAGGAGAGTGAAAATTATGTTAGGAAAGTTAACCACAGATGACTAAGTTCCAGGTTATTACAGGAGTATCAGGAACAAATAATAACTGGTTATTGATGGTAGAGCAAGCTGCTAACATGACTAAAAGAGACTGTGTTGTATGTATGGGTCCCCGGCCTTTATTATAAGTAATTCCAGCTGTGATACCACAACTCTGTGTGATGGAAGTAATGAATCAAGCTAATCCTAATGAAATGTGTTAGCACAAGGATTCTGTTTTTTCTGTAATTAGAGCAGATAAGGATAAATCAGTTTTCCATAAGCGAGTCACCACTGGAAACTATACATGTATAAATATGACAGAGAGAGGTAATAAATTGGGAAATCTCATTGCAGTATGGTGTATTACAATTGTAAAAGTAAATAAGTGTTTTAAACCAGTCTCTAGAGGAGACATTTGGTGGTGGTTGTTTGATTGATTACCTTCAAAAGTAACAGGACTCTGTGCTTAATTACTTTATGGTTATATCCTATGTTAGTAGATGAAGTAACAGATGGACTATCTAGTGTTAAATCCACATGATTGGCGTGATAGGAAGTGCAGAGAAGTAGCTTGGCAGACTGAGGGAGACTCTACATACATAGATGCTATAGATTAAGATAAATTAACTGATCAAGTAGCTGCAAGATATGAATCAAGTATCTGTTGGTGGTGTACGTTGAACAGAAACGTAGACAGGATCAATTATATCCATTACAATGTACAAAAACTAGGAAATTGGACACAAAGCGGGTTTGAACTGTCCATGACCGATTGGCTTCAACTTCCCTGATGGCATTCCAGAATAGAATTGCTTTGGACATGTTGTTAGCTGAAAAAGGAGAAGTTTGTGCTATTTTCGGAGAAAAATGTTGCACATTCACACCTAACAACACTGCTGCTGGCTGATGGCAGCCAAATGAAAGCCATAGAAGGTTTGAGATCTCTAAATGGCAAAATGAAAGAGCATTATGGAGTAGATGCCTCGATGTGGGACTCCTGGCTGGATATGTTTGGGAAGTATAAAATTTTAGTATCATGAGTAATAATTTATTTGCAGTGTTTATTTTGACAATTTTGACATTGTGTGGATATTGTTGAATTCCCTGCTTTTGTACTCTGTTAACCATCTTATCACCACAGCTATTTCTCCTATGGAAAACAGAGTTACACAACTCTATCCGTTATTTAAACATCAGGATGATGAAGATGACGAGGATGGGACTGACCACTTTTCTGACCTGTATGCAGATCCATTTCTATAAGATTCTGTGATTTAAATGTCAGTAAGTACCTCTGAGTATAATTGTCTTTGTACTCATGAAAATAATCTTACAGTTAAAACATCTGACAATAATAGGAAAATATGAGCACATATAAGACAAACAGGGGGGAAATGTTGGAATAATTGAATATAGATTTGTCTTATATTTTCTCCTATTCTTTAACTTGACTATTTGATCTCATAACCTTTCATGATGTTTGTGTGAGTAAAGGATGTGTGAGTTTGTCTGCAGGCAAAGGTCATAAATGGTGCTGAACTAGCAGAGAAGGAAGCAGTCCAGTTGAGGAGGTCATAAAGATGAAGGCTGATTACACTCAACAAAAGGCACAACTGACCCTACAAGTTGTGGGAAATTTGTTGTTAAAAGATAAAGCTGTTTATGACCTGTTTACGATGCAGTTGTTGTTTTCCCCCATCCTTTAGAGAACAATGTTTTTGTAAACTAGGGACCCCTGAAAGATAATAAAAAGAGGAAGCGGTCGGATAGGCTTCAGAGCGGTGCGAGATCTGTAACAGAGCATATCTTGACCGTTTCTCCTCGCAAAGCGAGTAAAAGTACCTAATACTTTGTCTCTCTTTTCTTTTTGTGTTGTTATAAGTACAGGTCCTTCTCAAAATATTAGCATATTGTGATAAAGTTCATTATGTTCCATAATGTCATGATGAAACTTTAATATTCATATATTTTAGATTCATTGCACACTAACTGAAATATTTCAGGTCTTTTATTGTCTTAATACGGATGATTTTGGCATACAGCTCATGAAAACCCAAAATTCCTATCTCACAAAATTAGCATATTTCATCCGACCAATAAAGAAAAGTGTTTTTAATACAAAAAACGTCAACCTTCAAATAATCATGTACAGTTATGCACTCAATACTTGGTCGGGAATCCTTTGGCAGAAATGACTGCTTCAATGCGGCGTGGCATGGAGGCAATCAGCCTGTGGCACTGCTGAGGTCTTATGGAGGCCCAGGATGCTTCGATAGCGGCCTTTAGCTCATCCAGAGTGTTGGGTCTTGAGTCTCTCAACGTTCTCTTTACAATATCCCACAGATTCTCTATGGGGTTCAGGTCAGGAGAGTTGGCAGGCCAATTGAGCACAGTGATACCATGGTCAGTAAACCATTTATCAGTGGTTTTGGCACTGTGAGCAGGTGCCAGGGCGTGCTGAAAAATGAAATCTTCATCTCCATAAAGCTTTTCAGCCGATGGAAGCATGAAGTGCTCCAAAATCTCCTGATTGCTAGCTGCATTGACCCTGCCCTTGATAAAACACAGTGGACCAACACCAGCAGCTGACATGGCACCCCAGACCATCACTGACTGTGGGTACTTGACACTGGACTTCTGGCATTTTGGCATTTCCTTCTCCCCAGTCTTCCTCCAGACTCTGGCACCTTGATTTCCGAATGACATGCAAAATTTGCTTTCATCCGAAAAAGTACTTTGGACCACTGAGCAACAGTCCAGTGCTGCTTCTCTGTAGCCCAGGTCAGGCGCTTCTGCTGCTGTGTCTGGTTCAAAAGTGGCTTGACCTGGGGAATGCGGCACCTGTAGCCCATTTCCTGCACACGCCTGTGCACGGTGGCTCTGGATGTTTCTACTCCAGACTCAGTCCACTGCTTCCGCAGGTCCCCCAAGGTCTGGAATCGGCCCTTCTCCACAATCTTCCTCAGGGTCCGGTCACCTCTTCTCGTTGTGCAGCGTTTTCTGCCACACTTTTTCCTTCCCACAGACTTCCCACTGAGGTGCCTTGATACAGCACTCTGGGAACAGCCTATTTGTTCAGAAATTTCTTTCTGTGTCTTACCCTCTTGCTTGAGGGTGTCAATAGTGGCCTTCTGGACAGCAGTCAGGTCGGCAGTCTTACCCATGATTGGGGTTTTGAGTGATGAACCAGGCTGGGAGTTTTAAAGGCCTCAGGAATCTTTTGCAGGTGTTTAGAGATAACTCGTTGATTCAGATGATTAGGTTCATAGCTCGTTTAGAGACCCTTTTAATGATATGCTAATTTTGTGAGATAGGAATTTTGGGTTTTCATGAGCTGTATGCTAAAATCATCCGTATTAAGACAATAAAAGACCTGAAATATTTCAGTTAGTGTGCAATGAATCTAAAATATATGAATGTTACATTTTCATCATGACATTATGGAAAATAATGAACTTTATCACAATATGCTAATATTTTGAGAAGGACCTGTATTGTTAGGTTGGTTAAACCTCACAGATTTTACACGTCATTAACAAATTTCTGTCTCTTAACACTTTCACCCTTTCTGCATATCCTATTTTCTTTTTGATTTCTCTAGATATCACTATCGGGCTTATGTTATTGTGTTCCTCCTCATTCCTTAATTTTAATATTATTTTAAATTCCTCCCTCAGTATTTTCCTTCTGACTATTCTTTCTTCATCAGCACTGCTTCTTTCCAACTCTTGCTTGCTACCTTGACTTTCAAACATCCCTCCTTCATCCATTTTACGTTTTCCACGTCCTCTTCCTGTCCCCCTACTTACCGATGTCTATCCCTCAAAACCCATATCTTCCCCTTCTCCTACCTGTACTTCCATCCGAACCATTCACATACCAGTTTATGCCGTACACCGCCTTTTCCAATATCAAAATAACGTTTCTCTAACAAGTCAAAAAGAGTGGGTCAATAATCAATCAGTTCGAAAGCGCAAACTCCTGTCCTTTCAAAAATACCACACAGAAACCCCTCAGCTACTGGTGACTAGCATGCTTCTTCTGGTGTTTATAGGCAGCTGCCACCAATGGGTATGGAGTGTGATTTGTGATGGATTCATATCTATATAACATAATATATAATCAAATTCTATTAAATAATTTAGTCAGTCATTTTCTACTGCTTATTCCATAGTGGGAACACAGGAAAGTTGGTGGCTATCTCCAGCAGTCTACGGGCGAGAGGCGGGGTACACCCTGGACAGGTCTTCAGTCCATCGCAACACACAAACAACCATGTACATGCTGTTTCATACACCTGAGGGCAATTTAGAGAGACCAATTAACCTAACAGGCATGTCTTTGGACTGTGGGAGGAAGCCGGAGTACCTGGTGAGAACCCACGCATGCACGAGGAGATCATGCAAACTTCATGCAGTCCATTGCAACACACAAACAACCATGTACATGCTGTTTCATACACCTGAGGGCAATTTAGAGAGACCAATTAACCTAACAGGCATGTCTTTGGACTGTGGGAGGAAGCCGGAGTACCCGGTGAGAACTCACGCATGCACGAGGAGATCATGCAAACTTCATGCAGAAAACCACCGGGTGGGAATTGAACCCAGGACCTTCTTGCTGCAAGGCAACAGTGCTACCAACTGGGCCACGGTGCACCCCTATAATTGAGGTCTTTTCAAAAATCCCATAATAATTTGTATCGGTTTGCTTCCTAAATTCCTTAGTAATATATCTATCATATTAAACGTTTCTTTAATTTTCTCAAATTCTGTACTAATAAATCTTCTTTCTATTTCATATTTCTGACAATCTAATATAACATATTCTATTATTTCATTTTCCCCACAATGGTCACCTGTATTTTGCCTTTGTCTCTAAGAAAGTGTACTGTTCAGTCCCGTGTGTCAATTCTTAATTTTATTGCCCTTTTCTTTTCTCTGCTCCTTTTTCCAGTTCTCATTTCTTCGACTGACTTTTTGATCCTATAAAACCATCTTACTTTACTCTCCCTATCCCACCTTTTCTGCTATTATTTCTTCAGTTTTTGTTTGATAATGCTAATTGCAACTGATTTCCTAATATGAACTGTAAAACTTATATGGGTATGAGTTGTCTTCTTAGCCATCCTATCTGCCATTTCATTTCCCTTTAATCCAATATGTGCTGGTATCCATAAAAATGCTATTGTAAACCATCCTTTGTATTCTGAATAATGTTAGTTGGATTTCTAATAAAATATCTGACCTGCTATCTGAATGATCATATTTTAGACTCTTGAATCTGAACAAATTATTGTTTTTAATGGTCTAATGTCCTCCATCCACTGTACTGCTAACAAAACTGCTAACATTTCTCATGTATATACAGACAAACCATTTGTGATTCGTTTTCCAACCCTCACCTGAGACTCAGGTACTATAGTGGATTACAGGAGGTCCAGGAGGACTGGACAAGCTCCTCTCTGCACACAGGGGGAGGTGGTGGAGCATGTGGACAGCATAAAGTTCCTGGGCATTCACATTTCCTGTGACCTCTCCTGGATTGAGAACACCTCCCACCTGGTAAAGCAGGACCCACAACTTTCTCAGGAAGCTGAAAGGAACTGGACTCTCTACTCAGCTGCTCACAAACCTTTACCGGGTCACAACTGAAAGCATCCTGTGCCTTACTGTGACAGTGTAGTATAGGTGCTGCATGGCATGGGAGAAAAAGGACTCAACACGCGTTGTGAAGACAGCACAAGGGATTGTGGGATGGCGTTTACTAGATCTGGACTCGATTTATGCAGCATAAATCCACAAAAGAACCAGACACATTGCTAGAGACCACATCCACTTGTGCAATGCACTGTTTGTCCCATTTCAGTCAGGAAAATGATTGAGGAACATCACAGCAAAAACAAATAGGCTCAGAAATAGTTTCCAGAAGCAGTGAAGGCAGTTGTCCCCCCTGCAGGCAGACACTAAACATCCCTGGTGGCAATCAAACAAACCACCAGCCCATCTTATAAACTGTTTCAGCACAAGCTACACCTTATGTAAATACCAAATACTACATGCCACATTCCATGCACATGATAATTTTTTCTATAAGTGTTTTAAAATTCTGCATGCTGTAAATTCTGCAAATGTGTTTTGAATTGTGCGATGTTTACATTTTGAAGGGGTTTAGATTTTCTAAGTGCTTTTATATTCTCCAAGTGTTTAAATTGCAGAGGATTAAATTTTGTCAGAGTTACTGACAAAATTGGTGAACTATACAAATGTCAAAAAAGTGGGTTCCAAGTGTTTTTATATTTGGCAAATTGTGTCCTTAAAATTGTGTAAGCGTTTTCTCCTACTTTAGCTTCCCTTCATTGGGTCCCTGTTAAATCCAGAATAGAATTTAAAATTCTCCTCCTCACATATAAAGCCCTTAATGATCTAGCTCCATCATATATCAGGGATCTGATTGTTCCATATGTTCCTAACAGGGCACTTCATTCTCAGAGTGCAGGTTTACTGGTGGTTCCTAGAGTCTCTAGAAGTAGAATGGGAGGCAGATCCTTTAGTTATCAGGCTCCTCTCCTGTATAACCAGCTCCCAGTTTTAGTCCGTGAGGCAGACAACCTGTCTACTTTTAAGGCTAGGTTTAACACTTTCCTTTTTGATAAAGCTTATAGTTAGAGTGGCTTAGGTTATCCTGAGCTATCTTCCTTATTTTTTACCTCCATCTTCTTCCCTCCCTGTTGGATGGAGTGAGGGGGAGTCAGGTTTAGCCTAAACCGGCTCAGTTATGGTTGAGTTGCAAACACACCCTCCATTTCTGCTACCTGTATGACTCCTCTCTTTTCCAATGATTATGGTCAATCTGACAGAGATAGGTATCCCAATCGTTGTGGTTTTTAGTATAACAATGGCCATCAGTGGGCTCTAGATGGACAAACTGTCTACTTTTAAGGCTAGGCTTAAAACTTTCCTTTTTGATAAAGCTTATAGTTAGAGTGGCTTAGGTTATCCTGAGCTATCTCTGTAGTTATGCTGCTGGAAGACATAATGACCACTTTCACCCTCTTTGCTACATTCTCACACAACTCTCTAATTCTGCATTATTTGCTGTTATTTCAGTTTTTAACTTTATGTTCTCCCTCTTTTCTGTTCCTAGAAGCTACACCTGGCCTGACTATGTGTCTACCTGTGACACCTTTCTGGAGAGGGGCATCGTCCAAGCTTCTGCTGGCAACAACTTAATGCTCACCCTCTACTGATGATCCACATGGCCCTGTCTTTCAGTGTTTAACCCTTTCTCTCTCCTAGGCATGGCGATTGACTGAGCTTTTACTGTAACTAATTATATGTGCTCTCTTTCAGACTCTAACCTTGAAAACTGGCTCAGAGTTTATCTGTTCTTTCTTTCTAGGTGAAACGACTAAAGGAGCTACATCCATTAACATTTACTTTTCCTTCCCATAGAAAGTACTTCTGGATCAGTGCTTCTTTGTTCTCTTTGTGTCTCTGCTCTGTTCTCTCAAACCCCCAGTCGGTCGTGGCAGATGGCCGCTCACACTGAGCCTGGTTCTGCTGGAGGTTTCTTCCTGTTAAAAGGTAGTTTGTCCTCTCCACTGTTGCTACATGCATGCTCTGTATGAGGGATTGCTGCAAAGTCAATGCCAGGGACTGTCCACTGTCGCTACATGCTCATCCAGGAGGAGTGAATGCTGCAAGTCACTGACCCGATGCAATCTGCTGGGTTTCCTTAGACAGAAAAACATTTTATCCAATTTGAATAAATAACTGAATCTGACTGCACTGTTCAATGGTTAGGAATAATTGGAATGTATGAACCTGACTTTTGTGAAGTGCCTCAAGACGAAATGCTATGCACACCGCAGATGTTTCTAAAGCGTAGGTGGCTGTGTTGAAGCCTAATGAAAATACTGCCAACGTAACCAAACTGTTCGCAAAAAGTTAATCAGACATCATATCTGATGAGTACATTTCTGTTTTTGCAGGCTACAACGACGTGGCAAACAACAAATATCCACAGAAAAACAATCAGTGAAAAGAATTTTTCACAAAGAACAGTGTCGTTCACAAGACCAGATTGATTTGTGATACATTTCCCTCATATATAATGTAATAACTAAATAATCTCAACTGAAACTATCTGTGCAGTAATGCGGCTATAGGCTTAGGCGGCTGGAGGACATAATGACCACTTTCATCCTCTTTGCTACATTCTCACATGTTATGATTCTGGCACGTCTGCTCTACCCTGTCTCCCTGGCTGCAATCAGCAGATTAGATGCACCTGGTGGCTGCTGCAGTGTAGTGCAATCTGTGGAATGCCAAGCACCTGTGTCTTCCCTGATATATACTGACTCTGACAAGCAGACGGTGCCAGGGTGAATGGGCCGGACTAGGGTTGTCGGTGGTGAGACTACGTCGAAGAAGAACGGTTTTGGTGCGGCGCAGGAAAAACAAAAATAGAAATATATCGGATTCGGAAAAGGTGGATTTGGGCATAAACTGATATGTGAATGGTTCGGTTGGAAATGGAGACAGGAAATGAGGAAGACATGGATTTTGAAGGGTGGACGCCAGCTGGGAGAGGAAGAGGGAAAGGACGTGGAAGAAATAAAATAGATGAAGGAAAGGGAATTGGTGATATCCAAGGTAGCAAGTGAGAATTGGAAGGAAGCAGTTCAGAAGAAGAAAGGATAGTTAGGAGAAAAGTTATGAGGGAGGAATTTAAAATAATATTGAAACTTAAGAACAAGGAAGAACAGGATAACATCAGCCCCATTGTGGTGTCAAGAAAGATAAAAAAGAAAATTGGAGATGTTGAAATGGTAAAGATTTTGAGAGATGGAAACTTATTGGTAGTTTGTAAAAATGAAGAACAAAAGAACAAGGCTTTAAAGGTGGATAATATCTGCAAGAAAACGGTGTTGGAGAAAAAAATCATGGGAGAAAATAAAAAAATTAGAGGAGTGATTTATGGGATCCCTCTAGATGAAGATCTTGATAAAATTAAGAGAAGTATTATTGGTGCAAAAGTGAATAACTTGAAGAGATTGTCAAAAACAATAAATGGAGAAAAAGTAGGAAGTATGTCAATCTTCATTGAATTTGACAAAAAAGAGTTGCCACAAAACATCAAAATAGGTTATCTTAGCTTTCAGGTTAGACCTTATATCCCTCCACCACTTCGTTGTTTCAAATGTCAAAGGTATGGACACATAGCAGCAGTTTGTAAAGGGAAGCAGAGATGTCCAAAATGTGGTGAAGATCACAAGTTTGAAGAATGTAAAGAAGAAGTACAAGAAAAATGTTGTAACTGTGGAGGGCAACATAGAGTTACATATGGAGGATGTGAAGTAAGGAAGAAGGCAAAAGAAATCATACAGATTAAAATGACTAAAAACATAAGCTATGCAGAAGCAGTTAAAAATGTGAAGGAACAGAAAACAAGAAAGATTGAACAAATAGCGAATCAAATTCCACAGCAAAGCAAAGTACAGTCAGAAGAAAATGTTCCAATATCAGTAGAAAAACTAATATTATTCGTAGCATATGTTATCAACTGTACTGACCAAGCTAAGCATAAAACTGAGAAGATTAAAATAATAGTGAGAGGAGCTGAAAAGTTTTTGGGGTTTAAGGAGGGATTGTGGGAGAACATAAATAAAAAGTTGGAGGTAGATGGGAGACAAGGAACATCTGGTGAAAGTACATGTTAATATTACAATGGAATGCAAGAAGTTTAATTGCTAACGGACAAGAACTTAAAGGTTATATTGATAGTCTTGAAGAACAACCAGAAATTATTTGTGTTCAGGAAACATGGTTAAAAACAACATTGGATTTTGTGATAAAAGGATATGATAGTGTAAGAAGAGATCGACAGGAGAGAAGTGGAGGAGGATGTGGAATATTTATTAAGCAAGGGATACAATATCAGGTATTAAGGAAAGGGAAAGAACTTGAATATATAGTAATTGAGATATGGGAACAAGAAGGTAAATTTAAAATAATAAATTTTTATAATCCATGTAAAACATTGTCAATTGAAATAATGGAGGAGTTAAATGAATATTTGGAAGGGAAAGTAATTTGGTGTGGAGATTTTAATGCAAATAGTACATTGTGGGGTAATTGTAATGATAAAAATGGACAAGTTATAGAAGAATTAATGGAAATAAAAAATCTAATATGTATTAATGATGGGAGGGGAACAAGAATCAATGTAAGAACAGCGATGGAATCAGTTATTGATTTAACAATGGTTTCAAATGGTTTAGCTGGTAGTTGTGAGTGGGGCATTGATAAAAAATCAACAATAGGTAGTGATCATTATCCCATTACAATAAGAGTAGGATTAACTTTAAATAATAGGAATATAAATGTCAATAAAAAACTAAATTTTAATAAGGCAGACTGGACTAAATTTAGATACTTGAGTCAAATAAACTTAGAGAAAGTAGATATGAGAATGGATATAAATGATGTAAATTTAAAAATTTGTAAGGTAATCATGGAAGCAGCAGATAATTCTATAAAGAAAGTAGGGTGTAAAAGTAATAAGAAAATGGTACCATGGTGGACAAATGAATGTAAAGAAGCAATAAAGTTAAAAAATAAAGCATTTAAGGTACTAAAAGGAAATCCAATTTATAAGAATTTTATTGATTATAAAAGAAAGCAAGCAATAGTAAGGAGAACTATTAAGAAGGTAAAAAGAGAATATTGGAGAAAGTTCTGTAGCACAATAGGGAAAAAAACAAAAATAGAAAAAATTTGGAAAATAGTTAAAAGAATGAATGGCATAAAGAGAGAGTTTGAATATCCTATATTAAAAATAAATAATATAAATATAGTAAAAGATGAAGATAAAGTTGAAATATTGGCAATAATATTTAGTAAAATTAACAGTTCAAATAATATTAGTGAAGAGGGAAGAAAAGGAAGAGAAAATACAAAACTTATATATAAAGATGTATTACAGAGTGTTGAAGAAACAAATAATCTGTTAAATGTTGAATTTACAAAAGCTGAATTAAATTATGCACTTAGGAAGACAAAAAATACAGCACCAGGTAAAGATCAAATTTGGTACAGAATGATAAGGCAACTTGGTGGAAAATTTAGAATTGGGGAAGTGATCTCAGGAAAATATATAGTAGAAAATGGAACTCCACAGGGGAGTATTGTAAGTCCGTTATTGTTTTCAATTATGATAAATGATGTATTTAAAGATATTGGAAAAGTAATGGGATGTTCACTTTTTGCAGATGATGGAGCTGTTTGGAAAAGAGGAAAAAATGTAGATTTCATTGTAAATAAATTACAAGAGGTTATTATTGAAATAGAGAAATGGGCGTTACAATGGGGATTTAAATTTTCAGTTGAAAAAACCAAAGTAATGATATTTAATCAGAAAAAAATAAACAAGGAAATAAAATTAAAATTATATAACCAAGAATTAGAGCAAGTAAAGTATATAAAATTTTTAGGATTATGGTTTGATGAAAAACTAAAATGGAATATACATATTCAAAAAGTTGTTGATAAATGTAAGAAAATTTTAAATATTATGAGATGCTTGGCTGGCAGTGACTGGGGAGCAGATAGGAAATCACTAAAACAGATTTACACAGGAATGATAAGATCTAACATAGACTTTGGTTGTATAGTTTACGGTTCAGCAGCTAAAACACATCTGGTTAAATTAGATATTATCCAACATCAGGCATTAAGATTATGTACTGGAGCATTTAAAACTACACCAACAGCAGCAATAGAAATAGAAATGGGAGAAATGCCGTTAGAGTTAAGAAGAATAAAACTAGAAATAAATTATTGGTTAAATTTACAAGGTAATAACTTGGATCATCCAATTTGGGAAATTCTAAATCCATGTTGGGAAAAAGAAAAGAAAGAAATGAAGAGTTTTGGATGGACAATTGAAAATAAAGTAAAATAATTTAAAATGATTGATTTAGAAATTAGTCAAACATCACCAATATCAATTATACCACCATGGATTCTACCAGAAGCAACAGTAGATATGTCAATAATGGAAAAGAAGCAAGATAAATCTTCCATAGTAGATAGTTATTCAGTACAGATACATTTAAATAATTATTATAGATATATTCAAATATATACAGATGCATCAAAAATAAATGGAAAAGTAGGAATAGCTGCTCTGTTCTCTCAAACCCCCAGTTGGTCGTGACAGATGGCAGCTCACACTGAGCCTGGTTCTGCTGGAGGTTTCTTCCTGTTAAAGGGGAGTTTTTCCTCTCGACTGTCGCTACATGCATGCTCAGTATGAGGGATTGCTGCAAACTCAACCCCAGTGACTGTCCACTGTCTTTACATACTCATCTGGGATGAGTGAATGCTACAAGTCACTGACTGGATGCAATCTGCTGGGTTTCCTTAGACAGAAAAACTTTTTATCCAATTTGAATAAATAACTAACTCTGACTCCACTGTTCAATGGTTAGGACTAATTGGAATGTATGTACCTGACTTTTGTGAAGTGCCTTGAGACATGTGTTGTGAATTGGCGCTATATAAATACAACTGAAATGAATTGAATATAGACATACAAGAATCAAACTGCTGGCACGCATCTATAAGCAGTAATGGTAACTGAAAGTGGACATTCTCTTCGTTTAGTGACAAACGTACTTGTGAATAAAAAAAATACTTATGCTGTAAAGCGAAACAGACATCTTTGAGCAACAAGTCCTCCCATTATGTAAATTCCTAATTGCAAATATAACACAATGTATTATTCAAGACGTACCGCTTATATTTGCACACAAGTGCAAATATGACCACCATGGAACTAATTCAGACACTGAGTTCTGCATGACCCCCTGCAGGGACAACCCAGACAGCTACACATCATGCAACAATTAGGACGTGGAAATACGGTTTGATGGTGCGTCTTTCAATCGCAACTCAGCTGTGTATATAGCTAGATTCTTTATCATATCTGCAATTCTTGAATTATGCTCACATTTCTGCCGAGAATGACAGTGGAACTACAGGGGTTGGACAATGAAACTGAAACACCAGTTTTAGTGTGGGAGGTTTCATGGCTAAATTGGACCAGCCTGGTAGCCATTCTTCATTGATTGCACATTGCACCAGTAAGAGCAGAGTGTGAAGGTTCAATTAGCAGGGTAAGAGCACAGTTTTGTTCAAAATATTAAAATGCATACATGGGTGACATACCAGAGTTCAAAAGAGGACAAATTGTTGGTGCACGCCTTGCTGGCGCATCTGTGATCAAGACAGCAAGTTTTTGTGATGTATCAAGAGCAGGATCCAGGGCAATGTCAGCATACCAAGAAAGACGAACCACATCCAACAGGATTAACTGTGGACGCAAGAGGAAGCTGTCTGAAAGGGATGTTCGGGTGCTAACCCGGATTGTATCCAAAAAACATAAAACCACGGCTGCCCAAATCACGGCAGAATTAAATGTGCACCTCAACTCTCCTGTTTTCACCAGAACTGTCCGTCGGGAGCTCCACAGGGTCAATAAGCATGGCCGGGCTGCTATAGCCAAACCTTTGGTCACTCATGCCAATGCCAAACGTCGGTTTCATTGGTGCAAGGAGTGCAAATCTTGGGCTGTGGACAATGTGAAACTTGTATTGTTCTCTGATGAGTCCACCTTTACTGTTTTCCCCACATCCGGGAGAGTTACGGTGTGGAGAAGCCCCAAAGAAGCGTACCACCCAGACTGTTGCATGCCCAGAGTGAAGCATGGGGGTGGATCAGTGATGGTTTGGGCTGACATATTATGGCATTCCCTTGGCCCAATACTTGTGCTAGATGGGCACGTCACTGCCAAGGACTACCGAACCATTCTTGAGGACCATGTGCATCCAATGGTTCAAACATTGTATCCTGAAGGCGGTGCCGTGTATCAGGATGACAATGCACCAATACATACAGCAAGACTGGTGAAAGAGTGGTTTGATGAACATGAAGGTGAAGTTGAACATCTCCCATGGCCTGCACAGTCACCAGATCTAAATATTATTGAGCCACTTTGGGGCGTTTTGGAGGAGCGAGTCAGGAAACGTTTTCCTCCACCAGTATCACGTAGTGACCTGTCCACTATCCTGTAAGAAGAATGGTTTAAAATCCCTCTGACCACTGTGCAGGACTTGTATATGTCATTCCCAAGACGAATTGACGCTGTATTGGCCGCAAAAGGAGGCCCTACACCCTACTAATAAATTATTGTGGTCTAAAACCAGGTGTTTCAGTTTCATTGTCCAACCCCTGTATATTTAGTAGATCTGACCAAATGTAACTTGTGACAGTCGGGGTCCGCATGCAGATGTTTGTAAACGTTAGGTGGCTATGCTGTTGCCTGTTCAAAACCCAGCTAACGTCACAAATGGTTCTGTAAATTTTTTATCATGCAAACAAAGCCTTGCTTATGTAAGGGGAGCCCTGCAATTGCGCCTTCACGCTACTAAAGACATATTGCTGCACTCGTCATAGAAATTAGAAGGCTGCGCAATTTATACATATGGTTGGTTACTTATGTTATTGTCAGTTTCACTGTAAGGATGTTTGGTGTGGTACTCTGCTTTTGTTTAAAGCATGTGAATAAGGTATAACCATCACTGGCAAGCCTATTAAATATGTCAAATGTGGACAGCAAGTATTTTTCTATTCCATAAAATCAACTTCCAAAAAATTGTATCTAGATTCGAACTGATGCCAGCATCAACTACCAGTTGAGCAGGCACTAACTTCACCACTAGACTATCATGTCGCGAACTCGACAACCATCCTTGCTTTTAATCAGTTCGATATTAACTGTTGACGCTTTTGAGAACAGACTTAGATCAACTGGTCAGTTTGAAACAGTTACAAGAACATTTTTGACGTAATTTGGATGGAAAAGGCTATATACGGGCTGTTTTTTCCTCCTGGTGTCTCTTACGACGGAGTATTAGGGTCACTTGAATAAAGATGAACTTCGTTTTAAGTAAAAGGATGAGAACAAAATATCAATAGTTGAAGATTAAACTGGCACAAAACCTAAAGTAGCAGTGTCTGCTGTAAAAGAGTTAGGAACTTTGGTATTAAAGAAATTATTATTACATAATCCTGTGGAAACACTTTAATCAGCAAAGGAGCTATCCCGACATATCACTGACTGCGAACAGAGCTGTTTAAGGTTCTCATCCTTTCTTCAAACTATTCCCACTTTATTTTTCAGATTTTTTAAATTTCGAGTTGAAGTTCTTTTTCCTCCCCATTTTCTTGTTATTCAATTCTAGGTTTCATTTTCCTTGATTTTGTCATTCTGACACGAACATAAGCCTGTATGGTGAACTGTAACAAGTGACATAAACAGTGGTTTGAAAAAAAAAAAAAGATTTTTATTGCTATTGTTTCAGTCAGTATGTAATTTGAATATACCATATGAGGGAGATATGAGAAAGAAAAAACCCAATCCTTTTAAAACCTTGTATTTTATTTGCCATGGTTTCACACTTATATTGGCTTTCAGGGATTAAGTAGTACTTTGGGATAACCTATTTCGATCTTCCTTTGATGATTTTCAAATTCTCAAACGACGCATAAAACCAGTACAAGTTCTGCGTAATTTACAAGGTCTGTCAGCGATTTTGCAGATATTATTTAAAAAAAAGCAACATACAATATTAAAGCAATAAAAAGTCATTTTAATTAGTTATTCTTTAGATCTTTATGGATAATTTATGGAATCAGATAGTATTTTGCAAAAATTTGTAGTTCTTTAAGTTGAACTCACATTGTTTATTTCCTGGTTCGGTAAAGGGGTCCTAAAAAGCCACATCCACAAAAACATCTGCCTCTCCTAGCTGGCGCCACAAGATAATTTCGCCACCAGTTAATCTATCACTCCGGCACCAGCGGCTCAGTTACCGGTGCTGGCCTGTTATTAATCAGATCAGTAGCTGGCTTCGGAATGGATATAGCCTCCTGCAACAAGGAAGTAGCCACCGCTGGGTGTGCAATAGTCTTAATTTTGGCAATGATACTGCACCATATTACTGGACCATTTTAGGTTTCTTTAAACAAATGGTATATGTAAGTATATCACATTACCAGCATTAATGGAATAAATATGTTGTGGTGAGGTCCTACCTTGCAGTAATAGGGTTGCTCTGAGAGGCAGGACTTGTGGAGTCATGTGACAGAGCAGAGCCTATGGATCCACCAGAGCCCACAGAACCAGAGTGACCCATTGAGTTTTTACTCCCACGAGGTAAAACGTTGTTCCTCTGGTTAGCTGGTTTCACAGTCACAATCAAGTTGTGACTGTTAGCCACCATCATGTCTGTGACCTGAAATGACAGAAAGGCTGTTTAAAAGAGTAGAAATATAACAGTGAAATTATCTGTTATGACTAAGCAACACAAACCCTCCTTTCTACTTTTGAAAGTAAAGTTGGTATGCTAATAGCTAGAGAGCTAAAATCTGTTAATCAGAGTGCAGGCTAGCTAACTGAGCTCAGCTGATTTGGCAGCTAATCTTAGCTTTATTTGTTACTCCAAGGGGAGCATACCGGTAAGACGTCAACGCAGAACCCTTTAAAATGACCCACCATTTGACTATATTATTTTACTGAATTGTTTGCTATTAAATATGTGACATCACACATCAGTAAGGTGGTCTTGATGTGTGGAATGCTGGACCTTGCAGGCACGGGTGGAGTACCATGGAGTGCTACATGGGCATTAGGGGCATTCGTCTTCTGTTTCTGCCCCTGCACCTATGCTGGTCTGGCAGGGGCTGGATGTGTGGGGCCGGTTGAGGGTCAAAGGGACTTAGCTGGGCTCTGATGGGCATCCCTCCCTATTGACCTCCCTGGGGCTAGCTCAAGACATCACATGGGATGTAATGTTCCCCCACTCCTATGTGGAGAGAACCCACTCATGTAAACTCCATGCAGAATGAGCCCAGGCTGGGTATTGAACCCAGGACCTTCTGCTGTGGTACCAAATGCATCACCATTTAGCCCCACATAGGAATTCAGTATCCCTTGTTTTCAAAGGGGAAATGTGTTTTCAAATACAATTTTCTAAGATGCAAAACCCCTGTTGGAACATATTAAACTTGTATTTAGAGGTGGTGCTCTTTATTTAGTTAAAAAGAGATTATTTTCTCAATAACAACAAATAAATGTCACAGACAAGAATATTATATCGGTAATGATGCTACTTGTGTACTCGTACTCGTACTCGTCGCCGCGGGGGCAGCAGACTCAACAGAGACGCCCAGACGTCCCTCTCTCCAGACACCTCCTCCAGCTCCTCCAGGGGGAGCCCAAGGCGTTCCCAGGCCAGCCTAGAGACATAGTCCCTCCAGCGTGTCCTGGGCCGTCCCCTGGGCCTCCTCCCAGTGGGACGTGCCTGGAACACCTCCCGAGGAAGGCGTCCAGGAGGCATCCGGTATAGATGCCCGAGCCACCTCAACTGGCTCCTCTCTAAGGGAGTGTCCGGCCACCCTACGGAGGAAACTCATTTCAGCCGCTTGTATCCGGGATCTCGTTCTTTCGGTCATGACCCAAAGTTCATGGCCATAGGTGAGGGTAGGAACAGTCGAATGCTTTCTCCAGGTCCACAAAACACATGTGGACCGGTTGAGCAAACTCCCACAAACCCTCGAGTACCCTGTAGAGGGTATAGAGCTGGTCCAGTGTTCCACAGCCGGGACGAAAACCACGCTGCTCCTCCTGAAGCCGAGGTTCGATTATCGGTCGGACTCTCCTCTCCAATACCCTGGCGTAGGCCTTACCAGGGAGGCTGAGGAGTGTGATCCCCCCTGTAGTTGGAACACACCCTCCGGTCCCCCACCACCCCAGTCTGCCATTCCAGAGGTACTGTCCCCGACCGCCACGCAATGTTGAAGAGACGTGTCAACCATGACAGCCCTATAACATCCAGAGACTTGAGGTACTCAGGGCGGATCTCATCCACCCCCGAAGCCCTGCCACCACGGAGCTTTTTAACCACCTCGGTGACTTCAGCCTGGGTGATGAAAGAGTTCAACCCCGAGTCCCCAGCCTCTGTTTCCACCACGGAATGCGTGATGGCAGGATTGAGGAGATCCTCGAAGTACTCCTTCCACCGCCCGATAATGTCCTCAGTCGAGGTCAGCAGTCTCCCGCCCCCACTATAAACAGTGTTGGCGAAGCACTGCTTCCCCCTCCTGAGGCGACGGACGGTTTGCCAGAATCGCTTTGAGGCCAACCGGTAGTCCTTCTCCATGGCCTCACCGAACTCCTCCCAGGTCCGAGTTTTTGCCTCTGCCACAGCCCGGGCCGCAGCACGCTTGGCCTCACGGTACCTGTCAGCCGCCTCAGGAGTCCCACAAGCCAACCACAGCCGATAGGACTCCTTCTTCAGCTTAACAGCATCCCTTACTGCCGGTGTCCACCACCGGGTTCTGGGATTGCCGCCGCGACAGGCACCGCAGACCTTACGGCCACAGCTACGGGCAGCAGCATCGACAATAGATGCGGAGAACATGGTCCACTCGGACTCTATGTCTCCAACATCCCCCGGGATCTGGTCGAAGCTCTCCCGGAGGTGGGAGTTGAATACATCCCTGGCCGAGGGCTCTGCCAGGCGTTCCCAGCAGACCCTCACTATGCGCTTGGGCCTGCCAAGTCTGTCCGGCTTTCTCCTCCTCCAGCGGATCCAACTAACCACCAGGTGATGATCAGTGGACAGCTCAGCCCCTCTCTTCACCCGAGTGTCCAAAACATGCGGCCGAAGGTCTGATGATACGACAACAAAGTCGATCATCGACCTCCTGCCTAGGGTGTCCTGGTGCCAAGTCCACTGATGGACACCCTTATGTTTGAACATGGTGTTCGTTATGGACAATCCATGACTAGCACAGAAGTCCAATAACAAAACACCACTCGGATTCAGATCGGGGAGGCCATTCCTCCCGATCACACCTCTCCAGGTGTCACTGTCGTTCCCCACGTGGGCGTTGAAGTCCCCCAGCAGAATAATGGAGTCCCCGGGAGGGGCACTATCCAGCACCCCCGACAGGGACGCCAAGAAGGCCGGGTACTCTGCACTGCCACTCGGCCCGTAGGCTGAAATGATAGTCAGAGACTTCTCCCCAACCCGAAGGCGCAGGGAAACGACCCTCTCATCCACTGGGGTAAACCCCAACACGAGACGGCTGAGCTGGGGGGCAACAAGCAAACCCACACCAGCCCGCCGCCTCTCCCCGTGGGCCACTCCAGAGTAGAACAGAGTCCAACCCCTCTCAAGGAAATGGGTTCCAGAGCCCACGCTGTGCGTAGAGGCGAGCCCAACTATTTCTAGTCGATATCTCTCGACCTCCCGCACAAGCTCAGGCTCCTTCCTCCCCAGCGAGGTGACATTCCACGTCCCTAGAGCCAGCCTAAGCATCCGGGGATCGGGCCGCTGAGGTCTCCACCTTCGTCCGCCACCCAATCCTCTTTGCACCGGTCCCTCATGGTTCCCCCTGCAGGTGGTGGGCCCACTGGGGGATGGCCTCGCGTCTCTCGTTCGGGCTTGGCCCGGCCGGGTCCCGCGAGGAGCAACCCGGCCACCAGGCGCTCTCCGACGAGTCCCGACCCCAGGCCTGGCTCCAGGGTGGGACCCCGGCTCCGCCGTACCGGGCGACGTCACGTGCCTCAATATTTTATTCTTCATGAGGGATTCTTGAACCACCACCTTAACGTGGTGGAGGGGTTTGAGTGCTCAAATGATCCTAGAGGCTATGTTGTCTGGGGCCTAAATGCCCCTGGTAGGGTCATGGCAAACAGGCTCTAGGTGACGGGTCAGACAAAGAGTGGTTCAAGAATCCCTCATGCTACTTGTGTTTTAAAAGAAATTAGGTCATGTTAAACAGTTTTATTTTAAATTAATGTGGTAATGGTAATTTTGTGGTAAAGCGGGGTATCCTCACTCAAGGTTATCATACCCTAGAAATATCATACCATGCTTATTTCATTTAGCTAAACTATGGCTTATCAGGTTTTTTTTTACATATGTTTTAGGAATAATTTAATTTAATAATAATAAACATTTTCCATTCTCATAGATTAATTTATTTGAATTGTATGGTATTGATAAAACTTTGTATTGTACTGCATTTCCATTTATTTTGGTTCTGAACTCATAACAGATTCTGATCCATGAAGTGACATGACTACACAGATTAGCAGTATACTAGAATTGTATAGAAGAGTAGAATATGGCAAATGACTTGAAAAAGTTGGTTTTCAAAACAGATACAAAACATCCCACTGGTCGTTATGAACTGTCTCATGGTTAGTAGTAGACAGCACCATGTAGATATATCTGCATTTTTAGGCCCGAGCAGGAAGCCTGTAAGGGCCTATTGTAATCGTAGTGTTTCTTATTAGCCCCGAGTAGGAAGCCTGCAGAGGCCTATTTTAATCGTAGGATTTCTTATTATAAGGCCCGAGCAGGAAGGCTGCAAATTGTAATCAGTATTTCTTTTTAGGCCCGAGCAGGAAGCCTGCAAGAGCCTATTGTAATAGTAGGATTTCTTATTAGGCCCGAGCTGGAAGCCTGCAAGGGCCTATTGTAATCGTACTGTTTCTTATTATTAGACCCGGGAAGGAAGGCTGCATGGGCCTATTGTTATCGTAGTGTTTCTTGTTTATTTTTTAATTGTTTGTTATTATTTTGTTGCATCTTTGCCGGGCAATTAGGGGACTTTGCCAAGGCCCTAGATGCACACGATTTTACCCATAATTGTCCCCCACATGAAATTTTCGTTCTTTAATGTTGTCGTCAGTGGCGCGGCCCAAACCTCTTAGCCAAACCCTAAATGTGAGATAGGCCAAACCGTAACTCGTAGAGATCTGAAATTTGGCACAATGGTAGAGCTCCTCAAACCAAGAAATAAAAGTCTGTTGGGGGTATGCCCTAAAATGCACAGGAAGTCGGCCATTTTGGATCAAAGGCAAATTTTTGCCAGTTTTTCACTTTTACTAACCTCGAACTTTAACAAACTCAGCTTCATATTTGGTTAATATGAAGTTAAGGCAGGGGGATTCAAAGTTTTAAAAATCGTGAGTTTTCGACCATGTTTAGGGGGCGTGGCCAGGGCACGAACTTGGTGTTTGCACCCAAAGTGAAAAAAATGCAAAAACTTTCCTAAAGAAATGACAAATCACACCAAAGGTGGCATGAAGGAAGACCTTCTGGTTCCCAACAATCCTATGGGGTCATATGCTGACATCATCAAAGCCCCGCCCCCTTAGACCAGGAAGTCACTTTTTTACTGGGAAAGGTTGCTATCTGGCTGTCTACACTCAAACCGCTTCAAACTATGTCAGGTGACTGATAACTAGTGGGTCTAACTGCGTTTGAAGCACAGTGACTTTTCATTGAAGGGCATTGCCGTGGAGTGCAGAAGTCATGCCATATCCACATGTTTGGCTCTAATTTTGACATAGATCATCTGAACAGCACCAAACTTAATATGATTGATCCTAGTCCAGTCCCCAAAAGAGATCTGATGAGATATTTGGTGAGTGTGGCCTAATTTTTCCTCAGTGCCCCCTAGAAGACTTTGAACAATCAGCCCCAAGCCATGCGTTGACCGAGGATTATGAAATTTGGTTCACATATGTAATTTCTCAGGACCTACAAAAAAGTATCTTGGAGAGTTGGTACAAACCACACAGGAAGTTGGCCAATTCGGATTGAAGTTGCAATTTTGACCCCAGTTTTGCCATTTCTAGCCCGCATATCTTAGCAAACTCCTCCTACAGCGTTTGACTTAGAGACTTGAAAATCACTCAGTATACACTTAAGGCACTGGGGATCAAAAGTTATCAAAAGCTTTTGGATACATGAAAGCGTGTTTGCGTGGCCTAGCTTTAAAATATGACTTCTCACTATATAAGACTAAATTGATATAGCTCCTACAAGGAAAGTCACAGAGACCTGAAACCTTCTAAGATAGATCTGCCTCTGGGACTTAATATTCACTGATCAGATGGTGACAATAAACAAGTGAGTGGGCATCTGGAAGGTCGGATTTCGACCAAATTTTGAACACTTCTCGCTGGAGCTGAACTCTACATGACCAAAGATCATATGACAGGTCGCTCACAGTGCCACCTAGTGGGGATGTGTGGAATCGAATGGCAGCCATGTCGGTGGCGTACAGGTGGCAATGTCAGACTCCCGCAGTCGCTGCACAGGCCGAGTGGTGCTGAGTTGCAAGGGCCTACAATGCTGCTTGTACCTTTGATTAAGAATGAAATTTGACCAAAACTGGAAAGGTATAAAAGGCCAAAGAGTCTTTGCCAAAGGGGAAAAATAACCTTTTTTCAATGAAAAGAAAACAGGAACAAAAAAACTTTAAAAAACAAACTACATAGTGCAGCCCCAGGGTGGCAGTATCTATTTCTTGTTTTAATTTTGTAGCAGAAACTACCTGTCCTAACTGGAAACACAACTCATATGAAGTTTTTCTCTAAGCTTTCCAGGCCTTTCCAATGGTCCAAAATGCGACAATGTTGGTTTATTTAACCCCCCTTCTACCCACTGTCTGCTAGAAATAAAACCCTGTTTCCTGTGACTCTGAACACACTCTAGCCTTAGATGGAACTTGATGTTAGTGATAGCTTTAAAAATAAAGGGGCTCTTTTCATAAAAAAGACAATAAATTTTGTACAACTACAGTAAAAGTTTCTAGCTCTTAACTGCCCTTGTTGCTATTCAGGAACACAGGAGTCTAGTTTTATATGTAAAAGAACTGATGTATACCTTTTTTTCATCTGAACTGATTAATAAGGAACCTTCTGGAAACCTCTGGGGGGATTTTGGTGTCCCTGTGGGTTTGCTTGCCATTTCGGATCTCATACGTCCAGTAGACCGATAGGTGGCAAGCGACAGAGCAACATCTGTGTGAATACCAGGATGCAGGTTTTCTGCACTAGGGGTTTTCATTTGTTCAAAGTAAGCACCGACTTATTTAAGGTGGACTTGAAGATATGGTGGCTCAACATAAATGCAGATTATCTTACCAGGCTATCTTTTAGGTGTTACTAAAATGCAGTTAAAAACTTCCGATTTTCCATCAATTACTACTGAACAAAAAATGCAGACTTTTTCCTTCAACAAACAGGCACATTTTGCAGGAATGCTCTTAAACCTCCAAACAGGAAAATTATTTTCACTGTCTATTTCAATGTCCTGCTTACCATGCTGGGCACTAAATGCTTTATTTTGAAATATGGTGTATTTGTGCAATTTCTTTAATGAACTATAGAGTGCAAACTATTTAAAACCATTGACCTTTTTCATTACCAATCTTTACATTTTAGCCCTTCTAGAACATGTTATCATCCTGTGTAATTGTTCTCTTTATGTATGAGCCTTAAGCTAAAGTTTTAATGTCTTCACTGAGCTTACCTGATCTAAAGATTTTCCTGCTACATCGATGCCATTGACTTCGAGGATTTCATCATTAACAGCTAGTAATCCTGTGCTCTCTGCGAGCCCACCCCTCACCAAACGAGATATGAAGACCCCTGGAACCTATACAAAGACAAAAAAAGTGCAAATATTATGCAACAGATAAAGAGTATATCCTAATATCTGATCACCAGCTATAGGTGCAGTATGAAACTGCCAATTCTGGTTGATTTCAGAAAGCAATAATATGCTCTAAGGATCCTTATTAAGCACAGATGGGAAATGTTATTGCAGCTAACAGTGAAGCATGACATTTAAAAACATGATTATGCAACACACATACTGGACACCATATGGAGTGTCTAGGAAAAATGATTTTGAACCATTTTGTTCCAACACAGAAGGGATGTTTTATTTATAAGGTATAGTGAGAGCTCTCCTCAGTGGACGACCTGCTAAAATCAATCTGATCTCATCAAAAAGTAATTGAGCTTCTAGAAGGAAGGTTCAGCAACTGAGCCCAACATGCTCACAATATTCTTCATATAAGTTTTGTGTTTAGCACAAAGTGTCCAGTACCAATATATAAAAAAAAGACATAACGGCCTCTCACAGATGAGAATATCATTCTGATAAAAGTGCATTTTCTAATGTCTCTATATGTCAAATAAATGTTTAGGCACAGTTTACTGTCAACCACTGACCCCAGGTGTTTAACCTGTAGCTCTCTCTCTCAAAAGTTTGCTCATTAAGAAAAACAGGCAGGATGACAGAAAGTATTTTCTAAAATCAGAATATAGCCATTTAAACAGCGTGAAAGATGGAATTGTACCAAAAACACAAACTATAATCGTTTTGGGAGAATCGTAAATGTCAAGAGCATTTTAGGCATTATCAGGAACTCCTGCTTTTAAACAGAGAAAAATAATTATTAGTCTCAAAACATTTCCAGAATGGATAAAATGGGCTCTCTATGTATAACAGTATTTCATGCATTGGTAAAAAGGTATAAAATTGGTAAAAAGACAAAATTTTTACAAATCATTTAAATATATCTAGTTAATATAGAACAGAGGAAACAAATAAATAACAGATAAGCCAGTATTTGTGAACTGAAATCATTTCAACACCATTTATGGTGCTCAGAGGTCATTATGCTAATAGACAATTGGAGTCTCACCTTCTCTACACCCTGTGCTGTCACCCGCACGCTCACCCCGTCCCGGATGTAGAAGCCCAAAGGTTTTTTGGAGCCATACTTGTGAAGTCGTACACGCCTATGTGTCTCAGGTAAAATGTCTACATCAATAATGGATGAGATCTGTCTGAAGTCCTGTGGCGGGCCAATCATGAGGCCTGATTTGCTCTTTGAGTGAATAGAGCCAGAACCTGCTGGGCGCAGTCCTGTTAAACCCAGTCCTTTTCTGCGTCTCTGGAGAGAGTTGGTGGTGTAAATGTTAGAATCACCCTCTAGACGAAAACACACACAAGAAAGAGGAGAATTAGGATTAGACAACAACCACATGTTTAACTTTTAATATATTTAACAAGGCTTCAAAAATATATTTGCCTCTTTACATCTTTCTTCTGATTTACCTTTTTTGTTTATGCTTTTGTTCCCAAATGTTAAAACTGGGAAAAAATAATCTGAGTAAATACAAAAAAAGCAACTTTAAAATGATTAATTACTAAAGGAAGAAATTGTATACAAACCAACCTGACCTTTTGGGAAAAAGTAACTGCACCTTGTTAAATCATAAATTAACTGTGCAAATTTTTGGAAAAGCTGAATTCAGATTCATTAGTTACACCCTGGATTGTTGCCAGACCTGTAGATTCCAGAGTTACCCTAAATAGAACATGTCTATCAACAGGCTAAAGGGCCTCAAAAAGTAACACATTATGGTCTAATCTAAGGAAATTCCGTAACAGATAGCATGGTCACTGACATTAGTCTGGAAATGGTCACAAAATATCGTAATTAACTTTCTAGTCCATATCACCTATCCCTAGTGTTCATGATCTAACAATGAGAAAGAGTCTGGGCAGAAATGGCATCTATAGAAGAGTTCCCAGATAAAAACTACTGTTGACCGCATTGAACGCAAAAGTCCTTTTTGGTAAAAAATATCTTATTGAACCACCACCTTAACGTGGTGGAGGGGTTTGAGTGCTCGAATGATCCTAGAGGCAATGTTGTCTGGGGCTTAAATGCCCCTGGTATGGTCTCCAATGGCAAACAGGCTCTAGGTGACGGAGCCTCTAGACAAAGAGCGGTTCAAGAACCCCTCATGACGACTACGAAATCGAGGCATGTGACGTTGCCCGGTACGGCGGAGCCGGGGTCCCACCCTGGAGCCAGGCCTGGGGTCGGGACTCGTCGGAGAGCACCTGGTGGCTAGTTTGCTCCTCGCGGGACCCGGCCGGGCCAAGCCCGAAAGAGAGACGCGAGACCATCCCCCAGTGGGCCCACCACCTGCAGGGGGAACTGTGAGGGGTGTGGCGGCGGACGAAGGTGTAGACCTCGACGGCCCGATCCCCGGATGCTTAGGCTGGCTCTAGGGACGTGGAATGCTCCTTCCCCCCCAGCGAGGTGGGGGGGAAGGAGCTGGAGCTTGTGCGGGAGGTCGAGAGATATCGACTAGAAATAGTCGGGCTCGCCTCCACGCACAGCGTGGGCTCTGGAACCCATCTCCTCGAGAGGGGCTGGACTCTCTTCTACTCTGGAGTGGCCCACGGGGAGAGGCGGCGGGCTGGGGTGGGTTTGCTTGTCGCTGGGGGACTTCAACGCCCACGTGGGAAACGACAGTGACACCTGGAGAGGCGTGATCGGGAGGAATGGCCTCCCCGATCTGAATCCGAGCAGTGTTGTGTTATTGGACTTCTGTGCTAGTCACGGATTGTCCATAATGAACACCATGTTCATACATAAGGGTGTCCATCAGTGCACTTGGCACCAGGACAACCTAGGCAGGAGGTCAATGATCCGACTTTGTTGGCATGTTTTGGACACTCGGGTGAAGAGAGGGGCTGAGCTGTCCACTGATCACCACCTGGTGGTGAGTTGGATCCGCTGGGGGAGGAGACAGCCGGACAGACTTGGCAGGCCCAAGCGCATAGTGAGGGTCTGCTGGGAATGTCTGGCGGACCCCTTGTCCAGGGATGTATTCAACTCTCACCTCCGGGAGAGCTTTGACCAGATTCCGAGGGATGTTGGAGACATAGAGTCCGAGTGGACCATGTTCTCCGCATCTATTGTCGATGCTGCCGCACGTAGCTGCGGCCGTAAGGTCCGCGGTGCCTGTCGCGGCGGCAATCCCCGAACCCGGTGGTGGACACCGGCAGTAAGGGACGCTGTCAAGCTGAAGAAGGAGTCCTATTGGATGTGGTTGGCTTGTGGGACTCCTGAGGCGGCTGACGGGTACCGTGGGGCCAAGCGTGCCGCGGCCCAGGCGGTGGCAGAGGCAAAAACTCGGACCTTGGAGGAGTTCGGTGAGGCCATGGAGAAGGACTAACGGTTGGCCCCGAAGCGATACTGGCAAACCGTCTGGCGCCTCAGGAGGGGGAAGCAGTGTCTCGCCAACACTGTTTACAGTGGGGGTGGGGAACTGCTGACCTCGACTGGGGACATTATCGGGCGGTGGAAGGAGTACTTTGAGGATCTCCTCAATCCTGCCATCACGCATTCCCTGGTGGAAACAGAGGCTGGGGACTCGGGGTTGGACTCTTTCATCACCCAGGCTGAAGTCACCGAGGTGGTTAAAAAGCTCCGCGGTGGCAGGGCTTCGGGGTTGGATGAGATCCGCCCTGAGTACCTCAAGTCTTTGGATATTGTGGGGCTGTCATGGTTGACACGCCTCTTCAACATTGCGTGGCGGACGGGGACAGTGCCTCTGGATTGGCAGACTGGGGTGGTGGTCCCCCTACATAAGAAGGGTGACCGGAGGGTGTGTTCCAACTACAGGGGGATCACACTCCTCAGCCTCCCTGGTAAGGCCTACGCCAGGGTATTGGAGAGGAGAGTCCGGCCGATAGTCGAACCCCGGCTTCAGGAGGAGCATTGTGGTTTTAGTCCCAGCCGTGGAACACTGGACCAGCTCTATACCCTCTACAGGGTACTCGAGGGTTCGTGGGAGTTTGCCCAACCGGTCCACATGTGTTTTGTGGACCTGGAGAAAGCATTCGACTGTGTCCCTCTTGATGCCCTGTGGTGGGTGCTCCACGAGTATGGAATCGGGGGCCCTTTACTAGGGGCCATCCGGTCTCTGTACAAGCGGAGCAGGAGTTTGGTTCGCATTGCCGGTACTAAGTCGGACCTGTTGGACTCCGGCAGGGCTGCCCTTTGTCACCTGTCCTGTTCATAACTTTTATGGACAGGATTTCTAGGCGCAGCCAAGGGTCGGAGGGGGTCTGGTTAGGGGACCAGAGGATTTCGTCTCTTCTTTTTGCAGATGATGTGGTCCTGCTGGCCCCCTCTAGCCAAGACCTACAGCACGCACTGGGCCGGTTCGCAGCCGAATGTGAAGCGGCAGGGATGAAAATCAGCTCCTCCAAGTCTGAGGCAATGGTTCTCGACCGGAAAATAGTGGCTTGTCCTCTTCAGGTTGGAGGGGAGTTCCTGCCTCAAGTGGAGGAGTTTAAGTATCTCGGGGTCTTGTTCACGAGTGAGGGAAGAATGGAGCGGGAGATCGACAGACGGATCGGTGCGGCTGCCACAGTAATGGGGGCACTGTGCCGGTCCGTTGTGGTGAAGAGAGAGCTGAGCCGAAAAGCGAAGCTCTTGATTTACCGGTCGGTCTACGTTCCTACCCTCACCTATGGCCATGAACTTTGGGTAATGACCGAAAGAACGAGATCCCGGATACAAGCGGCTGAAATGAGCTTCCTCCGTAGGGTGGCCGGGCACTCCCTTAGAGATAGGGTGAGGAGCTTAGCCATCCGGGAGGGGCTCGGAGTAGAGCCGCTGCTCCTCCACATCGAGAGGAGCCAGTTGAGGTGGCTCGGGCATCTATACCGGATGCCTCCTGGACGCCTTCCTCGGGAGGTGTTCCAGGCAAGTCCCACCGGGAGGAGGCCCAGGGGTTGGCCCAGGACACGCTGGAGGGACTATGTCTCTCGGCTGGCCTGGGAACGCCTTGGGCTCCCCCCGGAGGAGCTGGAGGAGGTGTCTGGGGAGATGGATGTCTGGGCGTCGCTGCTGAGTCTGCAGCCCCCGCGACCCGGATAAAGCGGAAGACTCTCTCAGGTACAGAAAAGGGAAAGAGTGTGCTTTACTGATATATATATATATATATATATATGTGTGTGTGTGTATATATATATATATATATATATATATATATATACATATATGCTATAGTATGATAGCTGAGTGACTTTTGGTGGTTCATTTCAACATCTGCAGCTGTGTTTTGTGCTCTAGAGTTATATCCCACCTGTTTTACTTTAAATATCTGTATAAAAATTCAATTCAATTCAGTTTATTTATATAGCGCCAATTCACAACACATGTTGTCTCAAGGCACTTTACAAAAGTGAGGTACATACATTCCAATTAATCCTAACCATTGAACAGTGCAGTCAGATTCAGTTATTTATTCAAATTGGACAAAACGTTTTTCTATCTAAGGAAACCCAGCAGATTGCATCGAGTCAGAGACTTGTAGCAGTCACTCCTCCTGGATGAGCATGTAGCGACAGCAGACAGTCACTGATGTTGACTTTGCAGCAATCCCTCATACTGAGCATGCATGTAGTGACAGTGGAGAGGAAAAACTCCCTTTTAACAGGAAGAAACCTCCAGCAGAACCAGGCTCAGTGTGTTTTTCCAAAGTCAAAGATTATCTAGAATGACATTTTAATGTCCTATGGGGGGCCCAAAGTGTTTATAAAATATTTATCCAAATTATTGAGAAAGTAGGTCATGTCGTCAGTATCATTTTCAGTCTTTTCATGCTTCTATACAAGGCTCAAATATCAGTATGTAAGTAGCTGTTATAAGATTGTTTCCGTTGTGTCAAGGAGCTTAATTTGTGAGAGAAGAGATTACCCTGCTAACTGTTAGATAAAAAGGTTCAAATCCTTCCATAGAATGTTACAAATGTCTGGCGTGAAGTCCTACATGCAGAACTGAGACCTTTCCTTCTACCTTGTTGCTCCCTGGATGACTTTTTGCCCTGTACCCAATTGCATCTAATCTTTGATTCAGAATGCACCATCTACCTGTTGGTCTTATTGTAGAGGGTGAAAACGTTCAGAGGGAATGCTTTTTTTTTTTTTTACTTCGTCCTGTCAGGCAGAGTTGTTGTCTGAGTGCCAATAAAAAGCCCAACAGATTTACTTCCACAAGTGGAGCATTACAGCTGACGCTTTAAATCACTGCTTGATAGTTATAAAAGAAACTTTATTAGAAACTGCTTTGGGATTATTTCAATTGTTACAGACACAGAAACAAAAAATAAGAAGCACGAAAAAGAGAGAGGAGGCAAAAAAGAAATAGGCAAAGAAGGAGAAAAGAATGGCGGAGAGAAAGAAGGATGTAGAGATTACAAGATAACAGCCTGCTTGCTTCTACACCTGCAGAAACATATATAATAACAGCATTGTTACCAAAACGTGCAAGGTACTTATGAATGCAAGATGTATTTAGTGGTAACTACAGCTCAATATAGAACATTTGCGTATCTGTTAACACCTGAACCTAAACAACTGTGGGTTTGAGTGCATGCTTGCTTGTGTATACAACGGTTTCTCCATAAAAATACACAATAGCAAGTGCGAGGAGCAAATTTACAACACATGTTGCCCCCCGGACCCCGACTCACCGCTCCGACCCCACTCCCCAACGACCCTAATCCTCATCGGGAGAGGGGCCATGGAGGGGCCATGTACAAAAGAGGGGCTTACCTGATCCAAACAAGCCCGCCAACCATAGCCGCCACAGGATGAAACGGTCCCAACCCCCCAATGAATCCTGATCTGAACCTCATGAGCCCCCCAACCCCCATGATCCCTAACATGAATTCCCCCACAGGGCCACCCCAAACCAGGACACAGGTATTGAACACATGCCCCTGACCCCAAACTCCATGAATCCCCTCCCCACAGGGGAACACCTCCACAGGTGAGCTCCATCCCCGAAAAGCCGAGAAAGACACACCCACACAACACAAGCTCCACACTGCCCCGCTCCAAGCACTCCTGCCACATCCTGCCCCCACCACACAGTGGGACGTGACGGCAAGCCAAGGGCCCCACGGAATGCCACCCCAGCCTCCAACCCACAGGCGCAACAGGGCAGACACCACCGAACACCGTGCCCACAACGGAACCCCGAGCCCACACCAAGATGGGACAAACTCACCCGGCAAGAGGTCCCCAGCCAGCGTCCCCCACCACGACCCCCACAACCACACAAACACATTACATGAGAGGGAATGCTGTTAAAACTGAAAATGCACCATCTGAAGCTCTGACGGTCTCGTTATATTATGTACTTATTTGAATACTTTTAATTCCATAAAAACACTTCGAAAAGGCACTTCCTTGTTTAGCAGCAGAGTTGAATGCAAATAAAGTTTCACACAGATTTTTTCACACAGGTCTTTCACTCTGTTATTATTTTTACTGAAGTGCAAAAAGTAGAACCTACTGACAGTCTCATTGGGTTGTGATGCGTGCGTTGCAAGGATTTTAGTTGGGATGAAAGATAAGGTGATTAGGTGAGTTTGATTCGAAGCCAACCTTCTAAATGAGGACTGAAATAAGGTTTATAAATCTAGAGTGATCCCTCTGTTAGACCTGACACACTTCTTTATGTTCAGTGGGTAATCCTGAAGCATAGTTTGCCAAGTGTATATTTTATGTTCTCTTGTTCTCTTTGTCTTGAGCCTCCATCTTACTTTCTGTTGCATTCTTCCTCTTCCAGATCTCGGACTAAATCTGATTAAACTGGCAGCTGAGTGCAATTTGAAACAATACTCGCCTGCTGGCAGTGGATTAACATCATTACATTATTATTTGTGATAGACACAGGGGTACAGCAAGAACAAGTACTTGAAGGCAATACCTAAGTGCTTTTAAAAGTTTAATCCAAATGCAGCTCAGGTGAATGAGAGCAAAACCTTAACTCTTCTGCTGCCAACGTTCACTATAATTTCTCTCTCCTTTATGGCGCTTACCTTTTTTGGTTATAATAATTCGCAGTATTGGATTTGCTGAAGAGACAGCTTTGTGGAAGTTTTCATCATTGTTGATTGGAAGGAGATCTCCATGGATATCAGCATATTCCAGAAACACATCAACCCCATGGATGTGATGGATGTTTTGGAGGAGGTGGCAGAACTCTTGGAAGCCACCAAAGCCATTCTTCTTCAGACCAAAACGACGGTACTCTGCCTCAAACTGCAGAAGGAACAGTACATAAGTCAAAAAGTATCTTTCCAAAATAACTCTTCAGACGTATAAAGTTGTGCTTTAATTTAAATATCAATTTCTTTCAGACATACCCAATTAGTTGTATATTAGGAACCACCAATAATTGCTTCAATATGAGTAGTTAGACTGAATTTATCCGTCTCACTTATTAAGTCTTGTTGGATGAGTCTGAGTAACTTTAAAATATAGTTTTAAACATCGTTTTTTTTTTTACTGAAAGCATTTTCTAAGAATCTGTGGAACTAGTGGTAGTTCTTTGCAGCGATCAGACAAAAAAGGAGGCAGAGAGAGAAGAGCAAAGGCACTGAGGTAGGGAGTCAAATCCTGGATGACTGCGTCATAGATGAATAGCATAGGTTTATGGGGCTGCCACTCTACTACTACACCACTCTGCTGCCGAACAGATAGACTTTGAACATATTTCAAATTCTGAAGCAAAAAGAAGACATAAGAGATGTAAAATTGGGACAAACGTTCTGACCATGTTAAGTAGCTGCAGTCACTCGGTTAAAAAATGTGACTTCACATAGGCAGGTTACTCCGCATGCTTTTGACATGGAACCAGTTTGTTGGAGAAATACTTTACAAGGAGGACACCCATCTTTGGCTTAATGCATAGCAACAATCAGAGTAAATGCATTACGGAACTCGTAAGATTGGAAAACTATTTTCCAGTCCTAACCAGTCTTTCTAAACTTTGGCTTAGCTCCATAGATTTAGTCTAAATGTGGCAAAGGGGGATTTTTTTCTTCCATCAGTATATGGAGGGTAATATCCAATCACAAATAGCCATGTTTGTCCAATTGCTGTTTTATCCAGCTATATTCCTGTCTTTTCATTCTGTTACATTTTTTTAGTTAGTCATCAGTCAGACAGTCATTTTCTTCCATAGTGGAAAGCGGGGAAGATGGTGTCTATCTCCAGCAGTCTATAGGCTGGAGGTGGGGTCACCAGTCCATCACAGGACAACACAGACACACACAGGACAAGCAACCATCCACACACTCATTCACACCTAAGGGCAATGTAGAGAAACCAATTAACCTAACAGTCATGATCTTGGACTGTGGGAGGAGGCTGGAGTACCTGGTAACTCACGCATGCACAGGGAGAACATGCAAACTCCATGCAGAAAGACCCCCGGTTGGGAATTGAACCCAGGACCTTCTTGCTGCAAGGCAACAGTGCTATCAACTGCACCACCGTGCAGCCCTAAATATTTTGTATAAGAAACTATTTTTTGAAAATCTTTTCCAAGCAAACATCAACAAATCACAGCCCTGCTCAATAGACTGGTCCAGGAATGTTATAGTTTTACTGCTGAAAACAAAAATTATGTTACATATCGTTTGGATTTATTGTACTGAAGATCTTTGCAACATGTTTCACTTGTTAACTTTGTCTAAATTTAATTCCCATCTAGTATTGTTAAAAACTACTATACATAAAAAACACTAAAAACTCCAAACATCATTACATCATTAGAAAGTGTTAACGTCTCTCTTCCACAGACATATCAGTTTTATGCTCCACCTAAGGGTGTATTCACACTTGCCACTTTTGGTTCGCTTTAAAGGGACCAGAGTTCGTTTCCCCCCTTGGTCTGGACCTTTTGTGCAGGTGTGAATACACTCAAGTGAACCCTGGTCCGGACCAAACAAATGGACCGAGACCCACTTTTTGAGGTGATCTGGGTCCGCTTCCAAACGGACTCTTGTGCTGTTCGCTTATGGTCCGAATACAAACCAGCCCCGATCCGAACCCACTACAAAAAGCGTACATTTCTTTGGACATAAAACCCACCGTAGCCGGTAGCAAAGGTGTGTGTTGTAAGGTAATCATACCTGACAAGTTGTGAGTTGCTTAGCAACGCTACTGGCTTGTTGTGGGACAAGGCACGTAGAGAACGTCGGCGTTCAGCACGCATTCTCCAACGGGGTTCCAAAATTATAAATGGAACGTCTCGAAGTCTGTGTTGAATGAGCTGCTCTTCACTCCCACAATAATATTGCAGCTGTAAGCTGCTCTTCACTCCCACAATAATATTGCAGCTGTAATAACAGCACAAATATGCAGAACAAAGGTGCTGCACGCAGCAAGTCTACAGCTGTTTTCCTAAATTTCTGGGTCTATGCTCTGTCCCGCTCCTGTCATTTCTGTCCAATGGTAGCAATGATCGTCACCCGCTTGGCTTTGTTTACAAGTAATAGTTCAGTTGCAAAAAGTACAATGTGAAAACAAACCGCACCAAATGAAAAAAATAAAGTTCACTTTTGGTCTGGACCAAACAAGTGGACCAAAGGACATTCCTGGTGTGAATACACCCTTAGCTTCATAAACTGCTCAAAAAAATAAAGGGAACACTCAAATAACACATCCTAGATCTGAATGAATAAAATATTCTCATTGAGTACTTTGTTCTATAAAAAGTTGAATGTGCTGACAACAAAATCACACAAAAATCATCAATGGAAATCAAATTTATTAACCAATGGAGGCCTGGATTTGGAGTCACGCACAAAATTTAAGTGGAAAAACACACTACAGGCTGATCCAACTTTGATGTAATGTCCTTAAAACAAGTCAAAATGAGGCTCAGTGTTGTGTGTGGCCTCCACGTGCCTGTATGACCTCCCTACAATGCCTGGTCATGCTCCTGATGAGACGGCAGATGGTCTCCTGAGAGATCTCCTCCCAGACCTTGACTAAAGCATCCGCCAGCTCCTGGACAGTCAGTGGTGCAACTTGTTGTTGGTGGGTGGAGCGAGACATGATGTCCCAGATGTGCTCAATCGGATTCAAATCTGGGGAACGGGCGGGCCAGTCCATAGTTTCAATGTCTTCATCTTGCAGGGACTGCTGACACATTCCAGCCACATGAGGTCTAGCATTGTTCTGCATTAGGAGGAACCCAGGGCCAACCGCACCAGCATATGGTCTCAGAAGGGGTCTGAGGATCTCATCTCAGTACTTAATGGCAGTCATGCTACCTCTGGCAAGCACAAAGAAATGCCACCCCACACCATTACAGACCCACTGAAAAACCGGTCATGCTGAAGGAAGTTGCATGCAGCAGATAGCTCTCCACGGTGTATCCACACTCTGTCACGTCTGTCACATGTGCTCAGTGTGAACCTGCTTTCATCTGTGAAGAGCACAGGGTGCCAGTGGCAAATTTGCCAATCCTGGTGTTCTCTGGAAAATGTCAAGCGTCCTGCACGGTGTCAGGCTGTGAGCACAACCCCCATTTGTGGACTTCGGGCCCTCATACCATGCTCATGTAGTCAGTTTATAACCGTTTGTGCAGACACATGCACATTTGTTGCCAGCTGGAGGTCAATTTGCAGGGCTCTGGCAGTGCTCCACCTGTTCCTCCTTGCACAAAGAAGGCAGAGGTAGCGGTCCTGCTGCTGGGTTGTTGCCCTCCAACGGCCTCCTCCATGTCTTCTGGTGTACTGGCCTGTCTCCTGGTAGTGCCTCCAGGCTCTGGACACTACGCTGACAGACACAGCAAACCTTCTTGCAACAGCTCGCATTGATGTGCCATCCTGGTTGAGCTGCACTACCTGAGCCCCTTGTGTGGGTTGTAGAGTCCGTCTCATGCTACCATGAGTGTGAAAGCACCACCAACATTCAAAAGTGACCAAAACATCAGCCAGAAAGCATAGGTACTGAGAAGTGGTCTGTGGTCCCCACCTGCAGAACCAGTCCTTTATTGAGTGTGTCTTGCTAATCACCAAAGATTTTCCGGTGTTGTCTATTCCATTTGCACAACAGCATGTGAAATTGATTGTCAATCAGTGTTGCTTCTTAATTGGACAGTTTGATTTCACAGAAGTTTGATTTACTTGGAGTTACAGGGGTTGACAATGAAACTGAAACACCTGGTTTTAGACCACAATAATTTATTAGTATGGTGTAGGGCCTCCTTGCGGCCAATACAGCGTCAATTCGTCTTGGGAATGACATATACAAGTCCTGCACAGTGGTCAGAGGGATTTTAAGCCATTCTTCTTGCAGGATAGTGGCCAGGTCACTACGTGATACTGGTGGAGGAAAACGTTTCCTGACTTGCTCCTCCAAAACACCCCAAAGTGGCTCAATAATATTTAGATCTGGTGACTGTGCAGGCCATGGGAGATGTTCAACTTCACTTTCATGTTCATCAAACCAATCTTTCACCAGTCTTGCTGTGTGTATTGGTGCATTGTCATCCTGATACACAGCACCACCTTCAGGATACAATGTTTGAACCATTGGATGCACATGGTCCTCAAGAATGGTTCGGTAGTCCTTGGCAGTGACGCGCCCATCTAGCACAAGTATTGGGCCAAGGGAATGCAATGATATGTCAGCCCAAACCATCACTGATCTAATCCCATGCTTCACTCTGGGCATGCAACAGTCTGGGTGGTACGCTTCTTTGGGGCTTCTCCACACCGTAACTCTCCCGGATGTGGGGAAACAGTAAAGGTGGACTCATCAGAGAACAATACATGTTTCACATTGTCCACAGCCCAAGATTTGTGCTCCTTGCACCAATGAAACCGACGTTGGCATGGGTCCACAGTTAATCCTGTTGGATGTGGTTCGTCTTTCTTGGTATGCTGACATTACCCTGGATACCGTGGCTCTTGATACATCACAAAAACTTGCTGTCTTGATCACAGATGCGCCAGCAAGACGTGCACCTACAATTTCTCCTCTTTTGAACTCTGGTATGTCACCCATAATGTTGTGTGCATTTTAATATTTTGAGCAAAACTGTGCTCTTACTCTGCTAATTGAACCTTCGCACTCTGCTCTTACTGGTGCAATGTGCAATCAATGAAGAATGGCTACCAGGCTTGTCCAATTTAGCCATGAAACCTCCCACACTAAAATGACAGGTGTTTCAGTTTCATTGTCCAACCCCTGTATATTGTGTTGTTTAAGTGTTCCCTTTATTTTTTTGAGCAGTGTATATTCCAACATTATAATTTAACACCAATCAAATAAAATCTGTTTCCAAAATGGATTACAGAATAAATATGTTTAATATTAATATGGCATTTGTTGTTTTTTTTTGCCACTGAGGTGTTGACTGTTGATTAAACATCATATCCTATTGTTATTGGCTGATTAACAGAGATTGCTTTTCTTTTCACTATATAATCATCTTTTTTGTCTTTCTCATATATGTATCACTAATTTCTCTTTCCTGAGAAGTCTTATTTCGCTAATATCTGAAGCCTATCCCAAAGCATGACTAATGGAGCTTAGGAGCCCAAGTTCCATGAACATAGAACATTGATATCCCTTAAATCTGAGCTGTAATTAGTTTTTGACGACATTTAACAGAGCTCTGCGTGTAGGGATGGGTACCGAATTTGGTACTTTTATAGGTATTGACCGAATTCCGTCGGTACTACAGAGTACCGACTCACATAAAATCAAACGGTACCATGTGTCAGTACCTAAAAGCATCATTATGACACCGAGAGAGGGGAAGAGTGAGCGATTTTCCACATCATGAACACAGCATTGCATGCACAAGAGTGTAATAACGTCAGTAGCTGATGGTACCGTCAATAGAGCATGGCTAATAGAAAGGGGCTCAAAGTATGGCTTTACTTTTCAAAATGCGATGCAGATTACGCTCGCTGCAATATTTGTGACGCGAAGTGCAAGGCCAGTGGCGGGAATACTTCTACTCTGAGGAAGCACCTGGTTAAGCACAAGATTTTTCCCAAAGCTGAAGAGTGCACAGTTTTCGTCAGCTTCAGATCTACAGCTACAACTCCTGCATTTAGCACCGCTAGCACGCCGGCATCCATTAGCGACTAGTCATCTGCAGCCAGCAATATGGCTGGGTTTTAATTTGTGCATTAATAAGAAAAAATACTCCATAGTCAGTTAAAGGTTTTAATGTTGAAGAAATGTTTGACACAACTGAGATGTTACAATACAAACACCTGGATGTTGTTGTGTTATATTCATTAAAGTTTATACATTGAGAAATAAATATGTTAAATTGAAAAATTTTGAGATTTTATTATTAAACGAATGTGTCTGTGTGCTCACGCAGGCAGAAGAGATCCAAATCAACTTTGTAAGGATACATATTGGTAATTTAAGCCCATGCTTCTTCTCCCAGCTTAAAGGTTGACTATGCTGCTTTTGATTTTGCTTCATATGTAAAAATATTACCTGAAGCTCAAGCTCCAACCCTTAAAAATATGCGGTTACACTGAAGGTTTTTTTGCTGCCCTATTTATTTTTGTCATGGATGGGGGCTGTTTGAAGATGCACATCTTTCTAATTTAGCAGGTAAATAACTGAAAGAACAACAGAGATGTTTATCATTCACACGACTGAAGATTCTAACAGCTAATATGTTTAAACAGAATCAAGACTTCCTTATGACCAAAAGTATTCAAAGACGACCAAAATTTCTTAAATTTTATGGTTGTACACTTCTGAAGAAAATGTGAAATGGGTGAATGCTTCATCCAAGACAACTTCTACTTTCAGTATTTAGGAGTTATTCAGTATTACTGTACGTTTAATAATAGTTTAAAAGGCAAAAGGGCAAAAGAAACACAATGCCAAATCCAATCTGCGTTGCACAGCGGCATAATTTCAGTTTTCATTTACATACACAAAAGCATTTCAATTTGTGAGTGAGATTGGCTGTTTGGCAAATTCTGCTATTATAAAAAACAGTTTACGTGAGTAAAGACAACAGGAAAGAATAAAACATGCTAGGCAACTGTATAATCTAGATGGTGTTATGTGAATGAGGTCATGACCAGCGTTGCAAAATAGCAGCGTCAGTAACTGCGGTACTTTTTGGTAACGAAGTAATCTAACTAATTACTTTTCTCATTTCCGTAACGCCGTTATGATGTTTACAATGTAACACGACACAATTCTACAACTCAATAAGCAGGGTTTAATAAGAGCACAGTCTGCTGCTGCGGAGCGATCTGTTTTTCTCCCACAGCGAGAAACCCGAGCCCTGCCGCGGCCAGCGCCAGCTCCTACCATCCTACACCGTGCAAACAGAAAAATACTTGATTTTCTGGCCAGCAACTTGTAAAATCCTTTTAAATTCTAAAAAGTAACTGAATGGTTACTTTGCCTAGTAACTAGTTACTTTGATAGTGCATTAACTGAATTACTAACAGTTACTTTTTGGGAGAAGTAACTAGTATATCTATTACTAGTTACTTTTTTTAAAGTAACTGTCAGGATCTGGGTTGTGTTTGTGTGCTTGCTACATGTGTTCAGTGTTTTCAGACGGTGCTGGAGTTCTCAGGTGTGCTGGGTGACAAGTGCGACTTATTCTACTGATTACTTTGAGGAGTACTTAAGCAGGAGGCTGCCAGCACTTCGACGTTCCCAACACTGGTCATGACATATATTTTGTTTAAACTTTATTTCAGGCAAGATATGATAAATGAATAAGAGCTTATTCTGGAGCTGAACTAAATTTAGAACCATTTATTCTGAAGCATGGGCTGGCACAACACTAGATTTCCTGTTCTATTGCACTATTAGGTTGTTTTTAAACCATATGTTGTCTGTTTGAAAGGTTTCCACATTAAAATTACCAGTGCAACTAAAACGGGGCAAAAATGGCATTAACTATGAGGTATAAAGTCAATATAAACGGGGAGTGTGAATTTTGTTTTTCAAATTCAATTTGTGCTAAAAATGTTGAATTAGGGATTATGAGGTTGTTCTTTTTTTTATCTGATCATTTAAGTGCAGAATTACTTTTTGGAAGTCTTATTGTGCTCCTTTTTTCAGCCAACTCTCTGGTTGTCCGGATCTGGGTTGTGTTTGTGTATTTTGTGCTTGCAACTTGTGTCTCAGTGTTTTCCAGACTGTGCTGAACTTCCCAGGTGTGCTGGGTGACAGGTGTGACTTATGCTGCTGATTGCTTGGTGGAGTTTTTAAGCAGGAGGCTGCCAGTACTTTGACGCCAGAGTGTTTGCCTTCTGTGGTAACAAGCTCAGCCAATGCAAAGTCTATGCTTCGTCTCTTGTTTCGTGGAGTAACTTTGTTCTTGTGTTTTTGTGTTCTCTGAGCCACAGACTCTGTGAGCTAAGTGTTTTCTGGTTTAACTTCGTTTTGTGGATTTTGTTCTCTACTTCGTTTTCGTCTGGATCTTTGACCAAGCTGGCAGTCTCCTGCAACTCTCATCTCCTGGACCGAGAACTAAGCTCTACCTGTCCACCCTCCACTGCAAGCATCAGCACAAGGAAACAGCCTCACCTTTCTCCAAGCACAATTAAGTCACTGCCTAATGATCAACTAAGTAGACTGGACTTCAACAACCCGAGTCCCAAATCCCTCTATCCCTGGCGACCTGACCACATCCATTCAGTAAGCCGTTTGTTTCCTTCCTGAAATTTCTTGGTTTTTGCCCTCTATGTGTGTTCACTGTATTTACCAGTTCTCTTCCCCTCTTCCCCAACAGTTGGAGTTTTTGCCTGTTTACATTCCCTGTTCATTTTGTTTTCCAAATAAACAACCTTATAACTTTACATTCTCTCTCCGGAGTGTTCTCTGTATGTGGGTCAGAGCTATTACGAAAACAATGACCCTGGTAGCCTTAATGTCAGACATTTGTCACTTTTACCCTATTTCTTTGGAATGAAAAACCTGACCAAGTATGCTGGGCCAAACCTATGACCCAACCTTGCAGTGCTAAAACAACCCAGGGCAAGACTCGTTAACATATGACCCCAGAATGGGCTAGCAAAAAAAAAAAAAAATTGTATTTCAACCAAGGAGTTTTTAAAGTGCACTTTAGCCTGAAAGAAAACCAGAAAGAGCAGAGAATGTAAGCTCTGGCTTTTAGCTGACAAAAACACAATTTTTTTTTTTTAAGCATTTATCAAACAGTTAAAGTGTTATTGTGGATTTAAACAAGAGACCGCTGACGTGGTGTGAATGTTTTCACTGAATGGTTTGGTAGATCCTACATCTTTTAGAGGGAAATGCTCCTTTCCAAAAGGTGTCAATCTGTGAAGTTCACAGTTGATAAATTTCCCCTACTGTTTAGGCTGAAATCAAACTGCTTCAGGTAAAGATTATGCATTTTCATTCAAAGCAATGTGGTGCCTTTATCTCAAATGTTGTGAATTAAGCTATATATAAGCTGACAAGGCTGACAGTCACAATCCTCAGGTTTTAGGTGTTTGTTTCCTTAATGTCTGTTTCTCTTTATTTCCCTGTTTATATTCTCTTAGCTTTGCTATTTTACTTCATCACTTTGTTTACCTATTTCTTAGTTCATTCTTGTGTTTTACATGTAGATTTCTCTGTTAGGTCCTTCCAGTGTTTCTCTGCTCAGCCTGTTAATTTTTCTCCCTCAACTCCCAGCTTCATTGGTCTCAGTTGTTCGTTGTTTCCACCTATTGAATCTCAACTGCTTACCATGCCTTCTCATCACTTCCTCCCTGTATTTAAGCTGTCTGGTTGTCATCTTTCCTTGCTGGTTTCTTTTGTTACACTGCACAATGCCAATGCCCTGTTCTTCTGTCTTTTGTTATTTAAGAAACAATTTTTCACTTCACTCCTCTGCCTCTGTGTTGCCTGCTCTTGGGTCCTACTATAAACTAATCAATCCAAATTCAAGTAATTTGTTTAAAACGTTAGTAATTGTAGGGCATGTAAACTCCACAACGTGTACAAAGCAATTATATCATAAATATATTTTTATTCTTACCAAACATTTAAACTTAATTAGGAAAAGTTTAGTTTGCTTTTGAAACAGAGACTAAATGTCTGTTCACAGTAAAAGCTGTGTTTTAACTGCGCTTTTAATTATAACCTAAAAAATTAAACTTCAAATAAAATCCAAAAGTGTTTTCGATCTCAATCCACCTTATTAAAGTTTATTTAAAGAGTCCAGTGTATCCCAGTTATCTGACCGCTCTAGGGGCGCAAACCTTGTGTTGTGTTGAGTTGGGTCAGAAATCGAATCGACAGGTTTACACTTTGAGGATCTGCTTGAAACGGTAGCGAGTTAAAAACACTACGGAGGGAGTCCGAATGGACGGTAACAACCGGGTGTTTAAAGCGGCGACGATGTGGTAATAGCAGCTTCAAAACGACAGACTACAGCCACCCGGTCGGCCTGGTGCCTGAATACGCCATCTATCTGCCATGATGTTTCACACGTTTACCCCAGGAAGCGGCAATGTTCGACTATTTTTATCCTTCCAGCGCTACAACAACGGCCGGTTTCAACCAAGGCACCAAGGAGACGTCATGAATTTCACCTATACGACACCACAGGGTTCTGCCGCTGACGGAGCCACGACAAAAACGGCGTTGCTCCCTCACCTTACCGTACAGTAAAAAACGATAGAAGACAGCACTCACTTTGCTCTTGACCTCCACCGTGTTATCAATGTGTTTTATGGGCGTCTGGTGCTGCTGTTGTGGCTGTCTTGACATCCTGCTTCTTGGTTCTCCGCTCGACTGAGGCACTGCGGATAAAAACATCTACTGGACTTGGGGATATTTGTTTCTTCCTGTCTGCCTGTGAGTAGAAAAAATGAAAGCAGAGCATAGAGTGGAGTCCGAGAGCCAAAACGGTCCTTTCACCTGCAAGGTCGTGTTTCGTATTCCTGTTGGTCCAGGTTAAAAAGAGAAGCAGAAATCAGCTGCGGTTAGCTGCTGCATTGCTCTTCGTCCTGAGTCAGCACACGCCAGTGTTATTCTCTAACCACACACACGCACACACCAACGTGCACGCGTATGCAAAAGAAAAGAGAGCAGCCATCCTGACAGGTGGAGTCTAGTGGATCCGGTAGGGGACGCGAGTCGCCAGTTGCCCCATACCTCCAACCCCCACCCAAGGCCAGACAGAAGGAGGCAGCAGAGGGGGAGGGACATGGTATCAGGGTAATAACAAAATACCAGCCAGCCCTACTATCCCATAAATGTCAGCTGCAGTGCTGGCTGCATTACTACACACATCATTGCTAATGTTAGCCTATGTTTTTTGGTGTTCTAATTATAAAAAATCGCAACCCTCTCCACCACCACCCAAGTGAAGACAATGTGGAGCTCTACAACTATGTCACAATTATAGCTCACCTGCACTTGTCATTCTCACTCTAACCTGGTGACATTTGTTCATTTACTACAGGCATGACAAGAATTAAAACCATTTGGAGCCTGTTGTTAAACATACCTGAAAGACCTGAGTTTCTACTTTGTCCCACAAGCATCACGTCAGAGGAGGAAACTGCTAGGGCTGATCCCAGCAACAAGGACAACATAATACATAGAATTTGGTATGCTGACCTATGGATAAGTTAAATACTTTTTATCTAACTCATTTTATTGAGCTAGGGGGAAGGATGGGAAACGCAATATACATGACTTTGAATATAGTATCTCTTGGCTTTACAGAGAATAGACAGAAAAAGAGAATCTCTAGTGAGGCGTAGTTCTGTGAATGACAACACCTTGATGATGTCAGAGGAATGCATAGACTGGTAGGAGATGATAGAAAGCAACAGTAGCTGAAACATCAAAACCTGCATGATATTGTTGCTGACTATGTCCATCCCTTTATGACTTCAGTGTACCAATCTTCTTATGGCTATTTCCGACAAGATAATAACGAAGTCACAAAGTTATAATAATGTAAAACTGGTTTCTTGAACACAACAGCAACACTGCAGCTAAAATGTGCTCCACACAGGGGCAGGAATTCCATTTTATTGCTGGGAGGAACAATAAACAGTTTTCTCAAGCAATTTGGGGGGTGCCAAAGTTACAGAGAAATGTAATGTTGTAAAATGTATAGATGGAACCTTTATTAGTTTTGTATACAATATAGTAAATAATTGGCAATTGCAGTAGTTGAAGTGACATGGCTGAATGTATTTAACAATCATATTAATAGTAATATTAAATATTAGAATTCTCTAATTAAAAAACTGCAAGTCACCAAAGGGTAATTATTACCATCTGAATCATAATTGGCATTTCTTTCTTTCTTTCTTTCTTGAAAACCTATCACTTGAAGGGTTAAATATTTTATATATATATATATATATATGGGGTCTAATTAATTTTTTAGGAAGTGGAAGTAAATAAATTGTGTTATGTGTTCTGTTTTAAGAAGGTACTTACAGGAGGTCAGTTATTTGAGCTTTGTAGACACAGCTCCTCTGCTCCTCAGATACGACAGCTGTGTCTGTTTGTTGGTACAATGGAGGGGAAAGTATAAATGTATCGTTTTGCCTAGATGAATGATGGATTTATTTTTTTTAACCAATACACTTTTTATCCAAAACACACTTGCTTATTTGGACCCTCCTCTGGGAACCACAACAACAGAGCACCTTTAAGCCTTGATAGAGTGGCATCATGGATGTGTAGCTGAAAAATCTGTGGCAAACGTAGACCAAAATCTCTGAGGAATGTTTCCTGCACCTTTTTGAATCTATGCATTGAAGAATTAAGGAGGTTCTGAAGCCAAAAGGGGGTCCAACCCAATATTAGCAGAGTGTACTGAATAAAGGAGGTGTGTAAGTTGCTTGCCTCTCTCTTTTCTTTCCCTGCTCAGTTTGCTTTCTCCATATTTGCAGCGCACTCTTGGTACTAATCATCTCGGTACCAGTCAACACCAGGGCACGGGTGTACCATAAAAAGAGCTCAACACCTTATGTAAGACACGGATTTCCCTTTATTCAAGGGAGGGAAACTGAAAAAATTGTTTTCTTTATCTTATAATTTATTAAAACCCTGTTGCTTATTTATTTAATGGAAAATCTACTGTAAAGATTGTTTTTGAGAGTTACAAATAATATTTAAAACACAAAATTTTAAACTAAAGGGTGAACTTTAGTTAGAACTGGAAAAATGAAATTACTTAATCATGAAACGCATGGAACCAATGCATCAGAATGCATGGACTTGACCATCCTATCGATTATTGTATATATATACAGAGGTTGGACAATGAAAATGAAACACCTGGTTTTAGACCACAATAATTTATTAGTATGGTGTAGGGCCTCCTTTTGCGGCAAATACAGCATCAATTTATCTTGGGAACGACATATACAAGTCCTGCACAGTGGTCAGAGGGATTTTAAGTCATTCTTCTTGCAGGATAGTGGCCATGTCACTACGTGATACTGGTGGAGGAAAACATTTCCTGGCTCGCTAATCCAAAACACCCCAAAGTAGCTCAATAATATTTAGATCTGGTGACTGTGCAGGCCATGGGAGATGTTCAACTTCACTTTCATGTTCATCAAACCAATCTTTCACCAGTCTTGCTTGCTGTGTGTATTGGTGCATTGTCATCCTGATACACGACACTGCCTTCAGGATACAATGTTTGAACCATTGGATGCACATGGTCTTCAAGAATGGTTCGGTAGTCCTTGGCAGTGACGTGCCCATCTAGCCCAAGTATTGGGCCAAGGGAATGCCATGAAATGTCAGCCCAAACCATCACTGATCCACCCCCATGCTTCACTCTGGGCATGCAACAGTCTGGGTGGTACGCTTCTTTGGGGCTTCTCCACACTGTAACTCTCCCGGATGTGGGGAAAACAGTAACGGTGGACTCATCAGAGAACAATACATGTTTCACATTGTCCACAGCCCAAGATTTGTGCTCCTTGCACCATTGAAATCGACGTTTGGCATTGGCATGAGTGACCAAAGGTTTGGCTATAGCAGCCCGGCCGTGTATATTGACCCTGTGGAGCTCCCGACGGACAGTTCTGGTGGAAACAGGAGAGTTGAGGTGCACATTTAATTCTGCCGTGATTTGGGCAGCCATGGTTTTATGTTTTTTGGATACAATCTGGGTTAGCACCTGAACATCCCTTTCAGACAGCTTCCTCTTGCGTCCACAGTTAATCCTGTTGGATGTGGTTCGTCCTTCTTGGTGGTATGCTGACATTACCCAGGATACCTTGGCTCTTGATCCATCACAAAGACTTGCTGTCTTGGTCACAGATGTGCCAGCAAGACGTGCACCAACAATTTATCCTCTTTTGAACTCTGGTATGTCACCCATAATGTGTGCATTTCAATATTTTGAGCAAAACTGTGCTCTTACTCTGCTAATTGAACCTTCAACTCTGCTCTTACTGGTGCAATGTGCAATCAATGAAGACTGGCTACCAGGCTTGTCCAATTTAGCCATGAAACCTCCCACACTAAAATGACAGGTGTTTCAGTTTCATTGTCCAACCCCTGTATTTTCAGATTTCACAGTAAACTGTTCTTTGTAATCATTCACAATTCATCCACTGGTTTGTTTAACCTGCTTATCCTGGTTGTTTTTGGATAAAAATCTAATTTCACTACTTCACACTATAGGTATCAAATGCATAGAAGCAACTGAGATAAAATCTTAAGTTCCACAGTAGGCGAGTAGTAGTAGTAGTAGTCATTGCTGCTGACCTTGCCTTTTGATTCCTCATTAAGCTGCTAAGCCCTAGGGGGTTTTAGAACTATTTCCACCTGAAATTACATACCTTAAATACATCAAGTATAGCTCCACAGTTATAAGGCCTTCATGCAAACGTTTGGTACCTGTGTAAAGGTAAGACGTAAAAGAATACTTTTTCCAGTGAAACCACTATTGTAACTGTTACTATGTCAGATTTATTTGTGATTAAACAAAGAAAAAATAAACACTTGAGCCTTGACAAAAGTTTTTTCTGAATGAACATTGCAAAACACTATGGAAATCCTTTGGATTTTATAGAACCTACAGGTTGCATACAACCACATCGTCACTATAACTGCAACAAATTTGGACTGACTTAGTTGAAGCATATATGTTCCACAAAAGTTTTAGAGAGTAATGTGCCAGGTGGAAATGGCAGTTAGGCAAAAGGTGCCCCAAAACCTTCCCAAAATGTGGTTTTCACCTCATAAAAGGGAAATAAAAGGGAATCTGGTCAAATAAAAGTACTGATTTCCATTGTAGGAGTCCTTCTGCATATGATGTAGCCTTTGGTTATGACATTTACCCTGTGTATCATCAAAATGTACAGTTGCAAACATAACTGGAAGCTGACGGAATAGTGTGCAAGCTAGCAGCTGGTGGACAGCAACCAGCAGACTGTAATGTGCAAGCAAACCACATAACCAGGGAAGCTTCTAGAAAGACTATTTATGCCTTGTTAGAAAGGTGTGTCCCTAGTTTGTTATGATATGAGACGTGGGGGTGTTGCAAAGAGAAAGGTGCTTTTTGTACTGTTTTGTTTACAGAGTCAGCAATGTCTGAGGGACCTTAAAATGTCATTGCCTCTGTTTAAGTTGCTGTAAAACTAAAAGGTCTTTGTTCAAAGCTCAATTGGGGTATTGTTTTGTGAAAATTAAAGCCTCCTCTTGCGATATGTTTAAGAAAAAAAAATTGGTGGAGTTTTACCTAGTTTTATAGACTGCCAAAAAAGGGGTGTGGCCCTAAAAACTGTTGTTAAGTTTAACCAATGACCAGGACTCGACCAAGGCTCCATGGGGCCTTAAACAAAATTTGATTTGGGGCTCCTGTTTATCACCACTAACAGTGTTTTAATACAGATTCGGTGGAATCTAGGAGAGGGGATTATGTTTAACTGGCTGAGCTTTAAAGCAATCACAGACAATTGGTTATTATTTGCTGAGATGTATTTGTGAACAAACTAAAGCTCAAACAAAAGATTAAAGCTGTTGCAAGATTATTTTTTGCACTTTTACAAAGTAAACTTGTCAATTAATTTACATCTTAAATTTCAACCATTTAAAATCTTGTAATTTATCTATGTTGAAACCATCAAATCAATGAGCTTTAATTGTGATCTGCTTGTGTTATTTGCAAACAGGGCCTCTGTTACCTCAGGGTCAGATTCATTAAAACCTAAACCCAGTTGCCCAGTTCACTTTAATTATTTACATTTTAATTTATTACTTGTTTATAGGAGTTTTGCTTGTTTTATCAAAAATAAAACTGTAAGCTATGTATGGACAAGAGGCAACAGTGGCTCATTGGGAAAAGTAGTTGTCTTGAAATCCAAAATGTTGTGGGTTCAATTCCAGCTTCCTCCTGCCAATTGTCAATGTGCTCCTGGGCAAGGCAGCTAAACTCTGATCTGTGTCTCAGTGTATGAATGTGTGTGTGTTTGTGAGTGCAATTGGGTTAATGTGGCTCTAGTGAAAGCACTTTGAGTGATCAGTTTGACTAGAAAAGCACAATATCAGTTCAGTCAATTTACATGACTTCTCAGTCAGTTACTTTGGATTTTAATAGTTTTTGTTTAAAAGCAAATCTTCATTCACAGCAAGAAGCTGTTATTCTCAGTGCAAATACACTTTTAAATATGCTTGTTGATAGTGTGTTGTGATAGAGGTTGGAACTTGCTTGACCAATCAACATTTGCTAATTGCTGGATTTTGTTTAAGAGATGAAAACTCCTATGATGTAGAAACTAATGAATCCTACAAAAGCAGGTATGTAAAATAATACCAATCATAGTTCCTCTAAAACAAAAGCAAAACCGAAAGGGAACCGAGTCTAATAAAAATAAGTACTTCAAAATGGTTCTTGTGATCCAAAAGCTGTTCCTGAACTGGTCATGACAGAAACAAGACAGACCAGTATCATCATCTGGATGGTGGATGTGTGGGTGGGGTTAATGTAGCATTTTATAGATCCCCACTGACCGAAAGAAATGGCAACATAACCAAAACCATTTTAGTACAATCATTTATATATTTTAGTATAATCATTTATATGTGTTTCTGAGCCACTCACTTTGCCTCTTTGTCTTTTCCTCTCCAGTTATCTTTGAGTTTCCTGAAACAAGTTGTAACAGAATGTTTATTAAAAAGTCTTGAGAGAGTAAAATAATAAAAAAGAATAGTGTTTTATAAGTCACATGTCCCTTTCTGTGAGGTGTGTGATCTCAGGTCCATTCAACGTGTCTACTATGTGGTATGTCCCAGCTATTGGGCAGGTTAGGTACTTGAGTGGGTGTGGCGTTGCTGAAGGACTGGTTTTTGTCTCTTACATGACTTTCCGGGACTTCCATTGCATTTTACCTGTTTGTATTTAGGATAAGAGGGGAAAGAGCCAGTAAATAACCAACTTATAGGGATAGTTAGAATTGTTAGAATTGTTAGAATAGTTTGGAAGAAGGGATCCGTATAGACGTCGTGAATAGTTAGTATCTTGCCTGCTTTATAGAAATACTTTAAACCACTCAGCTTGATTATACAAATAGAGCCCAGATAAAAGGTGACTTGTTAAAATACTATAATTAATGTCTAACCTGCTCTGGAGCAGGGAGAATATAGCGTTAAAATCCTCCTTTTAGAGGGACTATCAGGAGGATGCTTAAGAACTCAACTTGTCTCCATGACATCATTACTTGTCAGTCTTTCAAGTGAGTGACTACATGTTCTTGCTGGTTAAATAGTTTCAGAGTGTTCTACCAAGATTGTCTCTACATTTGTAGTAGTTAGGATTCTCTTCTTCCAGCAGGCAGACATAATTTATGATTTGTTTTTTCAGAGAAGAGAATCACATATAGGGCATATTTACATCTATTTTTATATTTAAAAGAGAGGGTGTGAACGGGGGATGTTGACTATTATGTACAACCGAAATGTGCTTGAATTCATGCATTCCCACTGTTTCATATGTCCAGATGTTTCAGCTGGAAATGAACACAACATATATAAGTGTGTATATTGCAATTTATGTTGTATATTATATTTTATTCTTCTTGTTTTTCATTTAATCATGCACCACATTAATTTGTTCATTGTTTTTCAGATTGTATCCAGCAGCATGGCATTTCCATCACGTTCCAACTGAAGAGGACAGTAAAACAAACTCAGTTTTTGCTTGCTAATGATCTCGTCGTATGGCTGAAAACCTCCTAATTTCATGTGATTTTAGGTTAGATGAACTATAACAGTACAATGCCTTTGTATTTAAGATACTCTCCAAAAACGTAGAATAAATATGATTTATTTTAATGTTGGGACAACTACAAGAAAATAAGTGAGAACATGTCATGAATAAAAATTGTGTTTAACCAAGGTTAAACACACAACAGTTTGCAATTCAAAACTCAACAACATCAGCTTCTACATTCCATGCAGTCAAAACACTGCTGTCTGGAATGCTGACAAGCTTGTCTCACAATCAGAATGCCAAGGCCTTAGACCTGTCCAAACTGCGTCACCATAACTGTGACAAACACGCTCACACATCTACACCTCAACTTTCTCATAAGAAATTTAAGAATTTACACACATCCAACCAGAAACATTTTAATTATCAGTAATGAAATAAAAGCAAAAACAAATTTTTTCCTTCTCGTAAATCAAAATATACCTTATAGATTATAATTTCAGTGATTACAATAGTAAAACCACAAACATCTACAAAAGTAAGCTGTAAAAATGTCTATTAAAATAACAATTTGGGCTTGATTACTTATTTTGTTAGACTAAATAAGACATCAGAGTCTTGTTTGACCATTGTGGAACCCACTTAAGCTGTACACACACAGACACACTGCTTCTCGACTCCTGCAAAAATACACCAGACAGCATTTGTGCTTCTGTATGGTTTGGATGTTTGAGGCATTATTAGAACCCAACAACACAAATTCATAGGCATGATCTTGATCTGACATGTGCAAACAATTTGGTCAGGAGTTTTTGTGCAAACTTTCTGCCTCCTCAGTTTTAATTTTTTTCTTTTGATCGTTTCATTTGCTGATTATGACAAAAGCAATTTACAACTTTCTAAGTTTAAGCATATCAGACATAAAGGTCCGATTGGTTTTAACTTAAAATAAAAATGGAGGAAAAATATAAACTTCTGTTTTTTTGTTTTTTTTTTAATTAGAAAATGGCATTAAGGTGATTTTTAAACCATGTTTCTGATGTTTGTAATTCATGATGTGTTGTGTCCTGGTGACATCTGCTGGATATAATTGTAACTGAATGCATTTAATGCAAATCAACCATGGGTTTTGGTAGACACTTCTCATTTAAGTTCGTCACATAACCCCTAAAAATCTGACATTAATCATGCCATGTATGACACTACTTTCAACTTAGTTTATTATAGATAGACTACAAGCATGTCTTGAAGACATAGAAACTTGGATGAATTAAAATTTTCTGCTTCTAAATTCAGACAAGACAGAAGTTGCCATCTTTAAAAAAGAAACTGCTTACTCAATCACTTAACCTGGGTGGCATTAAACTGACCTCCTGTAATAACGTAAAAAACCTTGGTGTTATTGTTGACCAGGACATGTCACTTAAATCCCATATTAAACAGGTTTCTAGGATTTTCCTTCTTTCACCTCCGGAACATTGCCAAAATTAGAAATATCCTATCCAGGAGTGACGCCGAAAAACTAGTCCATGCATTTGTTACTTCAAGACTGGATTATTGTAATTCTTTACTATCGGGATGTCCACAAAATGCAGTTAAAAGCCTTCAGCTGATTCCAAATGCTGCAGCAAGAGTTCTGATGAAAATTAAAAAGATATTTCTCCTACTTTAGCTTCCCTTTATTGGCTCCCTGTTAAATCCAGAATAGAATTTAAAATTCTCATCCTTACATATAAAACTGTTGGGACCCACAGCCATGGATTTCAACATTAAACTCCGGTACGGACGTTTCTGGAACTTTCAAAATAAAGTGCATTGACCTTCTTCCGGCACAGCCAGGAAACGGGATAACTGCGGACTTCCTGTGATGCCACGACCCAAATAAAAGCACAGCTGTTGCTACATCCGCCCTCTTTCCACACCGGTGTTCATTGGGATAGGAGGGGAACAAAGCGCGCTGATGTCTCTTTGCTGGCAAACAGACATAAACTCTTCAACTGGATCCAAGGATGTCATACAATCATCGATCATATGCAAAGTTAAGTACGAATGAAATACTGTCTGTGTATCCGGTATTTTCACTCATGAAAGGGGGTAATTAAGGTACAAGCATTGCTTGACTGTCTCTCCGAGCCCTGTAGGAGCAACCGGTGTTCGAGAGAACCCCCCTGCAAAGTCGCGGTCTCCCAGTCTGGAAGGAAGACAGAGAGAACGCACCTTCAACCCCCCGCGAAGCTACCGAGCTAACCGCTAGTTGACTGTGGATACCTTCTTCACACTTCGCCCTTGGACAATGTTTCCTCACCACGGTTCATGAGGTTAAGTGTTTTGGGCAGAGACAGATTTAGAATGAAATGATATAAACGTTTTTCATTTTATGAAGTTTTGTTTGTGTGAAACTCGGCTACCTTAGTGCTAGCAGGCTATCTGCAGCACATGTGCCAGTTTTTGTTCTTTGTATATTTTGAAAGTTAAGACAAACGTTATTTAAAGGGTGATTTTTAAACAGAACATTAATCATAATGCGCCGTCCGCGCTTATGCATTTTAACCCTTATATTAACCGAGGTATTTTAAAGGTATGTGTTTGTTTCTGGTGCTAAGCTATCCGCTTCTTTGTTAGCTCAACTGCTAACCGGTAAGAACGCGTGCTTGCTACTAAAGAGTATTTAACAGAAAGGTTGTTAGTTTTGAAGCTAGTAAATAATAGTCCCCAAACATCATTTACTAGATTTGATAACTAAGTAAACACCATTAAGCCCATTTCTCCAGAAAGATTTGGCTCATTTCCAAAATATCCCCTTAATAATATTTCTTCAAATATTATTTCAATAAATGAAGGCAGCTAATTAGACACCATTGAGAATTAGGCATTGTTGAAGTTCTCCTTTAAAGGGGCCTTCTGCGCGTTCGTTTATTCACCGTAACCTGGAGATATTCACAACACATTAGAATAAATCACACGGAGACAGCTGTATGTCATTCAAAGTACCTGGACCCAGTGGAAGCTCTCATGTGATCAGGACACACACCAAGACGACTACGGAGCTTCTCACTGGGCTCATTGCTTTTATTAAAACACACATTAAAATGGGCAGCGCCCTGTTTACAGTTTTTTCTCACATGTAGTCACGTACACACTTTTCCGGCTTACCATATTTAGACAGTCATTGTCCTGCACCTGCACCCTGTTTTCTACTGATATGAGAAGGGAGTATTCTGCTAGTTAATCTTTTAACATCCCTACAGTTCTCAGTATTTTTCTGCTTCATCACACTCAAGGCCAAGTTTGTGCAATAACAATTCTGCAGGCCACACAATGGTTATGAACATGATAATAATAATGATGCACACACATAATATATCTCCACAATTTCCCCCTTTTGAAGTCTCCTAAGACTTCACCACTACTTGAAGATGCTTCATAAAAGAGTTGAACAATCACTACAACCTGTGGAGCAGAAGGAAATGTCTGTCATCATGCTTTTTGACCCTGCCTCCAATGCCTTGCCATGTGCCCAAGGACTATTGCCTGTCTGGCCTTTGTAGTCCCAAGGATGCTTACAACCTTCTAAGTCTTGACAGGGAGTATTGACCCCTCTAACTGGAGGGTGTCTATCCGTGCTTTATTCCATAGTCTGTCAAATATGCCAATGTAATGTACCATCCTTCTGCTCCCTGGACAGTAATACACATCAGGCGCCCTGTCAATTAGTCTTACGGGTTAATCTTCGTCCTCCTCCTCGTTAGCATCAACCGCAAGCAAAGGCATCATATGGGAAGGTGGAGGTGCGGTTTTCCCTTCAATGGTTGTAGTAATAAAGCGAACAATCAAAGATCTTATACATGGTACACAGCAACATCCACAGGTAACCATAATAGCTACAAAAACAGCAATGGATATAAACAATGACATAATCAACCCTTTCCAGTGTCCAAACATTCCCGTCATCAGGTGCAGTGTTGTTGGGAATAAAAGTGCAACACATATCCCCAAACATCGAACAGACGCCCCATTTTTCTGCTAACAACATATCTAATGCCATTCGGTTTTGCACAGCCATGAGGGAGGTTGGTGCCAATTGTTCGGACAGGCCTTCTACTGCATCCCTAGTTAGGTTAGCTAGATGTAAAACATTGTAATGGATGTAGTTGATGCGGTCTACGTTTTTATTTGGGGTCACCGGAAAAAAGGCTGCAATTATTGGGATATTTTCAAAACCTGCTGAGATTTGATCCGCGATTTTATATTCATTTGGCACTCCCCGAGGTACTCCTATGGCATCAATGTAAGTGGGGGAGCCTAGACTCAGGTCAAAGGTTCCTGCGCTCCTTTTTATGACGTGCCTTCTTCTTCTACGTGCTAACGCCCTGGTCTTATCATGAGTGGTCGTGGCAGATGTTAGATTAGGTCCTATCAGGATCAGTGGTGCCTGTAGCCTAACCATGGCACACAATCCTATGGTCTTTTGTGGGATATTAGTGAGCAGTCTATGGTGTCCGCAATAATAGTAGAGTCCTGATCTTGCCCAACGTCCAATGCCCGCACCTGAAGCGGTCCTATTACACCAATCTAAGGGGATCTGTCCCACATTGATTTTAGGGTTTTGAGCAGTAAAATTAAAACAAGTATAAGTGCCATTCCCCTTTTGAGGGGTAAATTGTCCTGTTTTGGTGTTATTGGGGATGGGAGGAAAAATGCTGGCTAGTATGGTGCAGTTAGCTGGTGTGGCCTCCTTGGTTAGTTGTATCATACAATTGTAACCCCACGTGTCCTCTGGATACAGAGGGGCGGGATCTGTGGTAAGATGTGGTCGGGCCGAGGCACAGGCCACACACTCAGCTTTACTTTGTTCTTTTGCTGTTTGTGTTATCCACTGAAGCCAAAGGTTATCTTCGGTATATCCTGTGGCCATTTGGATTACCTCTATAGGTTTCAATTTGGAGTAATCAAGTTCCATCACCTGGGGTTTATTTTTTGGCCTGACTGTCGGTGGGACGGTAATTGTGTTGTCTTGGTGCACAGACGGTGTTTGAAAATGAATTTTATTGGTCCCCATGTGTCTGTTCCTGACTGCCATACTGCAAGAGTAAAATACTCTACAAAGGGTTGAGTGCAGTTAACGTTCATGGAGAGCATAAGGGGGTTACGTCCGTTGGTAATGGCTCCACCTAGAGTGCCGTGCTGGATATTTGTCAAATTACCGGGTACTGCCTTTTTATCAGGAGTCCATCCAGAGCCCGTCCAACTAGTCACCCCGTTCCAAGAGCCACATGGTAGGGGTATGGGCCAGGAGTCCCCCCATTGTTTACAGTACTTAGACCATCTTTCGTCCATGCATAAATAAATGGCATAACCTTCCCACCCGGTTCTGCCATTCCCGCAATCCACCACCAGACAGAGGTAAAAAGAAAAGGTGGTGGTGGCCCCACAAACATAATTGAGCTCTATCCCCTCGTATTTAGCCATGCACCAGTCCGCTTTTCCCTTATTGGTTGCGCATTTGAACATTTGCTCAGTTTGGCGGCTGTCAGAGCCTGTCTGGAATAGAAGTTCACAATACAAACCTAGAATCAATGTGACAATAAAAAATGATAAAACACCTATACCTCCCGTGACCCAACCCTTAAGGGGCCTGGGTCCTAGATTTTTACCTCCCATTCTTTTCAAAGGTACCTGCAAAGGAAGATAAGGATTAACAATATGGTGAAACACAAAATACTTCTTTTTTTTTTTTTTTTTGAAAAGTTCAGAGTGTTCAGTTCAGTTCTTCGGTGGGAGAGCAGCTACGACCACCAGTGAAAGAGAGGAAAGCTCAATCACATCCGCCTCTTCTGTGTGATGTCCTGGTCTTCACTCACAGGTGTAGACTGACCTGGAGCTAAGTGGTCTCACCAGGGGATTTTTCTGCCCCTAATGGTGGGACCACTGATCTGACGGTGCACCTAAGGTGTAGACTAACCTTTAGGTGTAAATGAACGCTTTCTCACCCTAGGGGATTATTCTGCCCCTTGAATTGGGTGAGGAAGGTCTTCTGGTGTGCTGGTGTTGTCCCTCAGGTTCTGCTGGACCTCTGACAGCGATCTCTGTGGTGCCTCTGCTGCTGCACACTGGCTCCAATGATACCACGTGTCTCCTTTGCCTTTGACCCTCACAGCAAGTGAGGTTCTCTCTGTGACCTGGAATGGATCCGTCCACCTGGGCTCTGACCACTTCCGTTTGATGACTTTCAGAAGGATCCACTCCGCGTCTGAGGTGGTGGCTCGAGCCTCGGATGGTTGGGCGGCCACCTGTTTTGAGAATGTTGCAACCAAGCTGTGGAGAGATCTATAGTAATCACGGTGAGACATAGATTGTTCACATTCAGTCAGAAAAGGTAACCTGGTTTTTGGGCCTGGAAAAGGTCTGTAGTTCATGGGGCGTCAACCCATGTCTCTGGCTCACTGAGCTCCTTACTGACATCAAAGCTAAAGGTAATGCTGTCACCCAATTCATTTTGGTCTGTGCACAGATTTTAGCCAATTTGGTTTTGATTGTCTGGTTCATCCTTTCTTCCTTCCCTTGGGATTGGGGGTGGTACACTGTTCCAAAGGAATGTCTCAGTCCCAAGAACTTTTCAACCTCTCTAAGTTCTTAATTTTTGAAGTGTGTGCCGCTATCTGACCTGATTTTCGCAGGAAACCCGTGCCTGGGGATGTAGTGATTAATCAGACACTTCACCACTGTTTTGCTGTCTTCCTTTTTTGCTGGCCAAGCCTCTGGCCAACCGGTGAAAGCATCCACACACACCAAAAGATATCTGAACCCATTCACTCTCTCAGTCATGTCTGTGTAGTCTATGATGATTTCCTTACCTGCTACCGGGTCCACAGGGAACTTACCTGGTGCAGGCTTCAGAGTGGGTCTCACATTGAATTGTTGGCAGGTGCTACACGAGCTTATCCAATGACCTACCATCTGTTTCAGGTATGGATGCCACCAGTGCTCAAGACTCTTCATCATTTGTGCAGTTCCTGCATGTCCTGGTCCATGTGCTTCTTCCAGCGCTGCTGTGGTCAGCCCTGGGGGTAGGATGGGACGTCCGTCTGGACTTCTCCATAGTTCATCCTGGTCTTTTCTTCCCCCTCTTGCCTTCCAGACTGATTTCTCTTCCGGTGAGGCCCCCTTTTGCAGTCTACTCACCTCCTCCAGAGTCGGTTCTGGTCTCCATTCAACTTCAGAGTTCATCAAGATGTGTATGGGCAGATATCCAGCTTTGGTTTTGGCTGCTTGGTCTGCAGCTTGATTTCCTTGAGCCACCCTAGTGTAGCTGTTATCATGTCCTTTGCATTTTATGACCGCTACTTCTTGGGGAAGTCTTGGGGAAGCCTCAGCTAATCTTCTCATTTCTGGCTCATGTTTAATGGGTTTTTGTCCTGCTGTTCTAAACCCTGTTCTCATCCATTGCTTTAGTTCCACGTGCGCTGCTCCCGTGATATAAGCTGAGTCTGTGTAGATGTTCACTTTTAGTCCTTCCCCTAGTTCTAGGGCTGCTATTACTGCTAGCACCTCTGCTCTCTGTGCTGATTGGGTGTCTGTCAGCCCTTCTGCCTTAAGAGTCACAAAGTTCGTTCCTGTGTCTTCCACCACCGCATAGGCTGCTTTCAGACCCTCTGTGTCATGTCTAAAACAACAGCCATCTGTGTACAAGTTTCTTGCTTCTGTCAGTGGTTCTCCTTGTAGGTCTGGTCTGATTTTCTCACTTACCTCAACTTTTTTGGCGCATACATGGGGCTCTCCTTCTGTCATTCTGTCTGCCATGTTGATCCCTTCATGGCTGTAGATGATATTTGGCGCCTCCAGCACCTTACTCAATCTCTGTTGTCTCAATGGTGAGTGTGAAAGTTTTGGAATTGACAAATGCCCCTACCCCATGTGATGTTAAAATATGTAGTGGATGTCCCATCACTACGTGGACTGTTTTTTGAATTATTTTTGCCAACCCTGCTGCATGTCTGGTACATTCATGGTGTCTTTGTTCCATGTTGTCAAGCATCACGCTAATATACATTAGCACTGTTCTTACTCCCCCTTTTTTCTGGAACAGCACTCCGTTCGCGGTGTGTGCTGTTACAGAAACATCCAGGTGAAAGGGCAATGTGTAGTCTGGATGTGCCAAGTGAGCAGCTTGGGAAAGGCTGGTTTTAAGAGCAATAAATGCTTCCTCTGCTTCTGTTGTCCATTCTAGAGGCGCTGTCAAATGGTGCATGCCCTGTTTCTTCACTAAGTCGCGGAGTGGGGCAGTTAGGTCAGTGTATCCTGGAATAAATGACCTGCTGTATCCGGTGAGTCCCAAGAAGGAAAGCATGTCCTTCACCAGCACCGGTTTTGGATGAGAAAGGACAGCAGATTGATGTGAAGGGGACATTCCTGTCCCGGGCTGAGAGATTACCCTGCCCAAGAAATCCACCTGTTTCCGGCAAATTTGTAGTTTGGCTTTGCTGACCTTGTACCCAGCTTTAGCTAGGTGTGAGAGCACCACAGCCGTGGCCTCCAAGCATTCAGAAACAGTTGGTGTCGCCAAAAGAATGTCATCCACATATTGAATGAATGTGGTGTTCGGTGGGAGGGGGCAGTCTTGGAGGGAGTCCTTAAGGACCTGATTAAATATCCCGGGTGACAGAGCAAAACCCTGCGGCAAACGAGTGTAGCGGTACCTGTTTGACTTATATGTGAATGCAAAAATGTCTCTGCACTCCTCAGCTAGAGGCAGGCAGAAGAAAGCGTTGGCCAGATCGATGCAGGTGAACCATGCATGTTCAGGGTTTAGATTGGTAAGAGCAACATAAGGATTGGGCACTGGAACTGTAGGAGTGGAAAGTGCTGCATTTACAGCTCTCAAGTCGTGGGCCATTCTCCATTTCCCAGTGCCCTTCTTTTCTACTGGTAAGATGGGTGTGTTCCAAGAAGAGCAGTCAGCTGGTTCCAGCACCCCAGCATTCCACAGCCCTTCTATGGTGTCAGAAATTCCAATTTTGGCTGCTGGTTTGTGAGGGTACTGGGATTTCCAAATGGGTCGGTCAGTGTTAAGCTGGAAAGTGATGGGAGAACACTGAATGAGTCCCACATCCGTGGGGCCCTCAGCCCAAAGTGAAGATGTCATGCTCTGAACTACAGCTGCAGCCATTGGATGATCTGTTTTTTCTCTCCCATGATGTCTTTCAAGTTGCACATGTTCCAAGGTGCTAACGTCTGTGGACATGTTAGTAATGCGGTAGGTGTTACGTGAGGGCGAATAAGATAGATTGGGTGTGGATAAAGAATGCCAGTCAGTGAGAGCTAGGGAGCGTTTTAACACTCCTCCCAGCTTGCGGGCTTCGTGAGCAGGGTGGAGCGCCAGTGAAACATGGGGTACACCATCAGACCACATTTTAAACCAGTTTTCCTGTTCTGTAGACAGCTGCACGGAGGCTACGACACCTTCAGGGGCTACATAAATGTCTACGGTGGCGATCTCCCAGGAAGTCCCCTCCAGCTCCTCAGCAAAGCTTTCCTGATAACACTCACAGTTATTCCTGTCATAGAAGAGGGTGACATGTGGCGGGTCAGGGGGAGAGACGAAGGGCACCAGGGTTGAGATCCCGGATTTCCACTGAAGGAAGGACGAGAGGATGCCTCCGCCCGCTGTGGTTTCTGGATGCAGGAGGGCCCAATATATGTCAGCCATAGGGTCAGCCAGGGGTTGTATGAGATACTGTCCGTGAGAGAGGCGGGAATTGTTGCCACAGGCTAGTTGAGTTCCATTGGGCAGATGCACAGACAGTCCATCAGGTCCACATAAAATGGTGGCTCCCATTTTAATCAACATGTCTCTGCCCAATAAGTTGACAGGGGTGTCCGCTGACACCAAATAGCTGTGGTTCAAAGTCTGTCCCCCTATCTCGGTTTTTAGGGGTTTGGTGTTTAGCCCCAGAAAACCCCATGACAGTGGTAGTCCTTGTGGAGAGGGTGGTAGGAGGGGCTCGTTGAAAAGTTTAGCATGTGGCCCCAGTGTCCACCAAGAAAGGAAGAGTTTGTCCATACACTGTCACGGACAGTAAGGGGTCCTCAGTCCCTCTGTCCGGGGGGTTCTGTTGGGGCTCTCAGTAGTGGTCTGGCCCGAAGTTGGGTTCATCCCAGGCTGGCAGCTGAAGTGGAGGTTGCTGCTGTTGACCTCCACGTGGTGGACCACCCCGTCCTCGATACGGGCGTCACCCTGGGCCTCCTCTGGGTCCATACATACGCCCATATGCCTCAAGGTTGTACGGACATTCTCGGCTCCAATGACCCTGCTCCTCACAGTAGTAGCAAATGTCAGCAACCCCCCATCGCCTTGGTGGTCCTCCACGGAATCCACGGCCCCTCGGCCCGCCCCTGAACCGGCCTGGTTGGGCATGATAAGGACCAGAGGTTGCAGACCTCGGTGCAATCGTGTCCTGATGGCCAGGAAAGGGAGGAGTCTGGGGAACCTGAGAAACCCCACCTTCATACATTATTTTGGGGGTTTTACTGTCTTTTTTCTTTTCTCCTACTTTCTGCTTTGCTTCAGCTAACTGCATCTTTAACAATTTGGTCTGCAGGGTCTTAAGTTCCTCCTCATCTTTCTTATGGTCCTCTCTTATTTTGGACAGGAGGTGAATCAGATGGCGATCCCAAGTTCCAGTGTCCGCTCCAAGCATGTCAGGATTGTCGTCCATACTGGCCTTCACCTGTTGAGGCAGTCCCTTAAGGACAGCATCTCTGAACCGGTCTCGCTGTGCCCCCTCATTAGCTCTACATGTGTGGTGTGGCATGCAACGTGCTGCCACTGCTCTATAATCTCCCAATCCTAGTGTGGTGCCTGCCGTCAGGGTGTCTAAAGTCTGGAGCCACACTGCTGCTCCTTCAGTTATGGGGGGCAGTTTGTCACAGAGAGCCGTAATGTCGCCCAGAGAGAAAGATTTATACTTAGGGGGGGCTCCAGAGCCTTGTTGCTGTAAAAGGGGATAATTGGTTTTTGGGGCATAACTAAAGAATTCTGGTTTAGCTGCAGCTTTGCGGGTTAAATGTTCCCATAACTGTCCAACTGTCTGCCTTCGTATTGGGGATCCGTCCTCAGGATGGTTTTGCTGCGGATCAGCTCTGTCTTCTCCATCTTCCTGTGGTATGCAATGCCTGTTCTTCAGCAGCTCTACAGCTGGGGTAGAGGTGTAACAAGGTGTGGGTGTGAGAAAAGGATTGGGACACAAAACCCTATCTGGCCTCCAGGATCCACTAAGCAGTAAACCTACTGATCCCACCGGATCAGTCCCTGCTACTTGTAAGCCAGAGCTTGGGCCGGGTGTCCCGGGTGGCCCCTATGCCCCAGCCTCTGAAATTAGAGAAGCAGGTTGGGAGGATTGTTGCGGGGGTGAGCGAAAGGGATTTGTTTTGCTCAGGCTTCTTTGTTGTTGCTGTTGTTTTCTTTCTCTTACCTCTCTGTCCTGAAAGGCTGCTCTTTCTGTATGCAGAAATGACCTAGCAGATGCTGACATAGATAATCCTGAAGTTCCATTGACAGATTCATTCCCCTCTTCTGGAATCTCTAAGCCATGCAGTACAAGTGTTCCATTTTTTACTTCCAATATCGGGTACAATCCACCAGGGGGCGGTGAGGGTGCACCAGTGAGGGAGCTGCATGGGGAGGAGGCTCTATATGGGGGCGGTTCCTCTGGGCTCGTCCCCTGAGCTGATTTTGACCCCTCCTTCTTGTCTCCTCCCCTGGGTTGTTTCCGCTGCATTGTGTGAAGTCCTCCTTGGTAAATCAAAATTATGTCTCCCTAGAAGCGTTCCTCTTTTTCATATTTATGTATGTTGGTCTTGTACCTACCTTTGGACCAAACAGTAGCTTCATTCAACTTTCCTTGTGCGTCCTATCTGTTTTTCTTAGCTGTGTTCATTTTCTTTCTAAACCAATCACCTAAATTCCACTTGTCCGTCAAATTAATTCCATCCGCCTTCATTGTTTGTCTTACCTTTTTTTTCGATTTTGTTTTTCATGTTATCACCGTCCTCCTTACCTCTCGTTTGGAAAACCAGTGCTTGCATGTTAGTTACTTGTGTGTTTAAATCTAACCATCCTGGTTTTTCCAGAAATTCCTCTTTCATGTTGTTTAAAATCCTGTGAAATTAATGTTCAATTCACGTTTCACAATATGCATATAAAACCCACTTATCACTGTATTGTCCTTTGTTAACAACACAGTGCTTTTACTCAACGCAATGGTGGGCCTGGCTTCCAACCAGACACACACACACTCACACACACACACACACACACACACACACACACACCCACAGTCAGTCAGTCTGCGTTCCTCACAGTCAATCCCGTTTAATATCAGCAAAAACACTTAACATTCACATTTCTTCTATAATCAGCACCACAGATACTTATATCATGGCCTCCATGTTAAACACCCAGGCCAGGGGGAGACAATAGTGAGGTGCTGCATTAGAAATGCTGCAGGTGTCAAGTTACACTAACACTCTTTGCTGATTGGCTGATTCATTCCTCACTGTTCTATTTATAGCTCTGTGTATCTCCTATTGTCTATGTCTGTATATGATTCTGTCTTTGTTTCTGCCTCTATTCTCTCCGTGTCTGACACTCGGACACACACACACGCTCACACACACCCACACACACATTCATGGATTACTATCTTTGTGAGGACTTTTCATTGACTTCCATTCATTTTCCTTCGTTTCTATGGCGTAAACCTGACCCGACCCCCTAACCCTTTGACCATCTTAATAGGAGGCAACTACTGGCGGCCATTTTGTGTTGAGTACTTAAACAGCATGTGCTGCTGTTCTAACAGCTGGACAACAGTGATTAAATTTAAAAGGCAATTTCATAGACTTTGGCATATAGGCTGTTAGCGCATCAGAACCTGGAACAAATCTCCATCAGAACCAGACCCAAACTCCATCAGAACCTTATCCAAAATCCATCAGAATCAGATGGAAACTCTATCAGAACAGGGTACAAATCTTCATCAGAACCATGTACAAACCTCCATCTGAAATAGGTCCAAATTCTATAAGAGCCAAGGAGAAACATTCATCAGAACCAGGTCCAAACTCCAGCAGAACCAGGAACAGATCTCCATCAGAACCGGACACAAACTCCATCAGAACCAGTTAGGAACCCTCCATCAGAACCAGACCCAAACTCCATCAGAACCAGGAGGAATTCTGTATCAGGACCAGTTAGTCACCCACTATCAGAACCAAGTCCAAACTCAATCAGAACCAGGAGGAACCTTCTATCAGAACCAGGTCCAAACTCCTTCAGAACCTGGCAAAAAGCTCCATCAGTACAAGGAAAGAAAAACTCCATCAGAACCAGATCCAATTTACATCAGAACCAGTTAGGAAACCTCCATCAGAACCAGATCCAATCTCCATCAGAACCAGTTAGGAACCCTCCATCAGAACCAGACCCAAACTCAATCAGAACCAGGAGGAACCTTCTATCAGAACCAGGTCCAAACTCCTTCAGAACCTGGAATAAATCTCCACAAGAACTGGACCCAAACTCCATCAGAACCAGTTAGGGACCCTCCATCAGAACCAAGTCCAAACTCAATCAGAACCAGGAGGAAACTACTATCAGAACCAGAAACAAATCTCCATCAGAACCGGATACAAACTCCATCAGAACCAGTTAGGAACCCTCCATCAGAACCAGACCCAAACTCCATCAGAACCAGGAGGAATTCTGTATCAGGACCAGTTAGTCACCCACTATCAGAACCAGGTCCAAACTCAGTCAGAACCAGAAAGATACCTCTATCAGAACCAGTTCCAAGAAGAATCAGAACCTGTAATAAATCTCCACAAGAACTGGACCCAAACTCCATCAGAACCAGGAGGAAACTTCTATCAGAACCAGGAAAAAATTTCCATCGGAACCTTGTACAATTCTTCATCAGATCCAGGTACAAACGTCTATCAGAACCAGGAAGAAACAGCCATCAGAACCAGGTCCCAACTCCACCAGAACCTGGCAAAAAACTCCATAAGAACCTTGAACAATTCTATACCTGAACCATGTACAAGCATCCATCAGAACAAGACCCAAACTCCATCAGAACCAGGAATAAATCTCCATCAAAACCAGACCCAAACTCCATCAGAACCAGGAGGAATTCTCCATCAGGACCAGTTAGGCACCCATTATCAGAACCAGGTCCAAACTCAATCAGAACCAGAAAGAATATGCTAACGTTAGGATTGTAGCTTCTCTTTCTCCTCTCTTAGCTACAGAACACTTTTGCGTTTTTTAGGCAATTTCCTGTTTGTTTTTGTGTTTCTTCAGCGTATTTGTTGTTATTTCCTTTTTTCTGAAATTTCTCCTATTTTCTTATGTGTTTTAGCACTGACTTGAACTTCTTAGTCTATATTTTTGCTTCAGTCTATGCTTTTTCAGCTCATCTATGGCAGCTCTTTCCTGCTTTTTTAAAGTTTTTGTCAGTCCTTGCATTTCAACAACTCTTTCAACAAGTAGTTTTGAGGTAACTTTAAATTGTTAAGCTGTTTTATAGGTAATAGTCTTCCTGCTTAAACAGATCAGATTAGTTTTTCTTTGCTGTTTCTGCTATTTCTACTAATTTATCAGATTTCAGCAGATTTTCTGCAGTCAATTTCAGCTTTTTTCTGCCAGCTTTCAGCTAAAAAATTCAGCTTACAGCATTCACACTGCATTTTCGTAGGAAATGCAAATTTTTCTAGTTATTATTATTATTCTTCTAGTTGCTCTCCGCTTTTTTGATTCGCTACTTCTTCTGCATACTTTGTGCTATTTTTACCATTCAAGTTTTAAAATATTCTGCTCATTAAGGACATTCCAGCTATATCTCTTGGTATTTATACCTTTTATACTTTTTAAAATATTCAGCTTTTCATGAATTTTTTGCTCCCATAGGAATGAATGGGAAACCACAAATATTCTGCTAAAACTTCACTGTTTTCGCCATTTAACTACTTCTGCATACTTTCAGCTAGAAACACCATTCAACTTTTAAAATACTTTCACAGCCTTCTGCTATTACTGTTTAATTCAACTTTTTGATATCTTTTACAGTTTTTCTACAATTTGGTTTCAAACTTTTTAAACATTTTTTCAGATTTTCAGTTTTATAATGTAATCCTATGACGGAATGTTCGTGTCGCTAGAGTGTATGCTCTAGGTTTTTGAATAACTTGAAAAAGAACGAACAAACTCTCTTCACTCGCTCAATTTTCAATCTACCTATACAAATTATACATCAAAACGTAGGAATCTCTTTCGCGATTAAGAAAATGTCACCCTCATTGATGTGGGACACATAGTTTTCCGGCAACACGCCCCGAAGCAACACAAAGTCAACACACCCTCTATAGGAAATCTATAGGGATTTCAGAAAAAATCAGAGCAAAAAATCCTTAAAGTCACATGTTTTCGAATGGCCGCCTCTCGTAAACCGTTTGAGGTAGAGACATGAGCCTTGTGCAGATTTATCTTCAGACCTTGCTGGCACTCACAGTGAAGGAATTTTTTTGATAACGTTTATCGTTTTGTCATAAAAAAGGTTTGTTTAGGAGTACCAAATCTGTCCTTCCCAAAATCGCTTAAAATTGAAAAATTTCAAAATTATCCATATTTCTACACTGTCATAGCTCCTACATGGATTCATGTAGACACACGAAAATCTCCAGGATTGTTCACCGATCCCTGCTGATACCTACGGTCCAAAAATTATTTGGATACCATTTATCGTTTTCGCGTGAAGTAGGTTTGTTTGAGAGTGAAAAATTCACCTTCACTCGGGTTAAAAATGGTCAAAATTATCCACTTTTTCACAGGGTCACAACTCTCAGACAGATTTTTGTAGAAACTTAAGAAGCTCCATGATTGTTCAGCAAGGCCTGCTGATTCATACGGTGTATGAATCAAATCGATAGCCATTATAGTTTCCGAGTTATTAGACGTTGTTCGAGAGCATGTTCAGGCATTTTTCTGTTTTTCTCCATTTTTCCCTTTTTTTCACCTGGTTTTGTGCCTTTAATATTATATTTTCAGCAAAAACGTGTTAATATTCTCGTTCCCCTATCCGTTCTGAGAAAAACGGTCCAAGAATGACGTCGATAGCCCTTACGGTTTCCGAGTTATAGGCGGTAGTTCGGGAGCATGCGCCTCCATGTTAAAAGCCCAGGCCAGGGGGAGACGATAGTGAGGTGCTGCATTAGAAATGCTGCAGGTGTCAAGTTACACTGACACTCTTTGCTGATTGGCTGATTCATTCCTCATTGTTCTATTTATAGCTCTGTGTATCTCCTAATGTCTATGTCTGTTTATGATTCTGTCTATGTTTCTGCCTCTATTCTCTCCGTGTCTCACACTCGGACACACACACATGCTCACACACACCCACACACACATTTACGGATTACTATCTTTGTGAGGACCTTTCATTGACTTCCATTCATTTTCATTCGTTTCTATGGCCTAAACCTGACCCGACCCCCTAATCCTTTGATCATCTTTATAGGAGGCAACTACTGGCGGCCATTTTGTGTGGAGTACTTAAACAGCATGTACTGCTGTTCTAACAGCTGGACAACAGTGATTAAATTTAAAAGGCAATTTCATAGACTTTTGTATATAGGCTGTTGGCGCATCAGAACCTGGAACAAATCTCCATCAGAACCAGACCCAAACTCCATCAGAACCTTGTCCAAAATCCATCAGAATCAGATGGAAACTATCAGAACCAGGTACAAATCTTCAACAGAGCCATGTACAAACCTCCTTCAGAATCAGGAGGTCCCTTCTATCAGAACCATGGTCCAACATTCCTCAGAACCAGACCCACACTCAATCAGAACCAGATCCAATCTCCATCAGAACCAGTTAGGAACCCTCCATCAGAACCAGACCCAAACTCCAGCAGAACCAGGAACAAATCTCCATAATAACCGGACACAAACTCCATCAGAAGCAGTTAAGAACCCTCCATCAGAACCAGACCCAAACTCCATCGGAACCAGGAGGAATTCTGTATCAGGACCAGTTAGTCACCCACTATCAGAACCAAGTCCAAACTCAATCAGAACCAGGAGGAACCTTCTATCAGAACCAGGTCCAAACTCCTTCAGAACCTGGCAAAAAGCTCCATCAGTACAAGGAAAGAAAAACTCCATCAGAACCAGATCCAATTTACATCAGAACCAGTTAGGAACCCTCCATCAGAACCAGATCCAATCTCCATCAGAACCAGTTAGGAACCCTCCATCAGAACCAGACCCAAACTCAATCAGAACCAGGAGGAACCTTCTATCAGAACCAGGTCCAAACTCCTTCAGAACCTGGAATAAATCTCCACAAGAACTGGACCCAAACTCCATCAGAACCAGTTAGGGACCCTCCATCAGAACCAAGTCCAAACTCAATCAGAACCAGGAGGAAACTACTATCAGAACCAGGAACAAATCTCCATCAGAACCGGACACAAACTCCATCAGAACCAGTTAGGAACCCTCCATCAGAACCAGACCCAAACTCCATCAGAACCAGGACGAATTCTGTATCAGGACCAGTTAGTCACCCACTATCAGAACCAGGTCCAAACTCAGTCAGAACCAGAAAGATAACTCTATCAGAACCAGTTCCAAGAAGAATCAGAACCTGTAATAAATCTCCACAAGAACTGTACCCAAACTCCATCAGAACCAGGAACAAATCTCCATCAAAACCAGACCCAAACTCCATCAGAACCAGGAGGAATTCTCCATCAGGACCAGTTAGGCACCCATTATCAGAACCAGGTCCAAACTCAATCAGAACCAGAAAGAATATGCTAACGTTAGGATTGTAGCTTCTCTTTCTCCTCTCTTAGCTAAAGAACACTTTTGCGTTTTTTAGGCAATTTCCTGTTTGTTTTTGTGTTTCTTCAGCGTATTTGTTGTTATTTCCTTTTTTCTGAAATTTCTCCTATTTTCTTATGTGTTTTAGCACTGACTTGAACTTCTTAGTCTATATTTTTGCTTCAGTCTATGCTTTTTCAGCTCATCTATGGCAGCTCTTTCCTGCTTTTTCAAAGTTTTTGTCAGTTCTTGCATTTCAACAACTCTTTCAACAAGTAGTTTTGAGGTAACTTTAAATTGTTAAGCTGTTTTATAGGTAATAGTCTTCCTGCTTAAACAGATCAGATGAGTTTTTCTTTGCTGTTTCTGCTATTTCTACTAATTTATCAGATTTCAGCAGATTTTCTGCAGTCAATTTCAGCTTTTTTCTGCCAGCTTTCAGCTAAAAAATTCAGCTTACAGCATTCACACTGCATTTTCGTAGGAAATGCAAATTTTTCTAGTTCTTATTCTGGTTGCTTCCGTACACTTTTTGAACCGCTTCTCCTTCTGCATACTTTGTGCTATTTTAACCATTCAAATTTCACAATATTCAGCCCTTTCAGGACATTCCGGCTATATCTTTTGGTATTTATATCTTTTATACTTTTTAAAATATTCAGCTTTTTATGAATTTTTTGCTCCCATAAGAATGAATGGAAAATGGGAAAAATTCTGCTAAAACTTCACTGTTTTTGCCATTTAACTACTTCCGCATACTTTCAGCTAGAAACACCATTCAACTTTTAAAATGCTTTCACAACCTTCTGCTATTACTGTTTAATTCAACTTTGTGATATCTTTTACAGTTTTTCTACAATTTGGTTTCAAACTTTATTACAATTTTTTCAGATTTTTAGTTTTATAATGTAATCCTATGACGGAATGTTCGTGTCGCTAGAGTGTATGCTCTAGGTTTTTTAATAACTTGAAAAAGAACGAACAAACTCTCTTCACTCGCTCAATTTTCAATCTACCTATACAAATTATACATCAAAACGTAGGAATCTCTTTCACGATGTAGAAAATGTCACCCTCATTGATGTGGGACACATAGTTTTCCGGCAACACGCCCCGAAGCAACACAAAGTCAACACACCCTCTATAGGAAATCTATAGGGATTTCAGAAAAAATCAGAGCAAAAATCCTTAAAGTCACATGTTTTCGAATCGCCGCCTCTCGTAAACCGTTCGAGGTAGAGATATGAGCCTTGTGCAGAGTTATCTTCAGACCTTGCTGGCACTCACAGTGAAGGAATTTTTTTGATAACTTTTATTGTTTTGTCATAAAAAAGGTTTGTTTAGGAGTACCAAATCTGTCCTTCCCAAAATCGCTTAAAATTGAAAAATTTCAAAATTATCAACTTTTCTACACTGTCATATCTCCTACACGGATTTATGTAGACACACGAAAATCTCCAGGATTGTTCACCGATCCCTGCTGATACCTACGGTCCAAAAATTATTTGCATACCATTTATCGTTTTCACGTGAAGTAGGTTTGTTTGAGAGTGAAAAACTTCACCTTCACTCGGGTTTAAAATGGTCAAAATGATCCACTTTTTCAAAGGGTCACAACTCTCAGACAGATTTTTGTAGAAACTTAAGAAGCTCCATGATTGTTCGGCAAGGCCTGCTGATTCATACGGTGCATGAATCAAATCGATAGCCCTTATAGTTTCCGAGTTATTAGACGTTGTTCGAGAGCATGTTCAGGCATTTTTCTGTTTTTCTCCATTTTTCCCTTTTTTTCACCTGGTGTTGTGCCTTTAATATTATATTTTCAGCAAAAACGTGTTAATATTCTCGTTCTCCTGTCCGTTCTGAGAAAAACGGTCCAAGAATGACGTCGATAGCCCTTACGGTTTCCGAGTTACGGGCGGTAGTTCGGGAGCATGCGCCTCCATGTTATAATGCCTAGACCAGGGGAGACAGAGAGTGAGGTGCTGCGTGAGTGAGAAACAGCAGGTGTCAAGTTACACTGACGCTCTTTGCTGATTGGCTGATTCATTCCTCACTGTTCTATTTATAGCTCTGTGTATCTCCTACTGTCTATGTCTGTATATGATTCTGTCTTTGTTTCTGCCTCCATTCACTCCGTGTCTGATACTCGGACACACACACACACGCTCACACACACCCACACACACATTCATGGATGACCATCTTTGTGAGGACTTTTCATTGACTTCCATTCATTTTCATTCGTTTCTATGGCCTAAACCTGACCCGACCCCCTAACCCTTTGATCATCTTCATAGGAGGCAACTACTGGCGGCCATTTTGTGTTGAGTACTTAAACAGCATGTACTGCTGTTCTAACAGCTGGACAACAGTGATTAAATTTAAAAGGCAATTTCATAGACTTTGGCATATAGGCTGTTAGCGCATCAGAACCTGGAACAAATCTCCATCAGAACCAGACCCAAACTCCATCAGAACCTTATCCAAAATCCATCAGAATCAGATGGAAACTCTATCAGAACAGGGTACAAATCTTCATCAGAACCATGTACAAACCTCCATCTGAAATAGGTCCAAATTCTATAAGAGCCAAGGAGAAACATTCATCAGAACCAGGTCCAAACTCCAGCAGAACCAGGAACAGATCTCCATCAGAACCGGACACAAACTCCATCAGAGCTAGTTAGGAACCCTCCATCAGAACCATACCCAAACTCCATCAGAACCAGGAGGAATTCGGTATCAGGACCAGTTAGTCACCCACTATCAGAACCAAGTCCAAACTCAATCAGAACCAGGAGGAACCTTTTATCAGAACCAGGTCCAAACTCCTTCAGAACCTGGCAAAAAGCTCCATCACTACAAGGAAAGAAAAACTCCATCAGAACCAGATCCAATCTCCATCAGAACCAGTTAGGAACCTTCCATCAGAACCGGACACAAACTCCATCAGAACCAGTTAGGAACCCTCCATCAGAACCAGACCCAAACTCCATCAGAATCAGGAGGAATTCTGTATCATGACCGGTTGGTCACCCACTATCAAAACCAAGTCCAAACTCAATCAGAACCAGGAGGAACCTTCTATCAGAACCAGGTCCAAACCCTTCAGAACCTGGCAAAAAGCTCCATCAGTACAAGGAAAGAAAAACTCCATCAGAACCAGATCCAATCTCCATCAGAACCAGTTAGGAACCCTCCATCAGAACCGGACACCAACTCCATCAGAACCAGTTAGGAACCCTCCATTAGAACCAGATCCAAACTCCATCAGAACCAGGAGGAATTCTGTATCAGGACCAGTTAGTCACCCACTATCAGAACCAGGTCCAAACTCAATCAGAACCAGGAGGAACCTTCTATCAGAACCAGGTCCCAACTCCACCAGAACCTGGCAAAAAACTCCATAAGAACCTTGAACAATTCTATACCTGAACCATGTACAAGCATCCATCAGAACAAGACCCAAACTCCATCATAACCAGGAACAAATCTCCATCAAAACCAGACCCAAACTCCATCAGAACCAAGAGGAATTCTGTATCAGGACAAGTTATTCACCCACTATCAGAACCAGGTCCAAATTCAATCAGAACCAGGAGGAACCTTCTATCAGAACCAGGTCCAAACTCCTTCCGAACCTGGAATAAATCTCCACAAGAACTGGACCCAAACTCCATCAGAACCAGTTAGGGACCCTCCATCAGAACCAAGTCCAAACTCAATCAGAACCAGGAGGAAACCCCTATCAGAACCAGATCCAATCTCCATCAGAACCAGGAGGAACCTTCTATCAGAACCAGGTCCAAACTCCTTCAGAACCTGGAATAAATCTCCACAAGAACTGGACCCAAACTCCATCAGAACCAGTTAGGGACCCTCCATCAGAACCAAGTCCAAACTCAATCAGAACCAGGAGGAAACTACTATCAGAACCAGAAACAAATCTCCATCAGAACCGGACACAAACTCCATCAGAACCAGTTAGGAACCCTCCATCAGAACCAGACCCAAACTCCATCAGAACCAGGAGGAATTCTGTATCAGGACCAGTTAGTCACCCACTATCAGAACCAGGTCCAAACTCAGTCAGAACCAGAAAGATACCTGTATCAGAACCAGTTCCAAGAAGAATCAGAACCTGTAATAAATCTCCACAAGAACTGGACCCAAACTCCATCAGAACCAGGAGGAAACTTCTATCAGAACCAGGAAAAAATTTCCATCGGAACCTTGTACAATTCTTCATCAGATCCAGGTACAAACGTCTATCAGAACCAGGAAGAAACAGCCATCAGAACCAGGTCCCAACTCCACCAGAACCTGGCAAAAAACTCCATAAGAACCTTGAACAATTCTATACCTGAACCATGTACAAGCATCCATCAGAACAAGACCCAAACTCCATCAGAACCAGGAACAAATCTCCATCAAAACCAGACCCAAACTCCATCAGAACCAGGAGGAATTCTCCATCAGGACCAGTTAGGCACCCATTATCAGAACCAGGTCCAAACTCAATCAGAACCAGAAAGAATATGCTAACGTTAGGATTGTAGCTTCTCTTTCTCCTCTCTTAGCTAAAGAACACTTTTGCGTTTTTTAGGCAATTTCCTGTTTGTTTTTGTGTTTCTTCAGCGTATTTGTTGTTATTTCCTTTTTTCTGAAATTTCTCCTATTTTCTTATGTGTTTTAGCACTGACTTGAACTTCTTAGTCTATATTTTTGCTTCAGTCTATGCTTTTTCAGCTCATCTATGGCAGCTCTTTCCTGCTTTTTCAAAGTTTTTGTCAGTTCTTGCATTTCAACAACTCTTTCAACAAGTAGTTTTGAGGTAACTTTAAATTGTTAAGCTGTTTTATAGGTAATAGTCTTCCTGCTTAAACAGATCAGATGAGTTTTTCTTTGCTGTTTCTGCTATTTCTACTAATTTATCAGATTTCAGCAGATTTTCTGCAGTCAATTTCAGCTTTTTTCTGCCAGCTTTCAGCTAAAAAATTCAGCTTACAGCATTCACACTGCATTTTCGTAGGAAATGCAAATTTTTCTAGTTCTTATTCTGGTTGCTTCCGTACACTTTTTGAACCGCTTCTCCTTCTGCATACTTTGTGCTATTTTAACCATTCAAATTTCACAATATTCAGCCCTTTCAGGACATTCCGGCTATATCTTTTGGTATTTATATCTTTTATACTTTTTAAAATATTCAGCTTTTTATGAATTTTTTGCTCCCATAAGAATGAATGGAAAATGGGAAAAATTCTGCTAAAACTTCACTGTTTTTGCCATTTAACTACTTCCGCATACTTTCAGCTAGAAACACCATTCAACTTTTAAAATGCTTTCACAACCTTCTGCTATTACTGTTTAATTCAACTTTGTGATATCTTTTACAGTTTTTCTACAATTTGGTTTCAAACTTTATTACAATTTTTTCAGATTTTTAGTTTTATAATGTAATCCTATGACGGAATGTTCGTGTCGCTAGAGTGTATGCTCTAGGTTTTTTAATAACTTGAAAAAGAACGAACAAACTCTCTTCACTCGCTCAATTTTCAATCTACCTATACAAATTATACATCAAAACGTAGGAATCTCTTTCACGATGTAGAAAATGTCACCCTCATTGATGTGGGACACATAGTTTTCCGGCAACACGCCCCGAAGCAACACAAAGTCAACACACCCTCTATAGGAAATCTATAGGGATTTCAGAAAAAATCAGAGCAAAAATCCTTAAAGTCACATGTTTTCGAATCGCCGCCTCTCGTAAACCGTTCGAGGTAGAGATATGAGCCTTGTGCAGAGTTATCTTCAGACCTTGCTGGCACTCACAGTGAAGGAATTTTTTTGATAACTTTTATTGTTTTGTCATAAAAAAGGTTTGTTTAGGAGTACCAAATCTGTCCTTCCCAAAATCGCTTAAAATTGAAAAATTTCAAAATTATCCACTTTTCTACACTGTCATATCTCCTACACGGATTTATGTAGACACACGAAAATCTCCAGGATTGTTCACCGATCCCTGCTGATACCTACGGTCCAAAAATTATTTGCATACCATTTATCGTTTTCGCGTGAAGTAGGTTTGTTTGAGAGTGAAAAACTTCACCTTCACTCGGGTTAAAAATGGTCAAAATGATCCACTTTTTCAAAGGGTCACAACTCTCAGACAGATTTTTGTAGAAACTTAAGAAGCTCCATGATTGTTCAGCAAGGCCTGCTGATTCATACGGTGCATGAATCAAATCGATAGCCCTTATAGTTTCCGAGTTATTAGACGTTGTTCGAGAGCATGTTCAGGCATTTTTCTGTTTTTCTCCATTTTTCCCTTTTTTTCACCTGGTGTTGTGCCTTTAATATTATATTTTCAGCAAAAACGTGTTAATATTCTCGTTCCCCTGTCCGTTCTGAGAAAAACGGTCCAAGAATGATGTCGATAGCCCTTACGGTTTCCGAGTTACGGGCGGTAGTTCGGGAGCATGCGCCTCCATGTTATAATGCCTAGACCAGGGGAGACAGAGAGTGAGGTGCTGCGTGAGTGAGAAACAGCAGGTGTCAAGTTACACTGACGCTCTTTGCTGATTGGCTGATTCATTCCTCACTGTTCTATTTATAGCTCTGTGTATCTCCTACTGTCTATGTCTGTATATGATTCTGTCTTTGTTTCTGCCTCCATTCACTCCGTGTCTGATACTCGGACACACACACACACGCTCACACACACCCACACACACATTCATGGATTACCATCTTTGTGAGGACTTTTCATTGACTTCCATTCATTTTCATTCGTTTCTATGGCCTAAACCTGACCCGACCCCCTAACCCTTTGATCATCTTCATAGGAGGCAACTACTGGCGGCCATTTTGTGTTGAGTACTTAAACAGCATGTACTGCTGTTCTAACAGCTGGACAACAGTGATTAAATTTAAAAGGCAATTTCATAGACTTTGGCATATAGGCTGTTAGCGCATCAGAACCTGGAACAAATCTCCATCAGAACCAGACCCAAACTCCATCAGAACCTTATCCAAAATCCATCAGAATCAGATGGAAACTCTATCAGAACAGGGTACAAATCTTCATCAGAACCATGTACAAACCTCCATCTGAAATAGGTCCAAATTCTATAAGAGCCAAGGAGAAACATTCATCAGAACCAGGTCCAAACTCCAGCAGAACCAGGAACAGATCTCCATCAGAACCGGACACAAACTCCATCAGAGCTAGTTAGGAACCCTCCATCAGAACCATACCCAAACTCCATCAGAACCAGGAGGAATTCGGTATCAGGACCAGTTAGTCACCCACTATCAGAACCAAGTCCAAACTCAATCAGAACCAGGAGGAACCTTTTATCAGAACCAGGTCCAAACTCCTTCAGAACCTGGCAAAAAGCTCCATCACTACAAGGAAAGAAAAACTCCATCAGAACCAGATCCAATCTCCATCAGAACCAGTTAGGAACCTTCCATCAGAACCGGACACAAACTCCATCAGAACCAGTTAGGAACCCTCCATCAGAACCAGACCCAAACTCCATCAGAATCAGGAGGAATTCTGTATCATGACCGGTTGGTCACCCACTATCAAAACCAAGTCCAAACTCAATCAGAACCAGGAGGAACCTTCTATCAGAACCAGGTCCAAACCCTTCAGAACCTGGCAAAAAGCTCCATCAGTACAAGGAAAGAAAAACTCCATCAGAACCAGATCCAATCTCCATCAGAACCAGTTAGGAACCCTCCATCAGAACCGGACACCAACTCCATCAGAACCAGTTAGGAACCCTCCATTAGAACCAGATCCAAACTCCATCAGAACCAGGAGGAATTCTGTATCAGGACCAGTTAGTCACCCACTATCAGAATCAGGTCCAAACTCAATCAGAACCAGGAGGAACCTTCTATCAGAACCAGGTCCCAACTCCACCAGAACCTGGCAAAAAACTCCATAAGAACCTTGAACAATTCTATACCTGAACCATGTACAAGCATCCATCAGAACAAGACCCAAACTCCATCATAACCAGGAACAAATCTCCATCAAAACCAGACCCAAACTCCATCAGAACCAAGAGGAATTCTGTATCAGGACAAGTTATTCACCCACTATCAGAACCAGGTCCAAATTCAATCAGAACCAGGAGGAACCTTCTATCAGAACCAGGTCCAAACTCCTTCAGAACCTGGAATAAATCTCCACAAGAACTGGACCCAAACTCCATCAGAACCAGTTAGGGACCCTCCATCAGAACCAAGTCCAAACTCAATCAGAACCAGGAGGAAACCTCTATCAGAACCAGATCCAATCTCCATCAGAACCAGGAGGAACCTTCTATCAGAACCAGGTCCAAACTCCTTCAGAACCTGGAATAAATCTCCACAAGAACTGGACCCAAACTCCATCAGAACCAGTTAGGGACCCTCCATCAGAACCAAGTCCAAACTCAATCAGAACCAGGAGGAAACTACTATCAGAACCAGAAACAAATCTCCATCAGAACCGGACACAAACTCCATCAGAACCAGTTAGGAACCCTCCATCAGAACCAGACCCAAACTCCATCAGAACCAGGAGGAATTCTGTATCAGGACCAGTTAGTCACCCACTATCAGAACCAGGTCCAAACTCAGTCAGAACCAGAAAGATACCTGTATCAGAACCAGTTCCAAGAAGAATCAGAACCTGTAATAAATCTCCACAAGAACTGGACCCAAACTCCATCAGAACCAGGAGGAAACTTCTATCAGAACCAGGAAAAAATTTCCATCGGAACCTTGTACAATTCTTCATCAGATCCAGGTACAAACGTCTATCAGAACCAGGAAGAAACAGCCATCAGAACCAGGTCCCAACTCCACCAGAACCTGGCAAAAAACTCCATAAGAACCTTGAACAATTCTATACCTGAACCATGTACAAGCATCCATCAGAACAAGACCCAAACTCCATCAGAACCAGGAACAAATCTCCATCAAAACCAGACCCAAACTCCATCAGAACCAGGAGGAATTCTCCATCAGGACCAGTTAGGCACCCATTATCAGAACCAGGTCCAAACTCAATCAGAACCAGAAAGAATATGCTAACGTTAGGATTGTAGCTTCTCTTTCTCCTCTCTTAGCTAAAGAACACTTTTGCGTTTTTTAGGCAATTTCCTGTTTGTTTTTGTGTTTCTTCAGCGTATTTGTTGTTATTTCCTTTTTTCTGAAATTTCTCCTATTTTCTTATGTGTTTTAGCACTGACTTGAACTTCTTAGTCTATATTTTTGCTTCAGTCTATGCTTTTTCAGCTCATCTATGGCAGCTCTTTCCTGCTTTTTCAAAGTTTTTGTCAGTTCTTGCATTTCAACAACTCTTTCAACAAGTAGTTTTGAGGTAACTTTAAATTGTTAAGCTGTTTTATAGGTAATAGTCTTCCTGCTTAAACAGATCAGATGAGTTTTTCTTTGCTGTTTCTGCTATTTCTACTAATTTATCAGATTTCAGCAGATTTTCTGCAGTCAATTTCAGCTTTTTTCTGCCAGCTTTCAGCTAAAAAATTCAGCTTACAGCATTCACACTGCATTTTCGTAGGAAATGCAAATTTTTCTAGTTCTTATTCTGGTTGCTTCCGTACACTTTTTGAACCGCTTCTCCTTCTGCATACTTTGTGCTATTTTAACCATTCAAATTTCACAATATTCAGCCCTTTCAGGACAATCCGGCTATATCTTTTGGTATTTATATCTTTTATACTTTTTAAAATATTCAGCTTTTTATGAATTTTTTGCTCCCATAGGAATGAATGGAAAATGGGAAAAATTCTGCTAAAACTTCACTGTTTTTGCCATTTAACTTCTTCCGCATACTTTCAGCTAGAAACACCATTCAACTTTTAAAATGCTTTCACAACCTTCTGCTATTACTGTTTAATTCAACTTTGTGATATCTTTTACAGTTTTTCTACAATTTGGTTTCAAACTTTATTACAATTTTTTCAGATTTTCAGTTTTATAATGTAATCCTATGACGGAATGTTCGTGTCGCTAGAGTGTATGCTCTAGGTTTTTGAATAACTTGAAAAAGAACGAACAAACTCTCTTCACTCGCTCAATTTTCAATCTACCTATACAAATTATACATCAAAACGTAGGAATCTCTTTCGCGATTAAGAAAATGTCACCCTCATTGATGTGGGACACATAGTTTTCCGGCAACACGCCCCGAAGCAACACAAAGTCAACACACCCTCTATAGGAAATCTATAGGGATTTCAGAAAAAATCAGAGCAAAAATCCTTAAAGTCACATGTTTTCGAATCGCCGCCTCTCGTAAACCGTTCGAGGTAGAGATATGAGCTTTGTGCAGATTTATCTTCAGACCTTGCTGGCACTCACAGTGAAGGAATTTTTTTGATAAGTTTTATCGTTTTGTCATAAAGAAGGTTTGTTTAGGAGTACCAAATCTATCCTTCCCAAAATCGCTTAAAATTTCAAAATTTCAAAATTATCCATATTTCTACACTGTCATAGCTCCTACATGGATTCATGTAGACACACGAAAATCTCCAGGATTGTTCACCGATCCCTGCTGATACCTACGGTCCAAACATTTTTTGGATACCTTTTATCGTTTTTGCGTGAAGTAGGTTTGTGTGAGAGTGAAAAATTCACCTTCACTCGGGTTAAAAATGGTCAAAATGATCCACTTTTTCACAGGGTCACAACTCTCAGACAGATTTTTGTAGAAACTTAAGAAGCTCCATGATTGTTCAGCAAGGCCTGCTGATTCATACGGTGCATGAATCAAATCGATAGCCCTTATAGTTTCCGAGTTATTAGACGTTGTTTGAGATCATGTTCAGGCATTTTTCTATTTTTCTCCATTTTTCCCTTTCTTTTCACCTTGTGTTTTGCCTTTAATATTATATTTTCAGCAAAAACGTGTTAATATTCCCGTTCCCCTGTCCGTTCTGAGAAAAACGGTCCAAGAATGACGTCGATAGCCCTTACGGTTTCCGAGTTATGGGCGGTAGTTCGGGAGCATGCGCCTCCATGTTAAAAGCCCAGGCCAGGGGGAGACAATAGTGAGGTGCTGCATTAGAAATGCTGCAGGTGTCAAGTTACACTGACACTCTTTGCTGATTGGCTGATTCATTCCTCATTGTTCTATTTATAGCTTTGTGTATCTCCTACTGTCTATGTCTGTATATGATTCTGTCTTTGTGTCTGCCTCCATTCACTCCGTGTCTGATACTCGGACACACACACACACGCTCACACACACCCACATTCATGGATTACCATCTTTGTGAGGACTTTTCATTGACTTCCATTCATTTTCATTCGTTTCTATGGCCTAAACCTGACCCGACCCCCTAACCCTTTGATCATCTTCATAGGAGGCAACTACTGGCGGCCATTTTGTGTTGAGTACTTAAACAGCATGTACTGCTGTTCTAACAGCTGGACAACAGTGATTAAATTTAAAAGGCAATTTCATAGACTTTGGCATATAGGCTGTTAGCGCATCAGAACCTGGAACAAATCTAGATCAGAACCAGACCCAAACTCCATCAGCACCTTATCCAAAATCCATCAGAATCAGATGGAAACTCTATCAGATCAAGGTACAAATCTTCATCAGAACCATGTACAAACCTCCATCTGAAATAGGTCCAAATTCTATAAGAGCCAAGGAGAAACATTCATCAGAACCAGGTCCAAACTCCAGAAGAACCAAGAACAAATCTCCATCAGAACCGGACACAAACTCCATCAGAGCTAGTTAGGAACCCTCCATCAGAACCATACCCAAAACTCCATCAGAACCAGGAGGAATTCTGTATCAGGACCAGTTAGTCACCCACTATCAGAACCAAGTCCAAACTCAATCAGAACCAGGAGGAACCTTCTATCAGAACCAGATCCAATCTCCATCAGAACCAGTTAGGAACCTTCCATCAGAACCGGACACAAACTCCATCAGAACCAGATCCAATCTCCATCAGAACCAGTTAGGAACCCTCCATCAGAACCGGACACAAACTCCATCAGAACCAGTTAGGAACCCTCCATCAGAACCAGACCCAAACTCCATCAGAACCAGGAGGAATTCTGTATCTGGACCAGTTAGTCACCCACTATCAGAACCAAGTCCAAACTCAATCAGAACCAGGAGGAACCTACTATCAGAACCAGGTCCAAACTCCTTCAGAACCTGGCAAAAAGTTCCATCAGTACCAGGAAAATAAAACTCCATCAGAACCAGGTACAAACCTGTATCTGAACCAGGTTCCAACTCTGTCAAAGGAGAAACATCCATCAGAACCAGATACAGACTTCCATCAGAACCAGATACATATTTCCATCAGGACCAAACCCAAACTCCATCAGAACCAGGAGGAATTCTCTATCAGGACCATTTAGTCACCCACTATCAGAACCGGATCCAAACTCCATCAGTAAAAGAGAAAATTTCCATCAGAACCAGTTAGGGACTCTCCACCAGAACCAGGAAAAAATCTTCATCAGAACCACGTACAAACCAGTATCAGAACTAGGTACAAACCTGCATCAGAACCAGGTACAAATTCCATCAGAAACAGGAATAAACCTCTATAAGAACCAGACCCAAACTCCATCAGAACCTGGTACAAATCTTCATCAGAACCATGTACAAACTTCCATCCCAACCAGGTCCAAAGTCTATCAGAACCAGGTCAAACCTATCAGAACCAGGAAGAAACATCCGTCAGAACCTTTTACAAATCGTCATCAGAACCAGGAAGAAATCTTAATCAAAATCAGGTCCAAACTCCACCAGAACCTAGCAAAAATCTCCATAAAAACCTTAAACAAATCTACACCAGAACCATGTACAAGCATCCATCAGAAACAAGTCCAAACTATCAGAATCAGTTACAAATCTTCACCAGATCCAGGAGGAACCCTCTGTCAGAATCAGGAACCAGCTCCCATCAGAACCACTTCCAATCTCTATCAGAACCAGAATGAAACCACTACTCTGTGACTTATGATGCCATAAGACCATCTCCATCGGTCCCAGTGGAGCATCAAAACAGCGACCATTTGATGTCAGTTACTGAAACAGCTTCTACTGTTCTTCCAATACCTGAACAGGAGTGAATAATTTAAAGGACAATTTAATAGACTTTTGAATATAGGCTGTAGTAAGCATTAGCATTTTAGCTAATTTTAGCTTATACATTGCTTTTTGCATAGTAGATGGGTTAAATTAATATCAGCCTTCATGCACATGATAGCCAATATGCTAATTTTAGCATTTTAGCTTCTCTTTCTCCTGTCTTCTCTCTTAACTGAAGAATAGTTTTGCCTTTTTTAGGCAATTTCTTGTTTGTTTTTGTGTTTCTTCAGCGTATTTGTTGTTAGTTCATTTTTTTTCTGAATTTTCTGCTATTGTTTACGTAATTTAGCACTGACTTCAACTTCTTGGGCTATATTTTTGCTTCAGTCTATGCTTTTTCAGCTCATCTATGGGCAGCTCTTTCCTGCTTTTTTAGTTTTTGTCAGTTCTTGCATTTCAACAACTGTTTCAACAAGTAGTTTTGAGGTGACTTTACATTGTTAAGCTGTTTTATAGCTTATAGTCTTCCTGCTTAAACAGATCAGATGACAGTTTTTCTTTGCTAAAGTTTCTGCTATTTCTACTAATTTATCAGATTTCAGCAGATTTACTTTAGTCAATTTCAGCTTGTTTCTGCCAGCTTTCAGCTAAAAAATTCAGCAAACTGCATTCACACTGCATTTTTGCAGGAAATGCAAATTTTTCTAGGTTTCAGATGAATTATAACTTGAGTTCATTGACTTACACACAGAAATGGAAGACAGAAAAACACAGGAAACATGGCAAATGAGCTTTCTTGGTGATAAACAGAAGGGCTAAGAGACAATGTGACATGTTACAACATCTTCTCCTCTCATGAACTTTGTCAGGAGCTCCTAAATAAGAAAATCACAATCATAGGCACAGTAAGACAACAAACTTGAGCTGCCCCTTGCTCTAATTAAAACAAAGGGGAAAGCGGCCTTTTCGTCTAAGTTAGATTTCACTCACGGTTTCCAGCCCAAACACAACATAAAACCTGCCCACCACAATAAAAACCAAGCCAAATATCAACCACTTTTGAACCTATCGTTAACTACAACTAACGAAATAGCGAAAACTTAAAGTAAAAAAAACATTTTTATTACCTAAAATAAAAATAAAAACAAGACTTTGCAAAAAACAAAAATTAACTGAAACTGTAATGAGTGTTCACAAAACTAACTAAAATCAACTGAATTTATAGAGATAATGTGCTTAGTTTTCCTTTGTGTGTCTCATGCATAAGTATGAAGTCTAGTCTTAGTTTTTTTTTTTTCTTGCTGTGCTGCATGACGCCAGCAGATGGCGGGTGAGTCAGTCAAGTCATCAGAGCTGTCCATCCACACCTAGCGTCATGTCAGCAAAACTTGGGATAAATCGCCAAATAGGGATTACTTTGAAAATGACTGCGTTTTGGATAAAACCAAGTGTCTTGTAGTGTAGGCTGAGCAGATTTAGACAACCTGTCCTCTGCTAAAGCTGTCCCCGGAAATGTCCCCGATTTTAGAGTTTTGTGAATGAGAAATGTTATGTGTAGATTTACTACAGTAGCCAGGGGTAGAAAGCGCGAGTGATCATGTTGCGCGCAACAAGAACTGTGACGGTAGCTGGTTTGCGCTGCTGTTAACGTTACAGACAGAGTAGAAGAAGAAGAGATGAGTGTGCCGCCTTGGACTGGGCTGATTCTGGCCGTGATGGTTTGTTTCGTGGTAGGAAACGTTACTAGTGTTGTCAACATAAAAAAAAGGTAAAAAAGAAACAAATGGCTTGGATGTGTTTTTTTATTATTAAAGGTGAGGATGCTAATAAACCAAGTTTTAATGAATTAACAGAACAGCAAATAGGAAGGCAAGAGCACAACTCCCTGATTTGGGAATATGGAGCTACAATGTCAACAAGGATTAGTCCAAAGTAGGATGATTTAGAATTGATTGGTGACCTTTAGTTTGTTTTTCCCGAGTTAGTTATTAGCTGTTTTGCAAATTTATTATAGTGATTTGTGAACTTAGGCTGAGCGGTGTTTTCCCCTCAGTTTGGACATTCAATTCAATTCAGTTTTATTTGTATAGCACCAATTCACAACACATGTTGTCTCAAGGCACTTCACAACAGTCAGGTACATACATTCCAATTAATCCTAACCATTGAACAGTGCAGTCAGGGTTAGTTATTTATTCAAATTGGATAAAAAGTTTTTCTGTCTAAGGAAACCCAGCAGATTGTATCCAGTCAGTGACTTGCAGCATTCACTTCTCCCGGATGAGCATGTAGAGACAGTGGACATTCACTGGTGTTGACTTTGCAGCAATCCCTCATACTGAGCATGCATGTAGCGACAGTGGAGAGGAAAAACTCCCTTTTGACAGGAAGAAAGCTCCAGCAGAACAAGGCTCAGTGTGAGCGGCCATCTGCCATGACCAAAGGAGTCAGTAACAGGGAAAGTGAATGAGGCAAGAACTGCATGAACTGAGAATGATGAGAAGGCAGAGTGAATCACCTTGTTAAATGTACATTTCTTCTGTTGTATGAGCCTGTAGCTCCAAGTAAAAATAGTTGTTTTTTCTCTTTGCTAAATACGGCAATTTTGGTATTTTATCAACTGAGGAAAATAGTTAAATAATTAAAGAAAAGTTAACATTTAAAGGATTATCCTAGTTTCGTGGTATCTACAAATATCCAACTACTAAAGGGTATCTGAAACAAAAATCCTATTTTATTTGTTAAATTGTAATTTTCAGTATGTTATACGTGCTAATGTTTTTTGAGAGGATTGTGATTATATTGTCTCTTTTAGAATAGTGAATGTCTAATAGAAGAGGAGAGAGGAGGAAAATAAAAAGGCTGATTCACAAATACAAAACAGCAGTTACACCTCTTCAGATTCTTCAGTACAAGTGCACAAATTTGAGTTACACATCAAAAACTTCTTACATTCACAGTTTTGCTCCAATTGTTATTAAACGTACTACCAAAACAATCTGCGACTTGTGGGTAATTCATATGCTTGTACACCAGAGGGTGCTGCCTGCTCCAGACTCAGTAGACTTAATCTGCAACAACTGGAAATACAAGCACCGCCATGTTGAGGACAATGGAGACTTAGGAGCTGCAACCATAGACATTAAAACGTAGACGTCTCTTTGACTGGGTTTGCCCGCTGCTGACAAGTAACCGTGTGTCCGCCATACTGTTCAAGGCAAAGCTGTGATATGAACTAACACAAATAAAGGGACTTTATTTCATAAAGCACATTTAACAGAGATTTACGTTAATGCCCCACCTTGTTTATTCACACACACTTATGTTCGTAGGTACAACAGAGAATTAGGGAAAGGCTAAGAGAATTTTTTTTTCAGATTACAAGAATAAAGTAAGAATTTGCACATGTAAGAGGCATTTTGGCTCTCCAACTGGACTCCACAAATATGGCGACGACATCGGAACGCCATTCAGGGTTCGATAGGGTGTCTACGTATTAATGTCTATGGGCTGCAACCTTTGAAGGCCGTATTTGTGGGAAGATGACATAATTCATTGTGGGTCGAAGTGGATTGATCAAACGGAAGTAGCAATGGTGGAGGAGACAGAAAAGCTGTGAAAAACGTTATACACAATAGGCTTTCTGTAAAATGAAATTAACTTTTACAATGTTTTTAGACGAGAATGTAGCTGTGTAAACCTAAAGAATATGACCAGCTTATCAATATAGGGATTCATTGCAAAAGTGCTCTGACGTGTTCAGACATGTCAGCTCCCACTGTACCAACAGCCTGTTCCCCTCGCAGCTGACCGGGTGGTTGAAGTGCGTTAAACCTGGAGAGAACAGCCGACTCCCGGCACATCATCTTTAAACTGCCGCTGGGTTTCCACATTGGGTGGAATGTAAACACAGATATAATTCAGTCAGATGATATGTAATGTTGATATTTGGTTTATTTATTATTTTTCGCTACCAAAAATGATTTAACTTTGTTCAAAAAGGTCATATGTTAGTGGTTAAGTTGTTAAAAAATGAATCAAACAAATGGCATTTCCCTTCAGTGTATTTTATGTACAGTGTTATACTTTTATATCTATGAACACAAACATTATTTTGAACATTTAATGGCTGAGAATAAAATAAAAAGATAATAAACAAGTACATTTTAAAGAAATGATAATAAGCCATCAGGAATATGTAAAGGGAAAAATAAAAACCATGCACAATTATTTACTGTGGGTAAAACAGCGGGATTAACCTTTAGGATCTTCACAGCCCCTTGTTTCACTCTGTTATAAATTAACTAAATCAACAAAAAAACAAGAGCCATCTGAAAATTATGCAGGGGTAATAATACAAATCAAAGTGACTTTTTTAATAAAGTCTTTTGCAATTCATGTACAGTGCCTTGCGAAAGTATTCGGCCCCCTTGAACTTTTCAACCTTTTGACACATTTCAGGCTTCAAACATAAAGATATAAAATTCAAATTTTTTGTGAAGAATCAACAAGTGGGACACAATTGTGAAGTGGAATGAAATTTATTGGATGTGTCAAACTTTTTTAACAAATAAAAAACTGAAAAGTGGGGCGTGCAATATTATTCGGCCCCTTTACTTTCAGTGGAGCAAACTCACTCCAGAAGTTCGGTGAGGATCTCTGAATGATCCAATGTTGTCCAAAATGACTGATGATGATAAACAGAATCCACCTGTGTGTAATCAAGTGTCCGTATAAATGCACCTGCTCTGTGATAGTCTCGGGGTTCTGTTCAAAGCGCAGAGCATCATGAAGACCAAGGAACACACCAGGCAGGTCCAAGATACTGTTGTGGAGAAGTTTAAAGCCAGATTTGGATACAAAAAGATTTCCCAAGCTTTAAATATCCCAAGGAGCACTGTGCAAGCAATCATATTGAAATGGAAGGAGTATCAGACCACTGTAAATCTACCAAGACCCGGCCGTCCCTCTAAACTTTCATCTCGAACAAGGAGAAGACTGATCAGAGATGCAGCCAAGAGGCCCATGATCACTCTGGATGAACTGCAGAGATCTACAGCTGAGGTGGGAGAGTCTGTCCATAGGACAACAATCAGTCGTACACTGCACAAATCTGGCCTTTATGGAAGAGTGGCAAGAAGAAAGCCATTTCTCAAAGATATCCATAAAAAGTCTCGTTTAAAGTTTGCCACAAGCCACCTGGGAGACACACCAAACATGTGGAAGAAGGTGCTCTGCTCAGATGAAACCAAAATCGAACTGTTTGGCCACAATGCAAAACGATATGTTTGGCGTAAAAGCAACACAGCTCATCACCCTGAACACATCATTCCCACTGTCAAACATGGTGGTGGCACCATCATGGTTTGGGCCTGCTTTTCGTCAGCAGGGACAGGGAAGATGGTCAAAATTGATGGGAAGATGGATGGGGCCAAATACAGGACCATTCTGGAAGAAAACCTGTTGGAGTCTGCAAAAGACCTGAGACTGGAATGGAGATTTATCTTCCAACAAGACAATGATCCAAAACATAAAGCCAAATCTACAATGGAATGGTTCACAGATAAATGTATCCAGGTGTTGGAATGGCCAAGTCAAAGTCCAGACGTGAATCCAATCAAGAATCTGTGGAAAGAGCTGAAGACTGCTGTTCACGAACGTTCTCCATCCAACCTCACTAAGCTCGAACTGTTTTGCAAGGAAGAATGGGCAAGAATTTCAGTCTCTTGATATGCAAAACTGACAGAGACATACCCCAAGCGACTTGCAGCTGTAATTGCAGCAAAGGGTGGCGCTACAAAGTATTAACGCAAGGGGGCCGAATAATATTGCACACCCCACTTTTCAGTTTTTTATTTGTTAAACAAGTTTGACACATCCAATAAATTTCATTCCACTTCACGATTGTGCCCCACTTGTTGATTCTTCACAAAAAATTTGAATTTTATATCTTTATGTTTGAAGCTTGAAATGTGGCAAGAGGTTGAAAAGTTCAAGGTGGCCGAATACTTTCGCAAGGCAATGTATGTCTTTGGAGCCAAGCCTCAACAAAAGTTTCATTATGGTGACATAATGACATTAAAGTATATTGAATCTTAAATAGCAGCAAACGAACTCTTACACAAGTTCCACTGCACTCCTCATTACCTCAGTATGGACGGAGGGCAGGGCTGTGAGGAGTCCGGGTTGATTCTGATCTCACTAGAGCTTTAATCTAAAAATTGTCTGCAGTTAGCTGGAGGCATCAACTTCTAACCAAAATAGGCAATTGTATTTATTTTGTTTACTGATTGTAACCTGATTAAAGAGTGCTTCAAAATCCTAAATAAACATTTTAACAAAAATACACCAGATTAAAATAAATATAAAATTTTCAGATGTTGCTAGTCTGTAGGAAATCAGTGATTGCCTAAACCCCATCTGACATGGCTTCTCATTGTTTTGAAGTAAACTGCTGCTTGTGGATCTACCAATCATTTCTAAGCGATATTTGAGACTACAAAAAGTAAACAATAGCAGTTATTTGCCTTTATTGTAAGGTGATCGTCAACAGGTAAGGGGAGGGATAAAGGTTACAGAACACATCATCTCGCATCTTATATGCCTTCATAAACATACAGTACAGACCAAACGTTTCACACCTTCTCATTCAAAGAGTTTTCTTTATTTTCATGACTATGAATATTGTAGCTTCACACTGAAGGCATCAAAACTATGAATTAACACATGTGGAATTATATACTGAACAAAAACGTGTGAAACAACTGAAAATGTGTCTTATATTCTAGGTTTTTCAAAGTAGCCACCTTTTGCTTTGATTACTGCTCCACACACTCTTGGCGTTCTGTTGATGAGCTTCAAGAGGTAGTCACCTGAAATGGTTTTCCAACAGTTTTGAAGGAGTTCCCAGAGATGCCTAGCACTTGATGGCCCTTTTGCCTTCACTCTGCGGTCCAGCTCACCCCAAACCATCCTGATTGGGTTCAGGTCCGGTGACTGTGGAGGCCAGGTCATCTGGCGCAGCACCCCATCACTCTCCTTCTTGGTCAAATAGCCCTTACACAGCCTGGAGGTGTGTTTGGGGTCATTGTCCTGTTGAAAAATAAATGATGGTCCAACTAAACGCAAACTGGATGGAATAGCATGCCGCTGCAAGATGCTGTGGTAACCATGCTGGTTCAGTATGTCTTCAATTTTGAATAATTCCCCAACAGTGTCACCAGCAAAACACCATCACACCTCCACCTCCATGCATCACGGTGGGAACCAGGCATGTAGAGTCCATCCGTTCACCTCTTCTTCGCCGCACAAAGACATGGTGGTTGGAACCAAAGATCTCAAACTTGGACTCATCAGACCAAAGCACAGATTTCGACTGGTCTAATGTCCATTCCTTGTGTTTTTTAGGCCAAACAAGTCTCTTCTGCTTGTTGCCTGTCCTCAACAGTGGTTTCCTAGCAGCTATTTTACTATGAAGGCCTGATTCACACAGTCTCCTCTTAACAGTTGTTCTAGAGATGTGTCTGCTGCTAGAACTCTGTGTGGCATTGACCTGTTCTCTAATCTAAGCTGCTGTTAACCTGCGATTTCTGAGGCTGGTGACTCAGATGAACTTATCGTCTGCAGCAGAGGTGACTCTTGGTCTTCCTTTCCTGGGGCGGTCCTCATGTGAGCCAGTTTCTTTGAAGCGCTTGATGGTTTTTTGCGACTGCACTTGGGGACACTTTTAAAGTTTTCCCAATTGTTCAGACTGACTGACCTTCATTTCTTAAAGTAATGATGGCCACTCGTTTTTCTTTACTTAGCTGCTTTTTTCTTGCCATAATACAAATTCTAACAACACAACTGATGGTCCCAAATAACAGCATAAGGGAGCTTAGCCACCAAAGCTACCGACATGAGATAAATTTGACTATCAACTGTTACGTAAACCTCAGCTGTGGGGTATGCCTTCTCATCACCATGAACACAGCAAATGTTAGCTGAAGCTTCAGTCCAATGGTCTCTTGGCACAATACTGGAACGAACCACAGAGTTCAAACAACCTGAATCTAACAGGGCCTCCTCACGCTGACCATTGATTGGGACAGAGACTGTTAAAACCTCTTTCTGATGTGCAAGAAGGTGAGAGGACCGAGGAACTGTACACAGGAGAGAGGGTGTAGTCTGTCTAGTTGAAGGAGATGTATACTGGGTGTGACCTGGTTCATTACAGAGATAACAGCGAGTGTCTGGTCTGGATTTGGAAAAGAATTACCTATTGTTATGTGATTTTGAAGTACTAGGCTTAGAAAAAGGTTGTCTGAAATTGCCATGGGACCTACTTTGAATTTGTCCACCCCCATCACCCCATAGGACTTACTGTGAAGCAGCTGTCACGGTAGAAGGCAGATCTCCGGCTTCCACTCCTGGCTGACAGGAACACCTCTACAAGACAAGCAGCATCTTCAGCAGACTTGGGGTCTCTTTCACGGATCCAAACCTCCATCTATGGGTTCATCATTCTCAGGAACTGTTCCAGAACCAGAAGTTCTGAGATGTCCTTCACCGTCGAAGTGTCAGGTTTCACCCATTTGTTGAAGAAGTCATTTAGTCTCACATACAGTTCACGTGGGGTTTCCCCAGGATTAATATTCAGTGCACGAAACCGTTTCCTGTAGGTATCAGTTGTGATTTAATACTCAGCAAGAATCACCTCTCTGACCTTCTCATAATTGGCTGAATCATCAAAGTCCATGAGAACATACGCACTTCTTACTTTGCCGGTGAGCAGGGGAATGAGCTGAATTGCCCACTCATCTTTTGGCCAACCACAAACTGTGGCTATTCTTTCAAAAGTCATTAAATAATGTTCAATGTCATCATCTAGTGAGAGTAGCAGGGTTTGGGTAGCTTTAGCGCCCTTGGTGTGGGTGGCTCCGCTTATTGGTCTTGTGCAACTACTTGATGATCAAAATTATCATGACTGTCCTCCTCCTCATCATCATCATCATCGTCATCATCAACTTGTGGCCCAGTTCATCTTTCAAAGTCATCTTTCAGTTCTCTCATCTGAGCTTGAATCTGCTGAAATTGATGCTTCAGATTCTTCAACATTTGTTCTTGGCGTGTCGACTCCTTTTCCACCTGCTGATCTCTGGAAGCTTGGGAGTGGATAAGAGAACTCACCAGACTGGTTAATTCCTCCAGTTTATCATGATTGCTGGTTTCTGCTGCTGCTCCCTGCTGGTCATCTGAAGGAACTGGCTCACCACCATCTGGTTCCTCTTGGTGCTCCACCTTTTTGCTACCCCGTGTCATCATTTTCCACATAGTTTAAAACCGTAACTCCTGATACCACTTGTCACATGCTTGTCAGGAGGACTAGCGGTCTTGGAGGTGGAACTCAAGAATGGTTGAAAAAAGAGCAGGCTCAGCAAAGTAACCGAGCCACGCCAACAGCAACCCGGACAGTGACAGACATACTACTTAAATAGAGGTGGAACTAAATTGGGAGAAACCATTACAAAGGATACACTACTGCAAAAGGAAAAACAAAACGAGGATATTTATATTAAATGAACAGCTAATAAAACAATACATTACAGATCAAGACAAAACAGAAAATATTTTCATTTAATCCCAATAAGTACTCCAAACTTGACATATAAAACATGTGAAAACAAACTCCCTTCCCATTCCCTGATGGTGTGGTCCCAGAACCAATAAATGTGCACAAGCCCCCAGGGAATGTTTTGCCCATGCACACCTGCTGGGAAAGGGAAATGGCAAGGGTAAGTACTCAAATTGAACTTTCATAGGTTTTCCTTTTATGCAATTAAAATTTAACAATAATTTAAATCTTGTTTGTATTGGTTGGCGCTAACATATCTCCTCAAGGCTCCACTATAGATGCTGAAAAACAACTGGCTGAGCTGATAACAGACGAGAAGAAAAAACAGATTTTAACAGTGCAAACCACTTCAACGAACTTTCCCAAATACAGAGATCACTTTAAGTGTCCCACTCTGGACCACTGCTACACAACTTTAAGGGATGCATATCATGCTGTCACCAGGGTTGCTTTGGGACTTTCTGACCACTTTCTGGTCCACTTCATCCCAACCTATAGGCAGAAATTAAAAGCTTCCAAACCTGTGGTTCGATCTGTTAAGAAGTGGACGGATGACTCATACCTGATGTTACCCTCCTGCTTTGGTTGCACAGATTGGACTGTTTGTGAAGCTTTAGCCACTGATTTAAACCAAATTACTGAGGTCGCAACATCATACATCAGTTTCTGTGAGGCCATGTGTGTACAGACCAAGATCTTTTGCAAATACTACAACAATAAACCTTGGTTCACTTCCCATCTGAGGCCGCTGCACAGGGATAAGGAAGAGGCTCACAGCAGTGGGGACTGGGTCCTGTATAAACAGGCCAGGACCAAGCTGACCAAGGAGATCAAAGCAGTGAAGAGAAGCTACACTGAGAACGCTTGGAGACGCTTATGCTGTTTGGAATGGGTTGAAAAACTTGACTGCCTGCAGGAGCCATTCCCCCAAACCAGAGCCTGGCAAATCAGTTGAATGGCTTCTACTGCACCTATGAAATGCAGCAGTTCACACCTCAACCCAAATCTTCCACATCCCATTCAGACACAAATTCTTCCCTAACACCAACCATCCCCTCCCTACCTTCTGACCCCCTACCTACACTAAGGATCTCAGAGGAATATGTAAATAGGCCCTTTCAACGCCTGAAAACAAGGAAGGCCTCAGGACCTGATAATGTCTCTCCATCATGCCTGAGTGCCTGCACCACCCAACTGGCACCCATCTTGACTGAGATCTTCAACAAGTCACTGGAGCTGTGTGAGGTTCCCTCCTGCTTCAAATGTTCCACCATCATCACAATATCCAAGAAACCCACTACAGGCCTGTCCCCCTGACGTCGGTGGCCATGAAATCATTTAGCAACTGGTATTGAAGCACCCGAAGTACACCATAGGCACTCTGCTGGAACCCCTGCAGTTTGCCTACCGGGCAAACAGGTCAACAGATGGTGCATTGAACTTAGGACTAAAGTTCACCCTGCAACACCTTGACCACCCAGGGATGTACACCAGGATCCTGTTTGTGGACTTCAGCTCGGCCTTCAGCACTATCAACCCAGACATCCTTCAGCAGATGCTCACCCAGCTCAAGGTCCGGCCTCCACCTGTCAGTGGATCATCAGCTTCCTGAAGGAGCGGCAACAACAGATGAGGCTGGAGAACATCTTCTCCCGCACAAGAACCATCATCACTGGCGCCCCCCAGGGGTGAGTTCTCTCCTGACTTCTCTTCTCCCTCTACAAAAATGATTTCACCTCAGCAGACCCGTCTGTGAAACTCCTATAGTTTGCAGATGACACCACTTTATTGGACTGTTCCATGACGGTGATGACTCTGCATACCACTTGGAACTTAACCCACTCAAGACTATGGAGATAATGGTGGACGTTTGGAGAACACCACCCACACACACCCCCTCACCATTCTCAAAAACACTGTATCTACTGTGGACCACTTCTGGTTTCTAGGAACCACCATTATTCGAAACCTGAGATGGTCCTCTGACATAGACAATGTTCAGAAGAAGGCCCAGCAGAGACTGTACTTCCTCAGGCAACTCCAGAAGTACAATCTGCCACAGTAGCTGCTGATCATTTTCTACACTGCCATAATTCCATCTGTCCTGTCTTTGTCCATCTGAGTGTGGTTTGGCTCATCCACAAAAAAGGACAGGTCCAGACTCCAACGAACAATCAGGTCTGTAAAGAGAATCATCAGGGCTGACCTTTCCTCTACCCAGGGCTTATACAGGTCTAGGGTCAGGAAGAGGTCAGCTAGAATCTCTGCAGACCACACCCTGCACATAAACTGTTTAGGCTTTTACTTTCTGGTGGTGCTACAGAGCACTGTCTGCTAAAACCAACTGCCACAGAGACAGTTTCTAACTGACAAACTAACAAATTTAGGTGGCCTTCTCAGAGAGGATTTGGTATGTTTTCATGGGACCAACTCTCCTACTTTCCAACTGTATAAGAGTAATTGTCAATAATCATTATTTCAACAAAGAAAGAATCGCCAAAAACATTTACTTAATTTACTTATAAGATATCTACCCAGTGGATCGTGCATAAAAAAAACATCCAAAGGGAAGTGTCCAAAGGCATTTGATGCCAGAACCAACTAAGTTGACTCATTTTGAGCTGACCTCAATACAAAACACTGTAACATTAGTTACTAGCTGAAACATAAAATTTTCGACTAGTAACAAGGAACAACTCTGAGAGGCATAAGGAAACTTTCAATAGATATTACTGTTAAAACTATCTTGAAGCTAAACCTTTAAACACTCTCGGCGTCATGGAGTGAGAATCTGAACATGAAACAGTTTACTAAATATTCAATAAGCTGCAGAGTCTCTTGTAATAAGCTGGCATATGCTGTAAAAATGTGATGAGTGCATCAAAGGTGGTCTGTAATGTCAAATGTGTGGTAAGATACAGAGTCTTAAAAGGTGACTGACAAAGGCTCCTTTATGCAATGAAGTCAGGATATCCACTAGCAGAGGCTCTAATGCAACCTAATGGGCTGTTGAGGTTTGGAGTATGTGTGAGGAGGGGCTCTTTAGGGGCTGCTGACTTGTGGCCTTTAGTGGCAAAGAAGCATTAGTAAATTGATGGAAAGCATTAGTGAACAGTTACAACTTAATAGAGGGATTAAAAACAGCTCTGGATATGCGGTCTGCTTCCATTAACATGGCAAAATGGGCAGAGATGAGTTATTAAGTTGGTTTGGGATTGTGTTTTGGGTGCTGTTGTACATTAGATGACACTATAAAATTTGAATACGAGTACACCCTGTTGAAAGTTAAAGAAGGCTACAAGCATCAATTTAACAACATGAATTACTGTTTTGTTCTAAACAATAATGATGATAGCATAAAATACCTCATACTGATGGCTTAAAAGATAAAGTAACCACAGATGATCAGGACCCAGGATTAGATTTCACCTTCATCTGCACTTTAAGCTCTTTAGCCAAAAGGAAAAGAAGGCATAACAAAAAGATCAATGCCACTTAGGAAAGATTGCTCTGCTGGCCAGAGCATTTGAAAATCTGCAAAAAAGTGAACACAACATAAAGTACCTTGGGGGAAACTGTCATTAAAGAAAAAGGACAGGTCTATAAAATGTGTTTAAGACCAACTTTAAAAGAATGGCTGAGAACATCAGGTTTGTAGAACTGGAGCTTTCAAACAAAGAACAACACCTGAAAGTGAAATGTTGGGGAAACATTAGCAGACAACAGAACCTAGAAGTAACAGTCTGACTTTGATGTAATGTAGAATCAGGATCAACTTTATTGGGTTAAGATTTTGTGCACATATAATAAATTTTACTTCAGTTGTAGGCACTCAGCATTTGACAATAAGTATAAATATATAAACTTTAGGGGAAGTAAAATAAAGAAACAAAGAACCGTATGCACATGTGTATGTCCAGTCAATTTATTTTTATATAAAGAATAGAAATTAAAGAAATGCAGGTTGTGTAACTGCAAATATGGTTATTTTGTTTCACAGCAGAGTAGCTGACTACTCAGTCTGTAGGTTTTCACTGTGCTCATGAGAGAGACAGCCTGGGGGAAGAAACTGTCTCTGTGGTGGCTGATTTTTGCAAATAGCACTTTGTAGCACCACCCTGAAGATAAAGTCCAGAATGTATGTGGTCGGCAGAGAAGTTGCCTGCCCTTTTCTTGACCCTAGATCTGTGGAGGTCGTGGATGGAGGGAAGCTCAGTTGCTCTTGAAGGTTGTATTTCTTGAGTGATCACAGAACAGTACAGTCTCTGCTGGGCCTTCTTCTGAACAGTTCAATTTAATTCAATTCAGTTTATTTATATAGCACCAATTCACAACACATTTCGTCTCAAGGCACTACACAAAAGTCAGGTACATACATTCCAATTAATCCTAACCATTGAACCAGTCAGATTCAGTTTTTTATTCAAATTGGATAAAAAGGTTTTCCATCTAAGGAAACCCAGGAAATTGCAACGAGTCAGTGACTTGCAGCATTCACTCGTCCTGGATGAGTAAGTAGAGACAGTAGACAGTCACTGGCGTTGACTTTGTAGCAATCCCTCCTACTGAGCATTCATGTATCGACAGTGGAGAGGAAAAACTCCTCTTTAACAGGAAGAAAGCTCCAGCAGAACCAGGCTCAGTTTGAGCGGCCATCTGCCACAACCGACTGGGGGTTTGAGAGAACAGAGCAGAGACACAAAAAGAACACAGAAACACTGATCCAGGAGTACTTTCTATGGGAAGGAAAAGTAAATGTTAATGGATGTAGCACCTTTAGTCGTTTCATCTAGAAAGAAAGAACAGATAAACTCTGAGCCAGTTTTCAAGGTTAGAGTCTGAAAGAGAGCACATATAATTAGTTACAGTAAAAGCTCAGTCAAATGCCATGTCTAGGTGAGAGAAAGGGTTAAACACTGAAAGACAGGGCCATGTGGATCATCGGTAGAAGGTGAGCGTTAAGTTGTCGCCAGCAGAGGCTTGGACGATACCCCTCTCCAGAAAGGTGTCACAGGTAGACACAGAGTCAGGCCAGGTTTAGCTTCTAGGAAGAGAAAAGAGAGAGAACAAAGTTAAAAGCTGAAATAACAGCAAATAATACAAAATTGGAGAGTAGTGTGAGAATGTAGCGAAGAGGGTGAAAGTGGTCAGTATGTCCTCCATAGAGTGTCTATGTGTAAGGTCAAGTTCTGAGACAGAAAGGTTCCTAGGAACTTGAAGTGACTGACAGTAGACACATTGTCTTGAGGATAGTGAGTGGAGTTCACCATCTCCACAGTCATGAGTGGGTTAAGCTCCAGGTGGTTCTGACCGCACCAGTGCACCTGCCAATCCAACTCCTGTCTGTTTGCAGACTCATCACTGTGCTAGATAAGACTAATGTCAGTGGTGTTATCAGCAAGCTTCAGGAGATTCACAGACTGATCTGCTAAAGACCACTCAATCGTGTACAGGATGGAGTGAGACGAGAACACAAGCCTGAGGGACACTGGTGCTGATGGTTCTTGAGCAGGAGAGGATGCTCTCCAGCCTCACCTGCTGCTGCTGGTCAGTCAGGAAGCTGGCCATTCACAGACCATTGCTGGAGGCTGGCAATGTGAGCTGGGTGAGCTTCTTGTAGAGTTGTTGGTGCAGCTGCAGATAGTACCTTTGTATGGGAGTGGGGTGTGGGTGAAAGGGTTGGAGTTGTGAATGACGTTTTTCAAGCCTGCAGAAGAAGCTGTTTAGGTCAGGGGGTCATCACAGAGTGGGAGGGATGTGATCCTGTAGTTACTGTTCCTCTTCAGGCTCCTTCAAATTGCTGAGTCATAAGCTGAAAGCTGCTTTTTAGCTCCTTGCTGTAGGTTCTCTCATCTGCCCAATCTCCTTGGTCAGTTTGTTACTTACCTGCTAATACAAGGCTTGGTCCGCAGTAGTGTAAGTTTCTTCTTTGGTCTGATGCAGTTTCCTCAGATGTGAAGTGAGCCATGTTGTTGCATGTGTGAAAGGTCTTGGTGTACATATATGTGTAACCTGGCTGTGGATTACTGTTTCTGTTTCCCTCTCGCCATACCTAATAATTTGTCCCTGTGCGCCGCTGCGCGATGTATAATGTGTCATACGCTACATAGTCATGTGGCTCGGTCTAAGCCAATCATGTAACTTTAATACCTGGCAGTTAGATGTTGTCGGGTAGATGAGAGGGAATACAGGGAAGGCGTTTGCTGCAGGTTGGAAAAAAGTTGTTTTTTTCGTTTTTTCCGTTTTGTTAATTCATTAAAACTAAAGGAATCAATTGTCTGTTTCAGGAGCACGTTGAACGGAGTTTTAGGTTGTCTTACGATAGTGATGGGTAGATGAGGGGTCATGAAACATTTCGACACATTGGTAAACTGTATAGATACTGTGTTGATACTGTGTCACTGAATACTGACGTCTGCTGGACCTTAAAAATCCCTACAGGCAGCCTAGTTGACAGACTCAACTGACACTGATTTGATGATCTAGTATACATCAGTCATTTTCTACCGCTTCTTCCATAGTGGGTCACAGGGGAGCTGGTGCCTATCTCCAGCAATCTATGGGAAGAAGGCAGGGTACACCCTGGACAGGTCGCCAGTCCATTGCAGGGCAACACACATACAACCATGCACACACTCATTCATACACCTAAGGGCAATTTCGATTGACCAATTAACCTAACAGGCATGTCTTTGGACTGTGGGAGGAAGCCGGAGTACCCGGTGAGAACCCACGCATGCACAGGGAGAACATGCAAACTCCAAGCAGAAAGACCCCTGGCCGGGAATCAAACCCAGAACCTTCTTGCTGCAAGGCAACAGTGCTACCAACTGCACCACCGTGCAGCCCCAGTATACATAATAATATAATTTAAGTCATTGTATGTTATATTGTATTATTTCACATCTTCATTTAAATTTAAAATATCTTTGATATTTTTAGATACAGTCAATAATAAATGTGAACATGTATCATAACATGAAAATCTAAGTGAACATGTTGTGAATGAGGATGCATGTGGACGGGGATTTTTTTACAAATATTTATTCAAAAAAAAAAGTTTTTCCAAATTTTTGAAATTGAGTCTGTTACGCTTTTTTGAGACAACTTCTCCAGCTGTAGTAAACACCTGCTCACATGGCACAGATGAGGCTGGGGTGCAAAGAAATTCTAAGTAAAATGTAGAAGAGGTTTAGATAGATTATTTTTTGGTTGTCCCAGTATCTCATAGGATCCTGGGACTTGGCAATATTGCCCTCTGCCAGGTATCTCTGCACTTCCTGGATGGCATCAGCTGTGGCACTTTTGGTCTGCCTCCCCACTTCGATGTCGAGATGTTGCCAAAGGTTATCTAAAAAATAACAAATTGGCATTTTAGTACATGATTTCCAAACAACAACAAACAAATAATGCTGAATATCATGCCTGAAGTGGGTGCAGACAGCTGTTGTGTAGATGGTCCCGGGCGGGCTCATTTGTGCGTCCGATTACAGACGTACATTCTGACCGCAGTCTATTGATGGCCTCATTGCACTTGGAGAAACTGTGACGTGACACTTCAGGTGTTCATGTAGGTGTATGGTTCCCTGGGTGTGCAAGGTTGAAGCATTATGCTCTAGTGCAAGATAGAGCATTTTCATCATCTGGATGACCTTTGACCCTGACACTGGCCTCTCTTCAGAAAGGAGCAAGCACAATAAGTGTTTCTCCTATAATGGTAAACTCATCAGCTGTAAGTGGAGTCAAATCTGTTTTTAGAAAGGCCAGAGATACCCACACTGGTTTCTTGTCATCATGTAGCCTTGACAGCACTTCATATGTGCTGTTCCGGCATGTTGGGACCTCATTGATAAGTTTCAGGGTTGGTTGTCCCATCTGTTGCTGCACTTGAGCAAGCTTTTCCTTGGCTGTAGTGCTTAATCTGAAGTACAGGTCCTTCTCAAAATATTAGCATATTGTGATAAAGTTCATTATTTTCCATAATGTAATGATGAAAATTTAACATTCATATATTTTAGATTCCTTGCACACTAACTGAAATATTTCAGGTCTTTTATTGTCTTAATACGGATGATTTTAGCATACAGCTCATGAAAACCCAAAATTCCTATCTCACAAAATTAGCATATTTCATCCGACCAATAAAAGAAAAGTGTTTTTAATACAAAAAACGTCAACCTTTAAATAATCATGTACAGTTATGCACTCAATACTTGGTCGGGAATCCTTTGGCAGAAATGACTGCTTCAATGCGGCTTGGCATGGAAGCAATCAGCCTGTGGCACTGCTGAGGTCTTATGGAGGCCCAGGATGCTTCGATAGCTCATCCAGAGTGTTGGGTCTTGAGTCTCTCAACGTTCTCTTCACAATATCCCACAGATTCTCTATGGGGTTCAGGTCAGGAGAGTTGGCAGGCCAATTGAGCACAGTGATACCATGGTCAGTAAACCATTTACCAGTGGTTTTGGCACTGTGAGCAGGTGCCAGGTCGTGCTGAAAAATGAAATCTTCATCTCCATAAAGCTTTTCAGCAGATGGAAGCATGAAGTGCTCCAAAATCTCCTGATAGCTAGCTGCATTGACCCTGCCCTTGATAAAACACAGTGGACCAACACCAGCAGCTGACACGGCACCCCAGACCATCACTGACTGTGGGTACTTGACACTGGACTTCTGGCATTTTGGCATTTCCTTCTCCCCAGTCTTCCTCCAGACTCTGGCACCTTGATTTCCGAATGACATGCAAAATGGCTTTCATTCGAAAAAAGTACTTTGGACCACTGAGCAACAGTCCAGTGCTGCTTCTCTGTAGCCCAGGTCAGGCGCTTCTGCCGCTGTTTCTGGTTCAAAAGTGGCTTGTCCTGGGGAATGTGGCAACTGTAGCCCATTTCCTGCACACGCCTGGCTCTGGATGTTTCTACTCCAGACTCAGTCCACTGCTTCCGCAGGTCCCCCAAGGTCTGGAATCGGCCCTTCTCCACAATCTTCCTCAGGGTCCGGTCACCTCTTCTCGTTGTGCAGCGTTTTCTGCCACACTTTTTCCTTCCCACAGACTTCCCACTGAGGTGCCTTGATACAGCACTCTGGGAACAGCCTATTTGTTCAGAAATTTCTTTCTGTGTCTTACCCTCTTGCTTGAGGGTGTCAATAGTGGCCTTCTGAACAGCAACCCATGATTGGGGCTTTGAGTGATGAACCAGGCTGGGAGTTTTAAAGGCCTCAGAAATCTTTTGCAGGTGTTTAGAGTTAACTCGTTGATTCAGATGATTAGGTTCATAGCTCGTTTAGAGACCCTTTTAATGATATGCTAATTTTGTGAGATAGGAATTTTAGGTTTTCATGAGCTGTATGCCAAAATCATCCGTATTAAGACAATAAAAGACCTGAAATATTTCAGTTAGTGTGCAATGAATCTAAAATATATGAATGTTAAATTTTCCTCATGACATTATGGAAAATAATGAACTTTATCACAATATGCTAATATTTTGAGAAGGACCTGCATGTGACAATGTGCCTGGCTTTATGGCTGATGGATGCAAGACTGGGGATCTGATCACATGAGAGATAATACTACACCCTTTAATCAAATTTTTGACAGGTGAACTTTTGAACTTAAGGGGGGCCATGGGGTCATGGGGCGGGGAGGTCATGGGGTCAACAGGGACGTAACCATGCATGCTGATTGGTTGTCGTCATCGGGGGCGATACCTTAAATGAACCAATTATAATACAGGGGTGTGTTTAAGGGTGTTACGGGGAAGGCCTTAAATTAACCAATTACAACCCAGCGGTGTGTTTAAGGGTGTTATTAATAATTTGTATGTTTTTCAGGCGTTAATACATCTAAAAAATACATGTAGCCTTTTTCTTTCTGCTCTCGGTGGAGGAGGACGCTTTTTCTCTGTCTCCCGCACCCCTCCCATATTTGCCCTGCTTCAGCTCTGTGTCTTGTCTTCTTTTTTGAGCCTCTTTTTGCATATCTTCCAAATTCTGAGTTATGGATTTGGTCAGCTGGACTCTCAATGCAATTGATCAAATTTTCTCGAGGAGAAGACAGGGTTCAGGAGAGCCCAACTTGTCCGGGCTGGACATTTTTCTCTGGATACACAATGGACTCCTGGCAGAAGTGGAGGATTGTGTGTTTGTCGATAATGTCAGTCGAGGATGTGGAAGATATGTATATAATTGGATGTTTGATATCAGGATTTCTGCTTTTTGGAGTCAGCGGTTACCTGGCATATCGAGAACTTCGGAGAGTGTCAGCAGCTGTTCTGGCAATTGTGAGGCTGCCTGGCATGGGTGATGGGATCTTCAGAGCGATCAACACTCAGACTGAGATGTTAGGTGAGCTGAATCGCAGACTGGATGTGATCCTTAGGATCGCAGGCAGGTTGCGGTTCCTGGACTCTGAGGTGAAATGGGATAAATCTTGGAGAAAGTTGTTCGCTCGGATCTGGCGAAAGACCAGGAATTTGGCTGTTTGTATTCGCCTTTGAGAAGCACCAGTGAGACTTTCAAGGCTGACGGAAAATTAAGAGTCAGCCTAACCCAAATAATTATTGTTTTTCTGAATCTGGCTCCCCTGCACGGCTATCTTCAACTTCTCCTGGAAGGTATGTAAACATGACGCTCTGCTCCCTCTGCCCCCTCCCTTCCCTGAGGACATCTGTGGACCCGCTCAGAACTTTGTGGCCGGTTGATGAACATTCCAACATACCATCAAGGACAATGGCCTCTGGGACAGTGCTTCATGGACTCACTTGCACACACTCACTTGCACACACACACACACACACATGCTCAAGATAAACATATGCACCCCTCACACCACCTTCACCATTCCCAGCATGATGTTGTTTTGCATACGTGTTGCTTCTTTGTGCTGAGGTTTTTTGCAATCTCAAACTGTATCCTGCTAAGGATAAAGTGTGAAATATGATTTTCTTTCCCTCTACTTACCTAATGTGGTCTCTTTTCTCATCTAACAAGGGCAGCGCCTTTGAGTGGGCAGCAAAGCCTCGGTGACCCGTCCCCCCATTGTCTTGTGTCATGATGTCTGTTTGGATGGGTTGTACTGGAATTCTAATTTCCCCTCGGGGATCAATAAAGTATCTTTGAATTGAATTGAATTGTATACCTTAAAGGTATACTCAACTTAATGCTGACCTGTCACATGAAATCCTGATAAAATGAACTGTGTAACCTGACAGAATTGTAAGTTCATTTTGCTTTACAGCAGGACCTATTTGCTGAATATATGAGCCAGTCTAAATCAGTTCAAAATAGAAAGACCTAAAAGTAAATAAAGATTGTGCTTCCCTACATCGGTAGAACGAGCAAACCTTCCACTTCTGCGTCAACAGACTGACTGGAAAACAGGAGAAAGAGCTAAGACAAATATGAAATTAACAGAAAAACTTTACAAACCCTCAGTATACTGTTTCCAAGTTATAAATTGACTCTAGCGATGTGTTTGTTTTGAATCATGAGAGACTCCATTTTAGGAAAAGGAATGATAATTTTAGTTACCTGTAGCTTTTCTAAAACATTTTTTTTTTCATCTTAGAGCAAAAAAAAAAGGTTATTGAGGGACTTACTGAAACAGTTATTCTGTAACCGAACTCCCAGTCAACCTCAACCTTGGCCTTCCGATTCAATTTCCTGACCAAGTGTGTGACACAGGCCAATAAAATAATTAGAACTCTGTCAACGCCCCCTCCAAAAGTGTCAATACATAGGTTCATGAACAGGTGAGACCCCCAGGGCCTGATGTATGTCAACGTTCGCTGGTTTCTCATTGCTAATACGTGCTTCTAAAAGGAAATTCTTGTTTTTTGATTTTGGTAAAGTTTATAGACACAGCTTCCCATGTCAGATCACTGAGTTATGTCCACAAGAATCAGTGCAATGAATAGCTAATATGATAATTGGACCTCTTTTTTGCATTTCAGGGTGCTGGCAATAAAAACAGGTTTAGTTTCACAGTAGTCCCAGCGCAGAGACATCAGAGTTCTCTACATCGTCAAGTCTGGTACTGCTAAAATACTAGTAGAACTCTAGTTGAAAAACTTGTTACATTGAAAATACCACTACAGAAAAAAAAATGTCGGTACATATTTCAGGTAACAAAGAAATTGCTGCATCTGCTTCAAATGATTCTCAGAAGTGCAATGCCATCTTTAGAAGTAAGTATTCATCTTTAAGAAATCATTAAATGCATGTGAATGTTCTCTAATATTGTATATATATATATATATATATATACATATATATATATATATATATATGTGTGTATATATATATGTGTGTGTATATATATATATATATATACACACACATATATATATCACTCATGTGATCACTTAACAGCCACTTCTTTCGGACTTCTTTTTAACTGTAAGATTATTTTCATGAGTACAAAGACAATTATACTCAGAGGTACTTACTGACATTAAAATCACAGAATCATATAGAAATGGATCTGTGTACAGGCCAGAAAAGTGGTCCGTCACATCCTCATCATCTTCATCATCCTGATGTTTAAGTAACGGATAGAGTTGGGTAACTCTGTCTTCCATAGGAGAAATAGCTGTGGTGATGAGACGGTTAAGCAGAGAACGAAGGCAGGGAATACAACAACATCCACACAATGTCAAAATTGCAGCAAACACTGCAAAGGAAATTATTACTGATGATACTAAAATTTTATACTTCCCAAACACATCCAGCCAGAAATCCCACATCGAGGTGTCTACTCCAGAATGCTCCTTCATTTTGCCATTTAGAGATCTCAAACCTTCTATGGCTTTAGTTAGGCTGCCATCAGCAGCATTGTTGTTAGGTATGAATGTGCAACATTGTTCTCCAAAAATGGCACAAACTCCTCCTTTTTCAGCTAATAACATGTCCAAAGCAATTCTATTCTGGAATGCCATCAGGGAAGTTGAAGCCAATTGGTCATGGACAGCTTCAAACCCACTTTGTGTCCAATTTCCTAGTTTTTGCACATTGTAGTGGATATAGTTGATCCTGTCTACGTTTTTGTTCATCGTACACCACCAACAGATACTTGATTTAAAATCTTGCGGCTACTTGATCAGTTAATTTATCTTCATCTATAGCATCTATGTATGTAGAGGCTCCCTTAGTCTGCCAAGCTACTGCTCTGCACTTTCTATTACACCAGTCATGTGGGTTTACACTAGATAGTCCACCTGTTACTTCATCTACTGACATAGGATATACTGAAACTGGTAACAATAAAGTGACTAGAGCACAGAGTCCCATTACTTTTGAAGGTAATTGATCAAACAACCTGTTGTCACCACACCACCACCAAATGTCTCCTCTAGAGACTGGTTTAAAATACTTATTTACTTTTACAATTGCAGTACACCATACTGCAGTGAGATTTCCCAATTTATTTCCTCTCTCTGTCATATTTATACATGTGTAGTTTCCAGTGGTGACCCGCTTATGGAATACTGATTTATCCTTATCTGCTCTAATTACAGGAAAAACAGAATCCCAGTGCTGACACATTACATTAAAATTAGTTTGATTCATTCCTCAATCAACAATTTCACTTATTTTCTGTCCTAGTCATGCTGAATCATTATTTCCCCTCTCAGGACAGTCTCTGGCCATATGTCCTTCTTTTCCACAACACCAGCACCCTAAGGTGTATTGTCTGTAATTTCCTCCTCCTCTCCTCTCTGACACCTGCGGTTTTGTCCTCTACCTCTAAATCTTCCTCTTCCTCTGTTGTTTTAATAATAAATCTTTTTCTTCTTCTTGCTGAAAAAAGTTGACTATCGTTTTTTGTTTTTTATCCTTCATTACTCTTTCTGCATGGAGGGCATGATTAACATAGTCTTCTAGATTTGCTGTGGGGAACCCTATAAAATGTGTCCTTACCCAGGTATTAATTGCATCCCTGGAACCAGCATGTAGTGCATTTTTTAACTGCTGTCAATAAGCTCCTTGCTCGTTTTCATCTTCTTGTAGACCATTATGTATTTTAAACACTTTTGTCAGTCTAATCCTATATTCTTCAAAAGGTTCTTCCTCTTTTTGTTTCACTCTGGCTATTTCTGCGTAGTCAGCTCTGCGTCTGTACCTGACTGTAAGCCTATTGATTCATCCCTTCACTCTGTTTGTTCTGCTGTTAAAAAGAGTAAAATATTTTCTAAGGTTACTCAGAAAACAAAAACATGTCATGCCATGAACTTCCGTGACAAGCTGTATCAACAGCCTTCAGCGTCTCAAAACAATAATAAAAAAATAAACACAAATAAAACATACATGAGGTACAGCCATGGTGGGGATGGATTTATTCACCAAAGGGATTCATTTTAGCCCATCCAATCCTGTCAAACCTCATCAAATCTTTGGTACAAAACAAAAACTTTCCACCTACTCTTTTTACTCCCTTTCTTTTGTCCTGCTGTTCTACTTTGCAAGTCCATCAAAAATTACTTCTTAGCCTTCTGACCTTTTCTGCTTTCCACAAAAACATCCATTCTTATCTCCTGCATCACATCTCTCTCTTTTTAGTTACTTTTAACTAATAATCTACATCATCATAACCTTCTTTGCCCATTTTTCTTCAATCACATGTACTTTTAATGTACTTTTAATTATTGCATCCTATAGATTAACAAATGTTTTAGAGTTTAAACGACCATCATAATGATATGTGGTTATCCATTTATCTAAATATTTTAATTTTAATATTTTTAATTTGATCCTGTGCTTCTATAAATTTCCAATCTTTGCATTGTTATTCATTTTTAGTTTATTTAACTCACCCCTTTTCCCATTTTTTTTATTTATTTAAATTTGGTCCAGCATATAAATACCTAGGGTATTCTAAATACTGGATTATTCTGCTCAGTAGGGTGACAGAAAAATCTCCTTTTGTGGTAATTCTCACTTCAACTCTTTCGAGTGGAGAATTCTTGCCTTTGTATCCACAAACGGTAGTCACTTTCAATCCCACTGCTTTGGTATGAGGCAAAACCTAGTGGTTTAAATCCTCCATTCATCTCTCACATGCACACATTTTAAACGCGGACGTTTCTTAGTATTTTTGTTTAAATACTTAAACGCGAACTCCGCCGTCCTGGAAACACGGTATTTTCAGTATTACTTTTTAATACTTCGAGGACAGCGGAATTTTTAGTATTTACTTCTTAATACTTTTCCAGGACTCCGCCGTCCTACTTTTACCTGTTAGGGCCTAGGATTCACAGGGTTTTATTTCACGCAATGAGCCCCAGTCATTCGTCACACTTTTTAATCCAAATTCAACTCACCACTTTGTCTTCTCCTCTCTCTCAAAGTTCCGTCAGCCATCAGACCCCAGCGGGCGGGCCGAGATCCAGTCCCGGAAAGTGTCTGTAAGTCTGATAAAGACTGCCGTGCCGTCTTTACTGGTATCTACCAACCCGCTGGAATCATCAGGCGTATTTGGAATCCGGCTCCGAAGGACCAAATTAATGTCAGGTTTAAACAACCTACAATACTTATAACATCACAAAAAGAAGAGAAAGACAAAGAATTAGTTATTTCACTCACTGCGAGGAGAACGGACAGAGATATGTTTTCAGTTACAAATCTCCTACCGCTCTGAAAACCATATGTCCGACCCTCTCTTTTTATTATCTTTCGGGGGTCTTAGTTACAAAGAACATTACTCTCTAAGGATGGGAAAAACAGCTGCATCGTAAACCGGTCATAAACACCATTATCTTTTAACAACACACTTCCACAGTCTCCTCCAATCCTTAGATCAGTGTGTTGTCCGTTCAGCACAATCAGCCTTCATCTTTTATGACCTCCTCAACTGCGGACTGCTTTCTCCTCAGCAAGCTCAGCTCCACCTCTGATCTTTGCCTGCAGACAAACTCATCACATCCTTTACTCACACAAACATCATGAAAGGTTATAAAATCAAATAGTCAAGTTAAAGAATAGGAGAAATATATAAGATAAATCTAAATTCAATTATTCCAACAGAATCTTACTCCTTTCCTACGTTTTAGCTCAAGAATTGACTTGATTAAGATGAACATACTACCCAGACTGTTATATTTATTCCAGACTTTACCAATTGAAATAAATCTAAAAGTTTTTAATAAATAGGACAAACTATTATCAAGATATATTTGGCAGGGTAAAAGACCTAGAATTAGATATAAGGTCTTACAACTGGAAAAGAGGGTGGGAGGTTGGGGGTTGCCTTCCCTTAGAGATTATTATTCAGCAGCACAAGCTAGAACACTGATATACTGTAGCGACCCAGCATATAATGCTCAATAGAAAATTATTGAAACAAAGGCGACACCCATTCCTATACAAGCAATTATGGCCGATGCAAATCTACAAAGTTTCATAAATAATATAGATAAGCGGTGGATGAAAACAACCCTTAGAGCGTGGAAAACTATCGTCAAAGAAAATGCACTAGAGAACGACCTGGCAGTCATAAAATGGATTGCGTATGACTCAGACTTCACACCAAACAAACTGGACGCCAGGTTTAAGGAGTGGAAAACACTCAAGAGAAAATATTCTTTGGACAAACAGGATCGATATTTACAAATAAGAAATTTTGTTAACTTAAAATTTAAGCCAATTAAAGACAAAAATATAAACCTAATGGAAATTTTTATTAATGCCTATAAATCAAAGATTAAGGGGAAGATCATCTCACTTATCTATAAAAATCTAAGTTCTTAAAAACAATTCAACCCTACATATCAAAGCAAGATGGGAAAAAGAGGTGTCAAAATAAGGTGAGATTTTTCCATGTAATCCATGCAACATTCAGTAACTGCTCAGTTAACTCCATAAAAGTTACAATAAATATCCTTATGTCCTTATGTGTAATGCAATAATTATTAAAATACGCAGTTGAAACGGTAGAGAGTGAAACAAGCATGTTCTCATATTCTGGAGCTGAGAGGCTGGAGAGGCCTGTGTGGAGCCACATTATCTGCCACATATTATCTGTCACATATTATCTGTCTTATCTTTTGCAAAAATATAAACAAGTATATCCAAAGAAAAGATGTATGATGATTTTACATTCTTTCACATATAGTAAATGAAATTAGTAACCTTTGATTAACAAGTTAAAAGATGTATGATTGAAATGTGGGTAAAAACTGAGAATTAGAGTAAAAAACATTAAGGTTTGACATTCTCAATCAGCTATGTATGAAAGAGATATAATGTTAACCATTTGTGAAGCATGACTAAAAAGAATGAAGTGATGGTTTTGTAACTGTGTTTTAAAGTAAATGCTGATAGCTGAAGAATGGAATGTGTAATACTGTGTAAAGTTTAAAACTGAGCAGATTAGGGAAAGAACTGTAGGATGAATAGGAGTGACGAGAGCCAGCTGCATGCTGACAGCGAACCTTTTGAAGGCTAATGGGAAGAAGGGAGGATGTCAAAACAGCCAGTCTTTCTTCAGGCAAAAAGGGCGATAAACAGACTGGTGCAACCACACAAGCTCTTTTTTAACATTTTTTTTTTAACCAATAAAAGCATAAAGGTATAGTTGTGTTTTTTGTTTGTTTTATAAAACAATAAACAAACAAAGATACTGTTGTCTCTCTTCCCTTTAATTTTTTTTTCTTGTTTTCTTATCTTCCCTTTTTGTAAAAGTAGACGCACAAGACAGATCTGCTGAAACAGTCACTTCGTGCACAGGATACAATAAACGAACGACTGCCAGACAAAGCGCAGGGCGAAGTCGTATGGGGCAGCGAAGCAGTATAACAATTTTGAAGTTATTGTGTGAAAGCAGAGGCCCGGCCCTAGAATCTGACCGAAAATTGTGACTGTAGAGTGAAATCTGTGGCCGTGAGGGCCAGTTAAATCTGATTTTTCCTGAAAAAATCCCCTCTTTCTACACTATTGACTGCCATCTCCACTGTTAAGAGTGTGACTTTCTCGCAAACTTTGTGTCGCTTGGAGTATAATTTTAGAGAAACCGTAGCAGTTATCAACAAACCGTTTTCACTTCTGAAGAGCCGGCAGAGTTTCCTACAAACTGAAAGTCAAACTGTGTTTCTAGGTGAAAGTATGGCGATACAGTAGAGCCTCAAAAACAGTGAATTTTGAGGATTCCTTCGCCCCTGACTCCATTCATTCCTATGGGGATTTTGGGGGGTGGTTTTTCGGTAATTACGTCGCCATGGTAACTCGAAACGCCAAAAGTAATAGCACACCTCACGGGACCGAGCCGGTCGTTTTGATGTATATATTGTGGGGGTGCACGCTGCGGTTCGGGCCGCATTAACGGAGACGGAAGAAAAATAATAAAGAGTCCAGTTTAGAGGTGAATAGTAATAGGTGCCTCCATGCAATGCATTGAATGCATTGCTTCGCAATTGCTATGGCAGGCCCCAATGAGCTTAATACATTTATGAATAAACTAGATAAATTTTGATGAAAAAAAACCAACACCTCATCTCCCGCAGGACTTTACAAAAGGGGAGAGTAAGGAGCGCAAACAATTTAACAAAACAATACCACAGAAGAACAAATAAAGAGGAGGGGCTCATGGTCTTAAAGTCACATGCTTTTACTCATAATAGTGTTTTCTAAAATGTTTACAATCAGGCATAGAAGCAATCCTAAAAACAAAAGACATTTTGTATAATAATAACACCAAATACAAAAACAACCCGGTTACAGCTACTTAAAGCAGCTGCTATTTAAAAAAGAATGTGTTTCTTGAAGATGGACCAAGATGAACTCATGGCCCAAGAACCAGATCTCCTAAGATAGGAACTTCTGTCTTCTCCTTGTTCAGAGTCGCTCTCAACAATAAACTGAATAACTCTTAAGCTTGGAATCTTTGCCAGGAATTTTTAAGTTTTTTAACTTACCTTTTTAAGATAGGAGGTCTCTGAGAGGACTCTGAGAATCTTTGTGAATACAGGCCCTGGTCTTTAGCCATCTGTCTCAGCCCCTGATGCTCATTTGATTCAAGGGTGTATTGTCCGAACCAGTCACTGACACGCCACTGAAACAGTTATGCAAATTTAAATTTTTTTCAGCAAGGGCTTCCTAATTTTGTATGATTTAATCTTGAGTGAGGGAAATAAAACCAAGATGTCTTGAAAATAAATGAAAGGAGGTTCATGGCATATAAATCGTGATACTAATGAGAAACACTCAGGAGTGGGTAAAGATCCTTATTAATGCGTAGATGAGCAACGAGAGAAGGATTGGTTGCTGTTTTCCAGTTAAGATCACAGAGGTCTGTGACTCTGTGCTCTGCAGCATGTTGGTCTTCTTCTCTGTCAATAAATGATGCCCCTACTGGCTACCACTTAGCCATTCTGGAGTAATTTAATCCTGAGGTTACTGACCCACTGACTGCATAATGTCTGCTAAAATAATGTGCTTGAATTACAAACTGGAATGTAGGTGGATCTTCTTGTTTTACTTCCACATCTTTTTCAAAGAATATTGACCAAGACCCGGAGCGAAAGGAGAAACACACAATACATTGAGCTTTATCACCAGATGTGGCGTACGAGCTACATTATTGATTAATGAAGGGTGATCCTTCTGGACAGTGACATGCTCTATGTCTATCTCTCTCTCTCAAACACACACACTAACACAAACATTTATTGGAAAGATTTTCTGATACAGTTCCTTTTAACTTTCTGTTGTTAAAGTATACATCTGAATTTTCAAGCAACAACCAATGCCTGTGATGGCATTGTTGTGTGTGTATTTGTGTGTTTGTGCATGAAACACATCACTACCGAATTTTGAAAATATTTAGGAGCTTAGTGAACCACAAGTCACTTTTGAGGCACAGATGGTATCTGAGCTTCTGTTACATTTGTGGCTTAGCTGGTTTTTAAAGTACAGTGAGAACTGACAACTACAGAGATCTGTCTGAGTTATATTAGGGAATATGGCCAGAAAGTGTCTTTGACTCATGCTCATATCGAAATGGTAGAAAGGCCAGAAAAACATGAAACAAAATCTAAAATGGTAAATGGACTGAATTTATATAGCACCTTTCCAGTCATACAGACCGCTCAAAATGCTTTACACTAGAGCCACATTCACCCAATCGCACTCACATTCATTCACAGATACGCAGATCGGTAGGCAACTTAAGGTTAAGTGCCTTGCCCAGGGGCACATCGACAACCAGCGAATTTGAAGTCACAGAGAACAATGCTATAGAAATTTTGTATCTGTATAATTTATTTCAGTCATTCACGAATACGAAACAGCAGTTAAACCTCTTGACATTCTTAAGTACAAGTGCACAAATTGTATTATTTGAGTTACACATCAAAAACCTCTTACATTCACACTTTTGCTCTAATTGTTCCAAAACAAATCGAGCAAAATAAATTCACAGACCGGTATTAACATCTTCCCAAACGTACCACTGATGGGGGAGCAAAACAATCTCTGACTTGTGGGTAATCCGTATGCCTGTACACCAGTGGGCGCTGCCTCATCCAGACAGGTTTGCACCAACCATAAATACAAGCAGCACAATATTGAGGACTATGGAGACTCAGGGGCTGCAACCTTCGCAGGTCGCATTTGTAGGCAGATTATATGATTTATTGCTGATCGAAGTGGATTGTTCAAATGGAAGTAGCAATGGTGGAGGAGATAGAAAAGCTGTGAATAAAGTTGTATACAATGGGCTTTCTGTAAAAAAATTACTTTTACAATGCTTTTAGGCAAGAATGTAGCTGTGTAAACCTAAAGTGTACAGGTCCTTCTCAAAAAATTAGCATATTGTGATAAAGTTCATTATTTTCCATAATGTCATGATGAAAATTTAACATTCATATATTTTAGATTCATTGCACACTAACTGAAATATTTCAGGTCTTTTATTGTCTTAATACGGATGATTTTGGCATACAGCTCATGAAAACCCAAAATTCCTATCTCACAAAATTAGCATATTTCATCCGACCAATAAAAGAAAAGTGTTTTTAATACAAAAAACGTCAACCTTCAAATAATCATGTACAGTTATGCACTCAATACTTGGTCGGGAATCCTTTGGCAGAAATGACTGCTTCAATGCGGCGTGGCATGGAGGCAATCAGCCTGTGGCACTGCTGAGGTCTTATGGAGGCCCAGGATGCTTCGAAAGCGGCCTTTAGCTCATCCAGAGTGTTGGGTCTTGAGTCTCTCAACGTTCTCTTCACAATATCCCACAGATTCTCTATGGGGTTCAGGTCAGGAGAGTTGGCAGGCCAATTGAGCACAGTGATACCATGGTCAGTAAACCATTTACCAGTGGTTTTGGCACTGTGAGCAGGTGCCAGGTCGTGCTGAAAAATGAAATCTTCATCTCCATAAAGCTTTTCAGCAGATGGAAGCATGAAGTGCTCCAAAATCTCCTGATAGCTAGCTGCATTGACCCTGCCCTTGATAAAACACAGTGGACCAACACCAGCAGCTGACACGGCACCCCAGACCATCACTGACTGTGGGTACTTGACACTGGACTTCTGGCATTTTGGCATTTCCTTCTCCCCAGTCTTCCTCCAGACTCTGGCACCTTGATTTCCGAATGACATGCAGAATTTGCTTTCATCTGAAAAAAGTACTTTGGTCCACTGAGCAACAGTCCAGTGCTGCTTCTCTGTAGCCCAGGTCTGGGGAATGCGGCACCTGTAGCCCATTTCCTGCACACGCCTGTGCACAATGGCTCTGGATGTTTCTACTCCAGACTCAGTCCACTGCTTCCGCAGGTCCCCCAAGGTCTGGAATCGGCCCTTCTCCACAATCTTCCTCAGGGTCCGGTCACCTCTTCTCGTTGTGCAGCGTTTTCTGCCACACTTTTTCCTTCCCACAGACTTCCCACTGAGGTGCCTTGATACAGCACTCTGGGAACAGCCTATTCATTCAGAAATTTCTTTCTGTGTCTTACCCTCTTGCTTGAGGGTGTCAATAGTGGCCTTCTGGACAGCAGTCAGGTCGGCAGTCTTACCCATGATTGGGGTTTTGAGTGATGAACCAGGCTGGGAGTTTTAAAGGCCTCAGGAATCTTTTGCAGGTGTTTAGAGTTAACTCGTTGATTCAGATTATTAGGTTCATAGCTCGTTTAGAGACCCTTTTAATGATATGCTAATTTTGTGAGATAGGAATTTTGGGTTTTCATGAGCTGTATGCCACAATCATCCGTATTAAGACAATAAAAGGCCTGAAATATTTCAGTTAGTGTGCAATGAATCTAAAATATATGAATGTTAAATTTTCATCATGACATTATGGAAAATAATGAACTTTATCACAATATGCTAATATTTTGAGAAGGACCTGTATATATATACACTATATATATATATATATACATATATATATATATATATATATATATATATATATATATCAGCTTATCAAGATAGGGATTCATTGCAAAAGTGCTGTGATATGTTCGGATATGTCTGCTCTCACTGTGCCAACACCCTGCTCGCCTCGCAATTGATCGGGTGGTTGAGCATACTAAACTTGGAGAGAACAGCCGACTCCCGGCAAATAGTTTTCAAAATGCTGCTGGGTTTCCCCAATGGGTGGAAATTAAGCACAGATGTAATTCAGTCAGATATGTAATGTTAATGTTTGAGATCCCCTTTATTCTTTATCATTATTATGTTATTATTAAATGCCTGCAGCACTTATTGTTTTCCTTTTTTATGTTGCATTCATGCATTCTCACTGATAATGTAAGCCAACATGCTAGTGTTAGCCCACATTGTAATGTTAGCCTTTAAGCTAACATTAGCATTTAGGCAAATTTTCACTTATAGGTCTAAATGAACATATTGAATGTAGCAAGTTAATGTTACCCACCCTGCTAATGTTAGCTCACATGCAAATGTTAGCATTTCAGCTAACATTGGCATTTAGGCTAATTTTCAGTTATAGGGCTAATTGAAACATTGAATGGAGGGGGATAATGTTAGCCAGAATGTTACTGTTAGCATTTTAGCTAGCATTAGCTATTCAGTCAATTTTTACTCATACACTGCTGTTATAATACTCTGTTTCAACAACAATTAGTTCTGAAGTAACTTTGGCTTGTGGAGCTGACAGCTCTTCTTGCTGATATTTCCTTTATTTCTGCAATTTTTCAGTTTTCAGTAGATTTTCTGTTGTCAACTTCAGGTTGTTATTGCAAGCTTTTACCTAACGAATTCAGCTTTCAGCATTCACACTGCATTTTTGCAAGAAATGCAATTTTTCAAGTCATTATTATTATTAGTGAGAATGTATTCATGCACTCACTTATTGTTCTTCTGTTTTTCTTTATTATTTTTATCAGTGAGAATGCATTCATGCATCCGCTACACCTTATGCTGTGGCTGGACTACTGGGAGACGCGCTGCGCGACATGTTCCCATCTAAAGAATCAAACACTGTGCCTAAATTTTCCTGGATGAGGCAGTGGAAACATGGATTAGACAGACAGGGACTCATCCTTCTAAGGATGGAGTTCACTACTTTAGACAAACTGTGATAGATGGCATACCTGAAGAAGTCAGGAAAATAATGCGGGGAAACCCAGATTTGAAAAGTTGTGGTCATGCTAGATGGACACTTGTTGCATCACATGCAGGAATACTTCGAGGACAAAAAGGAACAAATGGAGGATGAAAAGAAACAGGCTGAAGCATTAGACAAACAATTAACAGCAGCATGACAGCAGATGAATAGTGAGAAAAAATCTTATGAGATAATGATCACAGCAGAGGTTGACCATGAAACATGTGGGCTGATGGCTCCTGTTATACCCGCAGAATCTCAGGGGGTGGTAGAATCTCCCCAGATACCCATGGCCCCCACCATTGTATATCAACTGCCTCCACCCATTCAGTGGGAGTCATACTCATATGGTCCTCGTGGGCGGGCCAGGGGTGGGCTGTTTGGAAATAGGGCCGGAGGAAGGGCTGGAAGGGGAGGGGTTGGTTCCTCCCCCTGCCTAGTCTGTGGGAAGATTGATCACTGGGCCCGCAGCTGCCCCCAGCGCTATGGGGCACGCCCAGAAGGAGCTCCTCCACCTTTGCAATAAGTGCCTTTTCCTGCACAACCCCCGAATGCAGCATTCATACCTCCACAAGGCTGTCAATATCCTATACAGGGGTGGGGACAACAGTGACACCCCACAGAGAGTTTTGGATAATGGGAAAACGGCAGAACCCATTGTTCCAGTGGAAATTGAGGGACGAATGTTGCCATTTCTCGTGGATACTAGAGCCACTTTTTCCACTTTGAATATTCCTCCCTCATCTGATAAAGTGTCTGATGCTTGTATTTCACTGATGGGATTCTCTGGGGTTAAACAGACTGCCTGTGTCTACACCTCTTCACACCATGGTTTGAAAACAAAAACTGTTTCATTCATTTGTTGTTTCCCTGACACACCATTGAATCTACTTGGCAGAGACATTTTGATTGCATTGGGAGCAACAATACTATGTTCCATGGATGGTTTGGTTGTGACTTTTCCAGATGGAACCACACTCCATGCAGCGGATGGCCCTGAAGCACATTAGTATTGACTGCAGTCTGTAGAGGAGCCTTGTGTGGACATATATTGGGGCTACATTGAGCCTGAAACCCCTTCTAGTGCTGGGGTTTTTCTGCTCTCGGTGGAGGTGGACGCTTTTCTCTGTCTCCCGCACCCCTCCCATATCTGCCCTGCTTCAGCTCTGTGTCTTGTCTTTTTTGGAGCCTCTTTTTGCACATCTTCTAAATTCTTCCAAAATATGGATTTGGTCAGCTGGTCTCTCAGTGCAATTGATCAAATTTTCTCGACGAGAAGACAGGGGTCCGGAGAGCCCACTTGCCCGGATGGGAAATTTTTCTCCGGATACACAATGGACTCCTGGCAGAAGTGGAGGATTGTGTGTCTGTCGATAATGTCAGTCGTGGATGTGGAAGATGTGTATGTAATTGGATGTTTGATATCAGGATTTCTGCTTTTTGGAGTCAGCGGTTACCTGGCATATCGAGAAATTCGGAGAATGTCAGCAGCTGTTCTGGCCATTGTAAGGCTGCCTGGCATGTGTGATGGGATCTTCAGAGCGATCAACACTCAGGCTGAGATGTTACGTGAGCTGAATCGCAGACTGGATGTGATCCTTACACAGGATCGCAGGCAGGTTGCGGTTTCTGGACTCAGGGGTGAAATGGGATAAATCTTGGAGAAAGTTGTTCGCTCAGATCTGGCAGATAGACCAGGAATTTGGCTGTTTGGATTCGCCTTTGAGAAGCACCAGCGAGACTCTCAAGGCTGATAAAAAATTAAGTCAGCCTAACCCAAATAATTATTGTTTTTCTGAATCTGGCTCCCCTGCATGGCCTTGATGGCTGGCTATCTTCAACTTCAATCCTGGAAGTTATGTAAACATGACGCTCTGCTCCCTCTGCTCCCTCCCTTCCCTGAGAACATATGTGGACCTGCTCAGAACTTGGCCGATTGATGTACATTCCAACGAACCATCAAGGACAATGGCCTCTGTGACAGTGCTTCATGGACTTACTTGCACACACTCACTTGCACACACACACATGCTCAAGATAAACATATGCACCCCTCACAACACCTTCACCGTTCCCGGTATGATGTTGTTTAGTCAACATGTTGCTTCTTTGTGCTGAGGTTTTTTGCAATCTCAAACTGTATCCTTCTAAGGATAAAGTGTGAAATATGATTTTTTTTCCCTCTACTTACCTAATGTGGCCTCTTTTCTCATCTAGCAAGGGCAGTGCCTGTGAGTGGGCAGCAAAGCCTCGGTGACCCGTCCCCCCCTTGTCTTGTGTCATGATGTATGTTTGGATGGGTTGTACTGGAATTCTAATTTCCCCTCGGGGATCAATAAAGTATCTTTGAATTGAATTGAATTTGAATTGAATTGGGATGTCCAGTTTCCTCCTCTGGAAGCCCTGGCCCGACGCCTGACCCACCACATGTGACTGTTGTACGACAGAAATCAAACAGATTGGTATCAGGAACAGTTTGAGGAATATTTAGAAGGGAAAATATGGACCATTTCATCTAAAAACATCTATGTTGCACCTGAAGGTGTTGCTGCTGCTGTTGAACTTCAACCTGAACAAAAGATGTGGTATGAAATGTCTGATGAAGCTGTACCTCACATATCTCTAGCTTTGCATCCAAGTTGTCAGGCTAAAGAACTGGGAGGAGTTGTAAAACGTTCCCTTGCAGCCACTGATTGGCAGCCTTCTGCTGTCCCAGCCCTTCCTTTTTCTCCCTCCACTAATACTTACTGTATTGCAGCTGTCTAGAGAACATGGCAGAAAATTAACTGATCACCCTCTGGCTGAGGCTGTTTTATCCTGCTGTTCACCACATCTATGGGCTCAAGGACCCACTGATGTTGGATGTGTGAACATTGCCCCTGTGGAATTTAAGTTGCTGGAAGTCTCCCCCATCTGGCAAAACCAGTACCCACACTCTCCTACTGCAGAGGCAGGAATTGCTGACACCATTGAGGGGCTGTTAAAAGCAGGTGTGTTAGAACCCTGCCAGTCTGCCTGGAACACCCCCACTCTGCCAATAGAAAAGAAAGGTACTGGTGAAATCAGAATGACTCATGATTTAAGATCTATTAACAGAATTCTGAAAACACCAACTTTAACTGTTCCAAATCCGCATGTTGCATTGGCATCCCTGGATCCCTCACAATGTTGGTTCACATTTATAGATCTTGCTAACGCTTTCTTCTGCCTTCCTCTAGCTTAGCACTGCAGAGATGTCTTTTCGTTTACTTATAAGAATCAACAACTGAGATACTCCAGATTGCCTCAAGGGTTTGCCTTATCGCCGGGTATTTTTAATAAGGTTCTCAAACAGCAGCTCCAAGACTGCGTGTTGCCAGCTGATGTGACGCTAATTCAGTATGTTGATGATTTACTGATTGCAGCCAAAACAGCAACCGCGTGTCTTGAAGCTACTAAGTCTATTCTTTTACACCTTGCAGAGAAAGGTTTCAAAGTAAGCAGGACTGAAATACAGCTTGTGAGGAAACAGGTTAATTTTCTAGGAAGGGTTATTTCAGCATCAGGAAAAATCCTAAAAAGTCACAGGCACCAGAGGTTTCTTAAAAGGGGCATAATAATCCCCTAGATCGCTCAACGGTGACCTTTTCTTTTAGTTTTAAAGATTAAATGAAGAGGATTTATCCACTAGAAGGAGTCATTACATTCAACTACTCAACAGATAAATTCAGGACTGGGAATCAGGAACATATGTGACTCTTGATTCTAATTATGTGATCATTGAATGTAGTGTTTCTTTCTCTGTTTATTAATCTTTGGATCATTGTTTATGCTATTGTGGTTTTATGTATTTGATGTATAACATTTAATCAAGAGTCTTGAGTGTGCAGAGATTAGAAGCTCCCGGGTAAGTGGTGTTCATCTGGTACAAAGAATAAAAATGGTGAGGCATTTGAAATGGAAATGTGGGGGAGGTTTAATAATGACACTTGTGGTGATAATTGTAGTCTTGTTGTGTGATGTTTTCCAGAGTGGTGAGCATCCTTCCAGTCTCAATTTCTGCAGCTGTCGTCATCTACTCCGGAAAATTACTGAAACATCAGATTCATGCATTAAAAGACATGGCGGTATTGAATTAGATTATGTACTTGGCTCGGACACCACATTTCAGTTTGATCTCTGTGCTGTGTTTACATGTGAGGGTAGTGAGCTAGCCTGGACTAAATATAATGTGTATCTGAGTATCTATCAGAAAGGTGCAGTGGATGCCATGGATAACATCGACATGCTGGCCCAGGGTTTTGTCATTTGGGACACAAAACAAGGAAGAATACTGTCAGATAATCCATACGCAGAAACATTTCAGCATTTGGTGACCTTGGCTAGAGGACAAGCAAAGGGTATATTGACAACTGGAGGTATTAATCCAATATTACTCAGCATTGCGGAAATGCAGAGCAAATCCTACCACAACCCTAACATTACAATAATGCCACCTACTCTTAGATGTGGGAATATGAATTCCGAATTTTATATGTATGTAGGAGTAGATTTGCCAGGATGGATCGCAAGAGATCAAGGTAGAATTGTTAGAATTAATCTTGTTTCTTCTATGGCCAAAGGACAGGAAATAGAAACCCCTGTGGTTCAAATAGACTATAACACCTTAACCCCGGAAGATGTTATCCAAGGGGCTCTGGGATTTACAGAATCCAATTTGTGGTTGACATGGATGGGTCAGACAGCACGTGAGGCGGCCATGAGCAATTGTATAGCATGTGCAGCTGCCAGACAAACTCTAGTCACTGTGCCGGCTCCCATATACTGTATGAGAACGCGGATCCACTAGGATTTAAATGTATGCTTCTGGTAAAGAAAACCCTGCATGTCATACCTTAGCAAAGGTGTTTCCGGTAATTAGCAATAGCTCACGGGTAGGCTCTTTTTCTCCTCAAAGTGAGGGATATGATTATCCATGTTTCAATTTTACAGGGGTTACTAAAGAACCACAGTTAAAACTGGGAACATTCTCTCCATCATGGTGTAACACAACTTACCCAGCTGGCACTGTAGGACACTGGGCCCGGAAGGTTTATATTGCTATTGTGGTGGAAATATTTAGTTAGTCCAAATTTCCCCTAGGGCAGTAGGAAGCTGTGCCATGGTGTGGTTGGTAGCTCCATTGCTTCTGTGGGGGAATAAATCACCACATGGAGGAAAGGTGAGGAAGACCAGGTCCTTTGATCTTGTGGACAGTTCATTAACGTATATTGATGCAATTGGTGTTCCGCGTGGAGTTCCTGACGAATATAAATTAGTTGATCAAGTGGCAGCTGGTTTTGAAAATGTACCTGTAATTTCAGAAGTTTTTCCTGTAACCCCAAATAAAAATGTAGACAGGATCAACTACATACATTACAATGTCTTAAGGTTGGCAAATCTGACACGAGACGCAGTTGAATGGTTGGCAGAACAGTTGGCGTCTACTTGTCTTATGGCTGTGCAGAATAGATTGGCTCTGGACATTTTATTGGCTGAATAGGGGTGTGTGTGTGCAATGTTTGGTGACATGTGCTCTACCTTTATCCCAAATAATACTGCTCGTGATGGCTCAGTGACTCGAGCATTAGAAGGCTTGCGTACGTTAAGTAAGGAAATGCATGAATATTCAGGAATTGGCGGGGACTGGATGAGTGGTTCACCAACACCTTTGGTAAGTGGAAGAATATAATTATCTCCTTGCTGATTTCATTGTCTGTATTTTTTGGTATTCTAGTAACGTGTGGATGTTTTTGTGTGCCATGTATTCGCTCACTTACAGTAAGACTTATAACGTCAACTATTGAAAAAGGGGCACTCACTCATGCACCTCCATATAATGTGATGCAAAATGTTGTTGCTGAAGGTTGGGAATTAGTGGCCCAGTTGTAATTCATGGCTTTCCTTTGTTACTTTGAAGAGTACTAATCTTTTGGTGTGTCAATTTGACCTTATTATTCTTTTATTTGTTACTTATCATTAATGTGTCTTTGAATATTGACCTCTTTTGCAGAGGTCAAAAGGGGGAATTGTTGAAAGTTAAAATCATTCAGTTTCATACTGTGTTCAGTGTTGTGGAAAATTCTTTTAATGCTCTGAACTCCCCTTACCTATCTCCCCTCTGACCTATGTGTTTTGTTACCCTAGAGGAGTTGGTCTGTAAAACCATTATCAGAAGTTTAATGGTTAAAACAGATCCTGGAGGGTTGTGTCTCAGGAAGAACAGATGGGTCTGCTCGTAGATAACTTTGTTACCTCTGACCCAAGGAGGGTCTAGGGCCATAAAGCACAGACTCTTTGAAGTTTAGGTAACACCCACATACTCTTTAAATACTGTGTGTAAATGTTGATTGGGGCTCTGCTTCACTGACTAACCTCAGTGACAGGGGCTTCAAATGCTTAGTGCCTTTGAATAAAACTTATAAAGACAAAGTCCGGATTTTCTCTTGTTGTGAGTCAACTTCTCTCACACTTTGATAAGAAAAGTCCATTACAATTTTAGCGTCACGAACAGGATCTAACGTGCCAGAGGAAACCGCAGGAGGGGACACGGACAGCCTGGAGACGTTGTCCTCAGTCCACCACCATTTTACGGAGGGGAGTCCTAGTGCCCACCTGCGGCTTCTGGCCGATTGGATCCGAACTATTTGTCTACAAATATATCTGGGTGAGAAGTTGCTCTGTATGATATAATGTGTACATATATATATATATATATATATATATTTTATTACACATTAACATCTCCTAACTAATTAATTAGGTTCCGGAGTTGCGAGAGGGAGGACATCAGCTGAGGGCCAGGTCACCCTGTAAAGGTATACAGGGAGGTTCTTATTGGTAACAATAAGATAAAGCAAAACACAAGATTTTGCGGGTGGTTTTTTGCAATTTTCTACACTTCATAAAGGAGAAAAGCCAGACAGCAGACGTGGCGCTGAACGGGTAAAGGAAAAAAGAAATGTGTTCCGGAACCTCAAAGGCATCAGGGGTGCCTCCTTCTCCAGACTCTGCGATTTATAAAATAATGAAAGAAAAAAGGTGGGGATGACTGTGTTAAATGTGCTTTTAATTGGGGAGGATAAGTTTGGTTTTCCACAAGGTGGAAGTTTGAGTGTAAATCAGTTGAATAAAATAAAACAGTTGACGGATGGTGATTGGGAGAAAATTAAAAAATAAAAAAAGGATTAAAAAACAAGATTTAGATCAGAGAGAAATATGGGTAAAGTGTTGGAATGAATGGATTACGGAGGCTATGCGTAGAGAAAGAAAGTCCGAATTTAAACAGATGGCAGGGGGAAAAGATTTGTCCGGGGACGTGGGAAACAGGTATGACAATGCTGGTCGTGCCGTTGATGACCCCGCGTTTCCACCCCCATATAGACCTAGTGATGCTTCACCCTCCTGTCTATATCCATCTTTACAGACGGAGTTGCGGGCCCTCCAGATGGCAGACTTCGATCTAGACTCCTGTCCTCTTCCAGCAGCACGCCAACCAGCAAATCTGCCCGCAAGTCAGCCAAGACAACTCACCAGTCCGCTTCAGCATCAGCCCGAGAGTCATCCTACACATCCACCTGCAGTGCAGGCTGACCTCACTGAGCACAGCGGTCCCAGCGGAGCGGAAGTTACCAAAAGTCATAGCAGGATTCTCCAAAACAAGCTGAACGATTTGATACCAAAATTGTTGAAATCGGCTGAAAAATGTAGGACTAGATAGCGGACGAAAAACGTACGGAAGATATAATAATAATAATAATAATAATAATAATAACTAGAAAATGGCTGTTTCTATGAAACAGCATGTGAGAATGCATTCTGTTGAATGAATGAAGAATAAAATGCTGAAGAAATTTGAAAAAGTAACAATTAGCAGCAGTTAGCTGATAAACACATGAAACAAAAGGAGGCAGAAAGAAGAGAAAGAGGATTAAAAAGAAAATGTGAATGCTGAATGAAGAAAGCAGAACATGCCAAATAAATTTGAAAAGTAAAAACTTGCAAAAATTACCAACAATTAGCTGAAGAACACAAACAGAAAAAGCCAGAAAGGTGAAAAAGAATCAGAAAAGGTAAATGCTAAATAAACAAAGCAGAACATGCTGAAAAAATATGACATATTAAAAATTATCAACACTCTGTTAAAGAACACAAGAAAGAGAACAAGCCAGAAAGAAGATAAAAGCAGAAAAGAGAGAGAAGAGAAAGAAACAGGAAGGACTGAAAGAGAAAAAGGAAAAGGGGGAAAGACGAAAAAAGAATAGAAAGAGAGAAGAAAGAGGCAGAAAGGAGAAAAAGAGAGACAAGAAAAGTGAGGGACAGAAGTAGAAAGGATAGAAAGAGCAAGGCTAAAATGCTAACATTAGCATATTGGCTATCACTACAATGAAGGCCGACATTGATTTACCCTTTCTACTGTGCAAAAAGCGGTGTAAAAGCTGAAATTAGCTAAAATGCTATGGCTAGGTAAATGTTAATGTAGTAAGACTAGCATGTTGGCTAATCTTATCTCAGTCTATCTATAATGCTTAGTAACGCCCATATGCAAAAGTCTATGAAATTGCCCTTTAAAATGATTAATTCTTGTTCAGGTATTTGAACAGCAGTAGAAGCTTTTTAAGCACCTGACATCAAGTGGCTGCTGTTTTGTTTCTCCCGTGGGACCTACGAAGAGGGTCTTACCATCATAAGTCACAGAGTAGTGCTTTCTCACTGGTTCTGATAAATTTGGACCTGGTTCTGTTAGAGTGTTCCTAACTGGTTCTCATTGATATTTCTACCAGGTTCTGATGGGGATTTCCTCTTGGTTCTGATGGAGTTTGGGTCTGGTTCTGATAGAGTTTTCTTTCTGGTTCTGATGGATATTTCTACCAAGTTCTGATGGGCATTTCCTCTTGGTTCTGATGGACCTGGTTCTGGTGGAGGGCCCCTAACTGGTTCTGATGGAGTTTGGGTCCGGTTCTGATGGAGATTTTTTCCAGGTTCTGATGGAGTTTGGATCTGGTTCTGATAGAAGGGTTCTCCTGCTTCTGAAGGAGATTTGGACCTGGTTCAGATGGAGGTTTGTATACAGGTCCTTCTCAAAATATTAGCATATTGTGATAAAGTTCATTATTTTCCATAATGTCATGATGAAAATTTAACATTCATATATTTTAGATTCATTGCACACTAACTGAAATATTTCAGGTCTTTTATTGTCTTAATACGGATGATTTTGGCATACAGCTCATGAAAACCCATGGAGAAGGACTACCGGTTGGCCTCGAAGCGATTCTGGCAAACCGTCCGTCGCCTCAGGAGGGGGAAGCAGTGCTTCGCCAACACTGTTTATAGTGGGGGCGGGAGACTGCTGACCTCGACTGAGGACATTATCGGGCGGTGGAAGGAGTACTTCGAGGATCTCCTCAATCCTGCCATCACGCATTCCGTGGTGGAAACAGAGGCTGGGGACTCGGGGTCGGACTCTTTCATCACCCAGGCTGAAGTCACTGAGGTGGTTAAAAAGCTCCGCGGTGGCAAGGCTTCGGGGGTGGATGAGATCTGCCCTGAGCACCTCAAGTCTCTGGATGTTGTAGGGCTCTACACCCTCTACAGGGTGCTCGAGGGTTCATGCGAGTTTGCCCAACCGGTTCACATGTGTTTTGTGGACCTGGAGAAGGCATTCGACTGTGTCCCTCGTGATGCCCTGTGGGGGGTGCTCCAGGAGTATGGAATCGGGGGCCCTTTACTAGGGGCCATCCGGTCCCAGTACGAACGGAGCAGGAGTTTGGTCCGCATTGCCAGCACTAAGTCGGACCTGTTCCCAGTGCATGTTGGACTCCGGCAGGGCTGCCCTTTGTCACCGGTCCTGTTCATAACTTTTATGGACAGGATTTCTAGACGCAGCCAAGGGCCGGAGGGGGTCGGGTTTGGGGACCAGTGGATTTCGTCTCGTCTTTTTGCAGATGACGTGGTCCTGCTGGCCCCCTCTAGCCAAGACCTACAGCATGCGCTGTGGCGGTTCGCAGCCGAGTGTGAAGCGGCTGGGATGAGGATCAGCTCCTCCAAGTCCGAGGCCATGGTACTCGACCGGAAAAGGGTGGCTTGTCCTCTTCAGGTTGGAGGGGAGTTCCTGCCTCAAGTGGAGGAGTTTAAGTATCTCGGGGTCTTGTTCACGAGTGAGGGAAGAATGGAGCAGGAGATCGACAGACGGATCGGTGCGGCTGCCACAGTAATGGGGGCGCTGTGCCGGTCCGTTGTGGTGAAGAGAGAGCTGAGCCGAAAAGCAAAGCTCTCAATTTACTGGTCGGTCTACGTTCCTTCCCTCACTTATGGCCATGAACTTTGGGTCATGACCGAAAGAACGAGATCCCGGATACAAGCGGCTGAAATGAGCTTTCTCCGTAGGGTGGCCGGGCACTCCCTTAGAGATAGGGTGAGGAGCTCGGCCATCCGGGAGGGGCTCGGAGTAGAGCCGCTGCTCCTCCACATCGAGAGGAGCCAGTTGAGGTGGCTCGGGCATCTATACCGGATGCCTCCTGGACGCCTTCCTTGGGAGGTGTTCCAGGCATGTCCCACCGGGAGGAGGCCCAGGGGACGGCCCAGGACACGCTGGAGGGACTATGTCTCTCGGCTGGCCTGGGAACGCCTTGGGCTCCCCCTGGAGGAACTGGAGGAGGTGTCTGGAGAGAGGGACGTCTGGGCGTCTCTGTTGAGTCTGCTGCCCCCGCGATCCGGTCCTGGATAAAGCGGAAGACGACGAGTACGAGTACGAGTACGAGCACTCCTCAGTGGGTCTCCCTTGCAGTGCCTTGATTTCTGTAATTTGATTATTCTTTCAAATTAAATTTACAAACAGTTTTTCTTTTTCCAGAACCTCCTCAAATGGTCTCCACAGCTCCTCCCCGACCTCATAAGATTTCCCGTTTGCCAACAGGACCTCCAGCATTCCCTTGGTTCCACCGTCCATTACGCCGACTACCTCCACTCCCTCAGCCTCCTCCGTTGTTGTCACCATCTAACAGACAAACAGAACTTTGGTCAAATAATATTTATCATTGCTGAATAAAAACAACCATTCATGTGGCTTGGAGAAACAGTAAGTGCTCTGACATTTTCTGCCTGGAACATTCATTTCCAGCAGCAACATTTATGTGGTTGTATGATCCAATACCCATAACATCCTAACTTTTCATGTAATCTGCATTGTTAATTACATATACTTAAATTATGATTTATAACTGTATTTTTAGTTACATGCCATACTTACCTCTGAAACTGGTGGACTGCAAGCGCCGTCCTTCCGCATCTGGACTAGGTCTGAGATGCGTCACCCTGAGATGCAACTTCTCGCCATAGAGAAGCATAGACTGATGCTTGACCCTGTGTATAAGACAAAATGACATGTAAGAAAAACATATGTAACTGATAATAATATGCAATAGGCAGGACACAAAGGAGTAGAATGAACATATCAGTCAGCACCACAGTTCTAATGTTCCCATGGATGATGGTGATCGTTAAAGACTATGAAAATTCCATAGATCATGGGTTAGTTGATCATTTCAAACAGAGCACTTCTATCATTGAAGTCATTTAACTGATAGGAATGTTTAACAGTGTGGAGCTGTTTTGGACAACTAATATCTGCATAAACCAATTCTTGGGTACTTCATTGCGCAACAGCATGCCCTATCAATAACAGCAGAATACACAATATTTACTGGTAAACTGCAAAGGTTGTCCCTGCATCATCACTTTCTTGTGTCTTACCTCCTGCAGCTTTATCTCACGTACAGGGACCTCCTCCCTGCCACTGTGGACCCTCTTCACAGCAGATACCTAAATAACAACAACCAAAGCCATTTATTGATCCAGTCAGACCTAAACACTTTTAATTTAAGAAAACATGTATAGTACTGGTGTAAATAAATAGCAATGCTACAGCAGATCAGTTTTTTTCTAAGGTAAGAAAAGTTTATCAGAATCAAAATCAACTTTATTGACCAGGTTTTGGTATACAAAAAGAAATTTGACTTCTGTTTCCATCCTTTGCATTGTAAATAGATCAAAATACCAACATATGTGCAACTTTGAAATACATAATGATAAGTTAGTATGCTATGGCAGGTTATCTGTCATACAGATCATGGTATCCTTAGAGAGCCTGAGTGGCAGCTGGACTTTTTCTGGATCCTGAAAACATTACACTTCTCATCTGAAAGGCTTATTCAGCTCCAAGAAGTTCTAAGAACTGAAAAGTCTTCTCAGGTGAGAGGATAAACATCTTCAGCATCCAAGAAAAAAATCTATCTGGCTCTACACAGGCTCTCAGGATATGGACATGGTAAATACACATTCGGCATTTACTGAAAACCTTTATATGAGTATAGATAGGGAAGACAATTAACATACTTGTACAATCTTCCCTTCTAGTGTGAGGAGGCCCTGGGATCCAATAATGTCACTAAAACTTGTGAGCAGAGACGGGGGATAAAGGAGGGCTTTTGCCTCCTCCATCAGCCCGTCTCTGCTCACAACAGGGGAGCTTCGAAAAAAAGCTGTATTTTTAGTCACTAGAATGTGATATGGGGGTGATGCTCCTCGCAGACGGTACCCCCACATCACATAATTTTTAGCCTCACAAATCTTAGAGGCCATTTCCTCAAATAGAGTGATTTTAGTGACATGGTCCCCATCTGGGATAATTGCCACTTTGTTTATTTTAGTGACGGCTGGAAGGGCGGTGTCATCTTTGAACATCCAACTCAGCACCCGTGGCCGCTCATCTTGGAGGAGAACATGCATGTGCAGAGGAGGGTGTTTTTGATATGGTCCGTTCATTACAGTGTTGAGGACACTCTTCATCGCCATTTTGTAGAGAAAGGGTAATAAAATTGAAAAATTCTGTTAATTCTTAGGTAAACATATTTTGAATATAACTGTTGGATGGGTGCAAAAACTTGTTATCACTCATGTAAAAACTTTGTGTTGCAAGGCACCTGCACTATGCCTTCCTCCCTGTGTGTGTGAGATCATTGTTATCTTTGTGAGAACCAGCCTCCTTTCCGTCTCACACACACACACAACTGTCTGTTGAACTGTGCATATAAATAAAGAGATAGGGTGTCAAAAACTTTGTAGTTTCACTGCAAAGTGGGCTACCCTTGCTGCAAGTAACTATGACTGTATCGTTCTTACCTCTGAGTTGACTAAATAATACCTAACAATAACCAACAACAACAGTGATTGTACATTTTCCATCAGCTACACAAGCCTTCTGTCCTCTGCTCATATTAACTGTAAAGTAGATTTATTTAAATTTAGGCTGTATTAATAATAAGTTTATGTTTTATTTGTCTTGTTTCACATGAGCACGTTGGATCCTGTTTTTCCATATTATTCAGGTTGAAGTTAGTTAGGGAGCACAGCACCCGGCTCGCATTACTGCTGACTTGTTAACTGAGCTATTAAGCGCACGGTGTTCGCGGGCTTGTTGGTGCGTTAACTGTTGTCTAAATTCAGGGGCTGCATTATTTATTTATGTATGTATGTATGTATGTATGTATGTATGTATGTATGTATGTATGTATGTGTGTGTGTGTGTGTGTGTGTGTGTGTGTGTGTGTGTGTGTGTGTATGTATGTATCCTCCTCAAGGGATATGTATTTATTTATTTATTTATTTATATTCATGAGTTGACAATATAGCAAATTAATATGACAAACGCAGCAGAGCACGTCGGACTATTGCTGACTTGAGCCGTTAACTGAGCTATTAAGCGTATGGTGTTCGCGGGCTTGTTGGGGCGTTAACTGCTGTCTAAATTCAGGGGCTGCACCATTAATTAATTAATTAATTAATTCATTCATTCATTCATTTAGACAATATAGCAAATTAATATCACAAACGCAGCGTACCTCGCACTACTGCTGACCTGAGCCGTTAACCGTTGTCTAAATTCAGAAGCTGTATCCTTTCTTTCTTTCTTTCTTTCTTTCTTTCTTTATATTAAGAATGCAAATTAATATCACAAATGCAGCGTACCTCGCACTACTGCTGACCTGAGCCATTAACCTTTGTCTAAATTCAGAAGCTGTATCCTTTCTTTCTTTCTTTCTTTTTCTCTTTCTTTCTTTCTTTCTTTCTTTCTTTCTTTATATTAAGAATGCAAATTAATATCACAAATGCAGCGTACCTCGCACTACTGCTGACCTGAGCCGTTAACCTTTGTCTAAATTCAGAAGCTGTATCCTTTCTTTCTTTCTTTCTTTATATTAAGAATGCAAATTAATATCACAAATGCAGCGTACCTCGCACTACTGCTGACCTGAGCCGTTAACCGTTGTCTAAATTCAGAAGCTGTATCCTTTCTTTCTTTCTTTCTTTCTTTCTTTCTTTCTTTCTTTCTTTCTTTCTTTCTTTCTTTCTTTCTTTCTTTCTTTCTTTCTTTCTTTCTTTCTTTCTTTCTTTCTTTCTTTCTTTCTTTCTTTCTTTCTTTCTTTCTTTCTTTCTTTCTTTCTTTCTTTATATTAAGAATGCAAATTAATATCACAAATGCAGCGTACCTCGCACTACTGCTGACCTGAGCCGTTAACCGTTGTCTAAATTCAGAAGCTGTATCCTTTCTTTCTTTCTTTCTTTCTTTCTTTCTTTCTTTCTTTCTTTCTTTCTCTTTCTTTCTTTCTTTATATTAAGAATGCAAATTAATATCACAAATGCAGCGTACCTCGCACTACTGCTGACCTGAGCCGTTAACCGTTGTCTAAATTCAGGGACTGCATCCTTTATTTATTTATTTGCTTGTTTATTTATTTATTTTAATGAGTTGACAATACATTAAATTAATATGACAAACACAGCAGAGCACCTCGCGCTACTGCTGACTTGAGCCGTTAACCCACTGATTTGTCCTTTCTCATTGAAAAAAGCAAAATACTCGTGTTTTACTAGTGTTTTAGTCTATAGTCTCGTTCCACAATGGGCTCTTGTAATTGTCTGATGTCAAATAGAAACTGTTTTGTAACCCAACGGCTACATTTTTTGTTGTAGTTGATGTCAACGGTCGGCGGCTTCTACAATCAGTATCTCTCATCGTTACATCCATCAAAATAACGTTAAAACAATTACAGTTTTATTGACAATTTCGTTCATTTAATTTCCACTTCATTGCACAAAACCGGTCACTAACCGGGGATGTTAAAGCTCATCTGGAAATATTCGTAATATGAGGCTTGACAGTGGTGGGAGCCTTTCAGTAAAAGGTTATTCATTTGTTTTTATATCTATAAGATCGGAACATTTTATATCGATAAGATCGGAACATACATTGTAATACAAATTAACGTAGTCTGACATACCGTAGTTGTTCTGCTCCACCTGTGAAAGAAACAAACGGCTATTTGGAATTGTAGCCTATATATGTAGGCGAATAGTGCTCGCGAGCCTTTTGACCAATAGAGTTACGAAGTTAACTGTTGCCTAAATTCAGAGGATGCCTTCTTTAGTTATTTATGTATTTGTATTAATGAGTTGACAATATAGCAAATTAATATCACACTCAAAAAAGCCAGATTGGGTGTGTGCTAAATTAATCTAAGTGTAACATGTTGCTTCTACCATATGTAGTCATGTTTTGTGGTTGAACACCGTTAAGTAATATTATTTTAGCGTGAGTGATGTGGAATAATTTAAGATTTACTTGCTTTTATATTTTGATCGTGCACTTCCTGTCTAGTGCAGTGTAAAGCAAGTAGTTTGATCTCCCCAAATTCGTCAGTAAGTTTCCCATGGAGTAACGATAAACATGGAATTATACTGGCAGCATGGGCGTAATGGACGGGGATTACGGGTGGGAGGGACATGCCCCCCCTCCCCCAACTTTCAGTACCTGTGTCCTTTGTCTCCCTCACTTTTTTCAGCCGCTACAACCGTTTAATCTGCTTTTTACATGTGGTAACATGTTTTTCGTAGCCGTCCATAAACGCAAGCGTACACTGCTAACGCAGTGGATCAGAGATGGGACACTGCTGAGCGCGCTGCTTCACAGTGTCTGTGTAGTGTCACAATGTTCAGCAAACCAGCTAGACCCAGCAAAAGGCAGAAAACTCTTAACAGTTTTTTCCAAAGAAACCGTGTAAGTTGAGTAATGCTGTCGCATGCAGATACTGTTTGGTAAATGATGACTTGTTAATATATGTCAGTATATCATGTTAAGTTAGTTAACAAGAATTGGTTACATCCCTTGCTAGTTAGTTCACGGTGACAGAATAAACACAATACTCTTTCATTTCTGTGTAGAACTTGTCCTCATTATGGCTTTCCACATATTTAAAAGATCTCTTTGTTGCCACAATAGTAAGAGCTGAGTGAGGGAGAGGAGAGGGTGATGATGCTGGGTCTTCACAGGAAAGAAAAGGTTACAACTTGCTAAATATTTCTATCTGCCAGGAGAAACCAAGCAAGTATCAGGACAGGGTTTTCACAGATATTTCAGAATAACTTGCATTCACACACCAAATAATTCAATTATTTAATTATTTTAAATTACTGTCTGTTATGTATTCTGTGTCTTGTAGTAGGTAGCTCAGGAAGAAGGCCATGCTTCAGGGCAGAGACCAGGCTGCAGCACTGACAGTCAGGGGGAGCCTGCAGACAGTGATAGAGCAGGGGATGGATCTTCTGGCTGTTACCTTATCACTTTCATTCCATATCATGTGCTAAGTAATAATTTGCTTACAGGAATGTTTTTTTATACCCAATATCTCATGTTCAGGGTTGTCATTTGGCACTTAATGATCTGGCTACTTACCCTGTAGATGTCAGAGGGTCATTGCAACAACTCAGCCAAAGTTTGGTAGCTGAAACTATACATTTTTTTACTAAAGGTGGTCCCCTGGAGCTGTATTGTGGCTCTTGGTGATTGTTTGGCTCCTTAGCCACTAAGGAGAGGTGCAATTGAAAGTGAGAGGTGATATCTCAATAGGCGACTAAAACATATGTCCCCTTCACTTCTGAGATGGTGATTACGCCCCTGACTGGCATGCCCCTCCAAAGAGGCAAAAGATGCTTTGATTGAAAGATATATTGAGCATTTAGTCTGTGGATATGTTTATTTTGCATAAATGGAAAAACATGTCAACCAAAATAATGTAAAATGATCTGTTACATGCATCTTATATGTACTTCAGCCCTTAGAAAAAAAAACAAACAAAAATGCTTTATTAATCCCAAAGGGAAATTAAATAAGCGGTTAAATTACGGTGGTGATTTGTGGATTTAACTACTACGGTTAATGGAATTACGGCTCTAAAGGAATTAAATCTCATAAAACTGTCAGTACACTGTCAGTAAAGTCTCATCCATATAAAAAGCTACCTTTTTAAAAATAATTAGGCAATCCCTCTGTTGAAAGTTATGAGTGTTGCATATGAATATAAGCTTGCTCAAAAATCCATTAATATTCATCCATGCATTTTCAAGACCTGGTCAGAGTGACCAAAAGTCTTTCTCCAGCTGTCAGTGGGTAAGAGGCTGGGAAAACCATGTACCTGATGCTATTTTATCCCAGGGCAACACAGAAACACAACGAATAAACAACCTTGCTCACAAACCTACAGACATTTTAGAGGGATCTGTACACCAATATGCATGCTTAATAACACTTTAAATATCTAACCTAATCTCTGTGTGGAAGATTTAATTGGGGCCTGCCATAGCAATGCATAGGAGAGCAGAAGAAAATGCAATGCACTGCCTCCATGCAATGCATGGCAGGCACCTATTACTATGCACCTCTAAACTGGACTCTTTATTGGGGCCTGCCATGCATTGCATGGAGGCAGTGCATTGCATTTTCTTCCGTTAAACTTAATGCGGCCCGAACCGCAGCGTGCACCCCCACAATGTATACATCAAAACGACCGGCTCGGTCCCGTGAGGTGTGCTATTACTTTTCTTGGCGTTTGGATTTACCATGGCGACGTAATTAACGAAAAACCGGGCCCAAAAATCCCATAGAAATTAATGGAGTCAGGGGCGAAGGAATCCTCAAAATTCACAGTTTTTGAGGCTCTACTGTATCGCCATACTTTCACCTAGAAACACAGTTTGACTTTCAGTTTGTAGAAAAATCAGCCGGCTTTTCAGAAGTGAAAACGGTTTGTTGATAACTGCTACGGCTTCTCTAAAATTAGACTCCAAGCAACACAAAGTTTGAAAGAAAATCACACTTTAACAGTGGAGATGGCAGTTACTAGTGTAGAAAGAGGGGATTTTTTCAGGAAAAATGATATTTAACAGGCACTCACGGCCACAGATTTCGCTCTAAAGTCACAATTTTCGGTCAGATTGTAGTGCCGGGCCTCTGCTTTCACACAATAACTTCAAAATTTTTCCAAGTCTCATAGTTTTCTGTCAAACACCCCTCGATCGCCAAGAGTCAGTAGATTTCTGTGGGCCTTCTCCCATGTATTTTCAATGAGAGCTTGACCTGTAATCCATGAGTGACACCATTTATTTCCATAATCAAATTTTATACTGTGAATGACATAGAGCTACGAGGGATAGCTGTCGCCCACAGTTTAAAAAAATTTCAAATACCATGTACGGATTCCGAGATATTAGACTTTGTTCGGGAGCATGTTCAGGAGTTTTTGCCTTTTTCTCCATTTTCACTCTCTTTTCACCCAGCGTTATGTCTTTATTATTATATTTTCAAAAATAAAGGATGAATATTAATGTTCCCCTGTCCGTTCTGATAAAAACGATCCAAGAATGACATCGATCGCCCCTACGGTTCCCGAGTTATGGCCAGTCGTTCGGGAGCATGCGCCTCCATGTTATAATGCCTAGACCAGGGGAGACACAGAGTGAGGTGCTGTGCGAGTGAGAAACAGCAGGTGTCAAGTTACACTGACGCTCTTTGCTGATTGGCTGATTCATTCCTCACTGTTCTATTTATAGCTCTGTGTATCTCCTACTGTATATGTCTGGATGTGATTCTGTCTTTCTTTCTGCCTTTCTGTGTCTCACACTTAGACACACACCCACACACCCACACACAGACCCACTCCCACACACACATGCATGGATTACTATCTTTCTGAGGACTTTGCATTGACTTTCATTGATATTCATTCATTTCTATGGCTTAAACCTGACCCGACCCCTAACCCTTTGACCATCTTCATAGGAGGCAACTACATGGCGGCCATGTTGTGTGGGGAACTTAAACAGCATGTACTGCTGTTCCAACACCCAGACAACAGTGATTGACCCTAAAGGTCAATTTTTTTCATCAACCCTCCATGCTTACTAATGATTATTTAAAGCTTATAATAACATATAGAATGGTTTTACAATAGCAAGCATGTTCTATATAACTAATAGAAATAACCCAGACCTGAAAGGACAACCATGCTTGATTTACAAAATAAAAGCCTTTAAACAATAGATGATTGCAGGAGTGGGCTTCACACTACTGTTGGAGCTCCCCCAGTGATGGGAATGGGACTATGCTGGTCCTTTGAAACAGGCTTACTGAAACTTTCAAAATAAAAGCCCACACCTTCCATAGTTACTATGGATTTTATGAGCTGACAAGTGCATAGAAAAGGATTTTTAAATAGCAAGCGGGTTCTATTTAACCAATGCAACTAACCCAGACCTGAAAGTACAGCCATGCTGGACTTTCAAAATAAGACAAAACATGCTCTACAAAATAAAAGCCTTTGCATTTTAAACAATATATCATTTCAGGACTGAACTTCACACTAATGTTGGAGCTCACCCAGTGTTGCCCATTTAAAATAAGGCTTACTGAAAATTTCAAAATAAAAGCCTCAGTCTTCCAGAGTTACTAGTGATTTTTTAAGGTGGTTATTGCATACATAATGATTTTTAAATAACGGCCAGAGAAACTTTGTGGTCCCAGAAGCACGCACCAAGAGGCAGGCCCCGTCTAAATTTCTTCCGAAATTTTCTAGTTAGAAATACAACCCTGATCTTAATTATGGAATATATTTATTTTAAACCTTAAAAGGTTTCAACACCCGATATGCCAGAGTGTATGAAATTGCCCTTTAAAACTAATTTCTCTTGTTCATTTCTTGGAACAACAAGTATACGCTATTTAAGTACCCCACACAAAATGGCCGTCTCCTATGAAGATGGTCGAAAGGTTAGGGGTCGGGTCAGGTTTAGGCCATAGAAATGAAAACAATGAAGGGAAGTCAATTGAAAGTTCTCAGAAAGATAGTAATCCATCAATGTATGCGTGCGTGTGTGCTGAGTGTGTGTGTCCAAGTGTAAGACACGAAGAGAATAGAGGCAGAAAGAAAGACAGACTCACATACAGACATATACAGTGATGGAGTTTGAGTCCGGTTCTGATGGAGATTTATTCCAGGTTCTGATGGATATTGGTATTGGTTCTGATAGAGGTTTCTTCCTGGTTCTGACATAGTTTGGACCTGGTTCTGGTGTAAGGTTTATAACTGCTTCTGGCCGCCATGTAGTTGCCTCCTATGAAGATGGTCAAAGGGTTAGGGGTCGGATCAGGTTTAGGCCATAGAAATGAATGAAAATGAATGGAAGTCAATGTAAAGTCCTCAAAACGATAGTTATCCATGGATGTGTGTGTGTGTGTGTGTGTGTGTGTGTGTGTGTCTCACTGGCAAAGAGTTAGTGGTAGGGTCAGGTGTAGGCCATAGAAATGAAGACAATGAAGGGAATTCAATGGAAAGTCCTCACAAAGATAGTAATCCATGAATGTGTGTGTGTGTGTGTGTGTGTGTGTGTGTGTCCGACTGTGAGACACAGAGAGAATAGATGCAGAAACAAAGACAGAATCATGTACAGACATAGACAGTAGGAGATACAGAGAGCTATAAATAGAACAGTGAGGAATGAATCAGCCAATCAGCAAAGAGCGTCAGTGTAACTTGACACATGCAGCTTTTCTAATGCAGCACCTCACTATCGTCTCCCCCTTCCCTGGGCTTTTAACATTGAGGTGCATGCTCCCGAACGACTACCATAACTCAGAAACCGTAAGGGCTATCGACGTCATTCTTGGACCGTTTTTCTCAGAACGGACAGGGGAACGTAAATATTAACACTTTTCTGCTGAAAATATAATATTAAAGGCACAACACTAGGTGAAAAGAAAGGGAAAAATGGAGAAAAACACAAAAATGCCTGAACATGCTCTCGAACAATGTCTAATAACCCGGAAAATATAAGGGCTATCCATTTGATTCATGCAACGTATGAATCAGCAGGCCTTGCTGAACAATCATGGAGCTTCTCAGGTTTCTACAAAAATCTGTCTGGGAGGTGTGACCCTGTGAAAAAGTGGATCATTTTGACCATTTTTAACCTGAGTGAAGGTGAATTTTTCACTCTCAAACAAACCTACCTCACGAGAAAACGATAAAAGGTATCGAAATATTTTTTAGACCGTAGGTATCAGCAGGGATCGGTTAACAATCCTGGAGATTTTGGTGTGTCTACATAAATCCGTGTAGGAGACATGACAGTGTAGAAAAGTGGACAATTTTGAAATTTTTCAATTTTAAGCAATTTTGGGAAGGACAGATTTGGTACTCCTAAACAAACCTTTTTTATGACAAAACGATAAAAGGTATCAAAAAAACTTCCTTCACTGTGAGCGCCAGCAAGTTCTGAAGATGAATTGGTGCAAAGCTCATGTCTCAAACTTGAACGGTTTACGAGAGACTGCGATTCGAAAACAAGTGAGTTTAAGGATTTTTTCCTCAGATTTTTTCTGAAATTCCTATAGGTTTTCCATTGAGGGTGTGTTGACTCTGCGTTGCTCCCGGGCGTGTTGCGTGGAATCCGTTAGTCCCACATCAATGAGGGTGACATTTTCTGAATCGCGAAAGAGCATCCTACGTTTTGATACATAATTGTGCCAGTAGAGTGAAAATTGAGCGAGTGAGGAGAGTTTGTTCGTTCTTTCTCAATTTATTCAAAAACCTAGAGGGTACACTCTACCAACTGACGAATTATGCCATAGGATTACATTATTAAGTCAAAAACATCAAAAATCTTGCCTAAAATTTGAATCGCGATTGTAGAAAAACCTTAAAAGATATCAAAAAGCTGAATCAATTGAAGATAGTTTAATGTCTTGTGAACATTTTAAAAGTTGAATGGTCTTTCAAGCTGAAAGTATGCAGACGTAGTAAGCTGTGAAAGAGCACAAAGTTTTAGCTGAATTTTGCAGAATTTTGCTGAATTTCCATTTATTTCAATGGAGCAAAAAATTGCATAAAAAGCTGAATATTTGAGCAATTATAATAGCTGAAGTTACCAAAAGTCAAAGCATAGTCCTGCAGAACGAGCCGAACGTTTTGATACCAGAATTGTTGAAATCGGTTGAAAATTGTAGGACTAGTTACAAACGGAAAAACGAATGGAAAATATAATAACTAGAAAAATTGCTGTTTCAGTGAAACAGCACGTGAGAATGCATTCTGCAGAATGAACGAAGCAGAAGATGCTAAAAAATGTTTGAAAAAGTAATAAGCGATTATTAGCTGAAGAACATATGAAATAGAAGGAGGCAGAAAGAAAACAAAGAGGATTAAAAATAAGCAGAAAATGTGAATGCTGAATAAAGGAAGCAGAACATGCCAAATAAATTTGAAAAAGTAAAAATTTGCAAAAATGACCAACAATTAGCTGAAGAACACATGAAAGAGAAAGAGGCAGAAAGGTGAAAAAGAAACAGAAAATGTAAATGCTGAATGAACGAAGCAGAAGATGCTGAAAAATGACAGTAAAAATGATCAACACTGTTAAAGAACAAAAGAAAGAGAACAAGCCAGAAAGAAGAGAAAAGCAGAAAAGAAAGAGAAGAGAAAGAAACAGGAAGGACTGAAAGAGAAAAAGGAAAATGGTAGGGACAGAAGCAGAAAGGATAGAAAGAGAGAGGCTAAAATGCTAACATTAGCATATTGGCTATCACTACAATGAAGGCGACATTGATTTACCCTTTCTACTATGCAAAAAGCGGTGTAAAAGCTGAAATTAGCTCAAATGCTAAGGCTAGCTAAATGTTAATGTAGTAAGACTAGCATGTTGGCTAATATTAACTCAGTCCATCCATAATGCTTAGTACAGCCCGTATGAAAAAGTCTATGAAATTTCCCTTTAAAATGATTAATTCTTGTTCAGGTATTTTAACAGCAGTAGAAGCTGTTTAAGCACCTGACATCAAGTGGCTGCTGTTTTGTTGCCCCCCCTGGGACCTATGAAGATGGTCTTACCATCATAAGTCACAGAGTAGTGCTTTCTCACTGGTTATGATAAATTTGGACCTGGTTCTGTTAGACTGTTCCTAACTGGTTCTCATGGATATTTCTACCAGGTTCTGATGGGGACTTCCTCTTGGTTCGGATGGAGTTTGGGGCTGGTTCTGATAGAGTTTTCTTTTTGGTTCTGATGGATATTTCTACCAAGTTCTGATGGGGATTTCCTCTTGGTTCTGATTGACCTGGTTCTGGTGGAGGGCCCCTAACTGGTTCTGATGGAGTTTGGGTCCGGTTCTGATGGAGATTTGTTCCAGGATCTGATGGAGTTTGGATCTGGTTCTGATAGAAGGGTCCTCCTGGTTCTGAAGGAGATTTGGACCTGGTTCAGATGGAGGTTTGTATATGGTTCTGATGAAGATTTCTACCAGGTTCTGAAAGAGATTTATTCCCGGTTCAAATACATGTTTCTTCCTGGTTCTAATAGAGTTTCCATCTGGTTCTGATAGAGTTTGGTTTGTATATGGTTCTGATGGAGATTTATACAAGGTTCTGACAGAGATTTGCTACTGGTTCTGATTGAGTTTGGGTCTGATTCTAATATAGATTTGCTACTGGTTCTGATGGAGTTTGAGTCCAGTTCTGATAGAGGTTTCTTCCTGGTTCTGACAGAGTTTGGACCTGGGTCTGGTGGAAGGTTCCTAACTGGTTCTGATGGAGATTTCCTCTTGGTTCTAATGGAGTTTGGTTCTGGTTCTGATAGAGGTTTCTTCCTGGTTCTGACATAGTTTGGACCTGGTTCTGGTGGAAGGTTCCTAACTGGTTCTGATGGAGATTTCCTCTTGGTTCTGATGGAGTTTGGGTCTGGTTCTGATAGAAATCCGTTGTAGGTTCTGATGTGCTAACAGCCTATATGCCAAAGTCTATGAAATTGCCTTTTAAATTTAATCACTGTTGTCTAGTTGTTGGGACAGCAGTACATGTTTTTTAAGTGCCACACACAAAATGGCCGCCATGTAGTTGCCTCCAATGAAGATGGTCAAAGGGTTAGGGATCAGATCAGATTTAGGCCATTGAAATGAATGAAAGTCAATGCAAAGTCCTCACAAAGATAGTAATCCATGAATGTGTGTGTGTGTTTCTGAGTGTGTGTGTCTGTGTGTGTGTACCCACTGGCAAAGGATTTGTGGTAGGGTCAGGTTTAGGCCATAGAAATGAAGACAATGAAGGGATGTCAATGGAAAGTCCTCACAAAGATAGTAATCCATGAATGTGTGTGTGGGTGGGTGTGAGCGTGTGTGTGTGTCCGAGTGTGAGACACAGGGAGAATAGATGCAGAAACAAAGACAGAATCATATACAGACATAGACAGCAGGAGATACACAGAGCTATAAATAGAACAGTGAGGAATGAATCAGCCAATCAGCAAAGAGCGTCAGTGTAACTTGACACCTGCAGCTTTTCTAATGCAGCACCTCACTATCGTCTCCCCCTGGCCTGGGCTTTTAACATGGAGCTGCATACTCCCGAACGACTGCCAATAACTCGGAAACTGTAAGGGCTATCGATGTCATTCTTGGACCGTCTTTCTCAGAACAGACAGGGGAACGAGAATATTAACACTATTTTGCTGAAAATATAATATTAAAGGCACAACACTAGGTGAAAAGAAAGGGAAAAATGGAGAAAAACACAAAAATGCCTGAACATGCTCTCGAACAACGTCTAATAACTCGGAAAATATAAGGGCTATCGATTTGATTCATGAATCAGCAGGCCTTGCTGAACAATCATGAAGCTTCTCAGGTTTCCACAAAAATCAGTCTGGGAGGTGTGACCCTGTGAAAATGTGGATCATTTTGACCATTTTTAACCTGAGTGAAGGTGAATTTTTCACTCTCAAACAAACCTACTTCACGAGAAAACGATAAAAGGTATCCAAAACCTTTTTGGACCGTAGGTATCAGTATGGATCGGTGAACAATCCTGGAGATTTTGGTGTGTCTACATAAATCCGTGTAGGAGACACGACAGTGTAGAAAAGTGTATAATTTTGAAACTTTTAAATTTTAAGCAATTTTCGGAAGGACAGATTTGGTACTCCTAAACAAACCTTTTTTTATGACAAAACAATAAAAGCTATCAAAATAATTCCTTCACTGAGAGCGCCAGCAAGGTCTGAAGATTAATTGGTGCAAAGCTCATGTCTCTAACTTGAACGGTTTACGAGAGGCTGCGATTCAAAAACAAGTGAGTTTAAGGATTTTTTGCTCTTATTTTTTCTGAAATTCCTATAGGTTTTCCATTGAGGGTGTGTTGACTTTGTGTTGCTCCCGGGCGTGTTGCGTTAAATCCATTAGTCCCACATCAATGAGGTTGACCTTTTCTGAATCGTGAAAGAGCATCCTACGTTTTGGTACATAATTTGTGCCAGTAGAGTGAAAATTGAGCAAGTGAGGAGAGTTTGCTCGTTCTTTCTCAAGTTATTCAAAAACCTAGAGCGTACACTCTACCAACTGACGAATTACGCCATAGGATTACATTATAAAGTCAAAAACGTCAACAATCTTGCATAAAAGTTGAATCGCGATTGTAGAAGAACCGTAAAAGATATCAAACAGCTGAATCATTTGAAGATAGCTTAATTTCTTGTGAACATTTTAAAAGTTCAATGGTGTTTCTAGCTGAAAGTATGCAGAAGTAGTAAGCTGTGAAAAAGCACAAAGGTTTAGCTGAATTTTGTGGAATTTTGCTGAATTTCAATGCATTTCAATGGGACAAAAATCGGCACAAAAAGCAGAATATTTCAAAAATTATAATAGCTGAAGTTACCATAATCCTCCAGAACGAGCCAAACGTTTTGATACCAGAATTGTTGAAATCGGTTTAAAATTGTAGGACTAGTTACGAACGGAAAAACGTACGGAAAATATAATAATAATAAAAATAAAGAAAAACAGAAGAACAATAACTGAGAATGCATGTATGGTGCATGTATGCATTCTCACTGATAATAATAAAGATACTAGAAAATTTCGGAAGAAATTTAGACGGGGCCTGCCTCTTGGTGCGTTTTGCTCCGACCAGAGCTTGCTATTTTTATTGAAATTTATTATCTATGCTATTTTCTATGCTATTATCAGCTTAAAATATTACTAGTAACTCTGGAAGACTGAAGCTTTTATTTTGAAATTTTCAGTAAGCCTTATTTTAAAAGGCTAACACTGGGTGAGTTCTAACACTAGTGTGAAGCCCAGTCCTGAAATGATCTATCGTTTAAAATGCAAAGGCTTTTATTTTGTAGAGCCTTTTTTGTCTTATTTTGAAAGTCCAGCATTGTTGTCCCTTCAGGTCTGGCTTAGTTCCATTAGTTATATAGAACCTGCTTGCTATTTAAAAATCATTTTCTATGCACTTGTCAGCTCACAAAATCCATATTAACTATGGAAGGTGTGGGCTTTTATTTTGGAAGTTTCAGTAAGCCTGTTTCAAAGGACCAGCATAGTCCCATTCCCAACACTGGGTGAACTCCAACAGTAGTGTAATGCCCAGTTCTGCAATGATCTATAGTTGAAAATGTAAAGGCTTTTATTTTGTAGAGCATGTTTTGTCTTATATTGAAAATCTAACATGGTTGTCTTTTCAGATCTGGGTTACTTCCATTAGTTATATAGAACCTGCTTGCTATTCCAAAATCACTGTGTATGCAATTATCAGCTTTAACAAATCAATAATAATTATAGAAGGTTTAGGCTTTCATTTTGAAAGTTTTAGAGCTCTTCTGAAATCATTGTGTATGCTATTATCAGCTTTCCAAAATCATTAGTAAGCATGGAAGGGTTGATTAAAGAAATTGCCCTTTAGGGTCAATCACTGTTGTCTGGGTGTTGGAACAGCAGTACATGCTGTTTAAGTATCCCACAGAACATGGCCGCCATGTAGTTGCCTCCTATGAAGATGGACAAAGGGTTAGGGGTCGGGTCAGGTTTAAGCCATAGAAATGAATGAATATCAATGAAAGTCAATGCAAAGTCCTCAGAAAGATAGTAATCCATGCATGTGTGTGTGGTGTGTGTCTGTGTGTGGGTGTGTGTTCCAGTGTGAGACACAGAGAGGCAGAAAGAAAGACAGAATCACATCCAGACATATACAGTAGGAGATACACAGAGCTATAAATAGAACAGTGAGGAATGAATCAGCCAATCAGCAAAGAGCTTCAGTGTAACTTGACACCTGCTGTTTCTCACTCACGCAGCACCTCACTCTGTGTCTGCCCCTGGCCTGGCTTTATAACATGGCCAGTCATTCGGGAACATGCTATGTTCCCGAATGACTGGCCATAACTCGGAAACCGTAGAGGCGATTGATGTCATTCTTGGACCGTTTTTATCAGAACGGACAGGGGAACATGAATATTCATCCTTTATTTTTGAAAATATAATAATAAAGGCACAACACAAGGTGAAATGAGAGGGAAAATGGAGAAAAAGACAAAAATGCCGGAACATGCTCCCGAACAAAGTCTAATATCTCGGAAACCGTACATGGTATTTGAATTTTTTTTAAACTGTGGTCGACAGCCATCCCTCATCCCCAATCATGGAGATATTCATAGCTCTATGTCATTCACAGTATAAAATAGGAGGATGGAAATAAATGGTGTCACTCATGGATTACAGGTCAAGCTCTCATTGAAAATACATGGGAGAAGGCCTACAGAAATGTACTGACTCTTGGCGATCGAGGGTGTTTTGACAGAAAACTATGAGACTTGGAACAATTTTGAAGTTATTGTGTGAAAGCAGAGGCCCAGCCCTACAAACTGACGGAAAATTGTGACTTTAGAGCAAAATCTGTGGCCGTGAGTGCCAGTTAAAAATAATTTTTCCTTAAAAAATCCCCTCTTTCTACGCTGTAGTAACTGCCATCTCCACTGTTAGAGTTTGATTTTCTTGCAAACTTTGTGTCGCTTGGAGTCTAATTTTAGAGAAACCGTAGGAGTTATCAACAAACCGTTTTCACTTCTGAAGAGCCGGCAGATTTTTCTACAAGCTGAAAGTCAAACTGTGTTTCTAGGTGAAAGTATGGCGATACAGCAGAGCCTCAAAAACAGTGAATTTTGAGGATTCCTCCACCCCTGACTCCATTCATTCCTATGGGGGATTTTGGGGGTGGTTTTTCGTAAATTACGTCGTCATGGTAACTCGAAACGCCAATAAAAGTAATAGCACACCTCCCGGGACCGAGCCGGACATTTTGATGTATATATTGTGGGGGTGCACGCTGCGGTTCGGGCTGCATTAAAGTGAATAGGTTTTGACCAGGTGAATAACAATAGGTGCCTTCATGCTTTGCTATGGCAGGCCCCAATAATAAAGAGTCCAGTTTAGAGGTGAATAACAATAGGTGCCTGCCATGCAATGCACTGCTCTCCTATGCATTTCTATGGCAGGCCCCAATAATAAAGAATAAAGAGAAACAGGATCTCACAATAACATTGAATGGTAATTTTGCATCACTCCTTCAGTCGGCTCTTTCAAGAAACCCGCATAGTATGAGCTACAACAACAGTTAATTTCCCTTTGAGATTAACAAAGTATTTTTGAACTTGAATTGAATTGAATTTGAATAATGTTAGGATAAGATATTGGGGAGGCAACTCCAGTCGTCGAGGGCCAGTGTCCTGCAACTTTTAGTGGTGTCCAACTTGCAGATGGGTCCAACACACCTGAATCAAATGGTTGAATTACCTTCTCAGTATGCAGGCATGTTCTGCACAGGCCTGGTAATGAGCCTCTTCATTTCATTCAGTTGTGTTGAATCAAATGTATGTTAAAATCATCGGCATACTCCCAAACATCATTACTTATGGCCTGAACTTGTAAAGTGCTTTAAAAAGTTCCCCAGAGACCTAGACATTCACCCATCCATCCATTCATTCACACACTTCATCCCAAGTAAGTGACACAGATTTGGAAGTAACTGTAGAAACTAATCTGTTTGGACTCTTTTGATCCAGTGGAGCTTCCTGAGTTATCTGAAATATTAGCTTCATCTAAACCTTCAACTTGTGTGTTAGACCCAATCCCAAACAAATTATTTAAGGAAGTGTCCTATTTCATTACCAGGCCCATTTTAGATATGATTAATCTATCCTTAGTAAATAGATCTGTACCACACGCCTTTAAGGTAGCTGTAATTAAATCTTTACTCAAGAAACCTTTGCTTTTCCAATCGTCCATTCTTACCTAAAATCCTTGAGAAAATAGTTGTTAATCAAGTGTGTGAGCATTTACATAATCATGATCTGTCTGAAGAGTTTGTCAGGTTTCAAAGTTCATCATTAGACTAAAACAGCACTGGTGAAAGTCATTAATGATATTCTGATGGACTTAGATAACGGATTTGTGTCTGTATCTGTTCTGTTAGATTAATCACACTCCACACATTCAAAACACAAGATTTGAGCATACTTCTTACCTCTGTACTCACACACTCACCTGTCTCTCCTGACAAATCAAAACAGACTAAAGTTATCCACCTGCCTTGGTCTGTCTTAGTCTGAATTCATTCACACACTAAAATATTTTTCTTAAAGAACAAAAATATAAATATAATTAATCTGTGCTTTATTAAGTAATACATATATTTTATAATGAAACTAATTTGTACTGTATTCTTTGCAGTCAGATTTAGCCTGGATATCACTGTTATCACTTAACACACCTATCCGTGGTCAGTAGTAGTCTAAAGTGAATGTACTAAAGGCCAGTCAGCTTTTGTTTGTTTTGAACAACACAGGGACATGGGTCTCAGCAACGTGAGTGGATGGACAGCAGCCATCTGTTTAATCTCTCTTACCTTCATCACTACTTTGTCTTTTCATCACACTCTTCCTCTAAAAGCTGAACTTTGAAAAAAACTTTCTGTTTTAATTTAATAGACAGAAACATTAGTTCTTGCAATAGAAATATCATTAGTCTATCACAGCTGCTCACAAACAATGCGGCACAATTCACAACACAATTCAAACGTCGTGAATCGGCAGTGACTATTCTAACTAAACTTAAACAGTGTTATGAAGGGTGGACTAGTGAACTGTTATTTGGAGAAGAATGAAATTGAAGTAGAATATTTTTAACAAGTTACCGCTGTTACATCTCACTGTCAGCTGCAGTCTTCTTCTTCTGGTCTTTATTTTAGCGGTAGGGTATGAAAAGCTGTACTCTTGTTCGTAGACATTCAGTTTGGCTGCCTCACGCCACAAGAACAGTTTTTTCCCATCTGCCACCAGCCTGGTTAACAAAGCCCGGAAACCACCCTGGCACTCTCCCTTTCCCCCACAACCCCCCTTTTTTGCTGACAGGACACCTGTAACCTGTAACTCTATGCGTTACATTAACGCTCAGCATGGACTCCTGCTTTACTTGCACTGCCATACTTGCACAATGATCACCTGCACTGTTGTATTGCTCTTGCATCTTATACTGCTCTATATTTACTCTCACTCACTTAAAACTGTGCACATATATTTATATTATATTGTAGATATGTTTATACTGTTTAATTTGTACTGTATTGCACCGACTATGCCAAAACAAATTCCTTGTATGTCCAAAAACGTACTTGGCAATAAAGCTTTTCTGATTCTGATTCTGATTACACAGTAGCAGTGCTTCCTACAATAACCTGGTGGAGCTACTCAGAGAACCACGCCGTTTGAAAGCATTGTTTGGATTATTATTTTTTATTTTAAACACAGCATAAAAATACTGAAGTCCGGACCTCAGGGACCTCTAAGGTAGCCCTGAGCTCCTTCATACATCAGAGATCTTATCGTTCTGTATGTTCCTAACAGAGCACTTCATTCTCAAACTGCAGGTTTACTGGTGGTTCCTAAAGTCTCTAGAAGTTGAATGGGAGCCAGATCCTGTAGTTATCATACTCTCTCCTGTGGAACCAGCTCCCAGTTTTCGTCCATGAGGCAGATATCCTGTCTACTTAAGGCTAGGCTTAAAACTTTCCTTTTTAATAAAAGCTTATAGCTTGAGTGATTTAGGTTATCCTGAGCTATTTCAGTAGTTATGCTGCTATAGGCTTAGACTGTTGGAAGACATAAAGACCACTTTCACTCTCTCTGCTACATTCTCATACTGCTCTCCAATTTTGCGTTACTTGCTGTTATTTCAGCTTTTAACTCTATGTTCTCTCTCTGTTTTTTCTCTTCCTAGAACCTACACTTGGCCTGGCTCTGTGTTTAGCTGTGGCACCTTCCTGTAGAGGGGGTATCGGCTGAGCAGCTACTGCCAAAAACGTTATGCTCACCTTATACAGATGACACACTTGGCCTTTATTTCAGTGTTAACCATGTCTTCCCTAGACATAGCTGCTGGCTGAGCCTCAACTGGGACTAACTTTATGCTCTCTTTCATACTCTAGACTTGAAAACTGGCTCAGAGTTCATCTGCTTATCTATCTTTCCCTCCTGAATGAAGTCAATAAAGGAGGTACTACCATTAATGTTTTACGTTTATTTCCCATAGATATGACTCCTGGATCAGTGGTTCTATGTTCCTTTTGCGTTTCTGCTCTGTTCTTTTAATTTCCCAGTCGATCGTGGCAGATGGCCGCTCACACTGAGCCTGGTTCTGCAGGAGGTTTCTTCCTGTTAAAAGGGAGTTTTCCTTTCCACTCTCGCTACATGCATGCTCAGTATGAGGGATTGCTGCAAAGTCAATCCAAACGACTGTCCACATATGCTCATCCAGGAGGAGAAAATGCTGCAAGTCAGTGATTTGATGCAATCTGCTGGGTTTGCTTGGACAGAAAAAATGTTGAACAATAAATTGAATTTGACTGTTCGAAATGTATGTTCCTGACTGAAATCTGTATTATTCAATTGAATCGACTTTGTAAAGTGCTTTGAGATGAAATGTGTTGTGAATTGGTGCTATATAAATAAATTGAATTGAATTGAATTGAATTGAATTTAACTAAAGCAGAAACCTCTAAAATTTGCAGGACAACCAACCCATGATTGTATTCATTATTGACATGAAAGCATTACACAGATTTGTTAGCTGGGCATTAGTAATATGAATTTCCTTTTCCACCACATGTTCAAGAAACCATTTTGAGATAATTAGTGCTAAATTATATGGTGCATTATTCTGCTGGAAGATGTTTCACTGAGGTCATAAAGGGATGGATGTGGTTAGTAACAATACTTAGGTAGACTGTGGGGTTTAAATGATTCTCGGTAGGTACTAAGGGGCACAAAGTATGCCAAGAATGTTTCCACCACACATTACACCATTTCCGCCCTGAACAACTGAAACAAGGAGGAATGGATCCATGAATTTATGTAGTTTGCTCCAAATTCTGACCCTACTGAATGTTGCATCTAAAATCAAGACTCATCAGACAAAGCTTTTTTTTTCCAAACTGCTATGTCCCGTTTTGGTTATCTTGTGTGATTTGTAACTTTAGTTTCTTGTTGCCACTTACAATAGTGGCAGCTGGTGCGGTCTTAAGCTGTTGTAGCCCATCTGCTGCAAGGTTCCTCATTTTGTGTGTTTAAAGATGGTGGTTAATTCAGCTAGTGTTGCTTTTCTATCATCTCAACCCAGTCGGCCCATTCTCTTCTGACCTCTGACACCAACAAGGCATTTTTCTTCCATACAGATGCAGCGCACTGGATGCTTTCTCTTTTTCTGACTATTATCTGTAAACATAAAATATACTTACATGTGAAAAACCCAGCAGATCATCATTTTCTGAAATATTCCAACCAGCTTATCAGGCACCAACAACCATGCCACAAAGTCACTTTTTTGTGGCACTAGTGCCCTTTATTTTTCCAGTATTTTTGTTGAAAGTAAGCAGAGAGGAAATGGGGGTGGCCAGAGGGGGAAGACATGCAGCAAATGTTGCAGGGGCCGGGATACGACCCGGGACAGCTGCGTGGATCACGCGCTTAATCCCCTGCCACAAGGTCACTTAAATATTTTTTCTTCTCCATTCTAATGCTCAATTTTAACATCCATAGGTCATCTTCACCACATCTAGATTTCTAAACGCAATGAGTTGCTGTCACGTGACTAGCTGGTTCAGACCATTATCTGGTTCATATCATTATCCAATGGTTATCCATTATCCTGTACCAATGGTTCAGACCATTATCTGAAAACATAAGATATGCATGTGAAAATCCCAGCAGATCATCATTTTATGAAATATTCCGACCAGCTCATCAGGCCAGGCCACAAGGCAACTTAAATCTTTTATCTTCTCCATTATAATGCTAAATTTTAACATCACCAAGTCATCTTCACCACATCTAGATGACTAAATGCAACTAGAAAAATTTGAATTTCCTGCGAAAATGCAGTGTGAATGCTGTTTGCTGAATTATTTAGCTGAAAGCTGGCAGAAACAAGCTGAAATTGACTGCAGAAAATCTGCTAAAATTTGATAAATTAGTAGAAATAGCAGAAACATTAGCAAAGAAAAACTGTCATCTGATCTGTCTAAGCAGGAAGACTATTAGCTATAAAACAACTTAACAAAGTAAAGTTACCTCAAAACTACTTGTGGAAAGTTGTTGAAATGCAAGAACTGACAAAAACTTTAAAAAAGCAGGAAAGAGCTGCCCATAGATGAGCTGAAAAAGCATAGACTGAAGCAAAAATACAGCCCAAGAAGTTGAAGTCAGTGCTAAAATACATAAAAAATAGCAGAAAATTCAGAAAAAGAATGAACTAACAACAAATACGCTGAAGTAAGCTTTATTTTAAAAGGCCAACATGGTCCTATTTCCAACACTGGATGTGCGCCAACAGTAGTGTGAAGCCAAGTCCTCCAATTTTCTATAGTTTAAAATGTAAAGGCTTTTATTTTGTAGAGCATGTTTTGTCCTTTTAAATCTGGGTTATTTCCATTAGTCATATAGAACCTGCTTGCTCGTCTGAAATCATCGTTTATGCTATTATCAGCTTTAAAAAAAATCATTTGTAAATATGGAAGGTTGATGTTCAGACATGAAAAAAGGCTTTTATTTTGTAGAGTATGTGTAGGTCTTATTTTGAAAGTCTAGTGTGGTTGTCAGCTATGACTGACGTATTGTGATCACTCATGGAAGCTTCTGGCCTGAGCTCAGCCTCAGAGCCACTCTCTGTCAGAGGTTACTTAAGTTCACTGGCAGCTGTGTTCTGTTGCTATGGTAATTAATGAGCACCCAACAGCTGCTGTTTCTCACTCACACAGCACCACACTTTGTGTCTCATCATGGCCTGGCTTTATAACATGGTGGCACATGCTCCCGAACTACTGCCCATAACTAGGAAACTGTAGGGGCTATCGACGTCATTCTTGGACCGGTTTTCTCAGAACGGACAGGGAAACAATAATATAAATCGTTTTTTGTTGAAAATACAATAATAAAGGCGCAACACTCGGTGAAAAGAAAGGGAAAAATGGAGAAAAACACAAAAATGCCTGAACATGCTCTCGAACAACGTCTAATAACTCAGAAACTATAAGGGCTATCGATTTGATTCATGCAACGTATGAATCAGCAGGCCTTGCTGAACAATCATGGAGCTTCTCAAGTTTTTACTAAAATTTGTCTGGGAGGCGTGTGTTATATATAAAAAATTGTAATGTGTTCTTATGATCATAACAGTGTGGAATTAGTCTGAACCTGTAGCGCTTAGAAAGTTAACTGTGCAGAAAAACATGTATTACAGGTCCTTCTCAAAATATTAGCATATTGTGATAAAGTTAATTATTTTCCATAATGTCATGATGAAAATTTAACATTAATATATTTTAGATTCATTGCACACTAACTGAAATATTTCAGGTCTTTTATTGTCTTAATACGGATGATTTTGGCATACAGCTCATGAAAACCCAAAATTCCTATCTCACAAAATTAGCATATTTCATCCGACCAATAAAAGAAAAGTGTTTTTAATACAAAAAATGTCAACCTTCAAATAATCTTGTACAGTTATGCACTCAATACTTGGTCGGGAATCCTTTTGCAGAAATTACTGCTTCAATGCGGCGTGGCATGGAGGCAATCAGCCTGTGGCACTGCTGAGGTCTTATGGAGGCCCAGGATGCTTCGATAGCGGCCTTTAGCTCATCCAGAGTGTTGGGTCTTGAGTCTCTCAACGTTCTCTTCACAATATCCCACAGATTCTCTATGGGGTTCAGGTCAGGAGAGTTGGCAGGCCAATTGAGCACAGTGATACCATGGTCAGTAAACCATTTACCAGTGGTTTTGGCACTGTGAGCAGGTGCCAGGTCATGCTGAAAAATGAAATCTTCATCTCCATAAAGCTTTTCAGCAGATGGAAGCATGAAGTGCTCCAAAATCTCCTGATAGCTAGCTACATTGACCCTGCCCTTGATAAAACACAGTGGACCAACACCAGCAGCTGACACGGGACCCCAGACCATCACTGACTGTGGGTACTTGACACTGGACTTCTGGCATTTTGGCATTTCCTTCTCCCCAGTCTTCCTCCAGACTCTGGCGCCTTGATTTTCAAATGACATGCAGAATTTGCTTTCAACCGAAAAAAGTACTTTGGACCACTGAGCAACAGTCCAGTGCTGCTTCTCTCTTAGCTCAGGTCAGGCGCTTCTGCCGCTGTTTCTGGTTCAAAAGTGGCTTGACCTGGGGAATGCGGCACCTGTAGCCCATTTCCTGCATACGCCTGTGCACGGTGGCTCTGGATGTTTCTACTCCAGACTCAGTCCACTGCTTCCGCAGGTCCCCCAAGGTCTGGAATCGGCCCTTCGCCACAATCTTCCTCAGGGCCCGGTCACCTCTTCTCGTTGTGCAGCGTTTTCTGCCACACTTTTTCCTTCCCACAGACTTCCCACTGAGGTACCTTGATACAGCACTCTGGGAACAGCCTATTCGTTCAGAAATTTCTTTCTGTGTCTTACCCTCTTGCTTGAGGGTGTCAATAGTGGCCTTCTGGACAGCAGTCAGGTCGGCAGTCTTACCCATGATTGGGGTTTTGCGTGATGAACCAGGCTGGGAGTTTTAAAGGCCTCAGGAATCTTTTGCAGGTGTTTAGAGTTAACTCGTTGATTCAGATGATTAGGTTCATAGCTCGTTTAGAGACACTTTTAATGATATGCTAATTTTGTGAGATAGGAATTTTGGGTTTTCATGAGCTGTATGCCAAAATCATCCGTATTAAGACAATAAAAGACCTGAAATATTTCAGTTAGTGTGCAATGAATCTAAAATATATGAATGTTAAATTTTCATCATGACATTATGGAAAATAATTAACTTTATCACAATATGCTAATATTTTGAGAAGGACCTGTATTTGTGAACTTGAAAAAACAGGCACTAAAGGTGTGAGTGCATGTGTCAGTTTCATCAATAGAAGATGCCTCAGAAATGACCTTCAGCAAAAGAATGTGTGAGAAACTGACCATCAGCAAAAGAATGTGTGAGAAACTGACTTCAGCAAAATAATGTGTGAGAAACTGATAAGGCGCTGCACAACAAATGTAAAATGTATACTCCCTGTAGAATGTGTGTGTTCAACAAAAGAACGGTGCTGGGGAGAAAAAAAGTAGAAGTGTTCCTGACAATTCAGATGTAGCACCTCTCCCCCGGCCGGGTGTACAACTTTATTACTTAGTCCGTGTTTTTCTTTCTTAGAGATTCAAGTCTAGTTTCTCGTGCAGAATTAAGATGCTTTGACCAAATAAACGAACGCGCAGGAGTTTTGCAGGACATACTCCAACACATGGCACTGTGAAAAAGTGGATCATTTTGACCATTTTTAACCTGAGTGAAGGTGAATTTTTCACTCTCAAACAAACCTACTTCATGAGAAAATGATAAAAGGTATCCAAACATTTTTTGGACCATAGGTATCAGCAGGGAACAGTGCACAATCCTGGAGATTTTCATGTGTCTACATAAATCCATGTAGGAGATGTGACAGTGTAATAAAGTCGATGATTTACAAATTTTAAGATTTCTTAGGAAGGGCAGATTTGGTACTCTGAAACAAACCTATTTTATGATAAAATGGTAAAACATGTGAAAATAATTCCTTCACTGTGATCGCCAGCAAGGTCTGAAGATTAATTGGTGCAAAGCTCATGTCTCTACATCAAATGGTTTAGGAGAGGCGACAATTCGAAAACATGTGAGTTTAAGGATTTTCTGCTCTGATTTTTTTCTCAAATTCCTCTAGGTTTCCCATTCAGGATGTGTTGACTTTGCATTGCTCCCGGGCGTGTTGCGTGAAATCTGTAAGTCCCACATCAATGAGGGTGACATTTTCTGAATCGCGAAAGAGAATCCTACATTTTGATACATAAATTGTGCCAGTAGAGTGAAAATTGAGCGAGTGAGGAGAGTTTGTTTGTTATTTCTCAGGTTATTCAAAAACCTAGATGGTGTACACTCTAGCAACTGACGAATTCTGCCATTGGATTACACTATAAAATCTGAAAAACATTTTGCGTAAAATTTGAATCGCGATTTTAGAAGAACTGCAACAGATATGAAAACGCTGAATTATTTGAAGATAGCTTAATGGCTTGTGAACATTTTAAATGTTGAATGGGGTTTCTAGCTAAAAACATGTAGAAGTAGTAAGCTGTGAAAGAGCACAAAGTTTTAGCTGAATTTTGCGGAATGTTTAAGATTTTCCATTCATTTCAATGGGCCAAAAATCGGCACAAAAAGCTGAATATTTAAAAAAGTATAAAAAGTATTAATACCAAAAGTCATAACCATTATGTCCTAAATGACTGGGACATTTTAAATGTTGAATGGCTGAAATAGCACAAAGAATGAAGGAGGAGATAGGTGCCAAAAAAAGTGTTAGATATACATAATAATAAAGAGAAACAGGATCTCAATAGTGTGAATGCCTTCAGCATTCACACAATTAGTTGCTGCCATGTGACTAGCTGGTTTATTGTTTTGGTTAACAAGCAATTTACCTGGTATACCTATTATAGTGGCCGGAGAGTGTGTCATTGTGGTCTTGCCATTGTTTGATGCAGTTTGTGCTCTCTCAGGTAATTGTGACTGAAATGTAATTTTTTTGTGGCATGGCCAGAGAAAGCCTGAGGCAGAAGTGCAAAATGAGGAAGAGGAAGCGGGGTAAAGAGGAAGATAAATTGATCAAGCTGAAGCATCAGCAGATAAAGTACAAAATAATGGAGAACAGATCTGGTGTAATAGAGTGGGGGGTGTTGTGTGTAAGAAAAACATTAGAGGAAACATTAAGAGGGTTTGATAGTAAAAAATATGAAAACCAAAATCTTAAGGAGAAAGAGGAGAGGCTGTGACAGGATGTGAAATCTGGGATCATTTCCGTTTATATGCTTAGAGTTGTGTCAGGATCTGCCATTTCGGGTTTTGTGTTTTTTTACTTTCTCAGTTAGGTGTTTCTATTCCTTTGGGTTTAGTAGTTATGTTTATTTGTTTATTCCTTCTGTCATCTTGATCATTTTGTTCTCTCTCCTGCCCCCTAGTTTTAGTCCTTCTCTCTTCCCTTGCCCATAGTTCCCTTGGTGGTTGCTTTCTTATTTATTTATTACTTAGAATGGTTTTCTCCTCTGGTTATTATTATTATTAAGGGCTTGACATTAACTTTTTTGCTCACTGGCCACTGTGGCTAATGGTTTTCCAAAGTTACTAGCCACTCAGGATTTTCACCAGCCACAATGTTGTTGTTGAGAATTTATTATTAATATGATTAAAGCTGACTATAGCGTGCTAAAGTTTACTTGAACTAGATTTACAACATTTTTAAATGTAAATGACCCTTTTACACAATCATATCAAGACTACATAAAATATTTACCTCTTCAGGTCATTATCAAGCATTCAGCTCCGATAAGGTTCTGTGCAGGGGCGTTTTTAGGGTCTAAAAACATTGGGTTCTTTAGCCCAAACCCAAAATATTTATATTTCCATAAGACAGTTTATAAGTAATTTAAAGTTAAAATAACATAGGACATATTGTACCAGTTCTCTGTCTCGGCTGGGTTTAGACTGAATATAAGTTATTGTGAATCAAACAAAAAAGGTTTACAATAATTTTACTTGTTTTTTATTTTTGTTAGAAGCTGAATGAAAGATAAGAATAAACCGAGTTTAGGACTGATGAGTGTGTGCATGGTTTTTGTGTGTTGGCCTGCGATGGACTGGCGACCTGTCCGGGGTGTACCCCGCCTCTTGCCCATAGACTGCTGGAGATAGGCACCAGCTTCCCCGCGACCCACTATGGAATAAGCGGTAGAAAATGACTGACTGACTGATTATTTCAGATCCCATGGCCATGTTTCCCGCCACTGCTAAAATTCACCTGCATTTGGCAATGTCATGCCGTGATTGATGCTAACAGTTCTCTTTGCTTCTTTGGGTTTTCTAGTTTAGTTTCTCGGCTAGTGTTTCTGTGCTTGTTTACTGTTAGGTTATTTGTTCTTGCTGCATTCTTCTAGTTTATTAGTTCCTTTTCCCCTTTGGCCTAAGACCCCTTTTTGTTATTATTCACCCAGTTGCTTGTTCTCCTTAAGATTAGTTGTTCTTTCCCAGCCTTGCTCTTTAGTATAGTTCTTTATGTCCCTGCTTTGTCTAGTTAGTGTTCCTTCCAGATTTAGCCTTGTGTTTTATTTTAGGGTTTATATTATATAGGTTTCCTTAGGTCTGTTTTCCATTAGTTTAGCTTTAGTTTAGCTTTAGTTTTTCCCTCCTGTCTCTGCATTCTCCAGCTCCTGTTTCCATAGTAAAATATTCCCTCAGTTCCCTGCAGCCTGGTCCACACCTGTTTTGTTTCCCCTGATTACCTGCCTCCCTGTCTCATTGATCCATACTCCACTTCCCTGAGCTTATAAGCTCTCTAGTTTTCATTGTACCCCACTGGTTCCTTACATTGACAATCCTTGTTGTATTCCCAAGTACCTCCTTATGGTTTGTTTGTCTCCTGACTGTACACCTGGATTACTTGCCTGTAAGTCGTTGCTTTTAAATTAAAACATCTACTCTACTCTTCTATGCGGCCTCCTCGTCATGATCTGCATTTTGGTCCTGCCACCAAACCCACAACTTTGACAAGTTAAGCATTATTCATGATTACAGTAACTAAAAATGCAGAAAAGACTGAAGACTATTATCTAGCTAAAATAAAATAGCTAAGTGAAATGACAAAAGACCAACATCACTTTGAATTTCAGTTAAATGAGGAACTGTTGGAAGTCAATGACCTAATCCATACAGTGTACAGAAGGGGAGGTTATATTAGGGAAGATAAAGACATGGGTATGTTTTGATTTTCAGAGATAGTTGGTTGTTGGTCTGGTCCATTAAAACTATTTTATTGGCTACAAGCTGATTGCTTTTACCGCCAGAGGCATAACACAGTAATAGGGTTAAATGTGTGTATGTGGGAGAGTTTGTTGTACATGTGTGTACATAGTTTTCTTTTTATATATATAAAAAAATGACAACAATCATTTAAACATTATGTCCTAAATGCGCTCATCTGTCTTTCCAGCTCCCAGGGGCATTAGATGGCAAGTGAAATAATCAAATCTCCCAGATATAAATTAGTTTTTTGAGCTCAAAGTATGAAAGAAGATAAGCAGATAGCAGAGAAAATCCTAAATTGTGTCATTCCAATCTGTTTTTCCTTTAGTTTACACTGCTGGGAGCATGTTTACATAGTGCACTCTGGATTTCTTTTTGTATATTTTATTATTGTAGGTAATATTAGGTGAGTAATATTAGAGGAGTAACTCCACTATGCACTCTAATTAAGCTCTGATAAGGCATAACTATGATGTGGAAACACCGAAGACGATTCATCCAAGTGGCAGGAGAGGGAGGCTAGAGCCATGTACACTGAGGATGTTGAAATCCCGCCTTCTCCCCTGTTGCTGGAGGAGATTGAGGAGGCTTTTGGGGATTCTCCATAGGGGTTGCCGTTGCCAGCCTTCCACGCCGGCAAGCTCTCCACGCCAGCCGCCGCTGCCAAACCCTCCTCGTGCAACCGCTGCCGAGCTTTTCACACCTGCAGCACCCGGCAAGCTTTCCACGTCTGCAGCAGATACTGAACTACCCTAATCCATAGAGCTATCCAACCTTCTGTGCAGAATTTATAATCTGTTTTTGGACCCAGTAAGCAGAGGATTTAAAAGGCCCGAAATTATTACGAGGCTCTGTCAACATCTCCCAAACTCCCCCAGCTCACCGTGGTGGAGAGTGCAAACGGTTTACTTTCTCTGCACTGTCATGCTCTCACTTACTTTGCTGCAGTTCATTAAGGATTATTACATTTCATTCTTATGTTTAGGTTACATCCTGGGATTCCTGAGTTAGATGTTTTAGTTTGTATATTGATTTGGTTCCTCCCTATTTATGTTCTTTAGCTCCTTGTTTACTACTTATATTCCTGCACATTGAGTTAAATTTTATTCTCTGCTCATCTGTGTAAATCAACCTCCCTCTATCAGTAACTTTGCATTCCTTGTCACTGGGTATCTTATGTTCTTCTTAATTAGTTCCCCTTATTCATTCTCCAACTCTCTGGTTTCATTGTTCTCCACCATTTCCTTGTGATAACCACCCTGTTTACCTGCTTGTGTTCCATGCCCTACTGTTTGCAAGTTTTCTGTTGACCAATGTCATTAAAGAAGCTTACAACTCACCATGTGACTCCAGCTACTCCAATCTGCACTTTGGTCCTACCAAATTTCAGCCAAACATGACAGTTTAATCTTTTAATGAGAAAAACCACTGAGTAATGAAAAATGATCAGTCTAGCAACAGATCCATAATGATGGATACCGTAATGTGAAAATGCCCCTTTGTAGGATCACCAGCTGAATATGTGCTTCCCAATGTATATTTCTTTGAAAGATTGATTTTAAAAAGCCAAACCAAAATTAGAAAGATTTCAGGTACATGTGCACAGCTTTTAAAATTCTTGCATGTACATGTTGCTGTAGGACCATGCTCATGCTCTGCTGGACACTGTCTGGCCTAGGTTCTCATTTCTGGAAAGCAGTGCACACCTCAGCTGATGGGCCTAAATTAGACAAGGCACATCTCAATCAGTTATAGTTTCCATTTCATTGATAAGTGTGAAAATCTCTGTAATATACAATATTGCTCTGCACTATTGAAACTCATTTGCCAAAGAGTGAAATGTATCCATTAGATTTGTTTTTATTATATGCTTCTTCTGTGATGCAGTGCTGACTTGTCCAGGTGGTACCCTGCCTTTCACCCAATGACTGCTGGAGTTGGGCAACAAACCCCCCACGAACCTGCATGGATGGATGGATTGATTCTATGACAGTTTTTAGAAGCTATTGAACATCTGCAATGGACAAAGTTGCTGTTTATCTTTCATGTACATGTTTCTGTGCCTTTCATCCACTAGTTACAAAACAACAAAGAAGTAGAGTGCTTGTGTGTCTTACATGGGGATGTGTGTTAAACCAGTGTGTTAAACCAGTCATACATTAAATCCAGTAATGCTCCTGAGTTGCCCCTGGTGGTTTTAGATGCATGTGGTTTCAGGCCGTGTCCTGATGGGCTTAGCTGTTTAGTAGGCCACAGCTCATCTACACAGACTGACAGGAGGCCCTGAGGACAAATGAAAGGCCCCAGACAGACAGGAAACCTTTTGCTCCTCCTTTAATAAGAAATAAGGCTCCATTAGGGTGTGTAACTGTGTTTCTTGTGCATCTGTGTTAGTTTCTGCAGCACTAGATATAAGGCTTGCATTCTGGAAATAAAATTAAGGATTTTTTATTGTAGTGAAGACATTCACTGTGTAAATGGTACCAGATTGCAGTGAAAACCTACTTGCTCCTTGCATATTTCTTCTATTTAGATTTTTTTGTTACTCCTAAATGTCTCGGATCACTGAGTTAATACACACTGAATGATTTCATTTAAAAAAGGCTATCCAAACCAATGTGGTCCTATGTGAAAACACAATTGTCTTCCTGTTAAATCATGAACTAACTTGGATGACCCCATTTTTGGAGTTCAGTTAAACAAGGGAACCTCCAGACATTTTTACTGCCTGACCTGATCATTTAAAACTGCATGTGCTCTTTCGTATAACTAAAAACAGTTAAGTTGGGGTCCCTTTTTGAGCTATTTGATAAACTGTCAAACAAAAACAAAATAAAACTGAACTCCATTGAAAACCCAACTTTGATCCTGACTTTGCTTCTGTCAATTACATTTTTGCATTTGCTGTGAAATTGTCAGGAATCTAGGTATTTGTGTCTGAGTGGTTGCTTTTCTCTGTTTCTGGAGTTTTAGCTCGCCACTGGAGGGCGCAGTTCTACTATTGCTGCTGGATCTTGGGGGGAGGAGTTGATCAGGTGTGCTCTTACTCAACTGCCAGTCCTTTGACACTTGTGTGTTGACCTATGTGGTAAACCTGAGTCCTCTGAGTCCCTTGTGATTTTCTGTGTCTTCTACAATGCTAAAGATTTCCTTTCATTTCTCCTCATTCAAGACAACTTTGAGCCGAAACCAAGGTCCTCCTCTGTGTACCCCAGGATCTCAAGCCTCAAATCATCAACTAAAAACAATAAGCTTCTGATCGCCATTCCATGGATGGCACCTCAAGGCTCCTCACCGCCCTCCTTATCAACGCAATCTGTCCTCTACTAATGCCCCCATTTCTGCTGCTGCTCCGAGCTACATCATCATCCTCCTAACCTGCCATCTACAAACCACCACAGGGACCTCTATTCCCAGATTCCACTCATTTCCCCCTGCCGCTGCTCTGAGCTACATCATCATCCTCCTAACCTGCCATCTACAAACCACCACAAGGACCTCTACTCCCAGATTCCACTCATTTCCCCCTGGGCCCTGTTTCCGGGATTGGGGTTAACAAGCTCAGAGTAGAAAGCACATACCGTGAGTAGATTTACTTCATACTATCATACCCAGGGTTTTCGGTTTCAGAAAATGGGGTCACACATTGAATAACTGTAGTGCTGCAAGGTGGCGCAGTGGGTAGTGCTGTTGCCTTGCAGCAAGAAGGTCCTCTGTTTGACTCCTGGCTGGGGGTCTTTCTTCATGGAGTTTGAGTGTTCTCCCCGTGCATGCGTGGGTTATCTCTGGGTACTCTGGTTTCCTCCCACAGTCCAAAAACATGACTGTTAGGTTAAATGGTGTTTCTCAGTTTCTCCTAGGTGTAAATTGGTGTGTGCATTGTTGTCCTGTGTGTTACCCTGTGATGGACTGGCACCCTGTCTAGGGTGTACTCTGGACACCCTCTCACCCATTGACTGCTGAAGATAGGCACCAACTCATGCACAGACCCAAGCCACTTGGCTTCTACATTGCTGAATATGTGTCATATATGAGCTTCACTATACAAAACTACAATTAGCTGCTATGTTAACTACATTTAAAATAGAAAATCCTTTATTGTCCCACAGTGGGAACATTCAGGTGCATCTGCAACAAAGCAAAAGGCAATGAAAGAATACAGGTTCATTAATCACTAAATTCCATAGAAAAGTTACCAGACTAAGAATTATAAAATCCAGTCAGGAAAAACAATCAGGCTGTATAGTAAAGGAGAATAACACCCAGGATAAATGACTTATTTTTGAACATACTGTGCGGTTTTCAACCAGGCATACTTAGATTAATTAAATCAGGAGCAGCATAGTCAGGTGACATTGGTGACAGCATTAATGTAAAAACTGTGCAATATAATATAAAACAAAACATAATCTCCTTTATTTAGTGAAGCAGCAGTGAATGTAACTGTCGTATGCAGTGTCCTGTGTGACAGGTAAGGACATGAACCACTCTGCTAAAGAGGACAATCTGACACTGAATGTTTGTGATTGATATTTGAAAACAGGACATGATGCAAGTCACGTTCTGTTTTCATCCATGCCCTCTGTGGATTGTTTGGTGTACAAAGGCTCTCTCAATTTGATCTGATTTCTATTTGCTGTGACATTTTTGAAATATTCTAATACATAAGCACGTTGCAAGACATTTTCTGTTGCTACACCTAATGTTTGGGGACCCTCTGTATTTCACATGGTTTTTCTCGAAATGGTAAGGGGTCGCTGGCTTAGCGTTAGCTCCTCCATGGCTACCCATTCTGTTTTTTCTCTGTCTCTGTAGTTAATGACTTGATTTGTGACAATCGGATTGATTGATTTTGTCTCACAGAAACCTGGCTGCAGCGAGAGGATTATGTTACTATAAAGGAGTCAACTCCTTCTAATTATTTAAATTTTCACATACTTCGAAATACTGGGCAAGGTGGAGGAGTAGCAACCATATTTTAGTCCGATTTAATGATTAGTCCCAGACCAATTAATAGCGACAACTCTTTTGTATATTTAATCCTTAGTTTTCCTCATCCAAATTGTAAAGCAACAAAACCATTGTTAGTTGTTTTGTACCTTCCACCAGGCCTTTATTCTCAATTTTTGTAGCAATTCTCAGATGTCCTTTATGATTTAGTGTTAAATACAGTGGGGGATAGTAACAATTATGTTGACACTAAAAGCGATGGCCAAAATAGTCTTTCATGCTATCTTAGACTCAAAAATAACCATTCATCTCAACATATACAGTACAGACCAAAGGTTTGGACACACCTTCTCATTCAAAGAGTTTTCTTTATTTTCATGACTATGAATATTGTAGCTTCACACTGAAGGCATCGAAACTATAAATTAACACATGTGGAATTATATACTGAACAAAAAAGTGTGAAACAACTGAAAATATGTCTTATATTCTAGGTTGTTCAAATTAGCCACCTTTTGCTTTGATTACTGCTACGCACACTATTGACATTCTGTTGATGAGCTTCAGGAGGTAGTCACCTGAAATGGTTTTCACTTCACAGGTGTGCCCTGTCAGGTTTAATAAGTGGGATTTTAAGCCTTATAAATGGGGTTGGGACCATCAGTTGTGTTGTGCAGGAGGTGGATACAGTACACAGCTGATAGTCCTACTGACTAGACTGTTAGAATTTGTATTATGGCAAGAAAAAAGCAGCTAAGTAAAGAAAAACGAGTGGCCATCATTACTTTAAGAAATGAAGGTCAGGCAGTCCGAAAAATTGGGAAAACTTTGAAAGTGTCCCCAAGTGCAGTCGCAAAAACCATCAAGCGCTACAAAGAAACTGGCTCATATGAGGACCGCCCCAGGAAAGGAAGACCAAGAGTCACCTCTGCTGCGGACGATAAGTTCATCCGAGTCACCAGCCTCAGAAATCCGCAGGTTAACAGCAGCTCAGATTAGAGAACAGGTCAATGCCACACAGAGTTCTAGCAGCAGACACATCTCTAGAACAATTGTTAAGAGGAGACTGTGTGAATCAAGCCTTCATGGTAAAATAGCTGCTAGGAAACCACTGCTGAGTACAGGCAACAAGCAGAAGAGACTTGTTTGGGCTAGAGAACACAAGGAATGGACATTAGACCAGTGAAAATCTGTGCTTTGGTCTGATGAGTCCAAGTTTGAGATCTTTGGTTCCAACCACCGTCTCTTTGTGCGGTGCAGAAGAAGTGAACGGATGGACTCTACATGCCTGGTACCCACCGTGAAGCATGGAGGAGGAGGTGTGATGGTGTGGGGTTGCTTTGCTGGTGACACTTATGGGTATTTATTCAAAATTGAAGGCAGACTGAACCAGCATGGCTACCACAGCATCTTGTAGCGGCATGCTATTCCATCCGGTTTGCGTTTAGTTGGACCATAATTTATTTTTCAACAGGACAATGACCCCAAACACACCTCCAGGCTGTGTAAAGGCTATCTGACCAAGAAGGAGAGTGATGGGGTGCTGCGCCAGATGACCTGGCCTCCACAGTCACCGGACGTCAACCCAATCAAGATGGTTTGGAGTGAGCTGGACCGCAGAGTGAAGCCAAAAGGGCCAACAAGTGCTAAGCATCTCTGGGAACTCCTTCAAGACTGTTGGAAAACCATTTCAAGTGATTACCTCTTGAAGCTCATCAACATAATGCCAAAAGTGTGCGGAGCAGTAATCAAAGCAAAAGGTGGCTACTTTGAAGAACCTAGAATATAAGACATATTTTCAGTTGGTTCAGTATATAATTCCACATGTGTTAATTCATAGTTTTGATGCCTTCAGTGTGAAGCTACAATATTCATAGTCATGAAAATAAAGAAAACTCTTTGAATGAGAAGGTGTGTCCAAACGTTTGGTCTGTACTGTATATGGAACCTTTTTTATATTATTGTGCATGTATAAAAACACTAGATTTATAAAATCATTGAGGAATACCTAGGCAAGTGTTGGATGGGTGCGAGGACTTGTTATCACTCATGTAAAAACTTTGTGCTGTAATGCACCTGCAGTCTGCTCTTTGGTATGCAGCTTGTCTCTGAGTGCAGTCCTCTCTCCTGTGTGTGTGAATTATTGTTATCTCCGTGAGAACCAGCCTCCTTTCTGTCTCACACACATACACCCTGTCTGAACTGTCTGTTGAATTGTGTATAAAAATAAAGAGATAGGGTGTCAAAACTTTGTAGTTGCACTGCAAAGTGGGCTACCCTTGTCACAAGTAAAACTGACTCTGTATCGTTCTTACCTCTGAGTTGACTGAATAATACCTAACATTATTGGTCCTTCGTAGCCGGATTAATTCAATTACCTTATTTCTCTTTGCTTCAACAGTGACTCTGGGATCCGTGGGGGAAGCCTGACGTCGAGCGAAGCCCCGCTGCACAGCCTCCATTAGCCGGAGTGGCCAAGAAGGGGGCCAAATAAAACGACTAAGGGTTATTATATAACAATGGGGAAGGGACAAAGAAAAAGCTCTGATTTAACAGAAATATGTACACGATGGCATAAAAATACGGATTTTCAGGTAACTTAATTATCACTGAAATCTTAAAACTACACAGGGATCTTAAACTGGAGATTATGCATTCAAAAGATTCAAGAGACAATAAAAAACCTTGCCAGATTATAATTTCAAAGGGGACTTTTCAGTCCCTGAGTGCACACAGTTGATAAACAGATTAAAACAAAAGATGAATTAAAAAACAACAAGAGCAGCCTTTAACTGACATAGCCATAATACTGAGGCCTTAAGAAAAGCACAGAAAAAAAAAGAAAAAAACTTTCAGCTTAACTGAAAACAAATAAAGGGGGGCGGACCCCCACCCATCCCAGTTTAGAATACCAAGGTAGCCCCAAATTATAAAGACTAAGAGGTTGTTTTAGAGGACGTGGTAAAGGAAGTTAAAAGAGGAGGTGACAATGTGGACAACATGGAAACTGTCCAACTGGACAACCCAGTGAACAATGACTAGAGAAGAGAGAACAGAATGTTGTTAAAGAAGTAATCTGAGAGTAAAAGATTTTGTAGGCAAGCATTAGTGAGAAACAGGTGCTTTAAAATCATTCTATGGTGTTATACTACCAACAATATCATGATAAAATGCAAAAGATTCATTTTACAGGGAAATAATTCCATATTTGGCTCAGATTGTGTGCATTCTTGATTTTTCCTCTTTGAGAGAAGTTAATTTCAGCTCTGTGAAACGACCTTGACAAAGAGATGCAGCTGCCTGAAAACAAAGATAAAACTTCTGCAAACAGCAGAAGCCTGTCTCTGCTGAAAGGTCTGAAAAAAAAAAAATTGTAACTCTACCTCTGCATGTGTCAAACTCAAGGTCCGCGGGCCAAAACCGGACCCCAGAAGTTTAGTGATTCTCTAGAAGTAGAGCCTTTTAATATGGTGATTGTGTGCTAGAATGTTATTTTGTCAATCAATAAGCAGTTTTGTTTACATTCTGCCACAATCTGCCTTTTGAAAATGGTTTGAATCTTGCTCTTTATGTATAAAAAAAAAAAAAGAAAAATTGGCTAAAGTCTGCAGACACAAAATGAACCTGGATTGAAGCTCTAACTACATTTATTTAATCTGAGATCCTCTCCAAATGCAACAGTACATGTCAGTCTACATGAGATACTAACAACTTCACCTACTGGTATAATATAAAGATCTGATTGAATATGTGAAACAAACAATGATGAAAGTTTTTCAACAGGTGATTTTCATCCAGGAGGAAGACAGTGTTCCTAGGAAATGCAGCTCATTCATTAACAATACATTTTCCTCCTATAGGTGGAAGTTTTGCTGACTAATCATAGGCTGGATCTATGACACATTATGAGCACAGACCAAATGACCAAGGTTCTGACTGACCTATGAACCTCACTGACCTGACAATGATAACATGACACCCAACAGATAACACCTTTAAGGTGGACCCCACTAAGACCACCTTATTGATTCTTGGTGAATAAAAAAAAAAGAATTGAAGCGTTCAAAACAGACCTAGTGGAAACAAAAGGGGTTATGAGGAAACAATGTGCATTTTAAGAATAATAAAATCAAATTATGTTCAAATTTTTGCAAATAAAATGACTCTGACAGAGAAATAAGTAAGTAGTGTGTGAATGTGTGGGAATGGGAATGACTGATTTCATTGTAATGCATCTTTGAGGGACTTTAAAAGCGCCAATAAAGGTCTGATGTTCTGATGATCATTGCCAAACTTATATCTTAATAAGGTTTCCAGAATCTTTTTCGAAAAATCATATAAAGATAGCAAAGGTTCTACCTGTATTAAAAATACTGATAACCATAAGAAGGTTCATAGACCTGTCTTCAATTTTTCACAATTCTTTTACAAACAGGGTATTTAAACTTTCATGTGGCCAAATGTCTGTATTTGACTTTCTGTTTTTGTGAAATAAATGTCTGATTCATGTTATGTAAAAATTAGAGTCCTCAACAGTACCATAATAATATTAGGTCAGTTCTCTATGGTAAAACAAAAAGATTTTAACAGATGTTTAGACTTTTTCCAGTCAGGTTCAAAATGATTGAATTACACTCAAACTTAACATAAGATGAAATGAACCTTAACAGAATTACTGGATTGGACTGAAATAGAGAAAACATGAGTTAATTGAAACAAACTTTAGTTACTTGAACTAAATACAAAGCTGATTGAAACTGGACGGCGTATCTATAAAACTGGGTAAGACAAACTAAGATATAATATGCTCTTCATTTTTTGTGTTCATCAGTGAGTGAGTTTTTATTTTTTATTTTTAATAAGAACTAAACCAAGCATTATTTAAAATAATAGCAACTACCAAAAATAGTGATCTCATTTTTAAATGTAATAAGGACATATCAAATATGATAAAAAAGAATAATAAGAATTTGGAAAAACAGAGGCTTTAAACCTCTGCAGGAACAGCACTGACACTGTCGAAAGTGGATCCTAATACAGGAATCTGGAAGCTCACTCTGGCGTGGACAGTCAAAGTCCATCCAAGGACACATTTAGATGAGGCAGAGGGACAAATACAGGGCTTAGCTGAGAGCAAAGAGAGCAACATGCACCCTGCCCTAGCTGCTGTCCCACCTGAACTGTGGTCCCAATCATCAACTGATGTAGGACTTATGAAGGGGTTCCCACCATACAAGGTTAAACTAATATCTGAAAAAAGGCCATTAGTCCGTCAATACCCCTTAAAGCCAGAAGCTGAAGAAGGTACTAAGCCAGTAATACAAGATATGTTGAAGTCAGGAATATTAAGAGAAGCACCTGACGCTACATGCAAGGCATATCACACTGACATCGCTATTATTATCACAGCCAAACATAACTCTGAAAAGATGTGCCCCTTAAAACCAAGTAATCTAATACCTACTGCAGAAGATGGAAAACCACATTCTTATAAAGCAAAAGTTGAAGAAGACACAAAACCCAGACAAGACATTTCTCAAACCCTTATACCAGATTCATGTGTTGTGTTTGTAGATGGCTCAGCATCTAAAGATGAATATGGAAAGAATAGAGTTGGTTATGCAGTAACAACCATCGATAGGATAATAGAAGCTAAATCTCTACCCAATACATGGTCAGCTCAAACAGCAGAATTATATGTTGTAGTAAGAGCATGTGAATTACATGAGGGACAAATACTTACTATATACACAGACAGCCAATACGTTTTCGGATCAGTACATCACCATGCTAAGATTTGGCAAAATAGAGGTTTTAAAACATCATCAGAGACAGAACTAACTCATTTCATCCTATTAAAGAGAAAATGTCAGATCTGCTATTTATAGACACAGACGTGCTGAAAGACGCCCAACAGTCAGCACCCAAGACAGAAATAAAGGCCTGGCTAAAGAGAGGAGCACAGAAAAAAGATGACATCTATCAGATAGAAGATAAACCAATCCTCCCAAAAAAATGTATACAACACAGCGGCTACAGTGACACATGGGGAAGACCCACGTGTCAAGGGGGGAATATGTCACATCTGGTAAAGCATTAATGCTACACTATAAATGTTTCTGACTATGCAAAGAATTTTTGCAGATCATGCATTAATTGTTGCAAACACGGGGGAAGAAATATTGCCTAGTTGTAATACATGAACCTAGTGACACATTTCTTCCCCACATATGGTATCCCACAGATTATAAGGTCAGATAATGGAACTCATTTTGTAAATAGTGTAATAGAACTAAGTTCTAAAGCATTAGGGGTTCAGTTAAAGATTAAGGAAAACAATGGAAGAAACAGGGAGCCCATGGCCCGAATGCCTATCCCTGGTTAAATTATGGATGAGAATAACTCCAAATCAAACTGGTCTTACTCCATTTGCCACCTACTGTACATCATTGTATAACTCCACCCACTATATTCTGAGTCTGAGATCACGTGACACCAAGTTGCTGATATAAATTTGTATTCTCAAAGAAATAGTACATGGCAGACTGTTTTCTCTGCCCTCTGACATGAATGAAATAGAGAAAGCACAACAGGAAACTTCATTAGCTGAGTGGATGAATAAAATGTTGCAGACAAAAGAAAAACAATGTCCAGTGGTCTGCCGATAATCTCTGCTCCTATCCCACAGAACGACCTGAGCCCTGGAGACCTGGTCCTGATTAAGACACTCCACCGGAAAGATTGGAGCACTCCTTGGTGGAAAGGGCCGTTTCAAATACTCCTGACAACGCCCACAGCTCTGAAAATAGCAGAGAGGCCTTCCTGGATTCATAAAAGCCACTGTAAGCCAGTTTTGCCGTTACAAGAGCCAGATTAACCGACGGGGTAGCAGAAGGAAGTCCGGGTTCAAAGGAGTTGGAGGACCCATAGGGCCCAGCGTCTCAAACCGGTGAAGAAAACAGCTGATCTGCGACCAATTATAAAATGGCTCTCTGTAACATGTGGACAGGACTGATAAGCCTGAGCTTAATTCTGGTAGCAGGACTCTTTCTCTGTCTAAAGCAGGATCCACAGGAGGTGATACCGCACCAGAAGAGATGGACATCTAATGGAATGCATCTCAGACCACTGACGGAAGAAAATGACGCACATCCATTCCTACAGAATTTCTGGTATGCTTCGCTCACCATCCAGAAAGACAAACCACAGATCTCAGTTGCAGCGTCCCATCCAAGTCTCTGACCTTGTGAGAGATTTAGCCACACCGCCAGAGACTTTCTGTTCAGAAAGACATCTGCCTCTTTGTTCTGTTGAAGAGGTTTTTCCAGGAACTGGTCACTCAGGTTGATCCTGCTGTCGCCATTGTAAATACTTGTACATAGTTTTATTTTATGCCTTTTGTCTTGTAATCTTGATCTGTTTGAATGTTTTCTTCCCCCATTCTGTTTAAAGTGCTGTTTGTATTTTTCATAATAAATTCTGTTTATAACTTTAAATGAAGTTGATGTATTGTTAGATCAAATGGAAATAACTAGTGACAAAAACAATTTTGAAATTTATTAGAACACCTTAAAACTTTAAGAAACAATCTGAACAAAACACATTTATTTATTTCTTTTATAGCACCTTATTTTGGTGCCATTCTTTGGAAAACAGTCTGTCCATTCTCTGTGCCCTCATGTCCTCTGCTTCTCTCTGTGCCCTCATGTCCTCCCTGATCAACTCCATCATCTCATCTCTGTCCCTCTTTCTTTTCTGACCCCTTCCTGCTGGCTCACTGTCTTCCTTCTCCATCAGGTGTCCTCAGGGATGGAGGCAATTAGGACAGGAGGTGTTGTGGAAGGCCTCTGTCCCAACACCTCATCCATAAGGACAAACCAGGGCCAAGTAGCAGCAGTGGGCTTTTCACTGACTCCCTCTCCTGACCCTGGATACTTACAATCCTAAAGTTAGAAGGAAGAAAAAGAGTTGACTAAACAGAGAAACCAACAAGACTTTTAGAAATATTTTTTTATTTGTGTGTGACATGAGAACTTCTGAACATAATCTTTTTTTTTTTCAAATTGTCCCACATTGTGTTGGCCTGCAAAGGGGGTGACCTTCCCCTGTTGGTCCACCTTCTCCAGAATTGTCCTAAACCGAAAGAAGTATGTTAATCACTGGATGGATATTTATGAAAGTTAGAAAGATAGGAGTTACTGAAACTGGACAGAAACTGACTGCAAAGAATGTTGTTATTGTACTTCCAAGCCACGGTGGCTGAGTTTTTAGCTCCAGTAAAAAGGTGGTGGTTCTCACCCCTGAGCTTAATAAACTGGCCCGTCTGCTGCTTTGTACCTAAAAAAAAAAATATGAAAATACCAAAAAAAAACATCTTGCTTAATATCAGAGCAAAAATAAAGCCTTTTTTAATTTCACATTTGTCTTAATTTGAAGAAAATATTTCTATGCAAATGTCTAAAACAAGCTCTTTCAAACTTTTCACTTCTTTACTGAGATTCACTTACATTTGGAGGTGTATTCCTCGTCGGGTTTACCTGGAATCAGAAATTATAATGCTAACTGAATTATAAATAAACTTTTAAAACATATAGCACATTTCTTCATTAAAAATTCATATTGTAAAGCTTATTTATTCTCAATCACACTCTCCAGCGATACAGTTTGATTACATAAAACTGTCCATTTATTCTGGTTAACCTTAATATCACCTGAAATATTAAATCGATTTTCAGTAACAATTAAAATAATAACATAAACTGTTAGAAATCACTTGTGTTAAACGTTCACTGTGATGACTGCCAGCGGGAGCTTAGTGCTGATAGTCCGGTCAGATCTCTACCGGGCTAGCTCACCTCACCGCCGGTAGGGCTTGCGAGGCGAGACGGTTACTACGCCGGGAACGGAAAACTCCGAACACGTCGGAGCACATTTGAAATTAGGCGATGTCTAGATAAATCAAGCAGATATTTCACGTCTACATAGTTATATTCCTGCACTAAAAACATTGTAGAACTTAATTTGTGTCACAGAAAGTGTAATTTTCCACAATTTACTCACAGCTTTTGTTGCTATGGTCCGCCATGGCTTCCCCTGCTTGACCAATCCGCTTCGACCAGCATTGAATGATGGGAAATGATGGGCCGCGAAGGATACTCACAACCCATCCTTCAAATCGGGCAAAATAAGGACACATTTGTCGGCAGCATTTGCTCGGAATGATTCATGAATTGGGACAGGCTTCGTCGCCGCGCTGTAACGTAATTGGCCTACAAATACGGCCTTCGAAGGATGCAGCCCTGAGGTTGACTTCCGGGTCAGCCTCGGCGTTGGTACATTCCCTTTCCGGTTGATTTTCTGAAATGTAAAAGTGTTTTCTGAAATGTAAATTTGTTTTCTGAAATGTAAAAGTGTTTTATGAAATGTAAATTTGTTTTCTGAAATGTAAAAGTGCTTTCTGAAATGTAAATTTGTTTTCTGAAATGTAAAAGTGTTTTCTGAAAAGTAAATTTGTTTCGCATCTTGTTAAATTGTTTTCTGAAATGTAAATTTGTTTTCTGAAATGTAAATTTGTTTTCTGAAATGTAAAAGTGTTTTCTGAAATGTAAATTTGTTTTCTGAAATGTAAATTTGTTTCGCATCTTGTTAAATTGTTTTCTGAAATGTAAATTTGTTTTCTGAAATGTAAAAGTGTTTTCTGAAATGTAAATTTGTTTTCTGAAATGTAAATTTGTTTTCTTAAATGTAAATTTGTTTCGGTACTTGTAAAAGTGTTTTGCACCCCCCGGCCACCGTAAATTTGGATGAATAAACCCTACAAATTGAATCTAATAAATAATTCCCACCAAGTATGAAGTCATGATTCTTTATCAAAAATATATTCCTTACTTTTGGCATATCTTGAATTGTCAGCTAGCTTAATGGCACCAGGGAAACTTTCAATCTAATAAATCACCAATGATTCTGCATGCAAAACTAATTCTTCAAACTAGTTTAAACTATTTCATTAACCTTTTAGTAATAAAACACATAAATCTAAAAGTCATGCTACATCCTTAATCATTATACAAAAAAAAAACATGTTTTTAAGGCAACAATCACTACAAGCATTTTGATTCTATTGTCTCTTAAACAGTGTTAAAACTCAAGAATGGAGGTGCTGAGCGTTACCATGACAACAAAGGCATGAACCAACCTGGTAGGTGGGCGGAGTCAGGCAGAACTAACCTTTGATTGGCAGCCTATGGGCGGACCCAAAGTTTCTTCATCCCATCCCACGTTAGTCTAACTTAAACTGCAAAGCTATTAACATGCACCTACCTGAGAAACAAGCTGCTTCTTAACTCTCCTGAAAACTCAAAGTTTAATCAATCTGGGATTTAGAAACATTATTCTAAACATGGATTATTGTTTCATGCAACAAATAAACAAACATTAATTCCAACAAAACAAAGACAAAACATCAAAGACAGACAAATGGCCAAATTTGAAGCTTCAAGAATTCAAAGAAATTTTTAACAATCTCTTTTCAGAATATGTTTTCTCAACCATATCTTTTAATGCTATAATTGATCAATGTTGTTATGACAATCTTCAGGATTCTTTTTTTTAAAATGAGTGCACATAGTCCAAAAAATCTCAAAGTATTTAGAAGCACAGCAACAGTTTTCTCTTATATGAATCCAAATTTACTGATGCTGAAACCTTTTGCTAATTCTTTGTACTGTAACTCTGTAATAAAAACTACAATCCTGAGAGTTATTGTTATAATTCTCTTTTTGTTTGACTCAATTTGATCACAGCTGTATTGCAGAATTTCAGGTTAAATGCAAAGAAGTATTTTATTTCAATTCATTTCAAATTCAAAGATACTTTATTGATCCCCGAGGGGAAATTAGAAAAGTCGGCATTGACATTTTTATGGTATACCCAAACAAAACAAAAACTGCAGTGTTTGACTTAATCAGAAATTAAGATAAGAAGCCTGTCTCCAAGCTGGACTTTTTCCCACATAGTGTTTAAAAAAGAACAAACATCATTTTCTTTAATTTGGCTATTTAAATTTTGAGAGTTGGGGAAAACTTATTACTAGAACCCCTCTTTTACAATCCAAATGCTGATAAATGTTCCAATATTTTATCTCTTAGTAATCTGAAATTACCTTGTGTACCTTTGTACTCATATGTATTGCTTTAATCTTTAAACCCTAAGAAATCAAACAAGGAGACTTGAGTTTGAGTTGACCATCCTTTTACTGTTAAGAGGGCCTTTATTTCTTTTCTTTTCCTAAAATGAAGGATTTTACTTGTCTTGATTCTGTTATAAAAATTCTAACCTTGGTTCCAAAACTAAACTCTTCAACCCTAATCTGTGTTCCCCAGAGTAGACATTTTGAGTATTATTGCATTTCAAAACCACCAAATGACTGGAACTCATCATTGGCTTAGATCTGTTTTAATAGGTAATCGGTCTACCTTTAATTAAATATTATAATTTCATGGACCCAAAATCTATGGCTTACGGGCTTCAGTAACCACAAGTTGAGTACTACTGCATTGAACAATGGTGTTAACTTTCTGCAGAGATTGAAGGATTGGCTAAATATATTGTTTCTGCTTGGACAATAATCAGATTTAAAATTATTAGTTTACAGCTCCTAATTTACCTCAGATCATATTTGCTTCTAACCCAGTTCATAAGAAGCTTCAGACAAACATTATGCTAAAAAACCAAAAATAAAACAAAAACCAGATCTGTTTTAAAATAAAGAAAAAGCATGCTTAAAAAAACTTGTTACTGTGGTGGAAAATAACTCCACGGTTCTGAAGGCCTTTTCATGCAGAGTCTTTTAGGAAACATGAGATTAGTTAAATTTTTGTGTGGTACCACTGTCCAATCAGATTCTTTCTAAATAACCCAATTTTTCATACTCATTTTAAAGGTTTGTTTTACCAAGGGAAATGTGTTTAACAAAACCAATTACTCTCAAAAGTTTTAAAAGTTTTTAGCTGGTGATATCTTAGAAAACAACAAGTGTTTTAATATTTCTGTGCAACACAGAACTGATTAGGTGTCCTTTCCTTCTCCAAAGTGAGAAAAAAGAACCTGCAGAACCAAACCTTTCATAGTTTTTGTCAGGACCTGATATAAGGTACAGTGTAAATCAACACGCTGCATGAACCAGAAGAGGGAAGAAAAAAACCTAATATAACCTCTTCCCAGCAGCTGCTGTGAAAAACAATGAATTTGTACTTTCCATAAGCGTCAGTTAGCACTTGCGGACAAAAACTGCACCAAACTGTAAGTACTGTGTCAGAGACTGTATGAAGACCATCTGCAGTAGAACTAAGCCTGTTTTAATGACATCTTTACCCATTAGATTTATGGAATACAAAATCTGACAACAGAAAATTATACCTGAAGGAGAAACCCATCAGGTTTTACGCATTCGCTGGGTTTTAAAAATACTCCTTCATGAGATCTGTCCTGAGAATAACATAGAAACACTTGGTTACTGCTGAGTTTTGGAGATGTTGTAACTTCCTCTGCTTTTTAATAACTTTTAATAATTATAATAATTGACCCTGAATATTCCACGACAAAAGAGAACTTGTTTCTCTAAAATAATTAACCGGAAAGTATCAAATGAGTTAAGTTATCACCTTTTTAAAGATACTTTTCTAACTCTAAAATAATATTTTAACCCGCTATATCTGTCAACGTCAAGCAAGCATCACATGAGCAGCGGTTAATAAGCGTTCTTCATTGCAGAAAATAGGAAAAGATTTATGCAAATGGGTGTGTGTTTGTACGTTACCCCCATCAGTTTCTAAATCGCTCCAGAGTCAGACTGTCATGGCACACAGTTCTCTATCAGTCCAAAAAACAACCAGGCCCTTCCCAGGTCTGTTGGTGAGACGTTGAATCATTCTTTGTCCACTTTAACTTCTCCAGGAGGGAGAAAGAAGAAACTTTGCTCCGGTTTCTCTTCTGCCCGCATAAGATGCTTTCAATATAAATCCAGTGTATCACTCTTCTGGCTCTTGCAAACAGCATGGATCGTTGTCCATCTCAGTGGGTCCAGACGTCTTCTGAGTTTTTTGTTTTTTTTCTTGTAGAAAGTCACACTGCGATTTTCAACATGCAGGAAGGCAGATCTCTCTCTTTCAGGCCGTGCTGGAGAAGCGTCTCTGGAGAAGGGCAGGTTTCTAAAATCCAGACTCAAAAACGCAGATGTTGAACTCAAATCCCATGTATGTGTGTATTTGTGTGTGAGAGAGGCAGAAGAAAAGTTTAGTATAGGTTCAGATTTTGCACAAAGAAATATTATCAGTCAGTCAGTCAGTTGTCCCCCTGCCTGTCACTTCCTTCCACAACATGCACTATACTCCTTTCTAAAACAACTTTCTTTTCAACTCTCTAATGTCCCTTTTCACTTTTACCTTCTTTTCCGACTGATCGCAATATTTAAGGCAAACAAAACTTCCTTCAGGAAAGTTTTAACTCTTTAACCCCTTAATTGATGCACTCTGTGCTTTTTAATCTTTTTCTTATGTTTTTTTTATTTTTCCATCTGCATCCATCAACTGTTTTACTTGAAACTATTTAAACTATTTAACTTATTTACACTCAAACTTCCACGCTGTGAAAAACCAAACTTATCTTCCAAATTAAAGCACATTTAACACAATCATCCCCACTTTTTCCTTTCATTATTTTATAAATCAGAGTATGAAGAAGGAGACACCCCTGATGCCTCAAGGTTCCGGAACCATTTTTTTTTTACCTGTTCAGCGGCACGTCTGCCGACTGGCTTTTCTCCTTTATGAGGTGTAGAAAATTGCTAAAAACCACCCGCAAAACCCTGTGTTTTGCTTTAACCCATTGTTACCAATAAGAACCTCCCTGCCATTTCTTTGCAGGGTAACCGGGCACTCAGCTGATGTCCTCCCTCTCGCAACTCAGGAACCTAATTAATTAGTTAGGAGATGATGGTTAATGTGTAATACAAAATAATAATATACATTATATCATACAGAGCAACTTCTCACCCAGATGTATTTGACGACAAATAGTTCGGATCAAATCGGCCAGAAGCCGCAGGCGGGCACCAGAACTCCCCTCCGTAAAATGGAAGTGGACTGAGAACAACTCTCAGGCGGGCCAGGCGTCCGTGTCCCATCCTGCGGTCTCCTCTGGCACGTTAGATCCTGTTCATGACGCTAAAATTGTTGTGGAATTTTCTTATCAACGTGGGTAGAAGTTGACTCATAACAAGAGAAAATCCGGACTTTGTCTTTATAAGTTTTATTCAAACGCATTCAGCGTTTGAAGACCCTGACACTGAGGTTAGTCAGTGAAACAGAGCCCCGAACAACATTTACACACAGTATTTATACCAGAACATGACAGTGTTATCTCAACTTCAAAGAGTCTGTGTTTTACGACCCCAGACCCTTCTCGGGTTCAGAGGTGAGAAGGCATCACCGTAACAAATGTCTTTAACCATTAAACTTCTGATAATGGCTTTTACAGCTTCCTCCTCTAACAAAGATGTTCACAGGAGTGAGGTAACCCAAAGGTTACACTTTGGAATGCTTACTGCAAGAATTTCCATCACAGTACTCATACATTGTATTTCATAAAATGACCTTACAGCAGAAAATCGAAAGAAGTTGTTGCTTAAGTGAAATGAGAAAAAGTACAATGATGACATAAACAGGGCAGATTTTTTAATTCTTTTATTTTTATGATTTCAAGTATTATTTATATTAAATGTTTTTACTTGTGATAAAAGGAGGGACTGTTGGATGGGTGCGAGGACTTGTTATCACTCATGTAAAAACTTTGTGCTGTAATGCACCTGCAGTCTGCTCTTTGGTATGCAGCTTGTCTCTGAGTGCAGTCCTCCCTCCTGTGTGTGTGAATTATTGTTATCTCCGTGAGAACCAGCCTCCTTTCTGTCTCACACACATACACCCTGTCTGAACTGTCTGTTGAATTGTGTATAAAAATAAAGAGATAGGGTGTCAAAACTTTGTAGTTGCACTGCAAAGTGGGCTACCCTTGTCACAAGTAAAACTGACTCTGTATCGTTCTTACCTCTGAGTTGACTGAATAATACCTAACAGCAAGTTATATGCTCACAATTACTAATTAGTGATTAAACACATGCTGAATGTGTGTGTGTGGGGAGGATAGAAAGCAAATATAGGTTACTTTTATCTACGTCTCATAAAACCATAGCCTAGTCGACAAGCAATGCATTAACCAGCAATTATGAATCAATAATTCTTTCATAATGCATTACTGTCATGGGTACATTATGAAGTCATGCCATCTGATTAATATCCTCTAAACGACAAGAGGACTAAACACTGCATTGCAATGATTTGCAAAACTTTACTAGAGAAAAATATGCCCACCACTGTCATACAATATGATATTTATAGAAAACACGATTTATATTATTGTCTTTTCTGTCATTTTATCCAAAATGAACTTGCACAGCAGCTTAGAGGAGTTCTACCATTTCCTCTCAATAGGTGCTTTGTGTTTTTACAAAAGGCAAGACAGGTTTATTTGTTTAGCATCCTTCAGTCACAAGGTAATTCATTGAAAAATACACAGAGATAATATAAGAAACATAAAATAGTTTTAAAATGTATTTAAAAACATTTGTAAAAAATTTATCCATCACTGTGAAGTTATTAAAATGCAAATTTTAAACAAAATGCTGAGACATGTAATGAATTGCAAAATACTAATAAATACTGCAGTAAACACTAATGTTTTTTTTGTCCTTATTTAAAGGAGGAAGCAGCTTCTGCACATCTCATATTTTCAGAGTTTTTTTTTCCAGAAATGCGTGGAATAAAAACTGAATGCTGACTCATCTTGTTTAGTTCTGATCCTGGTAATACTGAGAAGATTTGCATCGACAGGGGGTAAATGTTTGCAAACCTGACACTGTGCTTGCTTTCAACTGTAAAACTAGACAGAAGGCCAAAATTGCTCAAAAACTGCTTCACTATGCAAAGAGCATCACTCTGCATTGACACAATTTGCTCAAATTTGCATGAAGCACTATGTATGACATTTAAGGGAAACCCATATTCATAAAGCTATATTTATGATAATTACAACAAGAACAAATAACTCCTCATTTTAGAAAGAAAAAAAAAAACAATTCTTTGCCTTTTGCAGATCTTACCAAAAAACAGCTAAAAAAAGCTGCTGATAATTTTGACGAAACAGAAGATAATCATGCTAGAAATACAAAAACACGTCAGCATTTGATTCTGTCTTGATGTTTGCTTGATATTTTTGCAAATACACTCTATTCAATAATTTAGGGGTTATTTGGCACTAGTGGTCTTTATTTCAAAGCGGAGTGTCTTGAAATGTAGTGGAGAGAGGAGAAAGGCATGCAGGAGAAGTCTCACTGGGTTTGAGGTCTGAGGACTTTGTACATCTGTGGCAAGTTCTACCGCTACGCCATGCACCACGCTCTGATGATTCAGGGTATTATATATATATATAGACATATATATATATATATAGATATATCTATATATCTATATACTTCTAATCTGACAAAAGAGTCTCAGCCGAAGAGGAAACTTGTGATTTTGAAAAGGTTCCACCAAATATGTTGAATTCTATGACAACAAACTGGGCTTGCAGATGCAATGGTAAATGTGTCTACAGGAAGGGACAGAGCAGATTGTACTTCTTAGGTCCTGCAGTGTTAGCAAGATACTGCATATGTTCTATAGGCCTGCTGTGGAGAACGCAATCTCTTCTGCCATCATTGAATTACAATGTAAACTGAATTAATTGACATTGACAGGGGTGCATTTGTTGCTGCAAAGCAGCTTTAAGATGTGTATCATTTATATGTTTAGTAACAATTGAGGCGTCACCTGTGAGCTGTTCAGGTGGTCAACTCCAGCTTTGCTGCTGCTTCACACATGATCATTCTCACATTGTGGAGAATATATCTATCATACCCAATTTGGCGGTCTGCATTTCATGTGCTGCTGCTTGGTTCCTTTTAGTTCACCACCCCAGCACGTCTCTTTTTCTGGAACATTTTATCTTCTCTTTCTCTTTTTGAAGAATGGTTGAGAAAAATAGATGCCTGTCTGACTTCACATTTTACACCAGTCTGGAAGTTATTATCACTTAAAATTCCTGGAAACTGGATCAATAAAAGTTTTTAAATATAAGTTATAAGAATTAATTTTAAATAGAGATCCAAATGTTCAGTTCAGTTAAATTAACCCTTATTGTCCACGAAGAGCAGTTTGCTGTACAGTTTCAAGGTTTCTCTTTGTTTTGCTAAAGTTTCTGGCACACATTCACCTCCTTCCAAGGTGCGTAGGGAGGAATCTGGTGAGGTGATAAATCCAGTTTCAAATACCAGGGAAAAATGTTTGGTCTGCTAATTATAAAAATAGAAAAAATACAGGAGTAGCACAAGCAAAACAGTGCTTGAAACACATGTAAAAAAAAAGACAAGACTGATCCAGTAAAGAACAACGAGAACCAGTAAGTGCAGAATGAGACTAAATGAGACTTAACCCACCATCCTAGGATTAAATGACTACAGGCCTGTAGCCCTGACGTCTGTGGTCATGAAAACCTTTGAGTAGCTGCTGTTGAAGCACCTGAAAGACATCACAGGTCCCCTGCTGGACCCCCTGCAGTTTGCTTACTGAGCAAACAGGTCGGCAGATGATGCTGTCAACTTAGGTCTACACTTCATCCTGCAACACCTTGACCGCCCAGGGACGTACGCCAGGATCCTGTTTATAGACTTCAGCTCGGCCTTCAACACCATCATACCAGATATCCTCCACCTGTCAGTGGATCAACAGCTTCCTGATGGACCGACAGCAGCAGGTGAGACTGGGGAGCATCTTCTCCCACAGCAGATCTATAAGTACTGGTGCCCCCCAGGGGTGTGCTCTATCCCCACTCCTCTTATCCCTGTACACAAATGACTGCACCTCAGCGGACTTGTCCGTGAAACTCTTGAAGTTTGCAGACGACACAACTGTCATTGGTCTTATCCAGGACGGTGATGAGTCTGCATACAGACAGGAGGTGGATTGGCTGGTACACTGGTGTTGTCAGAACTACCTGGAACTCAACCCGCTAAAGACTGTGGAAATGGTGGTGGACTTTCGGAGAACACCATCCCCATACACCCCCTCACCATCCTCAACAACACCGTAGCAGCTGTGGACCACTTCCTAGGAACCACCATCTCTGAGGACCTGAGATGGTCTTCACACATAGACACTGTTCGAAAGAAGGTCCAGCAGAGACTGTACTTCCTGAGGCAACTCAAAAAGTACAACCTTCCACAGGAGCTGCTGGTCATCTTCTACACTGTCATCATTCAGTCTGACCTGTCTTGATCCATCTCAGTGTGGTTTGGCTCATCCACAAAACAGGGCAGGTGCAGACTGCAACGAATAATCAGGACTACAGAGAGAATAATCAGGGCTGACCTTCCCTCCATCCAGGACTTAAACAGGTCTAGGGTCAGAAAAAGAGCTGCAAAAATCTCTGCAGACCCCACACACCCTGCACATAAACTGTTTAGAGTTTTACCTTCAGGCCACCACTTCAGAGCACTAAACCAGCCGCCACAGAGACAGTTTCTTCCCCCAGGGTGTTTCTCTGTTGAACATTCAATAGAGTACCAAACAACAGCATACAGATGTTGCAAGTGCACCTTTTTATTTATATATGTGTATATTGTATATGTATATTCTGTAATGCAAAAACAAATCCAGAGAGCAAAGTGTACCGGAGTCAAATTCCTTGGCAATAAAGTTGATTCTGATTCTACGTGCAGGTTAGGTAATCAGGGGATTAAATTGAGCAGCTGATGAAATAGGAAAGGAGGGAGACCAAGTAACACAAATTGAGCTGAACTAAGACACACAGAAACTACTTATCCAAGGGGAAGAGAATAAAAACCGATCTAAGATAAACAAATTCAAATGTACAAAGAACAGAACACAACACACTAAGGAAGTAAATGCAAATGAATGAATTAATATAGCAAAACTCTAACGGCAATATCAACAACTAAATGGCAAGACCTATTAGAACATAATAAACAACAAGGAAACAATAAATCCACAGAAGTAAACCAAAAGCCAAACACCTGTGGATCATGACAGTTTCCTAGTATTTCAAGTGGTGATGGAGTCTTATAAAAATGTCTCACATATATTTTTCAGGAACTGTTAAGGGTGGTAATACGTGCGCCACATTTTTTACCAGGGATGGAAACAATTGCGGAGGCTGTTGTATAATTTATTGTAATCAACTGTATTTTTTAATTGCTAATAAACTTTTTTTTGGAGTAGGCTAATTAGATACTAGAAATATCAAAGGGCACTCTTTGCCTGAAAGTCTGTGGGCTTTGAAGCATAGGTGGGACTTGAAGCTCCCCACATGGAGCTAACTGATCCTCACAGTGGGAATATCAGCTGAGGCAGAGAGGGAGGGGGAGAAATTGAGATGTCAGGATGAATGGCAGAAGAGAAAAAAAGAGGGACGGGGTGTGGACGCCCTTAAATCCCTTTCTGCCATATAGCCAACCTGGAAGACAGTTATGTATTTCCGCAGTGCTTTTGCATCGCTACAGTTATGATCCACCCAGGAAGCATGGATATGAAGGAGACATTCTCTCTTTTGACAGTTGGACTCTACTGAGAGAGGAGAGCGCTGCTCTCATCAGATAAAGTGAGAAAAAGTTATTGTTTTTGTTTCCACACGCAGTGCAAGAAAATGAAGGCGATCAGTGATTCCATCACGGATGTTTCGAGGTCATTTTCCTTGGATCCACCTTACTGGATCCGCAGATGCCAGACGGTTTTCCTTCTGCTGGTCTGTTTGTTCCACAGCAGCCTGAGCTCCCTGGTGGACTGTCCGCCCACCTGTTCCTGCTCATCCACCGAGATATACTGTAACAAGTCAGACAGTAGCGGGTTGTTCCCGCTGTTGTCCTTCCAGGGGACAAGCACCGCAGGGAACGTGAGCGAGAGCATCGAGGACTTTTTCCAGAACATCAGCAGCATGTAAGTCTTCCAACATTTGATTTATATGTAGTAATAAAAGTCGACCGGGGGTGGGGGTTCCAAGCTACCATATGTCGTTTTAAATTGTATCTGTAAATCACACATCATCGTCCATGTGTCACACTTTTAATAGCGATTTTCTTCTCATTTAGGAGAAAATAAAACAGGAATTATTGGAATAACTTTATTTCTAATACCACTGCTTTGTTTAAGAACTATGCCATCCGCATGGTGAGAAAAACTCAAAATAAAGAAGACAAAGGCAGGGATGCTATACAGCATCTCCTGTAGTTTTATTTGAATCGTACACAGTATTAGCCCAACATAACTCCTATTAGTTTACCATTCTCTCATTTCATTAAAAACTACACTACCGGTCAAAAGTTTTAGAACGCCTTTCTCAGTTAATGGTTTTCTTTAGGTTTATAACTATTTACATTGTAGATTCTCAATGAAGACATCAAAACAGTAAATGAACACATATGCAATTATTTACCAAACCAAAAAATTGTAAAATAACTGTAAATATGCTAAATTTTAGAATCATTAAAGTAGCCGCCCTTTCTGTAATGACTGAAATATTAACCCCTGGCCATCTCTCAATGAACGTCTGGGAAATTCTTTCAAGACTCTTGGAAAACCATTTCAGTGACCACCTCATGAAACTCATCAAGAGAATGCCAAAAGATCAATGCAGTCATCAAAGCAAAGGGTGGATATTTTGTAAAATCTAAAATAAAAATAAATGTTTAGAGTTATTTTACACTTTCTATTTACTACATACATGTGTTTATTCACAGGTTTGTTGTCTCTGATGAGAATCTACAATTTAAATAGTCATGAAAATAAAGAGACCCATTAAGTAAGGAAAGCGTTCTAAAACCTCTGACCAGTAATGTACATTCAGACTCACATTTAAATACTAGAATACATAAAAAAGAAACAAACATCAATTTTTTACTATTTTACTCCTATATTGCAGTTCATTATCACAACAGTAATACGTGCAACAAACACTAGTCTTTCAGCCGCTTAGTCTATACTTTCCTTATTACAAATATGAGTTTTGGTCTCAAAGTTCTCCACAAATTCCCAGTTTCAGCCAGCTGGTACTATTTATTTTGTAATTTTTTTTAAATGTGAAATATAATACTTTTTCCTAAAAATGCATCTAATTTACTGGGAAGGACATGGTCCTAAAGGCAGCATGTTGGCTACTCTGTATTTGTTAATTTTGCCATCAAAAAATAGAATCAAGTTTCACTAAGAAGACTGATACCAGTCCATAGCACCACACATTCTGGCCTTTGGACCTTTTGATGTGTAGAGTCATTAGTAAATTAAAATTATTCCAGATTCATTCCTGTTTAATGATATGTTCCTTTATAAATGTAAACCTTTTTCTAATCTCTTTTTAAAATGGCCTGTAAGAAGTATGAAAAGAAAAAAAATACATCTTTAAAATATGATCTAATGCTGAAATTATTTCACAGCCAAAACATGTAGGTGTTTTTCTATTAAAACATGTTGTTTGTACAGGTTTTTTTAACACAAGCAAGGACGGCAGAACATATTAAAAATTGGGTCAGGCTGTCGCTGATCCATATATTGTGTTCTGCCCAGCTGATCAAAAGCTGCTGGGTTTTTGCAAAGCGTTTTGTGGAAATCTTTTAACTCTGAGCTGCATTCAAGAACATTTGTGTGAAGTAACTATGGAAAGTTCAGTGTAAGTAGATTACATGTCTATGTAATTCCACTTTATGCAACTGGGTTGTGTAACCTTAGAAAAAAATCTAAATTTTAAACTAAAAAAAATTACCGCAGTCATTACTTGCCCCGTTAACTAGTTACTATTGTAGTGGAGTAACTCAGTTACAAAGTCATTTACTTTTTGGGGGAAGTAACTAGTAACTATAACTAATTCCTTCTTTAAAGTAACATGTTCAACACTGGAAATAAGCAACCAGATCTACAAAACAAGGCAAAAACAAGTAACCCAACAATGACCACCTTTGGGGCCTTACAATTTAGAAGTTACTGAATATTGTTATTAGTAATAACGTTTGTTAAATACAACCTCTGAACTTTACTTCATATTATAAGAACAGCAGTTACTGTATCTCAGGCTCAGGTATATCTGCCATGAAGTCAATTCCGGATCAACTGGGAGACATAGAGAGCATTAAAATAGTCGAGTCTGGAGCTAAAATAAGCATAAATGGCCTTCACTAGGTCAGAATGATTAAAAAAAAAAAGCTTAACTTTGGCAAGAAGTACATCTTACTGAAAACCGTTCTCATAAAAATCACCAATGATCTTCTGATGTCAGCTGACACTGGTTTACTTTCCTTTCTCATCCTCCTTGATTTGATTGTGACCTTTGATACAATCTCTCACCCCGTTCTCATCAACAGATAATCCTCGCTTGGCTTCACCCACACCCCCTTGACAGGTTTTACTCCTACCTTTGTGACCACAATAAGTTTGTCCAACTCAAGTCTCAGATCCCATCCCTCTCCTGTAACATCTGGTGTGAATCAGGGTTCTGTCGAAGGACCCTCATTCTTTATTATTTACCTTCTTTTTCTTGGCAATATTTTTCCAATTCTTCACTTTTTGATTTTAATGTAATCAAAAAGGGGTGTGCCCTCTAAACTGTGATAAGCCAACCGGTATAACATAGAGACGTGAAATTTCATACACAGGTAGAACCCTCTAAAACAAGAAAAAAAGTTCCTTGGAAGTATGTCCTAAAACTGACAAGAAGCCACCTATTTTGGGTCAGAGGGTAATATATGGGTGTTTTTGTCATTTCATTCATGTCGCACTTTGACAAAATCCTCCTAAGGATTTTGAGATATTTGCTTCAAATTTCATCAGTATGACCTTAAGGCATGGGGCATTAAAAGTAATCAAAATCATGAGTTTTTGAGCATGACTAGGAGGTGTAGCCAGCCCACAAACTGTGCCTTCTCGCCCAAAAAATTAGAAGTGCTGTATCTTCCACATAGAAAGGCACAATTAGATCAAAGTTTGTATGATTTATCCATGTTGTGTTCTCGATGATACTATATGGCCATATGCGGACATCATCAAAGCCCTGCCTGCTGAGAACAGGAAGTCACTTTTTTCACTCGGAAAGGTCCCTCTCTGACCCTCTTGACCTAATCCACTTTAAAGTGGGTCACAAGACAGATAAGTTGTTCTCACTTGGTTTCAAACTCAGAGACCTTTCACTGGAGGATGTGGGTGTGGTTTGTGGTGAATTCTAACATTCCACCATGGCCATACATGGCCAAAAGATATTCATATATTTGGTGGGCATGGCCTAATTCCTCCACAGCACCCCATAAAAGCACTAAACCAATCAGCCCAAATTCATGCTTTGACTGAAGATTATAAAATTTAGAATACATATGTAACTTCGAAGTACCTACAAAAAAGTCTCCTGGAGCCATGGGCCAAACCCCACAAGACAACGGCTATTTTGGAGCGAAAACACCATTTTGTCTGAATTTTGCTGAGGAGAGGGATTTCTCCTTAGCAAAATTCACCCAGGGACACCCAGGGATTTCTGGGTGTCCGTTCTTGACCTGTAACCCTCATGACCTGATCTTGGATGGATGGATGGATGGATGGATGGATGGATGGATGGATGGATGGATGGATGATGGATGGATGGATTATATATTCATTAATGTTTTTATCAACCATCATTTCAAAAATAAGTATTGCTACATTTCACAGGAGTTAGGTGGGGTTATGGCAGTTTGCAGAAGAGATGTTACTGAATATTTTCTTCATTTATCTCTCCATTTCTCCAACACATAAACCACAATCTACGCTAAAGTTCAATTTTACCTGTACACTGGCTCTTTTATATTCTTCACGCCACAGTTGGTGTCTTCTTTTAATCTAGTGAGAGGAGAATCAATTATTTTACCTTATTAGATTAGAATCCTGAATAGTTGCAACTTGTAAACAACTTCCTTGGGGTCAACTGCACATTAAACCTATTTTTAGCCATGTTGTGTATTGTGCAGCTCTCTGGAGTGTGGGGGACGCCAGTGTTTCTTGTACTTTTTACCATGTTGTATCTACCTCCATTCTGGCATAGGGAACATTTGTTCTCTCATTGGTCCATCTAAGTGATTGGCGCTACTAGCTGTAATTGCAGAAGGACTGGTAAAGAGGGAGCCCTACATTTTCTTTCTGGTCAGAGCGGGGTGCATCATTCCAAGAGGCTTGCAAACACATACCTGCTGTGGATGACGGTTGATGTAACTGAACATCCATCCATCCATTATCTATACCCACTTGTCCGTGCAGGGTTGCGTGGGAGGTGGTGTCTATCTCTAGCAGTCACTAGGCAAGAGGCAGAGTACACCCTGGACAGGTCACCAGTCCATCACAGGGCACACAGAGACACACAGGAACAAACAACCATGCACCTGTAAGGGTGTGTATATGTGAGAGACCAAGGACCCAAACAGCTAAATAAAATAGACTTTTTTTGTCAAGTGAAACAATCTACACATCTTTACATGTTAAGCTGTTTCTAACAGATTTTATTATGGAATAACACAACATTAACACACTGTTAACATAGGTTACAACAGTTTCTGACCCAAGGTAGAAATATTTAAAATTGATAAATTAGACAAAGCCCTCAAAAGGCTGCCAACACTTAGAAATGTTTTTTGTTCCAAGGTAGATAAAACGAAAAAATAAATAAATAAAATAAAATAAAATAAGTAAAGTCTGTGTTCAGCTTAATTTCCTGTTGCTGCTAAAGCTCCCTGCTTTTCATATGTATTGCTTTGAAATTTTGTCTTCCAGTATTACTGTAACAGTTTGAGATACCTTCCACTAAATGTTTGAAATGTATTAAAAATCTATCTAGGCACATAACATGCTCTGCTTGTATGTTTAAACTTTAATAAAATATGTTTCATATAATAAGTGCATCGCTGATGTATTTGAAACATTTCTCTGCAACACTAGACCTGAAACAGTAGTGCTGTCTGGATCAACACTAGTCATTTCTGGATTGGTGGCCTAAACTCGATATCCAATGCAAGTAGGGATGGGTATACTTTTCACATAGTAACCGATACCCGGTACCTGGGAATTAGTATCGGTACTCAATAGTACCAAACAACATTCAGCTCTTTGTATTGTAACAAAACAGTTGTTTCAAAAATTTACAACATTTGCTTCTTCCATGTCACTGGCAGCCGACAACGAGTAGGCGTGCTAACGGTGCCGAATGCAGGAGTTGTAGCCGTAAATCTGAGGCTGATAAAAACTGTTCACTCTTCAGGCTTGAGAAAAGTTTTGTGCTTAACCAAGTGCTTCCTTAGATTAGAAGTTTTCCTTACACTTCCCGTCACAAATATTGCAGCGAGGGTAATTTGCATTGCATTTTAAAAAGTGAAACCATACTTTCAAGCTCTTTCTATCATCCATGCTTTGTTGACTGTACCAGTGGCTACTGATGTCATTACGCTCGTGTGTGTGCAATGCTGTGTTCATGTCTGGCATGGAAAATCACCCAGTCTTCCACTCCCTCAGAGTCACAATGATGCGTTTAGTTACCGAAAAATGGTACTGTTTGATTTTACGTGAATCTGTACTCAGTAGTACCGATGGGAGTCGGACCCTATAAAAGTACCGAATTCAGTACCCATCCCTAAATGCAAGGATGATATCAGTAGGCCTGGTACGAATACTGGAGAAAATTGTCCCCATCTCTGGTTACAACAGATAAGAATAGATAGATAGGTAGATAGATAGATAGATAGATAGATAGATAGATAGACAGACAGACAGACAGACAGACAGACAGACAGACAGACAGACAGACAGACAGACAGACAGACAGACAGACAGACAGACAGACAGACAGACAGACAGACAGACAGACAGACAGACAGACAGACAGACAGACAGACAGATAGATAGATAGATAGATAGATAGATAGATAGATAGATAGATAGATAGATAGATAGATAGATAGATAGATAGATTTTATGCCATGTTAATCACATGCATATTTTATGCATATGCGTGTGCAAACTTTGTGGGTCTTTACTTTAGAATAAAGTGGAAATTGTGTTTATCTAAACACTTTCTGAATCTTTATCTGAATCTGATGTGCTAACACACATTGAAGTTTTGGTTAGACTTGGAGACTTGAACATGGAGTTTAGGGAAAAAACATACATGGGATATAAGCATTTGACCCCATCATTTGTGTTTCCTCTTTAAAGGAAAAACAGATCAGTTCAATTCAGTTTTATTTATATACCGCCAATTCACATGTCGTCCCAAGGCACTATACAAAGTCAGTTCAGTCGAAATATACAGATTTCAAGTCAGGTACATACATTCCAATTATGTCTAACTATCAAAGAGTGCAGTCAGATTCAGTTTATTATTCAAATTGGTTACAAAGTTGTTCTATTTAAGGAAACCCAGCAGATTTTCATCTCAGGAACAAATTAGAAATATCCTATCCTGGAGTAACGCTGAAAAACTAGTCCATGCATTTGTTATTTCAAGGCTGGACTATTGTAATTCTTTACTATCAGGATGTCCACAAAATGCAGTTAAAAGCCTTCAGCTGATTCAAAACGCTGCAGCAAGAGTTCTGATGATAATTAAAAAGAGAGATCATATTTCTCCTACTTTAGCTTCCCTTCATTGGCTCCCTGTTAAAATCCAGAATAGAATTCTCTGCTCTGTTTTCTCAAACCCCGTGTCGGTCATGGCAGATGGCCGCTCACACTGATCCTGGTTCTGCTGGAGGTTTCTTCCTGTTAAAAGGGAGTTTTTCCTCTCCACTGACGCTACATGCATGGTCAGTATGAGGGATTGCTGCAAAGTCAACGCCAGTGATTGTCCACTGTCTGTACATGCCCATCCAGGAGGAGTGAATGCTGTAAGTCACTGACTGGATGCAATCTGTTGGATTTCCTTAGATAGAAAAACGTTTTATCCAATTTGAATAAATAACTGAATCTGACTGTCATAGTGTTACGTATGGCTCTGACCCACATGCAGAATCACACTCAAAGGAAACAGGTACAAGTTTGAAAAAGGTTTATTTAAGGATAATGGATCGGTATGCTGTGCAGGAACAACTGTAAGGAAAAACGACAGTAAACAAAATCAGAACTTAAATGTGAAATGTCTCTTACCAGGAGGGAGTAGGCAATCTGCCAAGAGGAGAGGGATTTGGACTGGAGAAGAAGTGAATATGGAGAGAATGGTAAGTCTGATGATTTCTTAGTTACTTGGGTTAGAGCTTGGCGTGCAGGCGAAGCGTCAGCGGAGAGGTGGAGGGTGGACAGGTTAGGTTGAATGGTCTCTGGAGAATTGGGGTCTGGAAGCAGCCAGCCGGGGAAGTTCCAGAGTCGGGTAGGTGTGTGTGGAAGATCCTTCCTGGGGAGATCCTAGGGGCAAGGCTAGTGCGAAACGAAGCCACCGGGGCCAGCCTGGGTAACCTCCAGGTAGTCACCGGTATAATCTTTGGAAGGTCCTTGAAAATGTAGTTAGTGTTTGAATGAAGCCACCGGGGCCAGCCTGGGTAACCTCCAGGTAGTCGCTGGTTCAGTTCACTAAGAAGAACAAAGAACAAGTTAAACGTTGTCGAAGGCAAAGTACACATAAACTTAATTAATACGAGGTTGGCTGAGTAGCTACCTCAGAGGCTAATACTCGAGCGACGAGATGCTGGGTGCTTCCTGCTTAAGTACTCCAGGACTTGGAGATGGAAAACACCTGTCTCCACCACTACTGAGCACTAGCACCTACTAGGAGTCAAAAAACACAGACAAAAACATACAACAGAAACTCCAGCCCCGACACTGACTGCAATGTTCAATGGTTAGGATTAATTGGAATGTATGTAGCTGACTTTTGTGAAGTGCCTTGAGACGACGTGTTGTGAATTGGCGCTATATAAATAAAATGAATTGAATTGCATCGAGTCAGTGACTTGCAGTATTCACGCCTTCTGCACTGATAAGCACAGATCCAGGAATAAATCACATTGACCTACTTCCAGCTCTGCATAGGAAGAGGAGGAGTCTGAACTGGAATCTCTGACCCCAAACCACGTTCCCCCTTAAGCTCAGCCTCAATCCGGCTGCAGTCGCAGCTAACAGAGAAACCCGTGAATCAACTGAGGGGGTCTTTAAACTCGTGCGCGAGGATAGGACTACTACCTTCAAAAAATTATTCGATTCAAAAGCGACTACGATCAGATGGCTGAATACCTGATCGTGTGCATACAAAGTTAAGTATGACCTGTTGCCCAAAATGTTCTAGCGTTCATACGAAGAGGGATTATTTTGTACAAGCACCGCTTGACTTCTGTTTCTAAGGTTACAGAAGAAATCAAAAAACCCCTGTCCCTAATTGAAGCGGTTTTCCCCCGGCCTGAAAGAGGATAGCGTAAGAGCTACTAGCTCTGCACATGGCCAGTGTGCCAACCCAGTGTAACCTACCCACATAGCAGCTATGAAGCAGCCGCAAAAGTCCTTTGTTCTGCCCACATGAGGTTGGATGACAGGGAATATTCCCCTCCTCAATTCGTGATCCCAGGACACCTTTCCTTCAGAACGGTTCACTTAAAAGGTGGTGTTTTGGGCAGAGAAAATTAGTTTAGGATGAAAACATCTGAATAATGTTTATTTCAAGATGTTTACTTTTGTTTTTGCTTTTAGAAACTCAGCTATCAAAGTGCTAGCAGACTAACTTCTTAGCTAAGGTAAACCTCAGTAAATCTCAGTATGGAAGCTAATTATGTGTTCTGTGTTGTGTTTTAAAGTTAAAACAACTTTATTTAAATGGTGTTTTTAAACACAGATCAGCCATAACATGCGGTCAGTGCAATGCATTTAATCCTTTGATGGTATTTTAAAGGAACATCCTTGACTTTAAAGGAGTGGTAACAGGCTATAAGTTTCCTTTGTTAGCTCCAACCACTAAAAGCTAAGGCTAGGCACGTGAACAGGTGATGGCTAGTTAAGGATTGTTTATCCAGAGAGGTTGTTAGCTTCTAATCTAGAACATACCATTTCCCTAAATATTATTTTACTAAAGCTGATAGCTAATTAAACACCATTAAGAATCATTTATCCAGAAAGGTTGTTAGCTTCCAATCTAGGAAATAATATCTCCCCAAATATTATTTTACTAAATGTTATAGCTAATTAAACAGTTAGGAATCATTGCATGCGCTGTGGCAGTTCGCAGCCGAGTGTGAAGCGGCTGGGATGAAGATCAGCTCCTCCAAGTCCGAGGCCATGGTTCTCGACCAGAAAAGGATGGCCTGTCCTCTTCAGGTTGGAGGGGAGTTCCTGCCTCAAGTGGAGGAGTTTAAGTATCTCGGGGTCTTGTTCACGAGTGAGGGAAAAATGGAGCGGGAGATCGACAGACGGATCGGTGCGGCTGCCGCAGTAATGGGGGCACTGTGCCAGTCCATTGTGGTGAAGAGAGAGCTGAGCCGAAAAGCAAAGCTCTCAATTTACCGGTCGTTCTACGTTCCTACCCTCACCTATGGCCATGAACTTTGGGTCATGACCGAAAGAACGAGATCCCGGATACAAGCAGCTGAAATGAGTTTCCTCCGTAGGGTAGCCGGGCACTCCCTTAGAGATAGGGTGAGGAGCTCGTCCATCCGGGAGGGGCTCGGAGTAGAGCCGCTGCTCCTCCACATCGAGAGGAGCCAGTTGAGGTGGCTCGGGCATCTATACCAGATGCCTCCTGGACGCCTTCCTCGGGAGGTGTTCCAGGCACGTCCCACTGGGAGGAGGCCCAGGACACGCTGAAGGGACTATGTCTCTCGGGTGGCCTGGGAATGCCTTGGGCTCCCCCCGGAGGAGCTGGAGGAGGTGTCTGGGGAGAGGGCGGTCTGGGCGTCTCTGCTGAGTCTGCTGCCCCCACGACCCGGTCCCGGATAAGCGGAAGACGACGAGTACGAGTACGAGGAATCATTTATCCAGAAAGGTTGTTAAACCTAGAACATAACATTTCCCTAAATATTATTTTACTAAAGGTGATAGCTAATTAGACACCATTAAGAATCATTTATCCAGAAAGGTTGTTGGTTCTTTTTTAAAACAATATTCACTTAAATAATATTTTAATATTTCCTTAATAACTGCCTAACATTTTCTTAAATATTATTGCACAAAATAAAGACACCTAATTGAACACAATTGAGAAGTAATTATCTAGAAGGTTGGTTTTATTCAGCAAATCAGTCTTTAAAATATTGTTTATTAAAATAATGTCTCATCATCTTCTGATGTTGCATTGTGAATGGTGGTGTTGCATCACCCTTTTTTGCCCATGGTTTTTAAGAATCTTTGATTCAATTGTTTATATCGTATATAGTTTATTGGTGTTCCTTATTCTTTCATTTTACCTGGTAGTTTTAGTTGGATTGTTATAGTATAGTAAAAAGTTTGTTGATTGAAATATGGATTTGAGTTGAATTAGTTTTTTAATAAATTCTTGGATTTAAAAAAAAATGTGTGAATCTATTCCTTGTGTGTGCAGAGTTTTGCTGTTAAGTAATGCCAGAGCTTCACTCATCCTTTTCTCTATTGTCCTAATACCACTGCCTTATTGGGCTGGTATTCACAGGACAACACTTAACAGACCGAATTATTATTTAAATAAATATAATATAATATAATCATTGTTATAATCAAAACTGTTGTTTTTTTATTAATTTGAAGTTTCTAGAGCTGATTTCAAAAGAAGGGTGGTTCTTAAAATGAAAAACCCAATGATCCCTCTCAGTGGTGTGGCAAGCTTTTCAAAAATGTGGGGGATGTTTTTCTGTGGGGGGCATCGGCTATTCATTGAAATTGCTAATGGCTGTTTTTTATGTTTTTGTTTTAAAATAATCTCATAAAGTTTACCAAGAGATTTGTTAGTTTCATAAAAAAATGCTTATTAACGTTACCTTACATCTTGGACGAAAATAAGGTTTACACAAACACAACCTGTTTCAATTGACCCATTTCACAAACTGCAACTAAAACATAGTATAGTTCAAACCTACATGCATTTAATTGCTCACCTCTGAATCTTCTTGTGCACTCTTTTTACAGTAATGTCACTTAGAGGACTAAAAAAAAAAAAGTTGTTAGTCATTTTCTTTTCTGCATCTTAATTATACTAAGTGTCAAAAAGACAATTAAAACAGATTAACAGAGTCATGAATCTCACTGACATGACAGAGAGAGTACGTTTTCTAGTAAACATATGCTAGCAAGAGAAACAATATGTTAGCAACAAGCGACTTCTGTGTCGTTACGTACCTGTGTATCCTCTGCACAAATTAGACCAGCTAGATGTAGGTTGCAAAAAGTATGCAATGTTGCAATGTTGTGAAATGTGTGAAGCGATATAGAAACAGCCAAGATGGCGGACTGGCGACTTCAGTGACGTCAATAAAAATCCTCCATTGATTAGACTGCAGTGACCACAGGAAATCCTGAACCACAAGAACATATTGTACCAAAGGCTCTAGAAAGAGATTTCAATGCTCACATTTTCTAATAGTTTTTCAGTAATAAACTTATTGACTCTAAGGAATGGTGTTGTGTTCGGCTGCTTGTTTCCATTCTGTTTTTCCAGAAGACTTTTTACTTTTTAGATATTGTAGAATGATAGATGTGTGATTGTGTTGTATAGGTTATCCCAACTCGAAGTGAGTGCCACATTGTGACCTTCTAATGGCTGTGTTGCCAGTTATTGAAAAACCTTGTTGCTGAATGTTTATTTTGGTGGTATTTTGGCACTAGTTTGAATGAGTCCACACTGACCTGACTTTTGTGCTTTTTGTTAAACAAGTATGTACACACATGCAAACATACAGAATAAGTCCTCATGATAATGCATTTCTAAGTGAGCTTTTAACCAAACACGTTATGACAGAATATCAATATTTGTGGATCAATCGTTTGCTAATGTCAAATTTATAAAAGTATTTATTATAAAAATGAGGAAGAAATCAATATGTCGTATCTTTAATGCATTAATCATGTCCGAGAACTTCAGTTACGTATGGACCTATAGATTCCAGATAAATCAGAGGGCTGTTTAATGTATCAGGGCTTAAGGCCTATTGCACTAACTGTGAAACTAGGTTGACTTTTAAGGTTAGCTCTTTATTAGAAGAATGAAACAGAACCAGCTGCGGTGTTGAACTGCTACATTTTCTTCATCCAGATGCTGGAGTATCCCACGATCTGATTTAATTTAGTAGTCAACAGGATTTATTTGAAATTAATGAGCAGTTAGCCAAATGAACTGTGTCAGAGCTATGCATGGGGGATTCTGTAATCAGTTGCACACCGCATTTGTTGTAAGAACATAACACCTCAAAGTCTTTGTTGCTTGTTCTCCTCAGAGTCAGACTGTTTTAGCAGGACTGTCACAAGAAGCAGTGACAAAATATTTTACTTGGATTTATTTTTGAAAAATTATTATTATTGTTACTATTATTTTAATACTCTTTCATTTTGTTTATTTATGCATTTATTATGCATTTATTTGATTTAGAAATTTGGTTCCTGGGGCGGAGAATACATGATTGCAGTTTACAAAAATATTGTGCATTAATAATTTTTTGATTGTCTTTATACATTTTCATTTGCAAGCACAATAGCAGCATGTTTAATCATCTGGTGATTCAGTTTCAATTCAATTTAGTTTATTTATATAGCGCCAATTCACAACACATGTCGTCTCAAGGCACTTCACAAAAGTCAGGTACATACATTCCAATTAATCCTAATCATTGAACAGTGTAGTCAGATTCAGTTATTCAAATTGGATAAAAAGTTTTTCTGTCTAAGGAAACCCAGCAGATTGCATCGAGTCAGAGAATTGTAGCATTCACTCCTCCTGGATGAGCATGTAGAGACAGTGGACAGTCCCTGGTGTTTACTTTGCAGCAATCCCTCATACTGAGCATGCATGTAGTGACAGTGGAGAGGAAAAACTCCCTTTTAACAGGAAGAAACCTCCAGCAGAACCAGGCTCAGTGTGAGTGGCCATCTGCAACGACCGACTGGGGGTTTGAGAGAACAGAGCAGAGACACAAAGAGAACAAAGAAGCACTGATCCAGGAGTCCTTTCTATGGGAAGGAAAAGTAAATGTTAATGGATGTAGCTCCTTTAGTTGTTTCACCTAGAAAGAAAGAACAGATAAACTCTGAGCCAGTTTTCAAGGTTAGAGTCTGAAAGATGTAAACCCCTGTTCCTCCTGCCAAAAACTTGGGCCTCTGTCTTATGAAAATTAAACTATTTAGGACCGGGGCTAAAGTCCCCAATGTTTCAAGACCCTAAAAATACCTCTGGTGGTGCCTCTACTTTATAATTTAATGCGTTCTGTTATGGAGTTCTTAACTGGAATTATTCAGATGTGGAATTAATTTTCCTCATTGAAATGAGATTACATACAAATACTCCATTCCTTAGCTCCCAAAACCCCTCCATCCAGCACTGATATATATAATGGTGCTCTAATAATGAAAAATATTTGGTACTGAAAAAAGTAAGCCTTTTATTAATTGTTGAATTGACGTGTCCAGAAACTGTAAGGCTGTCAGAAACTTGTTATCAGAGTTTCTCAGTAGATTACATGTATCATGTAATCTACTGGTGCCCCCAGTTATCCTATTCTCCATCGCCTT